>NC_139173.1:11696079-12330103 GCF_965202585.1 Thalia democratica | reverse complement strand
ACTTATTTTTTCAAAACCAATCCTTAAGTATCTTTTTCTAATCCTTTGTAAACATGCATAAAATTATAATTAAGTACCTACTGCATTAATTTTTTTGAAATAAAACTGAATTGTTTTGAGTACTTACTTGTTTACTTGTATAAATAGAAGTTAAATTAAATTTTTATTCCTAATATTCTTTACTAGTTTTACAGTAGTAGTTTAAACTATTTTATTCTTTAATTTTTACTTATAACTTTTTACTGTTTATGTAAAAGTTATAAAGTAATATTTTATAACTTTTGTATTATGTTTTTGAAACTTACTATCGTTTCTAACTCTTCTGTTTGCAATTTAAACGTTTTTTACTTTTACATTTCTACCTTCCATGTTTCTAACTCGGTACGTTTTTCTAACTTTTACATTTCTACCTTGAACGTTTTTGACTTTTACCTTTAAATAATTTTTTTACAATAAACTACAGAAAAACGAAACTATTTTTAATGCTTTGTATGTCATTATTTTTTATAAGTTAAACCGTCGCTTTTACAACTGTTAACAAAAAACGTGTTTGTAGTGTAGTGTTACTTATTTTAAAAAAATATAAACACATCATTTTAATCATCAAAAATTTAAATGTTCAATTTAAACAAAAATAACAAGTAAGACGACGATTTTGTAATAGGTAATGTTCTAAAAGATGAAATACATTTTTAAAAACGCGATTAAAGTTATAAGTTTAAAAAAGTTAACTTGTTTTTAAAAGTCACTGTAAATATTTAGAAATATTACATTATAGTAATAATTAAAAAAGTTTAAAAATATTGAAACATACCGAGTTATAAAGAAATGTGAATAGAATTAAAAGAGTAGAAAAATAATAAATTAACCGTTTATCATATAAACGTACAACTATACTTACCGTATTTCAAATCTTGTGTATTAAAAATAAAAACTGTATAAATTTTTATTCTATTGTTTTAGTTTCTTATACGAACATCGTCATTCGTCCTTTTTTTACTAGTTTGGTGAAAGTTTTAAGAGCTGGTAAGTTTAAGAAAGTTTTTTTAATAACAGTTCTCATTTGATATTCAATTTACATTTAGCTACGAAGTTGTTTTCTGTATTTAGTTCACTGTTCTTGAGATACGGTTTGTTTTATAGGGGTAAAAACATGAATTATTAATCGATTATTAATAGAACTCATAGATAGATGTATTCATTATAAAAAATATGATAACATTTTAAGAAGAAACCTTAAATTAATAAAATATTAAACGTTGAGTTTGGTGTCTTTAAATATGATTTTAATAACATAAATTTCTAGTTAGATTAAAGTGTAACATAACTATTCAACTAATCCTAAAAAAAAACTATTAAGTCATGTATGTCCTTTAACGTCAGACCTGGAGAAGACGTTAAAAAGTACTCGTGGTGTGCGACTCCATTGCCAAAAGGTTCTTCATGCACCAGATCCTAAGACCAATAATTTTGAGCTTCTTTTTTGTTGTTCAATAAATTATAACAATGTTACTAAAATTTATATTTTAAGCATGGACAAAAACATCTAGCTTAATGTGATTTTAAATTAAGGACTCAAATACCTAATGACTTAAACACGAAAGCCTCTTGAAAGGTTTTAGAAAGAACTAAGGTTCGTTTTAATAAACAACAATCAAATAAAGGTGTTATAAATATTTTCAAGAAAATATTATTTTTATATGAATTATGAGAATACTTATTAATATATTATCTTGGAGACAAGTCATTATTGTTTACATTTTTAAAATAAATAATTAATAATTGGTTTAGATGACATTGGTTTAGTTTTGATTGTAGCAATTATATATTTTATGCTTATTGTATTTTAGTTTTTTACTACACAATTTTATCTAAAAATTAATTTAATACTCTTTTTTTTGCATTTTAAATTATAACTAAGTTTAATATAGTAAGCAGATACAATATATCTTCTCCTAAAAAAATACTTCTGTTGATTATGTAAAGTTATTAATGAGCTAATATTTTTGTTGTGGTTGTTTTCTGAAGTTTAAGTTTTTTCGTGATAAATTTTTTTTTGTATAAATCAATACCGTTTAAGTAAGTTGATTTTCAAATATTTTATTCTACGATATCAAGTTATAGTTAAATATATAGGAATAGACAATTTTTTTTGTTGTATATATATTTTTTTAATTACAAAGATTGAAAAAGAAACCTATGTATTTTTTAAGGTTTCGATTGATCAAAAGTTCTTCTATTATGTATTATAAATGAAAAAAAAAATATAAGTTTATACACAGTATATTAATAAATATGTTTTAAAAAAACTGCCAAAAACATCAAATATTTTTATGAAGTACAGAATGTTTTAATAACTGCTTATCAATTTTCTAAAATTTAAAACTTATTTACAACTTTTTTTGTTTTAATGCAATTAATGTTAAATAAAACAAATTTATGACATAGAATAAAAACAAAAGTAAGTAAATTTTTTGAAAGTCTAAAGTTTTTGTTCTTTTATATCTTACACTGGCTATGCAGATATTCTTTTAAACAATCTTAAAAAACTTATATAGTTGTAATGACGCTTTGTAAAAATTTTTGTCTACTATAAATCTATTACTTAGTTCTAAAAATAAATTAAAATAAAGGTTAAAGTCTACAGAGCCTAAAACCTGAGCTTTCTAATGCCGTGAGACAAGCTTAAGTTAACAAAGGTTTTATCATAGCAATTCGATCATCAGACCACAAACCCTAGGTAGAAAGTTTTCGGTTGCGGCTCACTGACATAATAGTTTTAATAAAAACGAAACCCGGTTCTCAGCCTACCGAAAGCTTGTGGTCTGATGATCGAATTGATATGGTAAAATTTTTATTAACTTAATACTAACAAGTAAAATATAACTTATTTTTAAATCCATTTTTTACCTTTATCCTTATCTAGATGAAAATACATAAACCTTATTACGCTCTGTCGTTACATTTTTTAGAGTCAAATTTGTTTACTTATTTTATTTACTGTAAAGGCTTTAGTTATCAAATAAATATTTTAAATCATTTAAGATTTCCATTATATATATATATATATAAAAGTTTATTTCAAGATGTAAAACTCAAAGGACTCGAGTTTCGTGCCTATGCACTCATCAGCTTCAAAACAAGTTTAAAATAAAGCACAAAACAAAAAACGTAAATGATAATTATATATATATATGTATTATATATATATAATTATATATAAAATAAGGTTAATGTTTAAACGTAAACACTTTCAACTGAGCCCACTTGAAGGGCTTTTAAATAATTTATTCAAATGGCGATTTTAAAAATTCTGGAACATATGTTTCACAAAGCTTTAATTTTTCATAAAGCTTTGATCATCAGCCAGTTAAATTCAAAATACAAAGCACTGTACTAAACAAAGATACAAAAGTTATGCAAAAAAACAAAAAACAGTATTACGTAATATTGTACATTACAAATATTCAGTACAAAAATCGATCTACCTTCTAACTAATTAAACAACTAAAATTCACGAAAACAACAGTTAATTGACTATAAAATGCTTCAAAATTTGTTGTGTTTTAAAAGAAGCTTTTTTATATGTCGACAAGACGATATAAATTCGCTTCGCTTATTTAAACAACCTTCCCTTTTTAACGCATACATAACGGCTGTTGATTCTTTTAAGCACAGCCTACAAACAGGGTTGTTACCTGTACCAGGGTGTATACGAAAATGAAACTGAGCTTTCGAAGTATGTTTGCGGCCTTAAGCGCAAAAACATTGATTTTAAATTAACTTGGGAGGTGATAAAAAGAGCACAGCCAATAGCAAATAGTAACAACCCTGTTTGTAGGCTGTGCTTAAAAGAATCAACAGCCGTTATGTATGCGTTAAAAAGGGAAGGTTGTTTAAATAAGCGAAGCGAATTTATATCGTCTTGTCGACATATAAAAAAGCTTCTTTTAAAACACAACAAATTTTGAAGCATTTTATAGTCAATTAACTGTTGTTTTCGTGAATTTTAGTTGTTTAATTAGTTAGAAGGTAGATCGATTTTTGTACTGAATATTTGTAATGTACAATATTACGTCATACTGTTTTTTGTTTTTTTGCATAACTTTTGTATCTTTGTTTAGTACAGTGCTTTGTATTTTGAATTTAACTGGCTGATGATCAAAGCTTTATGAAAAATTAAAGCTTTGTGAAACATATGTTCCAGAATTTTTAAAATCGCCATTTGAATAAATTATTTAAAAGCCCTTCAAGTGGGCTCAGTTGAAAGTGTTTACGTTTAAACATTAACCTTATTTTATATATAATTATATATATATAATACATATATATATATAATTATCATTTACGTTTTTTGTTTTGTGCTTTATTTTAAACTTGTTTTGAAGCTGATGAGTGCATAGGCACGAAACTCGAGTCCTTTGAGTTTTACATCTTGAAATAAACTTTTATATATATATATATATAATGGAAATCTTAAATGATTTAAAATATTTATTTGATAACTAAAGCCTTTACAGTAAATAAAATAAGTAAACAAATTTGACTCTAAAAAATGTAACGACAGAGCGTAATAAGGTTTATGTATTTTCATCTAGATAAGGATAAAGGTAAAAAATGGATTTAAAAATAAGTTATATTTTACTTGTTAGTATTAAGTTAATAAAAATTTTACCATATCAATTCGATCATCAGACCACAAGCTTTCGGTAGGCTGAGAACCGGGTTTCGTTTTTATTAAAACTATTATGTCAGTGAGCCGCAACCGAAAACTTTCTACCTAGGGTTTGTGGTCTGATGATCGAATTGCTATGATAAAACCTTTGTTAACTTAAGCTTGTCTCACGGCATTAGAAAGCTCAGGTTTTAGGCTCTGTAGACTTTAACCTTTATTTTAATTTATTTTTAGAACTAAGTAATAGATTTATAGTAGACAAAAATTTTTACAAAGCGTCATTACAACTATATAAGTTTTTTAAGATTGTTTAAAAGAATATCTGCATAGCCAGTGTAAGATATAAAAGAACAAAAACTTTAGACTTTCAAAAAATTTACTTACTTTTGTTTTTATTCTATGTCATAAATTTGTTTTATTTAACATTAATTGCATTAAAACAAAAAAAGTTGTAAATAAGTTTTAAATTTTAGAAAATTGATAAGCAGTTATTAAAACATTCTGTACTTCATAAAAATATTTGATGTTTTTGGCAGTTTTTTTAAAACATATTTATTAATATACTGTGTATAAACTTATATTTTTTTTTTCATTTATAATACATAATAGAAGAACTTTTGATCAATCGAAACCTTAAAAAATACATAGGTTTCTTTTTCAATCTTTGTAATTAAAAAAATATATATACAACAAAAAAAATTGTCTATTCCTATATATTTAACTATAACTTGATATCGTAGAATAAAATATTTGAAAATCAACTTACTTAAACGGTATTGATTTATACAAAAAAAAATTTATCACGAAAAAACTTAAACTTCAGAAAACAACCACAACAAAAATATTAGCTCATTAATAACTTTACATAATCAACAGAAGTATTTTTTTAGGAGAAGATATATTGTATCTGCTTACTATATTAAACTTAGTTATAATTTAAAATGCAAAAAAAAGAGTATTAAATTAATTTTTAGATAAAATTGTGTAGTAAAAAACTAAAATACAATAAGCATAAAATATATAATTGCTACAATCAAAACTAAACCAATGTCATCTAAACCAATTATTAATTATTTATTTTAAAAATGTAAACAATAATGACTTGTCTCCAAGATAATATATTAATAAGTATTCTCATAATTCATATAAAAATAATATTTTCTTGAAAATATTTATAACACCTTTATTTGATTGTTGTTTATTAAAACGAACCTTAGTTCTTTCTAAAACCTTTCAAGAGGCTTTCGTGTTTAAGTCATTAGGTATTTGAGTCCTTAATTTAAAATCACATTAAGCTAGATGTTTTTGTCCATGCTTAAAATATAAATTTTAGTAACATTGTTATAATTTATTGAACAACAAAAAAGAAGCTCAAAATTATTGGTCTTAGGATCTGGTGCATGAAGAACCTTTTGGCAATGGAGTCGCACACCACGAGTACTTTTTAACGTCTTCTCCAGGTCTGACGTTAAAGGACATACATGACTTAATAGTTTTTTTTTAGGATTAGTTGAATAGTTATGTTACACTTTAATCTAACTAGAAATTTATGTTATTAAAATCATATTTAAAGACACCAAACTCAACGTTTAATATTTTATTAATTTAAGGTTTCTTCTTAAAATGTTATCATATTTTTTATAATGAATACATCTATCTATGAGTTCTATTAATAATCGATTAATAATTCATGTTTTTACCCCTATAAAACAAACCGTATCTCAAGAACAGTGAACTAAATACAGAAAACAACTTCGTAGCTAAATGTAAATTGAATATCAAATGAGAACTGTTATTAAAAAAACTTTCTTAAACTTACCAGCTCTTAAAACTTTCACCAAACTAGTAAAAAAAGGACGAATGACGATGTTCGTATAAGAAACTAAAACAATAGAATAAAAATTTATACAGTTTTTATTTTTAATACACAAGATTTGAAATACGGTAAGTATAGTTGTACGTTTATATGATAAACGGTTAATTTATTATTTTTCTACTCTTTTAATTCTATTCACATTTCTTTATAACTCGGTATGTTTCAATATTTTTAAACTTTTTTAATTATTACTATAATGTAATATTTCTAAATATTTACAGTGACTTTTAAAAACAAGTTAACTTTTTTAAACTTATAACTTTAATCGCGTTTTTAAAAATGTATTTCATCTTTTAGAACATTACCTATTACAAAATCGTCGTCTTACTTGTTATTTTTGTTTAAATTGAACATTTAAATTTTTGATGATTAAAATGATGTGTTTATATTTTTTTAAAATAAGTAACACTACACTACAAACACGTTTTTTGTTAACAGTTGTAAAAGCGACGGTTTAACTTATAAAAAATAATGACATACAAAGCATTAAAAATAGTTTCGTTTTTCTGTAGTTTATTGTAAAAAAATTATTTAAAGGTAAAAGTCAAAAACGTTCAAGGTAGAAATGTAAAAGTTAGAAAAACGTACCGAGTTAGAAACATGGAAGGTAGAAATGTAAAAGTAAAAAACGTTTAAATTGCAAACAGAAGAGTTAGAAACGATAGTAAGTTTCAAAAACATAATACAAAAGTTATAAAATATTACTTTATAACTTTTACATAAACAGTAAAAAGTTATAAGTAAAAATTAAAGAATAAAATAGTTTAAACTACTACTGTAAAACTAGTAAAGAATATTAGGAATAAAAATTTAATTTAACTTCTATTTATACAAGTAAACAAGTAAGTACTCAAAACAATTCAGTTTTATTTCAAAAAAATTAATGCAGTAGGTACTTAATTATAATTTTATGCATGTTTACAAAGGATTAGAAAAAGATACTTAAGGATTGGTTTTGAAAAAATAAGTAAACTAAAAAGTTGTTGCATTATCGACTAGCAGTAAGAACTTAAAAACTTCGTAACTTTAGCTGTTTTAGCAACATAACTTGACTTCTAAATAGAAAATAAAACAACTCTTTTTTATATTTTCTTAATAACTTATAATGTAAAAGTTTCTAAGATCGCTAACCACTCAAAATAAAGCTAGTGAGAAAAATGTTCTATAGCTATTTTAATACCATAAAAGGCACTATGTTCAGTAGTACAGTCGATAAAAATTTATGCTAAAAATAATTGTTATTTAAAAACTGTAACTATTTTTACTGTTTCTTTTATTCGATGTTGGTAAATTTGTGCATCAAACCTCTGAACCTTCAACACTCGTGTAAACTGTCTGCATCTTGCCAGCATTGACTTTTCTTTGCACTTTTTTATTATCATCAGTTGATTTTTTTCGTACAATTGCTGACTTGTAAGCTACATTTGCTTTTGTATGATTTGCTTTCAGAAGCAACTTTCTGCTGTAAATACTAACAACAACAGCGACTAAGATTGCAACAAGAACTCCAACTACAATCAACACCCACGTAGTACTGCTTGCGTTTTTCACATTCTTTGTTTCTTTTTGAACACTGCTTTTGTTGATGGGCGAATTTTCTTTTGGCTTTTCGGAACTTCTGTCCAATCTTATGTGCATCATTTGAGTCCCTCGGTTGTGTTTTTTTCCAATTTTACTTTCTATATACTTGCCTATCGACCTTTTCTGGCGTAAAATGTCGTTCGATCTTTCAATGTTGTGCCGTTTAATTCGCTTGTTGTGCGTTTTGATGGTGTAAATGATGTGTAAGTACCACTCGCTCCCAGCTGTCACCTGTGAATTTTAGTTCTCTTTTGTGAAACTTTTCTTTAGCAGATTTAAATATAAAAATATAGACTTGTAAGTAAAATAATGTAAAAAAAGAGTGAAAGAAGGATAAAAACTTTTTTCATTCACTATGATGTTTTATTAAAAACTATACTTTTTATACTAAAAGTACTAAATAAGTATTATATTTTATTATTATTTATTACTATTATATCAAAATATAAGTATTATATTTTTATACTATGTTTTTGTATACTATAAGTTATACTTAAAACTATATTTTTTACTCAGAGTGTTTTTAGTTTTTTATTAAAATTTAATTCATTCAGTTAAACACTCAATTTTTTTTAAACTACTTTCTGAGGACTAAATAACTTATTTTTTGATTTAAAAAATATTTTTAACATTTTTCTAGTTTGACTTACAGTAAACAGAGGATTAGAACTCATTCTGAAACCGTCTGTATCAGATCGTTTTTTCAACTGAGAGGCTTCTGAATCGTCAACTGCCAGCTTCGCTTTAAACGGTACACGTTCAGCATACAAGTCTTGCGAGTCTGGTTGCTCTTTGTCCTTGAAAAATATTATTAAGTACTACCGAAATATTAATTTTGTTAGTGTTTCATAATTAATTAGGTATTTCAAAACGTTTCTAGTTATAAGTTAGTGATGATGCTTGTGTTTGTTTTTTGGTTAGAGCGTATATTTTTAAATTAAAGGAGTATTCAATGTTATTATGTAATAATATAACCTTATGCCTTATTTATAGTAACCTTAAATGTTTTAAAATGTTGGGAAGCTTGTTTTAAGTAAGCACTTTAATTAAGTAACTAAAGTATGTAGAGTAGAAGTTTAAATAACTATCAGATCACTTGGCAGTAAAACTCTTACTTTATTTGTAATGAAGACTAGTTTATTTTAAATTAAAACATAAGAACAATGTTTACTTATTATTTTAAGAAAATTTATTATGAATTAGAAAACTAAGTTTATTAAAGTGTTTAATCGGTATATAATACTTAGAACTACAAGTATAGCCTAAGTTTAACAGTTTAACATAACTCCAATTTAAAGAATTAGTTAAATGTATTTTCGTCGGAAAATAACCAGAAATTATTATTTATTTAGAAAAGCTATAATTTATGGTTTGTCTAAGTTTTTGAAAATTCGGTTTAATCTAAAAAAGTAAGCACTATTAAAAAATCTAAAGTCTTTTTAATATTATTTCTAAATCAGTTTGAAAAGAATAGACTTATGAAATGAAAAGTAAGCAACTTTATAGTATTTTAGCATGTAATCATAAGAAATAATGATTACTTGATTTAGGTGAAAAAAAGTATAAAAAATAGTATTATATTTCAACAAAGAAAAGGATTTGCAAAAACCTTAATAAAGTAACCAAAAGAAACTCACAATAATTTTGTAGTGATGTTCCATTGTCTGGGTTTTAGCTATGCACCCAAATTCGTCATTTTCTGGATCAAACTTCGGAATATACCCTCCATTTCCGCTACAAACAAACACTTTTTCGATGCTGACACCAAATGAGTTGCCGATCTTATGAACTGGGTCAACTACAACTCTACCAAATATTTCGGCTCCTATAAAATCATAAATCTATGATTTTAAAAACAGTAAGCAATATAATCAATTTAAGTTGATAAACACAAACTAAAGAATTTTGTTTTCAAAAACTTAACTTTTTTAAGCTTAAATTTTAGAGAAATTTAGCTCACATTGATAGAAAATAAAAAATTGACGATTACCTTTAATAAAAGCAGTATCACCATCTTTATCAAAACTAGTAGAACCATCAGATAAATATAATGATTTTTTGCTCAAAAGATAAAAATTCGTGTTCAAGCTAAACTTTGCTGAGACTGGATCGCTAACCTGTTTAATACTTATTTTAAAAAATAGTATGTACTTTTCTTTTTTTTTTTTTTAAAGTCTATTTTAAAATCTTACAAAAAACTTATTTATGATATTCGAAAGTAAAAAAAACAGCTTTCAATTTTAATTACTCACTTGTTGAAATCTTATGTTTATATCGAAACTGAGGAGATCTCTCGGGCTGCAAAAAGAGGTAGATAGTTTTTTTGTTCCTGCAGATGCTGTGCAAGGTACTAGTTTCACGGTATAGACTCCAGAGTAGTCCTTAACTGCGTAGTCTGACACAAACGACCATTTTTGTCGAGGGTCGTTGTAGCTTTGTTCGCTTTCTTCAAGAGTCAGAGTCAGTTGAAGTTGCGGGTGGGAGGGGCTAACCACCGTGGCAACAAAATCGCTTTCCTGATGATCCTTGACAAACAATCCTCTGAACTTGGCTTCTGTTCGGAAACTGACCACCAAGCGGCCGTCGTCGCGAATTTTCATGCTGGTAAGGTACAAGAGTCCTTTGAGTTCCGCATCCGGGGATGTTTCAATGCCTTGATCCCACATGATGCCGGTGTCGTACACGAAAGACATCCGAAGCTGGGTTTGCAGGTCGTAGTGCTGCCACCCGCTACCAACAGAAGAGTGGTAGACGTAAGAAACGTAAAGGGGAAGGCGAAGTGAAATGTAAGACTGAACCAAGTCTTGAACCTGTGATACAAATAACTAAAGTTTGAGACTTATACTAACATTTTATACCGATAATAAAACTTATAGTTTTAGGTTTAAACAAATTTAAATATGTTTGTATTCAGAAGTGTTACTTTAAGAAACTTATAAGAAGTTTATTTATTTAAATATATGAGAATTATTAGCAAATTTAATTGCGTTATTGATACAAGACTGTAGTAGAAATCAATTCTTTTTTTTTAGGAAATGTTTATATCTTTCCTTTTTTGTTATTTAAAATCTATTTAGGCTTGAAAAACCATTAGTAATGAGTCGCTAAATAAAATAAGTTAGTTGTAGTAAAGCTTTATTATTATAATACTGTAATAATCAATTAATTAATGTTTTCTAAAACATAAAAAAGGATAAAAAACAATTTATTTTTGTTACTAAATCAATAATAAAAAACAATGACGTTATATACTGTTTCAACTGTGTAAATAAAAAATACTATTATATAATTGAATAATTAGAAAATTCAAAGGAACAACAAAATAAAAGTTTTTGTTTTTTATAGTGGAGCTTGCAAACGATAATATATCATTAGCTGTATAAACTATACAAAAAAAAAATCTCAACTAAATATTATCAATTATACGTTAAAAGATTATTTTCACCCTTTTTATTTAAAAAGTAAGTATAACTGCTAAAACAAAAGTTGTGATATTGTATAAAACTACATTAGTTTAGCAATTAAAAAAAAAAACTTATAAATAATTAAAATAACAAATTTACAGGGTGTTTAAATTTTAAAAGTTCCATTTTAACAGTAATTATAACAGGTATAAATGAATTTTTTTTTGTATCTTCCATATAAGAAAATAAAATTTTAGTTATTTCTACGACAATTTTTTGTCTAGTAATGTAACTATTTATAAAATTATTATTTTTTAATGTTGTATCTTTGTTTTTTTTTTCTTGAAATAAAAAAGCTCATATTATACTTTTGAAAAGTTTTCAAACTGATTTCAAACCGTTTACTCCTAACTTTTGAACAATATACATACATATTATAAATGAAAATTAAGTAAAAAAAAACTGTTGTTTTATGCATATAAAATTTTAATGACATATTTTATGACTGAAAAAAAACTTTGAATAATAAGTATAAATTAACTTTTGTATCTTCTTAAGCTAATAAAAGCTTGACAAAAGATACTTTTGGCATGTTAAAATCCTAAACCGTTATTGTTTTAATATTAAGCTGTATGTATAATTACAACTTTAGAATATGATCCGAACCTAAAATTGTTCTTCCTTTTTTATTAAACTTTCTATGTTATTAATTGACTCACTTTCTTAATTCTTACTCTACTGCTTTTAAATCTTTATACATAAAACCTTACGCTAAAAATGGTAGTTTTTGTAAAAGTTAACAAAAGTAAAACACCTGTCCTTCGTTTGCTGTTTGTGCGCCACATTTTTGCACAAGCTCCGTCAAATCGTAGTAAGCCTCGAAGTTCCACATGCACGAATCGTGTTTCAAGTTCCTACATTGTTTGAACATTGTAACAGTTGTTAGATAAAAAATAAAATAAAGTAACCAACTTGTAAAACTGTAAAGCTTTTTTCCCTCGGACTTTCTCGTCATACTGGTGGCTGTAAGTTTCATCTGCTGTGTTTGCATGGCGAATGTCCTTTGTTAAGAAGCCATTAGCAGTTTTCAATTCATCAAAGTTGATTATGTTTGAGCATCTTGCAAAATTTTCAGAAGTAAAAATAAAAAGTATGCGTACTATAAAGTGTGTTACTTTATTAGTAAGAAAACGAATAAAGTTTTGTTTTTATACTTACTATACATATAATATATCAAAATAGTACTAACAGTTTAAAATCTGTTATACTCTCAATCTGATTTTATTCACCTGTGATTTGCGATTCTCATAACGTCCTTGCTCAGCGTACTTTCGAAGTTACCGAGCGCGTTAGTGCTTATAACCGGCAACATGCCATCAACGTGCGGCATGGAAACCGAGATCCTGACCGAGTTGGAATGCTCGCCGCTCCCAACGTACCGGATGTCCGAAGCGAACGGCTCCGCGCCAACCGATCCCGGATTCCTCGACTGGCAAATCGACTTCTCCCTGCTTACTTCAACGGGCTCGGACGCTGACTCGAGACCGGCCTCGCCGTCGTTGTTGACCGCGCGAGCCACGCACGCCACTCGGCTGCCTCGCCCGAAGTAGATGCTGTCCAGCGTTATCGTCGTGGTTGACGTGAAGAAAGTGTTTTCGGTGAGGTCGCGCAAATCGCTCGTCACCCCGTCGACACTAGTGGGAGCTGCGACCGTCCACCTGCGTTGTGATAGTTTAAACATTGAACGTGAATTGAAAGATTGTTAGGTGAATCGTACCTAAAAGTTGTTAAGGTGTCGTTTATTCCTTCGCTTTTGCAAATGGGACCCAGTTCTTTGAAGTTCGAATGCTTTGGGTTACACGGCTAGAAATAAAGAACGAAATTTAGGAACAATAATTTTTGTTTATTTACGACAACTGTTTTGATGGACTGAATGTCAATTTTTTTAAGACAAATATTATAGTAAATATTAACTTTTCTTAAAGTATAACTAAAAAATTTAAAAAAAAGTTAGTAAGAACAGTCAAGGCATAGAAACCGATACAAACCGAAACACAGACAACCGGATATCCTGGAGTGGGTTCTTTTGAAGCATGTGGCATTCTGTCGTAATCAAGCAGAGAAATTACGGAGGGAATCGAAGGGAATGTTACGTCAGCAAAAATATTTTTTTGATTTATGTAGACTATGGCTCTGTTGTTCTGCATGGAAAAACTCCATTTGATTAGTTTAAGTATTTTTTTATATTTTATAAGTTTGTTTTATAAAACTTACCAGTTTTCATAATTTTATAGAACATAATAAGCGTAGTTTTTCCTTCTTATTATGTAAATAAACAAAAAAAAAAGAAATAACTAATGTCTCATACATCTAAAGAAGCAAACAAGTTTTCATCTGGGTCCATAATAAGCATAAATGATTCTCGTATTTCTCTTTCATTGTCATACAGCACTTCAATTTCCATTTTTTTACTGGTATCTCCAACATCGAATATAAATTCTGAATTATAAGCATTTGCAATAACAAAGTTATGAAAATGTTGTTTCTGTACATGAATCAAAAAAAAAATTTTAGTAAAATTAGATTTATTTTAAGATTACTCTTTTAAGTATTCAAGGTTTTTCTCAAACTTTTAAATAAAAATAACATAACTTAATGACTTAACGTATATAAACCTTGTTTTTCTTTACTAACATTAAGTTTTATGATTTTAGTCTGTAAAGCCAGCAAACTTTTAATTGAAAATCATCAATATTAAAAAATTCTTATTAAATTTATGTCGACTTATGCAATTAAAATTTAAAAAGTTCTTATAAAGATTATGTCGACTTATGTATTTATAATTTAAAAATAAATTTAGGAGAACTTTAGGATCTTAAAATTTTAATTTATATAAGGTATAAAGTATAAACTATTTTCAATGTAAGTAAACTACAACTCTTAATATAAAAAATATTAAGTTCAACTATACATAAACTTCTAAAATTTGTAGATTTTCATTAAAATTTGTCCTATATAATATTAAAGATAAAAGTTACGTTATTATAATAAAGTGAGTATTTTATTAAAATATCCTCTTAAGTTATGTTTTAAAGTTTTAAAACGACATATATATGATGCGCATCATATATATGTCGTTTTAAAACTTTAAAACATAACTTAAGAGGATATTTTAATAAAATACTCACTTTATTATAATAACGTAACTTTTATCTTTAATATTATATAGGACAAATTTTAAAGAAAATCTACAAATTTTAGAAGTTTATGTATAGTTGAACTTAATATTTTTTATATTAAGAGTTGTAGTTTACTTACATTGAAAATAGTTTATACTTTATACCTTATATAAATTAAAATTTTAAGATCCTAAAGTTCTCCTAAATTTATTTTTAAATTATAAATACATAAGTCGACATAATCTTTATAAGAACTTTTTAAATTTTAATTGCATAAGTCGACATAAATTTAATAAGAATTTTTTAATATTGATGATTTTCAATTAAAAGTTTGCTGGCTTTACAGACTAAAATCATAAAACTTAATGTTAGTAAAGAAAAACAAGGTTTATATACGTTAAGTCATTAAGTTATGTTATTTTTATTTAAAAGTTTGAGAAAAACCTTGAATACTTAAAAGAGTAATCTTAAAATAAATCTAATTTTACTAAAATTAAACTTTATTTAAGTATTACGTATGTTCTTTATATAACGGTCGTGTTTTTGTAATTAACTGAGTATCTTTTTGTGTTTAAAATTAAACACTTAAGAAATTTAGACTAGGCTGTAGTGACAATAGTGCTGTACACATAATAGCTAAACTAATTGTTTCGTTTATGTTTGATTACGTGTTATGTCTTGCTATTTATATATTTTATATGTATAAAATTTATTTGCTGTTATAAAAGTTTAACAGTTTAAATTAGGTAAAAATGTATTCATATTTTCTGGAAGCACTTAGATTAAATCTAAAGACCTTAAATATTTTATAACTTAAAACAAGAAAGTAGACCTGAGTTTATTATTTCAAGCAACATCTTGTTCAATCATATAAATACCATTTACTTTTACTGTTATTTTATTCTTAAGTTAGATTTAAAATTATGCATTGTTTTCCTCTAACGTATGTTTTTGATACTTCTTATCATAAAAATACAGGTCTTTAATGTAAAAATGTATGTTTTAAATTTTAATAGGCTTTAAATACTTAAATAATGAATACATAAAGATTAGACTTAATATATCAGATCTTTTGACAAAATAGTTAGCTTTGATTTTTTCATTATGTTTAATGAACATATTTTTAATTTAAAATTACCTTAGATTTTTTTTTCTCATATAGTTTTTTTAATTAGAAATAACTGTTTTCTAAAACTTAATAAAAATTTAAAACATAAATATTTTTTTGGTCCTTAAATCTGAAACTTTCATCGTTTTTTTATTATATTACATGTTTTTTTATACAAAAATATATTAAAAACACTAATCCTTAAAGACTTGGTTTTTACATTAATTTTAGTTGAAAAAAAACTTTTTGTAAACTAAATATAAATGACTAAAATTTAATAAGTAAAACTAAATATCAAGTTTTTTTTTAACTTCAAGTAATTTAGAGTAAATAAACTAAAATGTTTTTTGATAAAAAAAAAAACTTTTTAGTTTGCGTATTTTTTGAAAAAATTTAATTTTGTAAAAATAAACTTTGTTCGGTGATTTAGCACACAAAATACAACAACTGTTTTGTTAGCATCACACTTGTTTACTTATTATTTTTTTTCAAATGACCAACCATCAAGGCTACTTTTATAAAATTCTTATTTAAAAAAAATGATTTTAGAACTAAAAAATAAATTGTACTTATAAATGAAAGCTATAAAAACCTGTAGATAGTTAACAATCGTGTGATATAGTTTAAGTCAGTAAAAAGTTTTTTTTAGACCAAAAAATTTGAAATATTTTTATTACTCAAAACTATTTTTAACGAATAATGTTAAATTCAAAACCTACTTCCTACATTTATATCAAGAAAAACTAACCTTAAAACTATTGCCCTTTTTCCGAAACATAATTTTTATATCAGGTATATTGGATGAAACCTAAAATTTAATAACTTTACAGTTGAGTAGTGCTTTAAATAATTTGAAAAAAAAACAAATCAACTTTCAGGTATATAATTTTACTACCCGCACTTTTGTTGTAAAAATAACTATGCATTTCCAATTGACATAGAAAAAGTAAAGCTATAGTATTGAAATGAGAAAATACTTTTAGTCAATAATAAAGTTAACTAAAATGCAGCATTAGAAGCTGAATTTAAATTATTTTTTACAAAGCTTTTCACAAAGTTTAAAAAAATTGATACTAATGTTTTATCTATTTGAGATGTTTACTGAATCTACTAATTTGTATTTGCAAACTAAAGAGTACCTTCAAAGATTATTTAAGATACTCAACTTTATAAATACTTTTAAGTTATAAATTAATGTGAAACAGTTTTATTCTTAATTACACTAACTTCTATTCATAGGATCAACTTAGACAAAAATGACTGATACCATTCCTAAATTGCCATCTGGCGAGCCAATTTATAAGTATGCCAAGGTGGGAGGAATACCAACTAATGGACATCCAATTACCTCTTTTGAAACAAGTGGCGGCAATTTGGGAGCTGATGAGGCTTACACTTTGGGTGAAAAAGTGATAGAAGGTAAAACTAAAGCAGTTTACGCCATTAACTCAGCCACCAAAGGAAAATGCTTGGTTGTGTCAAAAGACATCATCACTGCTGGAGATGGAGCAAAGAAAGACGTTATGGAAGGAAAAGCAGTGCTGTCTACTACTACAAATAGTTGTTTGATGGAAATATTAAACAAAACTGGCATCAAAACATCTTTTATTAAAAAAGTAATTAATAAACATTATGTATTTAAATATAAGTGAAAAGTTTTAAAAAGAGAAAGTAAAACATTTATTTTACCTGTCAAGTTATGTACTTATTTTCAAAGGACAGTTAGAGTGCAGTTATGAATAAACCCCTTATTGTTGGCAAAGTTGCTGCACATATAGTTATGAAAGTTTATCTATGTACTATTGAGGAAGGTTTTAAATAATTTCTTAACTTTTTATTTAACCCATCTAGTAATTATGATGTTAGAAAAAAAATTGTTGAATTGACCAAATATACAAATTTTTATAGTAATGTCATATTTACTGAATGGGTCACTGAAAGTCATAGATTGTTTAAAAAATAGTACAAGTGGAAGTTTTTATTGCCAAAAACAAGAATCTTATTTAACTATACTCTTAACTGTCCCCCTAAAAAGAAACATATATGAGAGTTATGGTCAAAAAGTTTACCATTTATTGTATAAAGGTATTCTAAGCTAAGTATTTATTATAAAACAAAACTTAACAGAAGGTTAGTAAATATCATGGAATTGTTAAATTTACAATATGTTAGTTACACTTAATTTGAGTGTTTTAAAACTATTAAAACACTTTTAATTTCTGTTTAATCTTGAAATTAAGATAAAAATATTTTTGATTAACATTTTAACTAACTAATTTTTTTTGTTTTGTTGTAAATAAGCTAAATATAAAATAGGTGAATGACAAATCATATCTGGCATGGAGGTGTGACATGATTCCTATCGAATGGGTTATACGAAGAGTAGCAACTGGATCATTCCTTAAAAGAAATCCAGGTGTTTCTGAAGGCTACAAATTTTGTCCACCAAAGTTAGAAACATTTTTCAAAGACGATGAAAACCATGACCCACAATGGAGTAGAGAGGTTTTTTGAGACTTTGTTTTAAATTTTTAAATCAAAATAATTTTTTTTAAATATTCCAAAATATCAGATAGCTATTATGCTTCTTAAAAGAGATTTGAACTAAACAAGTTTGTTGAATATAATAATAACAACAATTTGTAATTTTTTTTAAATGACATAGGTTTATATTTAGAAAGTACATGCATTCATCTTATACTTTTTATCTTTTTTTCATCTTTTCTCAAATCCATGGAACTGTATTACTAATTTGACACAGAAAATCAATTTTATAATGCAAATACTTTTTTGTTAACTTTTAGTAAAATAAACAGTATATACTGTACAAAGGGTTGCAGCAAAATCTGAAAAAACCTTAAATTTGAAAAATTTCAAAATAAACCTGGAATTTCGAACAAAAGTCAATAAAAAATTTAAAATTTCAAACAATTTTAATATTTAAAACAATGAATTCTGTATTAGATACAAATCAAAAACAGTATTTTTTGTATTTATTGATATTTTGTTTACTATAAAGCGCACCTGTTGGTATTCAGTTCATCTTTTTTACCTTGTTTTTTTTATAAAAAAAATAGTCAAAAAACTTGGACTTTTAAATTCTGTTAGAAGTTCAGAAAAACCTAAGACATTCCTATAATACACAGGGTTGCCACTTTACCTGGAAACCTTGAAAAACCTGGAATTCGACAATTTAGGCAAAAAAACCTGGAAAACCTGGAATTTTTAATAATTTTAACATTTTCAGTACTAAAATTTCAATTTTACACAAAAAATCTATCATATAAATAAAATTTTTTTGTCATGATCAAAATTTTTTTTATTATAAAACACATTTAAAGTAACTTTACAGCATCTTTTAAATGTTTTTGTACTATTTAACACAGTTTCTTTTATATAAATTAACTTAAGACTAAAAATTGACCCAAAAATGTTTACTTTTAAAAACCTGGAAGAAATTTGGAAAACCTGGAAAATAATTTGAAAAAATGAGTGGCAACCCTGAATACATAAAAAGTTCAGTTTATTTTAAAGTAATTTGTTTTAATATCTTTAAAGTTGTGTGAACTACTAGTTGTAAAGTTTCCAGTTGTTGAATATTTTTTGTCAAGTTAAAGTCCTAGTAGAATTGCATTAAGGGCATAGGGGGGGGGGGGTAAACACCCTTTATTGGTTTTTGATCTTATTTTATATAGTTTTTACTAAGCTACTAGATGCTTTTTACAGATTCAAAAAATTCAAAATAATTTTTGAGATATAGCCAGTCAAAGTCAGAGGCAACAATAGGATCCTTATGGGAGGCGCAAACTAAAACGTCAAATAACTAGAAATCACTAAAAATCTATCTCCTCCTACGTTTTTTGAGATAACTACCTCAAATTTTCAGGATATGTTCCTTGCAGTATTTAGAAAATTCTGTCAGAATACAATTTAAAAAATTGAAAAATTAAAAATTTTATAACAAAAAAACAAAAAAATAATTGTTTTTTTTGTTTATTTTTTATATAAAATTTTTATTTTCTATTTTTTTTTAAATTCTTTCCGACAGAATTTTCTAAATATATCAAGGAACATTTCCTGAAAGTTTGAGGTAGTTATCTCAAAAAACGTAGGAGGAGATAGATTTTTAGTGAAATAGTCTTTTTTTGCCGTTTTAGTTTGCGCCTCCCATAAGGATCCTATTGTTGCCTCCGACTTCGACCGGCTATATCTCAAAAACTATTTTGATTTTTTTAAATCTGTAAAAAGCATCTAGTAGCTTAGTAAAAACTATATAAAATAAGATCAAAAACCAAAAAAGGGTGTTTACCCCCCCCCCTATGCCCTTAATGTTGCTTGGCTACTTTTTCACATTTTTTTTAAGGAGTTTTATTTTTTTTTTGGGTTAGCAATAGGTTTACATATCATGTGTTAAAACATGAAATTAAATTATTTATGCAGAAAAGATGAATTTGATACTTATAAAAGATTTAACTGAAAAACCATTAAATTTTGATAATAATCATGGAAAAACCTAAATTTTGATCAATTTTGTATGTAAAACAATGAAATTTGGATTAGTAAAAGAATAGCTTAGGGTTGCTAAAGGTCAGGAAAAGTCAGGAAAATCTAAAAAAAATGGGGTTTTTCAAAAAATGTCAGGAAATTTGACAAAATTAAAAAAAGTCAGGTTTTGTTTTTTTAAATTAACAAAATTCCTTATTTTCCTAAGCCTTCAAATGGTAAATAAATAATTAAAAATCCTTTATAGTCAGAAAAAATTGCAAAATCTTCCTAGAAAGTCACAAAATTATTTAATTTTCTATGCCTTCATCTGGAATTAATTAATAAAATATTCTTTATAAAACTGCAAAATTTTTCTCTTAACATATTGAACAAGTACCCTACTTGAACAAGCAGTTTTTGTAAGCCTTTTAGTATTGATGATCTGTAGCAAGGACACTTCCATAGTGAAACTGTACATGTTGTTTTGTTTATTTAGATACATTTATTGTATCTTTTTTCAGATAAGCTGTGTTAAAGGTAATAATACAAGTATTTGGCTGATAGAGCTGTTTATTGCAAATACATCAACAATACACAGATGGTTCAAGTGATGTAATGGAAGTTTGATGATTGAAATTCAACAAAAAAAAAAACTGTTGTTTTAATATGTAACAAAATTAGATTGAAAGCTTTATATAGTTTCAAGTGTTAGATTATGGATTTTAGAATAAGTTAAAATTAAGAGTTTGATTTAAAAAAGTCAGGAAAATTTTAGTAAAAAGTCAGGAAAAGTCAGGAAAATTTCTCTAAAGGGTATTTGGTAAATGAAAAAAGTATATACTTCTATGGAATAACAATGACAAATCATTTAATAATTAGGTTTAAAAATATAAAGCCTAATACTTTTTTATAACATTTAGTAAGAACTTTGTTTTGATGTTTAAAACTTTATTTATTAATCAGGCACTTGAAGAAGCAAAGTTAAAGATTGGAAATCATGAGTTTACATCTGATCTAATTGATGTAGTTGAGAGAATGTCTATTGTTATTTTTGAAATTTTAGAAAGGATATGGAAAAAAAAAGTAGTTAGAATTTTTTTTTTGTTCTTAATTCTTATAAAAAATAAATACTAGATTTTTAAGCTAATTTTTAGAATTAGTAACATAAGTTTTTATTAATATAAGTGCATTAAAAAATTGCTTAAAATAAGTTTGTTATTTAATTTGAAAATATTATCATAAAAAAATTTGTTTATTTTTATAAATATATATTTTCTACCTTATATACCTCCTAAAATTTGACAATAGTTTTCTAAAGACTAAATCATATTACTGTAATTTTTTTTTGTTTTACTCTTCAGTTATTAACTTTGTCTATATATAATTTATCATAACTCATTTTTTGCAGCTTTATATTAATTTCTTTTTAGGATGTCAGTTTAATAGACATGAAGTTGGAGTTTGGTATTCGCCAAGACAACGGCGAAATTGTCCTTTCTGACGTCATAGACAACGACTCGTGGAGAATTTGGCCGAGTGGTGACAAGCGTTTGATGAGGGATAAGCAGGTTGGTGATATACTGTTTAAATATTTTCGAAAATGTTTGTTGTTAGGTGTACTTTTTAAAATCAAAAATATTTTTTACTTTAGTCTGATTGACATTTAGTAGTTTGTTTTGTATGATTATCGGTAATTTATCTATTGTGTATTAGTTGAAGCACTATCAATAAAGGAGCGTACACGAGGTCTCTAAACACATTATTTAATTTAACTTATTTTATGTTTTTAGAACTGTTATATATATAAATATACACATAAACATCCTTAAAGGTAAATGTCAATTGATACATTCATTTTTTTTAACAAAATTAGGTTAGTTATTTTTACGTAAGTGAGTGGCAACCCTGGGTAAAATTCGGTACACCATTTCAAATTATAAATGATATTATTATCCATAATTTTGATTAAAAATCAAAGCTTTAAATTGAATAAATAAATAAATTTACATAAGAAGTATTACTTGATTGATAAAAAAGAACCACGAATATTAAGTACAATTATTCAAAACTATGAAATTAAATGCTTCTACATCCAGAAAAACTTTAGAAATAGTTTAATTAACTGAACTTGTTTTATTTTATTTAACAAAAATATTTTGTTTTAGATAGAAACTATGAATATACTTAATAAACATACTTTCATAATTTACTTAAGTAGCATTTACTTTTTTTTGACTTACTAAATTAGATTTAAGTTTTTTTTAGATTATTTTTCAGTTACAAACGCTAACTATGTTAGTTGTAAAATTTAAACCTGATAACGAAAATAATATTGAAAACAAACATACCAGCATGGAAATTTTATTACTACTTAAGACTTTTCAAATATTCAACACTGTAATTATAACCACCATGTAACGATGTTCAAAAAATTATATAGGCTTACAAATATTCTTTTAGAGTTAAAAAACTACAAGTGCATAGTTTAAATTCACACCTTGTTTGTTTCTATCTAAAAGTAACTATTTTTTTATGATGGTCAGGTTTACCGCAACATGGACAAGCTTTCCACCGAAGGCTTGGAAAATCTCAAGAAAAACTACCAGTGGGTGGCAGACAAGTGCGTGGAACTAAACAAATTGTTCGTCCAATCACAAGCGAGCAAGTGTCGAGCCGTCATATTCATGGGGTCGGCTTCAGACATGCCTCACTGCAACAAGATAAAACAACTCGCCACCGAGTTGGGATACGACATTCAGATGCACATTTCCTCCGCGCACAAGTCAACCGAGGCAGTGTTGAAGCTGCTGGCCAAGCTGGAGTGCGAGTCGCTGACCAGGCCCACGTGCATCATCGCCGTGGCCGGAAGGAGCAACGGGTTGGGTCCGGTCCTGTCCGGCAACACCTGCCTCCCCGTCATAAACTGCCCCCCGTTGAGTGGCACCTACGCCTCTCAGGACGTCTGGTCCTCCCTTCGCCTCCCCTCCGGCCTCGGCTGCTCCACGGTGCTGACCCCCGACGCTGCGGCGTACAGCGCGGCCCAGCTGCTCTGCCAGCAAGACGTGGCTGTGTGGTGCAGGTTGCGAGCGAGGCAGCTCAACACGTGGGTGGGGTTGCGGATGCAAGACAGCAGTGTAGAGAACTAGAAGCAAATTTCGCGATCATGTATAAAGTGTGGCGTTGTACTGTTGGTTTTCAAATCATTAATTTTTTTTGATTTGAGGTGTATATTTTTTTTAGCTTTTAACCAAACTAATTTTTTTACAAACTGTGTTAGAAATTTCTGTTAGATGAAAATTTTTAATCGTTTTTTAGTAAATATGTAAAATGCCGTAAAATTTCTGTAAATAGAACACAATAAACTTTAAAAGTTTGTTACAACAAGCTTCAAAACTTGAAATGTTAGTGTTAAGTTTGTTTTATCTGTATTAACTAACTTTCTATAAAGCTGTAAAACAAAAAATAAAGTAGAATTCGAAAATATAGCGTATAAAGAACTGAAAAAAAAACATAAAATTAATTAGCAAAAATGTTCTACCTATACTGATAAACTTATTTAATGGTTAGTAATTTAATTTGTACGGGTAAAGGAAAACTATTAAGTAAAGTAGAAGCGTTGGAATTAAATTTGTATGCATCGTTTGGTATTAAAAAAAAGTTATATTTTTTGCAAGAACGTTACAACTTTACGTTGATAAAGCTCTATTTTCAATAGATAAAAGCTATCATTTATAATTTTTGATGGTAATGATACTAATGAAAATTTTAATAACATGTTTTAAAGTAATCGGTTTCTAATTGGTAATTAACTTAATTTAATTATCTAAAATTACTTGGTAGGTTTTATTAGTCTATAAAAATTACAAGTAAGCAATAACATAATTCAAAATAAATTGTTACAGGCTTGCAAAAAAACTGGAAATAACTGAAATGAGAAATTTTCTAAAAAACATAGAATTTTGAAAAAAAGTAACTAAAAAACTTTAAACAATTTTTTCATGCGAAATATAGATTAGTAATATGTATTTCAAAATGTAAATAAATTTTGTCTTACTTAAAAATTTTTTATATAAAACAGATAAAGTAGGATTACAGTATCTTTTTAATATTTTGTACCATTTAAAACAGTTATTACCTTAGATTAAATTTTGTACTAAAAATGGACTATAAAATTTTTACTTTCAATAACTTAAAAAAAAGTTTGAAAAAATACCTTCGCCAACCCTGTTGTTATTTATAAGTAATAAAGATCTCTTAAACTTGAGAACTACTTTGTAATGCTTCGTTTCAAAAATATCTAGCTTAAAATTTGGGCAATTAGTGTAGAGGACGAAAAACAATGATGATCTGTTATTATGGTATTTTGATTTGGAAATTGTACATGAATTAATTAGAATTTAACAGTATATATAAATTTGCATTAAATGAAGAATTTGAAAGTTCTCAACTGAATTAGCTTAGAAGAGTTTTAATATATGATTTATTCAAGATCTAAAAAAAATATCATCAAACACACAAAATTCTTTTAATTTCAAGTATAAAATTATACTCGCTAGTGCTAAATTGAACCAGCTCGCTAGTGAATTATGCAAATTTTATCTTTTTCAAGATTTCAAACTTTATTTGCATGATAGCCTAAATACTTAATTTATTTAAAAAAACATTTTTTAACGTCAAACTTATGTTTTACTTTTGAAAATCATGAAGTTTTAAGTACACTTTAGAATTTTTTATAAAACATTTTTTTCTTAAAACAGATATTTTAAAGAGTTTTGGCGATTAAAAGAAACTTACATCAACAATTTAACTTACTTGATCAAAGTGGGCGAAATATATTAAATAAAAATACATTCAGGTTTTGTCAAGTAAATTGTATTATAAGTTAAAAGTAAATATTTCTAGGGTTGTTCTATATCTTATAAAGTCAAAATTTAAAGAATCTGAAATTTTGTGATACACTAGTTATATTTAAAAACATTCAAGTTGAACCTCAAAATAATTTTAATTCAAAGCTGAAGTTGTTTTTTCACAGTTCTTATAAGGAACTACAACTGACAGTATAAATAGAATTACAGATACTTCTGAGAGAAAGGTTTGCTATGCCTTTTAAGTAAGAAAACTTTTTTATCAAAATAAACTTTTAATTTTGAAAAAAATTAAAAATTAGAATTAACTTTTATGAAATTATAAGAACTTTTACTGCGGTTTTTTTTGAATCGATCGATTTTTTTATGTTAAGATTTTCAGGTTGAATTACACTGCTTTTTTTATGTTTTTATCATAAACTAGTTATCTACTAAAAATTTACAGTACAATATCTTAAATACTTTATTATGAGATTTTATCATCTTGACAAAATCTGAAAAGAACTACTGATATTAAATTGTTTTTTTGTTTTAGTTTTTTAAAACAAAGTTTATAATTATACAAATTGAATATTTTTAATCAAGTTTTACAAAGTAAACAAGAAAAAAAAAACTATGCTATATAAAAAAATGTGTAATAAATCTCTATTATATTTAAGGTTAACGATGAAAGACATATTTCAGCTAAGTTTATACTTATTTGTTGTTTTTCTTTGCTTGACTCAATAAAGTACCTTTTATTTTTTGACGTTTAGATTTTCAGATATAAAACTTTTTTTTATTTATTATTTTATCTATCTGTTTAAGTGTAAAATACTTTTAAATATTAAAGAATATTAGACTATAGTTTTACGATAAGTGTTTTACTAGAATTTAGTTTTTCAAATAATTACTAATTTAAAAAAGTATAGTTTAAGTTACTGTTTTTTTACAACTTAATAAAAATTTATTTTTAAATTAAAAACATGTTTGAATACCGTAGAAGTTTTAAAAACATCATTAAAAATAAACTATAACCTAAAATTCCAGTAGTTTTAATAAGCAAACTAAACCAATGCAATTTAATACTCAAAAAATAAACTTGAATGAAATTTATTATGCCATGAACTATTTTTTATATCTTTACCTATAAATAAAACACAATAAAATTACTAGAAACAAATAACAACTAAAAGCTTCTGAAAATAAGTTCAGTTTTGTATTCAAAAGTGTTTTATAAGGTTTGTAAAACACTAAAACAAGTTTATAAAAAAGGAGTTTTAGTAAATTAATACAAGCTAAAACTTGAAAAAAAAACAAAGTATAAAGATATTTTTTTTAGCTTTAGTTTAATACTTTTAGCATTTTATTCTTAACATGATTTAAAGAGAATAATATAGCTGCTTGATAAACCCGGTTTGATGTTACTGTATGTTCTTACGTTGAACTTATTATCATAAAAGCTATCTTTCTCCACATATGGGTTGTTTTTAGCAGTTTTGTTTTTGAAAATCTGTTATGTAAAGTTTTCTTCAAAAACTTATTTTTACACTATTGACAAATAAACACAATTATAAAAGTTTAGACTATTAAATCTTATAAAAAAAACTTAAATTGCAACAATTTTCCTTAAATTATTAACAACATAAATTCTTGCATGCCAATTTTTTGCATAGCGTTTTTTATTTAATATTTTCATTTTTTTCTATATAAAACCTTCAGTTAATGTATGTTTTTAGGACTACGTATTTATTTTTACTTTAAATTTTTTGAGATAAAAAAAAACGAGAAAAATGTAATAAATAAGAGGAATGCTTTGAATAAAATTTTCATAAAGAGTTAGACAAAATGATGCTTGTTTAAGCTGAGTTACAATTGGTAATTAACTAGTATTAAAACTTCTGTTTAAAATTATAAACTCAATTAATCTTTAACTTTAAATTTTCAAACAACTTACACAGATATTCTTTTGTATACTTTTGTTAAACACCAAAAAACCGTTAAGATTTTCCACATTTTTTGTACTTGATATAACAACTTTTCCAATAAGGGTTGTTCTTTTATCGTACAGAATAGTACATCTTGTTTTGATAAATATATCTGTGTATTTAGATTCGTAAACAAACTGCTCCAAAAAAAAAAGTATATTCAGTAAGGACCAGGGGCGTCGCTTAAGGTGAAGCATTTAATCAGATGCTCCACCTTAAAATAAATCATATTAGAATAATATAAAACTGTTCATACTTTTATTTTATTTAAACTTTTGTTTACAAACGATTTACTGTAGATATATATATATATTAAAGGTTTTATACAAAGTTCTGATCGATAGTGCTCGACAAATTAAATTGGAGCTAAACATTTATTTAATTATACGCATAAAATAACATTCACAGCGTATTTCAAATTTAGCTAAACGTACAATAAACTGTACCATTACTACGTCACAACTATTATAAAAGTTTTAAAATCAAAATTTCTGTTCACTATTATAATAAACTGTAACTTACTGACGATCACATGAAATTTTACATTTCAATGTGTGAAACAGCTGTTTAAATTATAGTTTTTATATAATTAGATAAATAAATAAATATATATATATATATCTAATGAAAATTTATCACAACGAATTAAAAAAAATAATTGTGCTATATGAATTATTCATAGTAAGACAATTTTTTAGGTCTTTTAACTTTATTCATTAAATAAAACATTTTTTTTTCCAAAATTTCATTAAATTACATTTTGTTTTAAAATTTTTGATGCTAATTGTAGTTACAAAAACTTACTTTTTGTTTCGAACGTACAAGTTGTAGGCTTCAATGCTGTTACAAAGAGTAATTTTCATTAACATTTTTTTTAGTTCTAAAGAATGTTTCTGTACACTTACTTGTGTAATAATAAAAATATACTTTATTGCTTAAAAAAAATTCAAAATAATAATTTTTTTAGAGGCAAAAAATGCATAACAGTGCTTTTCGTTAATTAAACTATCAAAGTTTTAAAACATATTGTAAAAAAGCATTTAAACAGAGCTGAGTTATAATAATTTGTATGAGATCTTATAATGATAGTTCGACTTAAAACCTTTTTGACAAAACTTAAAGCATATTTTGAAAATATTTTGTTGTACTGTTTTCGAAACGTGACTAAATTTATCGTTACTAGATTTAAATGTACTACACAAGTTACGCAAAAAGATTTTTACGGTAACACGTTTTTATTCAGTTTTATATAATTTTTAACTAACAAGAAAATAATTTTAATCTTAAATAAACAAATTGAAAAAGTAATTTTCTAAAGCTGTTTTTATTCAAACGCTATTTTCTAATGAGAGTTCTAGAAATATGCATTGATTGTGTTTTAGCTATTTATTAAATTTTTTACTTTACTCTCTACTAACAACTAAGTTATTTTTTTTATCGTAAAGTAAAAATAAAACAAACAACATTTTCAATAAAAGCTTTACTAAACAACTTTGTTTTTTAACGAGTATTTTTTAAAATTAAGCTGTGTAACTGCACTATTATATTTTACAGTTTTGTTTCCTAAAATTTGTAAAGTAAAAAACTTTAATAACTTTCAATTGCTCTTTCATTGTTTTCCTCGTTAATTTTTTCACATGTTTTCTCACACAGCTTTTTGCTTCTAAAAATATTTAGCGATTCAGAACAACCACCGAACACAAAAAGTTTGCACTTGTTTTCTGACGTGTCGTAAGTGTATCTCCACAAAAAAGCTTTACAAGGTCGCTGTTCGACTTTCTGCTCACAGTATATGGGTCGTTGCCCTGTTAAAAGATTTTACTTTAAACTTTTTCTGTTTATTTTTATGCCTAAATTAATATCGCTATTAAACTCAAAAAAAGTTAATAGTTTGTTTATTTCTTTTTAATATTTTTTTGTGAAATTTTTTTTTGTATGGTTGAAAAAAATTGATACAGTTTTTTATACAACAACAAAAAAAAATTGGTTTAGAAATACAACTAACTGTTTAACATACCATAGCTCTGTGAGATGTACGACTCTACGACTGTAGAAATCAAACAAATTAATAAACTAGGTACCAGCATTTAAAACGTTTCAACAACAAAAAAAATCTAGTATAAGTTTATAGCAACGAAATATGAAAAAGTGTTCTTTTTATTTCTTTAAAAGACTTGTATTTTTTATTAGCTTTAATAAGGTTTATAAGACGTTTTACGTATAAAAAAAGGCCGCAGGGCAATTGTAGTAAGTATGTCATTGTTCTTCTTACTATGAGAAATAATTAAACTAAGATTAAAATAGGTTCAGAATTGAAAAACAAAGCTGTTTAATTCCTTTAAGTTATTACTTTAAGCAGTTATGTATTGTTTTGTACATAAAATGATGTTTTAAGTTTACTACAAAATAAAAATAGAAATTTTGAAAACTGTATGACTAAATAGTGCAAAAACTTTTTAGTAAAATTTTTTTTTACTTAAAATGTTTGGAAATTTGATTTGTATAAGCTAAACCATTTAGAAAAGTTAAAACTTTGTTCTAAAGTTACTTTTTTACAAAATACACTTTAAAGTATTGTGTCTAGACTTAGTATACTTAAAAAATTAAAAACCAAATTTTACGTAAACTACAAATAATTTGTTACCCTGAACCTTTTTAAACCTTTTTTTCGTTTAAACTGATAAATAAACGAACATTTAAAAGTATGTTAGTTTGAATTGCACTTACTATGCAGTATAAAGCAAACATTTGTAGAGCTTTAGATTAAAAAA
The DNA here is from genome assembly GCF_965202585.1 of Thalia democratica. Lineage (NCBI taxonomy): Eukaryota > Metazoa > Chordata > Thaliacea > Salpida > Salpidae > Thalia > Thalia democratica. The sequence goes on along the minus strand of NC_139173.1, from coordinate 12,300,192 downwards.
CAAACAAAAAAATACTTTATAATACATGAAAATCTGTATACTAAGAGCAATAGCCTATTTAAACATTGTGATGTGATTTTTATACATTGTGATGTGTTTCTATTGAAAAATTTCAACCAAGTAATTTTGCAAGAATAGAAGAGAATACTAAATTAAAATAAAACTTTTACTAAATTAATATAATAAAAGTATGTTTAATTAAAAAAACTACTTATACGAAAGAAGCATAAAAATAAGATTTCGTGTGCTTTTGACCTGTAAATTTACAATAAACCTTTGTTAAAGATTAAAAATTTTTCAAGTTAAATTTTTTTTTTAATTTCATCATTGCCGTATAACCTGGGTAATCGGAGAAAAAACTTTCGGTAGGATGAGACAGTCTTTGGCTTCGAAAACCTTTACCGTTTAAAAAAATTGTTACAAATGATCAGACGAGCTTTCTTAATGATGTTAGTAGTAAGAGTATAACGTACTTTACGTTGCATCTAAAAACAAAAAACTAGATAAAATTGATAAAATCCGCCATCAGTTCCGTAATGGTTAGATTAAACATAGCTTTTTAATCGAAATTTATAATTTACCTTGTAACTATAATCTGTGAGTTATAATAAAAAACAAAGCCCGAGTCTCAGTTTACCAGGAGCTTGGGATGTAGTTATCAAGGTTGTGTGAACAAAGTTTGTTTACTTTATTAAAAAATGAGGAATTCAGTATCAAGGAAACTAAAAACAAAGTAAGAAAATTTGAACGATTCTTTAGTAGTTTGTTTTAAGTACTACTCTTTGATAAATAACCTTTATTTAGAGTAAATAGTTTGACGGACTTTCGACAAAACTACGCTTAAAATACTAAAATATACTATACCGTTTAACACATACTTCATAAAACAAGTTAAATAATAAAGTTTAAAAGCTATCAAGCAACTTTGTTTCTGAAGGATAAAGTTAAACAAAACTTATTTTAGTAATTCATGTAAGTATTGCATTACTTAATTGTTAAATGTGTAACGTTTACTCAAATTATAAAAGCTAGGTGAAATAAATACTTTACATTTTTTGATTTACATTTTTTTTTAATCTACTTCTGCCTAGCATCAAAAACCTCGAGAAAAAAGTTTTTAAAGAAAAAAAGAGTAAATAAAAACGATGTAAATATTTCAAACAATAATTTTAAGTCATTACTTATTGTTTTTTTCTAAAGATAAGAAAAATATAGTAGTAACACTAAGTGAAACTAATAAAACTAAAACAATTTTTATGCATTAACAATTATGTAAAGTGATATCGAATCCTATTCAAATCAATTCTATTTAACCAGTTCCCAATCTAGCTATTTCCCTTCCGAAAATCTTTATTTAAACTAATTACTATAAAAATTGTTTAATATCCCTTCAAACAGAACCCAAATAACTTCTATCCGATTAATACCACCGAAATTAGTCCACATTCAAACGAACAACACATGAAAGAATAGTAAAGCTAACAAAATAGATACGCTTTTGTTTAAAATACTTAAAAACATACTTTTTTTTATTAAAAAAAATTTACATAAGGCGACGAATACACAGTTTAAGCAAACGCCATTAGGTTTAAGTTGTAATTTATTTTTACTTATTTCAATCTAAGTTTGTTTAAAAATGTCATAGAAATAAGTTTAAGCTATAGTTTATTACTATCAAACCAATATACCATTTTATAAGCTCATTAAACAAAGTTATTGAAGTATGAACTTGGAATCTAGTAGACATAAATCGTTAAAAAAAGTTTTTAATAGATTTTGTTTGCTATAGAAAAGTTTTCAGAATGAAATTAATTGCAATGGAAATAATACGGATAGTATAGTAAAATATAACGAAGAGAAATTGGTTGGAAATGAATTGATCGATTGAAGTTGATCGAGCAAGAAATAATTTTGATAGGAGTTAATCAAATGAAATATAACTTGGATTAAAATTGATTTCGGTTCAAATTTATTGAATGGGAAACGAACATTAACCTTAATCTGTTTGATAGATAGTAAAATCGATTGATAACTAAAAAAGAAACATTAATCAGAGTTAGATCCTTTTTAGGAAGAGTTATTGATATTTAAGGCTTAATATCATATTTTTTACAAAATATCTGTTTTGACTGCGTAAAATCGTCTTGTCGTTAATAAAAGGGTATAATTAGTAATAAAACATTAGTATGTTTCTTTATTTAGTTTTTATAAAGTAATTTAGTTATGTAAAATTTATGCTTTTAGTAAGTTTATAAAATAAGTATTAAAAAAAAAGTATTTTTTTAGTATAAAACTTTAAATATTCTCTTTTTTAAGTTTAATTTTTAATAATTGTAAAAGTGTTAAGAATTTGTTTTAGTTTCACACTTAAACGTTTTGTTTATAATAGTTTTAAAAAATAAAACATAAAAAAACCAGTTAATGAGTATCTAGGTAATTTTTTTTAAGTTCACTATATTAACTGTTCCAAAGACATAGAATTTAGTTTAGAAAAATTTATAAAAGGTATTAACTTTAATTAATGAATTTCTTGGATTTATTTCTAACTAATACTGTTTTCTATATTAAGTTTTTATTAGTTTATATAATACCATCTAATTATTTATTAACTGTTTTTATTATATTAATATATTTATAAAGTTATAAAAAATTATATGTTAATTTATAGAAAACAGAGTAAAATAAAAATAAATTCTAAAATTTAAATAAAGAATTCATTTGGAAAATCAAAATGAAATAAAACTTTCAATACTTTTAACTTAAGTTAACTCCAGAAATTTTTCTGTCATATAATATTACAATTTAAAAAAATCTATAAAACGATCACGTGTTAATAAGCAAACGTAGAAGAAAACTATTTGTTTTATATAGTTAGGTTTTATATCCAAAATATTACAATTTACAGGTTGTAGTATATTATACTCGCACTTTGTTCATTAACTTAATAAACTTAATCTGTAAATTTTAAATTTATTCTATAACTTTCAACTGATTTAGTAAGCTTAAATTAAATAAGTTTTTGTTGTAAAAAGTAAAACTGTAAATATCAAAATTTTTTCGTTAAGTTTTTAACTAGTGATTTTTATTCAATGTACAATGTTTCACTGTAAAAACAGTTCTTCGAAATGTAAATAAAAAAAACAAAACTACGTAAACTGAAGTGTTTATAATGAACTTAACTAAAATTAGTCAAAACAAGGTAGTCATTAAGTAAGTAAATCATTACTCATTCAATTATTAATCTGTAATTGTGATATGTTATTGTTGCATCATAGATTTCAAGCTTTTTGATATTAGGTAAACTTTTACATAGAAAAACTTTTAAATAATTCAAATTTAAAGTTTTAATTAGTTAATACATTTTGCAAATGTAAATCGACAAAAACAAAGCAATAAAAATAAAATCAAAATAATGGTTGATATAAATTCAATTAAAACTTAATTTGTTTTAAGGGCAAATAGAGGCCAGTTCATTTCTGTTGTTTAGAAATCTGTCTCCTTAGATTTAGAAATTTCCATTCTTCCCAAATTTCAACCTGAGCGCATATCTGGTTTTTCGGTATGCTCTGATTAAGTTTGTGTATAATTAGCCAAACATTATTCTTAAACCACTCTTACTACTGGTGAAACATTTTGAAAATACTGTTTGTTACCCTTTCTTACTATTAATACTACTAAGCCGACTAAAACATTTTTTATTTGACTTTTTAGTTTTAAAGTTTTTTATGCAACAACTATTCCTCGAAAGTAATTTAATTATAAATAAAACAATGCTTTCTAATTTGGATCAGAAACCGCCCAAAATAATTACGTCAAAGAGTATATTGGTTCGACTGAGGACTTTTTTAAGTCAGATTTAAAAACATATACAAAGTCAAATAAAAAATGTTTTAGTCGGCTTAAAAGAACTAGTGCTTTAAAAACATATAGTTCTGAAGACTTTATACACCAATTTTTATTAAATGTTTGTTATCAAAAAGTACATACAACTCTGTGGAACTGTATTATCTTGTTTAACACAGAGATAAACACGTTAGTTTAATAAAAACAAATAACTAAGCAAACTGTTTTTTTTTATAATCCACAGATCTTGCTTCGCTAGGACCTATATTTATAAACAATTAGCTTGAAGTTTTGAATATTTTACTTAAATTATTTGTTAAAAATATTAGTTAAAACACATTTGAAAATAAATTATAGTGTTGTAAAGTCACTAGTTACTTAACTTTTAATTTAACCAGTGTATATTTTAAAATGTGCGTAATAAGAATAGTCATAGGATTTAAAGACTACAAAATAAAAACTTATTACTTATTAAGTTGTATATTACTCATCTATATACATTTTTTCTTATATGATCTTTCTAAGGTATCTTAAAAGTTTTACAGGCGTAAAACTTTATTGAACAGAACAACAAAATAAATGCAGTCATTCTAAATTAATTCAAAAAAATACACTTAAGTTAAATATACTCTATATTTATCTTTTTATTCAAAAATAACAGGCTATACTTAATCATGGTTAAACTTTATTTGGTGTCGACTATATTTTTCGTAGAAAAATGCGTAAAAAACACCAATGAAAAACACCAAAACAGCTATGCTCAAATTTAATTTTAATTTGCATTAAAGTCGTATAAATTTTATGAAGAGTTGTTTTAAGAAAATTAAATACTTTAAAAAATAATTGAATTGTTGTTAGATTTCAAAAAAATATCTCTTTATACACATTGATGATAAAAAAGCATTAACTTGATTTAACAAGTTGTTATGCTTAAAAAAGTTTTTACATAGTATACTTTTCATGAAATACTTAGTCTAAGCAAAACTATTTACTTGATTTTTTGCAACACATTTGTTTTGTTTTAAATTCAAATACGTTTTAGTTTTAAAACTATAAAATAATTTTAGTTTGTAAAATAAAACTATTCATTGTTCCGCACAAAACGCAATGTAGTTTCCTGTAACCTACGCGTTTTGATTATTGCATTTTTTAACTGTTAAAAAATAAATTCTTGGACACGTAAGCATTTGTGTTTTTACTATTTGCAGGCTTAGTCATTTTCCTTCCTTTTCTGACAAATAAGCATGAGCCAATGCAGTTTAGATAGTTATAACACATTTGTTTTCACAGCTGGACGCTGATTTTTTCTAGGTATGAGAAGCAAAATAGTTACTCTATATTTTCAAAGACTACTTTTTTTGAACTAATTTTAATTAAAAGTCTTCAAATATTTTGTTGTAAAAAACATACATGTTCTGATAAACAGTTTAGCAAGTTTATTTTATGCTAAAATATTTATGAAGAAGAAGTTGAGAAACATAAGCATCTTTTCAAAAAGAAAAGAAATTTTATTTATTATTTGAATGAAATTAAGTTAAAACTACTTTGAGGTCTTTTTTGTGTAAAAGCTTGATCAATAAAAAAATACTTGAAAACTTTAAGCAGCGTATAGTTGTTAAAAAAATATATATATCAAAGAAAACTTATAAATTGTATATTTACAAAATTTTATTTATTATATGGCCTTAAACTTAATCAATAACGTTTGATAAATTTTAAAAACTGATGTTTTCACACAAAATTCTTTTGACTAAAAGTTTTTGAAAAAAGAAACACGCTTGTTTACAGTAATAAACTAAGAAAAAAAGATAACTTTTTTTTAAATTACATTAAACAGAATTCTAAATTATTTTGTTTTTGTTAAGCGAATAAAGTTGTTTGAACTTCTAGAAAAAATATTTATTCACTTTAAACAACTGTTACTTGAAAATTTATAAAAGCAAACAATCATAGTTTTAATTGTTTTTATTTTTATGATAATAAAACACAGAAAAATAGTTTAACTTAATAGGCATGGGCGAAAGCAGCACTTTCTTATTTGATGATTTTTTTAACAAAAACACAAACTTGTTGATACTAGCAAGCGACCAAAAAGAAGGCGGAAATGTCTCAGTTAAAAAAAGTAACTTGTTAACTATAAACTATGATTACTTCATTAAAGTTTTTCAGCAGTTCGAGCTGTTATCTAAGCAAGGTAATAAAGAAACACGTGATGCTTCTGTTCAGACTGATGCAACGGAAAAAATAGAAGTTTCGACTCAAACTGATTTCCGTCTTAAACCAAAAACAAGTCCGATTTTAAACACTTTTGATAAGTTGAACAAACACACAACAAGTATAAGGATCGAAGAAAGAAACGAAATGAGACCAGAAAACACAATCTTTTGCTTAACCAATAAAGATTATGACCATAATAAAAACAGATCATTGTTCAAACCCTATCAAAGGCAAATAACTTCAGCCAGTAAAAATAGCATGATACGGTCACAAAGTTTTAAACACTACGAAAATAAAATGTACCAACACCATGAAAAAATAATTACAAATCAAAGAAGATCATCATCGAGTTTGCAAAATTCACCGACTTTATTGAGTCCTCACGGCATAACCACAAAAATTAATGGCAAATACTGTCTGAAACGAACAGCTTCAAGCAGTTGTTGCGCAGACCAGGGAAAAGCCAATCGTGAACAAGACGAACCAATAGACTTTTCGATACGTAAAACAGATTTTCAACTTAAACCAAAAACTAACAACAGTGGTCATTTGATTAATGCTCAGAACCAAACTAGCAAGTTATACAGAGTATTGCAAAATAAAACTACCCATCATTTAGATTTAAACAGTTTGAGAAAGAAAGAAACAAAGAAAACGCAGTCAAAAAGTTTAAAAAATAACCAATTCCAGAGTAGGTATTTTAGTCATAATATTAGACGTGTATTGCCAAAAATGTATCCTTTAGCATTCAATCAGTTGGTTGCTGAAAGTTTGAAGCAAAATCATAGATTGTTAACTGAAACAAGTAGTTTAAGAACGTCTAGAAACTTTGACAAAGTCTATCAGAAAAACTTTGTCATCAACAAAGAGTTATTTAACGTATTAGATCTAACAGGTCATAAGTAAACTATTTCAAATGACAAAAAAAAACTATGCTTTATAGGAAATATACAAAATTCAAAATTCAAAACATGTGTAAGTTTGTGCAACAAACAATGTTTAAACCGAGCTTATAAAATTTATCTATAAATACTTTTGAAAAAGATTTTTGAAAAATTTTCAATGTAAAACAGAAATTTGATGTAAAAATTAAATTTTTAATATTTTTTACTCTGCGTTTTTTTAGAAAACTTTACTACTAAATTGACCGTTTTTGTATGTTTCTATAAGAAAGTACAAACGTTTTCATTTATATTTCAATCAAAACTTAAAACTTACGAAAAAAAAACTTATTTCATTGTTTAGTTAGTTTTTAATTTTATCTTAGCTATCTTAGCTATTTTGTACTTTATTTTTTATATAAAATACTTTTTAACTGAAAACATTCTGAAGTATAGTTTATAATTTATTTAAAGTTTAAGGTTCATAAAAATAAACACAAATTAGTTTATGTACTATCATAACTGTAAGATTAAGATTTTAAGAACTTTTTTAAGAAAAAGATTTTTTAAGAAAGAATATAAGATTTCTATAGACTTTTATATTTATGTGATTGTAATGGTTTAGATGTGTAAATTTTAATAAGATGTATATATTATTAATGATATAATTTAAGATTAACAAACATTGTAAGCTTAACAAAACTAAAATTTAGATAATATCTTGAACTGATAAATTTAACTTTATGTTAACCATTACAAAATCAAGCTTCACATTTTTTTCTATCGTTAGTTACTAACCGTATTATAACAATAAATTTTGAAAAATAATCGTTTTTTTTCTATAACATTAATTTGCTTATTTAAGTATCACCTAGGAAATAGTAAAAATAGTATTTAAAATTTAGTTTTGTTCTAATTAATTCTTCTTTGTATACGGCAAACATGTAATGTTCAGATTCTAATAACATATAAGTTGAAAAATTCAAACTAGTAGATGGTTCAAAAACAACACTAAAAACTGGGATCGGGTCAAAATTGCACGAAGTTACTAAATTGCACGATTGCATAAAATTGCACTAGGATACTTTTGTACAAAGAGTCAATTTTGCACGAGAGTAAAAAAGAAAAAAAAATATAAAAAACAACAGAAAAAAAACAGAAAAAAAAACAAAAAGATAAACTAATAAAAAACAAAAAGAAAACTGTGATAGTAAAAAATTAAAAAATAAGTTACCGACCGAGGGTAAAGGTTAAGGGTAACAGTGAAAGTAAAAAAAAAACATTAAAGAAAAAAAAAGTTTAACTCGTGTAAAAATGTCTCCGTGCAAAATTGTCTGCTTGTGCAAAAGTGTCTTCGTGCAATTTTGTGCGCTCGTGCAATTTTGTACGCTTGTGCAAATTTGACAGCTACCATTAAAAACTAGCTATTTAATATGCTCTAAATAACTCATTTAGCACAATATTAATGTTACATCTACTAATTCGCAGAAATAGTATGTTAGTAAACTTATTCAAAATACTATAAGTAAACCTACTCTTTAAGTTTAATTTTTTAACTTCTAGGTAAAAATAGTTTTGAAGTTTTCGTTAAATTAGTTGCGGTTTGTTTAAATTATGTTTTGAAACTAAAATTACATACTAGTTTTTCCTTTAAGTTATAAATTTTTCTAACAAATTTTTGACAAAAATAAAACCTTTGAGTGTTATATAAAAAAGTTCAAAACTTATACAATTGCCAAATTTGTTTAAAGTAATTTATTTTCAAAACTTGCAAAAAACTTAATTTTTTTAAAACCTCTAAGTATAATGTCGTTAGAAATTATTCAAAACTAAAAAAAATATCAAAATAACAAGGTAATAACTAATAGAAACAGTAAGCCATAATGCTTTTTATATTTAGACAAGTTGTTAAAGTTTGCTCAAGATGCTATTCATATTTGTCAACAAGTCACTAAGATTTTAATGTAGAACATTTAATGCTAGCTTATTCAGAAATTTCTCCTAGTATATTTTACTAAAATAAATTAATCATAGTTTTAGCTGCGAACAATATGTTTTTTAGGCTTGAAGAAAACGAAAAATTAAATAAACAAACAGGAAAGGATCAAAATATGTAGAATGTTAGAACTCCATACATAATTTAGAGATCGAAATAAATAGTAACATTTAGTAAAACGCTTAAAAAAGTCTGATGCTTTTTATTATTATATTGCTTATTGTGTAAATTTGGACTCAAGCTTAAAAACCTGAGCTACTTAAACAGGACAAATTTATAAAAAGTTAATAAAAGTAAATAAAGAATCTGTAGGGATGAGTAGAGAAATCAAAATAGTTAGTTTTATACATAGAAAAAAGTATCTTGATGCGATAATTTTTTATTTGATTATTTTAAATCACTATCAAATTTTGTTTTAAATGGATATTTATTGAATTTTATAAATTTACATAAAATTTTTCACTTTTAAACGTAAAAGTTCCACCTTCCCACACGGTACCACACATTGTTGTAATTTGTTCCACCTAGCCTTTGTTCTGTGAAAAATGAACTAAGCCACTGACCGCTTTAAAAATATTGTTTACATGTGATTTTTTTATTATTTCATCTCAAATCATAACTATTTTGGGAAAGACTAAAACTAATTGAAAAAACCTTATAATCGCCATTAATAATTTTATAAAGAAAACTTGTGGTGTACGACTCGATAACCGAAAGGTTCCTTTGTACAGCAGGTCCTTAGACCAAATTTTTTGAGCGTTTTTTTTTTATTGTTCAATAAACAATATACATTCCAATCTACTATATTCTAGAGATTTAAAGCCACTTTTAATTAACCTATCATTATATGATGGTGTATTGGGTATGTTACAATGGCTACATATAAAACAGGTTAAATTTTCTTGTACAGGTCCAATTTTATTATATGTTTTTTTTAAATAGGTGGACCAAACTTGGGTATTGAACTCAAGCTTAGGACAAATGTTAACTCTAAATAGTTTTTTTAGCATAGTATCTGAATTAGTTTTATTATTTGATAACATTAAATTTTTAAAACTTTTTATAAATATTTTACTTGACTTTCCATTTTTAAGTTTCAGATATATATGTTCATAAACATTTAAAAACTTAAATTCTTGGTATCTTAGAGTTATTGATTAAAAGATAAATCGGGATAGGTTTTTTTTATTAATTACCGCAATTTTACAATTGTTAGAGTTTAAATCAAGTCTTCTTGATTTAGCTAATTGTAAATATTATTTACAGACAATTGTAAAGAAATACTCGAATTTCTTAAGATTTTTGCATCATCTGCAAATAGATTTATTTCACTTTTAGTGTAAATATTTGAAAAAATATCAATAATGTAGATTGAAATGACAGAAGGGGACCAACTACACCTCCTATTTTCGGAAGTTATCTATGAACCAATTTAAAAATAATTTATCTATACTACGAATCATATATAACTCTCCTAGAATGATTTAGATAAAATTAGGTCTTTTAGGGCCAAAACACGTTAAAGGTTAAATACTCTGCCAAAAATAATCTCGTAAACTAACTGGTTTATATTTGAAAAGTTTTAAGGACCTTAATAATTTTAATAAGTTTTTTGAATTAAGCTACTTGAAATTTATATGCGATTTTTAAATCACATTACTTACGATAATTTTTATTAACATTTTGTTAACTTAAAATGTTAAAAAACAAAATACAATTTTACAGGTAAACTTGTGAAAGCAAAAATAAGCTAGAGTAAAGTCAAAGCTACATGAAGTTTTTTTTCTGTGTACAAAACTATTTTACAGTAAAAGACTTACTTATTAAAAAAGATATTAAACTTTATGGCTTGTCAAAAAACCATTAAGAAAAATAAACATTTTTCTAAAAGTTTGCTGATGCGCACTATTTTATTGTGTTGTTGACTTTTTGGTCATAGAGAACTATTAAGTTTAAAATTTTGCAATTGAAAACAAACTTTTTTATTTAATTGGGAATTTAGAGGCTCCCTAAATTTTTAAAGAATTTTGTAGCTTAAAAGTCAAGTTTAGAAAAAGACTGTTTGAGAACAGCTTCCTTAATCTTGAAACCATTAAGAATAATTTAACAACAAATTAGTTTTTCCAACTATTGACACTTTACAAGCTTTTTAAATTGAAAAACAGTTTTATTATTACAATGATTAAATATTTTATGTAAAGACTATACGGCTTTATCTTACAATAGCTTTTTTAAAGTATTCTGTTTATAAAATTGCTATTTTGATAAAAATAATAAAATTGTTTAAAATTTTCAATACTTATATTTAAACTAAAGACTATTTAATACTATACTTCTAAACTTTTGTTTTGCTTTAACCCAAGCTTTGATTACTTTTCTTAAGCTTTCATTTTTTTTAAATTCGATAGCATTGTAGTTATTAGCTTTTTAACTGAAAGTAAATAACTATCTAATAAAGTAAATCTAAGTTGTGCTTAATAGTTTTATGACAAATTAAAACTAGGTAAATTCGGCGAATATATACTTGGTCAATTTAATGAGACTTAAAAACTTATATAACAAACATTTGAATTTTACTTAATATAAAACTTCATTATTTCTAAAGAAAACTTGAACAATTTACTTCTCTTTTACAAAGTAAATCTTTGCCGGTAAATTTGTACAAGCGCGAGATTTACATACATTTATTTTCTAAATAAATTTATTGTCCATAAATTAAAATTATATATAAAAACGTAGTTAGCCCAATAATATGCTACAAAGTATAAGTGATAAAAACACAATAAAGAAAAGTGCAACAAAAAATTTATTCAAGCTATAAACAACATTTAGTACGTAAGATCACAATACACAATTTCGGAGTTCTATCAATAAATGCAATTGAAAAAAATTGTGCTGCGAAAAGTTTTATACAATTAAAACGTAAAGCATTATTTACTGCAATATTTTTCAGGGTCATTTGACCTCTTTCGTCAAAGATAAAACAAGTTTAAGTTAACGTATTTACAAAAATGTTAAAAATCGACAATTGCTTAAGTACATTTGTTCATTTTAGCCAAAACTCACTGATATATTATATGAGACCCAATTAGTTTTTAATAAAAATTATTAACACTTTACGAGTTTAAAACATCGATGACGAAAAAAAAAGCAAGATTAAGATTTCGATTGAAAAGGTAAACGCGTCTTTGGTAGTTTGTATCGTTTTAAAAATAAATCTTGATTAAAAAAAAACTTGATTACGAATAAACACATTCAAAAAGTACGTCATATTTCAACGTTCACGCATGCAAAAGATTTTCCTTTCGTTGCGACGCCACGAAGCCAACTCGACCGTGAAGGCTCGCACTGTGACGTCACAATGAATTATCACATTTTCATTGTTGTTATTGCTTGGAATGGCTCGGCAGAACGTTCGAGCTGGAACGAGACTTTGATGAGGCCATGGAGGCACCTGGAAGTTTGTGATTAGAAGGTTTTGCGTGGAAAATCGTTAAACACCAAATAGTTTAACACTTTAAAAAAAATTGATTAAATTTAAAAACAATATCTTGTTATAACACAAAAAAAATTGTTTGGATGTAAAACAAAGGGGGTATAGTAGTTTGTTTTTAAACCAATTTGTAAATTCAATCACTTTAGTTTTTCCAAAAAAAAAAAAATAAAACAAACAATACCATTTAGTTTTATACAACTTTATACTACAAAAACTTCAAATGCTTTCTCTTTACTATAAAATTGGTGTATGAATAATATTTCGTTTTTAATGAAAACAAATCATTTAAAATAGTAGAATGCACAATGAAAAAAAAAAAAACGAAAGTGAAAATAAAATTGAGGAAACTTCTTTCCAGGTAAATATTTTGAAAGAGTTGTATTTACAAGCTTATTTATGTAAAAGTTATACTATCAAACTACTTTTTTTGGGTCTTTTATATTTCTTAAACTTTCTGTTTACTTAAAAGATTGTAAGCTTTTAATATTTTATATAAAAAAAAGGTTCGAGCTAGAAGTTTTTGGTAAACACATTTCTTCCACTTAATACTTCATTTGAATACCTTATATTAAAATACTTATATTTTTTAAAATTTTGGCTAATAACGTTCAAATGGTCGGTCTACACGAAAGTATAAAAAACTCTTATTTCATCATGCATTCTGTTAATTTAAAAAAGCAGTTCTAAACTGACATAGATAAACTTGTCTACTCATAACAGTTAGAAAAAAAAAACACTCGAAATACCTGAATACGGCCTTCTTCTAGTCGAGTTGGAATCTCTACTGGACGAGTAGTTGGACTTGCCGGAGTAATGGGAAGCCACATCGTCGCTCGCCTCGCAATCCCACATCTCCAGCTCCTCCCGAACCAATCTCTCCATCTGCTCCTTGTGACGCGCCCCCTCGTTTGTCACCTCACCGCCACCCTCCTTCTTGTCTTCCTGTGAAGAATTGATAAAAGTATTTTTTTTGGTGAAGCTTGATACAAAGATGGATGAGCCGTACCGAAACGGGAATCAGATTTTTAAATGTAGTTAAAGTATGTGAACAAATTATAAACAAAACGATAATTAGTTTCTGAAATTAACCATTGTTATTTTAGATAGTATACTTTATTTAAAAAAACTAAGAAAAGTAAATTAACAAAACTAAGCTAGTTCAATACTTTGTATTTAATCAAACCTATTAAAAAAACTTGAGAATAACTTTTATTCAAATAATACTACAAATTCTCTACACTAACCTCTTTAATATTGTCAAGCAACTTAGCCATGGTCTCCCTTCTTTTCACCTTGGCGCGCTCCATCGCCTCCAACTTGACGATGACGGCGTCAATTTTGCTCACAATCGAGCCGACACTGTGCTCCATTCTGTCCACACGGCGTGACAGCCTGTCGTGAACAGCATTTATCAATTATGCTTGTACTACTAATTTATAAAGAAAATATTTAGCAATTAAAATGGGATGAAGGTAGTCTTCCTCTTTTGATTTTAAAGACCGGACAGGATTGAATTTTAGATAAATATAAATAAAAATGGTAAGAACCATTAAAAAAATCAGTCACAGTCTTTTACAACCACTTAGAATAGATCTTTCGTTTATTAAAAAACAAACATTTTCAATTCTGTAGAAAACAAAAAAATATACTCGCAACTAGAGAAAGTAAATTAAATATTTTAGCAAAATTTAAAATAAAAACTAAAAACTACCATATTATTATAATACTGAATTTCATACTTTTACTTTAAAATTAATGGAACACTTATATTTGAGATTAGTCAGTAAAGTTTGATATAATTTTTCAATTTGAGAAACTGAGAAAAAGACACTTTGGAAAACTATTTTTGTTTACTGTAACTAAGATAAACTATTTCTATAAACAACAAACAATTAAAAAAATCCCCTAGTATTTTACTTGATAAAAAATATTTTTGATGACATTTTCAATTTTTTGTTAGTAAAACTATTCCTTAAAAACACTATTTAAATTAATTTTTGCCTTAGTTTTTTTAATCCACCATTGTTCTGTGTAGTCTAAATTAGTTCTTATAGGGCTTTCTAAAAACTGGACTGTGTAGGCATTTTCTATCTTTTCTGGTATATTGTTTTTGTGAAATTTATTATAATGTATAATTAGAGCAAATTGGTCTTTTTTTTTATGGTTTAGTTCAGTTTTATTGTTTTTCCATATGTTTCTGTGGGCATTCCACCTCTTAGTAAAACTATTCATAGTCTGTCCAATGTATAAATTTTTGCATATGTTGCATGTAGCTGCATAAATTCCATAATTTTTGCAATTTAATTGTTGTTTAATTTTCATATTTTGTATTGTTTTGTTATTACTTATCATACTTTTATTATAGTTTCCAAAATTTCCACACAAAGCACACTTTCCACATTCAGCTGTTTTGTTGTTTTCTGTTTTTGTAAAATTATTTTTGTTTATTAATATATTTCTCAGTGTTTTTGGTCTCTTATAAGTTAATCTTAATAATTCTGTACTGTAACATTGTTCATTTTTGCTAAAATTTATAAATTGTTTAAAGCTGGTTGCCCAAGTCACTTTTTCACTTTGTTCTGATTTTTTTATGTTATTTGTACTAGGATCTTTATTACGTACTTCATCTAATTCATTAAAGGTATTATTTATTAATTTTTTACTGAAACTTGATCTACTGCATTTAATTTTTAAGTTAATTAGTGCCTTTTCATAATCTTCTGTTTTTTCATTTAATTTTTTAAGTCTATTAGCTTCTGATAAAATTATTCCTCTAAAAACGTGTGTTGGATGGTAAGAATTGCCATTTAAAAATTTTGCTAATTTTGCTGTGGGTTTGGTGTGGTTTACTGTTTTGAATCCGTTTATTTCAGAGCTATTTATAATATGTAAAATATCTAAAAATTCCAGTTGTTTTCCTTCTTCTGTATTTGAGATTTTTTTAAATTGTAAATTTAGATCATGAGATTGAAATTTTTTGGTGAGTTCATCTTGAATAAAAATAGATTTAGCATGAAAGTTTTCTAGTTAATAGAATACAGCAAAACAATTTTTTTTATAAATTAAAATTAAATATTTTTCGTTTTAAAAAACCTACAAGTAAAAATTAGGGACGGGTCAAATATGCGCGAAGACACTTTTGCACGAGAGTAAAGAAAAAATAAAATTAAAAATAAATTAATGAAAAAAATTGCTGACCAAGGGTTAGGGGTAACAGTGGTAGTAAAATAAAATCAACCCGTGCAAAAATGCCTTCGTGCAAAAGTGACCCTTTGTGCGAAAAAGTCTTTGTGCATTATATTAAAATAATTAGTTAAATGAAAGTAGATTGAAAAATTGTAAACCCTCTTCTCTTTAAATCATCAACTTAAAAGATTTTGTAACCAAAAATCAAATTATTATCACTAAAATAAGGAAATTAAAAAAAAAGAAGTTGTATATAATTTTACCGTAGTTTGCTTAGCTTTTCTAGAATTGCGGATATTAATGTGCTATATAGTGTCTTTTTTTTAATTTCCTTATTTTAGTGATAATAATTTGATTTTTGGTTACAAAATCTTTTAAGTTGATAATTTAAAGAGAAGAGGGTTTACAATTTTTCAATCTACTTTCATTTAACTAATTATTTTAATATAATGCACAAAGACTTTTTCGCACAAAGGGTCACTTTTGCATACACAGAAAGACTTATAAACATACAAGTTGGTAGTACCAATTAACAGAAACTTTTTTATAATACAAGTGATGTTTAAACGCCTTCAACATACTATTTCTGTAACTTAAATAAAAAAAATAAATATTTTTTATAGACAGGTACTGTAAAGCAGTGGTCTTCAAAGTGTGCACCAGTGCATTTGAAACTTATTTTGGGACTGCATGAATCGTAACTTGAAAAATTATCCTAAATTTAAAACTTATACTAGATATTCGCACATTGGGGTACACAGAATTTTGTTTTGCAATTTAGGGTGCACAGATTTTGATCAGCTTGAAGACCACTGCTGTAAAGACTAAAACTAATAATTCAAAAATTATGAACGATTTGAAAAAAATACAGTTAGTAAATCATTGTTTTTATAGTTTGTACTCAAGAATATATTGCTATATAGTATTTAAGTTTATGTAAACTAAAATATATAAAATTAGTCTGTTTTTTGTAAAAAAGAACTATTAATTTTTATTAAAAATAAACTTAAGCTTTACTCCAAAAATTACTAAATATGAAGACACTAAAGAGTAACTTTTGTTTTTACTTAATCAAAGCAATTTTTAGAAGCCCTGTTACAACGTATATAAAAAGTCAAAAGCTTCATTTAAATAAAACTAAAAAAATAATTTCAAAACTATTTTAAAAACATTAAAAAGTCTTAAAACTAATTTGAAACATAAAAGAGTTATTGATTTTAAACTCGTTGATTTTATTTACTTTGTATATACAAAAAATAAATGTAAATGAATATACTTACACTTGAAAGTCCTGCTTGGCGACTGTGTTGCGGATGAGGTCGTCGTCGTCAAGGTCCAGGTCGCTGTCGTAATCCGACGGTGATTGTGACGAGTGCGCGATGCTCACGTGAGAAACCGCCCCCTTGCTCCTCGCAGACGCGGGTCTCTGTTGTGACGTCACAATGTCGGTGGATCGCATCACCTCCAACTCGTCGCGCAAATCGTTCTGTCTCAGAAGAATCACAAAAATCAGTTTTTGTTTTAGTGAAAATATAATATAGTTTTGATTATGAGTGATCAAGAAACACGAAAATACTTTTTCATTTAATTACTTTTCAAAAAGGTAGAAAAAATTGAACTGTTATAACATAATATATTTTTTTAAACTTATAGTAGATGCACCTAACACAGCACCTATTGTACACAATTTTTTTGTATGGTTTTTTTCTATTGTATGTTAGAAACTCGTTAAAGCTTTATATTTTAAACTCGTATTAATATATCGTAAAAATTGTTAAAATTTAAAACGCCATTAAGTCTAATAAGTGTTTTTATTATTTAACAGTTTTTTATTTGTGTTGAAAAACAGTTGTTTTCATAATATTAATATTAATTAATCTTTTAATTTTTCGTTAGCTATTTGACTTTTTTCATAGGTAGTATCTTGAAAAAAGCAGAAAAAATAGTTGATTAGAATATAACTAAAATTAAGATACTACATTTTCATAATAAACATTCGAAAAAAACTTGGTCTTTAACTATTATAATTTAATAAAAAACCAAGTTTATTTAAAAAAGTTCATTGTGATCATAATAAAGCTAACAAACAAACTTATTCTGTTTATTTATTTTGTCTTTTCAGAAATTATTACTTACTTTAGGCAACTTTATACATGACCTTTTAGCGTAAAAATTTAATTAAATGGAAGTTTACGGCAAGAATACAAACCAATTTAAATTCTTCCTTTATTTATTGTCGAAAATTATCTGTGGCAAGGTCGCTGGGTCGTTACATAAAAAACAACTCTTTCACTTAATTTTGTCTTTTCAGAAATTACATTAAAAATTAAAACTCATGCAAATTTTCATGAATAAAACATGTAATTTAATACAAACTCTATCGAATTCCATTTTCTAATTTTCATCAACTCATATATTTTTCTTTAAAATTGAAAAATTTAGCATAAAAAAATACAACTAGAAAAACAAAGGATATATATTATTTTGTATAATTAATGTGATTTGATGTAATAAGTTTAAAGATTTATTAAGATAGAAATATTTCAAAACCATAACTTAAACGATATGAAATTATTTGAAGGAACTACATACAATTTAAACTGATTAAAAGTAAAGTAAATATATTATGCGAAAATTAAGAATTCTTAAATACAAGTTTACATTGCTGATTTTGTGCAAGTGCTCAGAAAAAAATATAATTTTTCATAACTACTTAGAATAATCGTATAAACTCAAAGTGTTTTCAGTGATAGTATTGTAAAAAGTTATACCCTTGGCATTGTTAAATAATCCTGAATACACCAGGAACAGTTTTATACGCAATTCGTAGGTAATGAAGCAGGGATTATATTTGAACTCACTCTTTGTTTTTCAAGATCGGCGTGCATTTTGCGCTGTTCCGCTTCACTGAGCACCAGGTCTCCGTCCTGATCGTACTTGGCGAATACCGCTTCAATTTCAGCATCCGGAATTCCCCGCCTGAGAAGTAAACATATTGTGGTAAATAGCAAGGACAAAACACACCTGAACATTTTGTTTTAAAACCTATTTAAACAAAAAAGTTTTTTAATGTTTTGCAGAAACTAAAAATGAATATAACTAAGTCTTCCGATAATTTACAAAGTTTGCACACGATATATTTAAAAAAATCATAACAATATCTTTTTATAAAAACATTTTAAGGTCGAGTCTCCACTCCTGCCAGTCCAACTGTTTGTCCTGGTCGTGGTCTGCCGACGTTATCGCGTCCTGAATGTTGTTGATGTTGTCCTTCTTCAGGTTCAGACGCGTCAACACTTTGTTGTAACCCTGCAAATAAATTATGTGAACCAGTATACAAGTCTCAAGTGGTATAAGAGATTTTGCAAATTTTGTCAAAGTAATATTTTTTTAAGTTAAGAAAGAATTAAAAAACACTTTATTTTGCCTTTTAGTGTTGTCTTTTGTATAAACTTGAACTTTAAAAATATGTGTTTTTTTTACAAAAACATCGGCGAAAGTCTGCAAAGCAGAAGCCTGGACTTTCGTATGCCGTGATACAAGCTCAAGCTTAACGAAAGAGTTGATCATAGTAATTAAATAATCAGACCACAAGCCTTTGGTAGACTGAGACTTTTTTTCGTTTATGTTACAAAAAAGATCAACTAGGCTTATTAATTCTGAAAATTGTATTATTTAACATGATATTTCAAAATGTTAAACAAAGTATACTGAAAATAGCAGAAGTTAATAAATCATACCCTCTTAATGTAGTCTGTAATTTCAAATTCACTCTTTTGTTGTGCAATTTCAGCTTTTACTTCCGAGTATGTATCGTTAATTATCGCCAAAAACATGTTCTGTTTAAAATTAATAAAAATTAACATTTCAATAATTTAATACAACAAATAAATTTAAGAATTATTTCAGATAAAAACTGTTTCATTTGATAAAGATGAAAGAACTAAAATGATAAAAATAATCACTACTTTACTTGTACAATTTTGGTTATTAAACAACTTTTTTAATGTAGTACGTTTTTTAAACATATCAAAAAAAAATACTATTAAAAACTAACAAGCAAAACGAAGAAGACAAAGAAAACGTATGAAATGAAAAAAATAGGACCAAGGACTCTATTGGCCTTCTCTAAAGCATGGAAATCGAAATCACCCAATATAATACGAAATAGTGTGTATCTGAAAAATAATAACTTTGATTATTATCTTTCTACGTACTTTTAATAACCATAATGATAATAAAAAAATATATACCAATGAGGATGGAAAAAAAATTTGCATAGTCTGTATCAATTCAATTATTAAAGCTAAAAAGTAAAACAATTTATATACAAAATAAAATAAGTAATATATTTAATTAAAAATTTAGCTGATTGTAAATATTTAGTTAAACTTTTCTTCTTTTAATGAATTTATAACTTTTCTAAGAACATTTCATCTTCACACGTGGAGAAAATACTTTTTTTGAAAAAGATACTATTTTAAACATATTGAGCAAATAAATGTGTTGTTATATTTAAAGTACTTTAAGTTTAAAAAATGCTAACATGGATTCGGAAAATGTGGAAAAGTCGGAAACTTGTGTTCCGAAAACGAGGTACCCAAGTTGCGCGTAGGCAAGGAAAATAATAAAAAACATAACAGCGAATCCAGCAATGTCCTTGCTACATCTTGACAGTGTGGATTGTAGTTGCGTCATTGTGCGATTGAAACTGTAAATATTTAAGCAATAAAAACCTTATTTTCTATTGATACAAATTTCAGTAGAAAGATAATCATAACAAAATAATATTTTTTATATCAAGGAACTTTTTTACCTAGTATTTTTAAATATTTTTTTCTATGCAATAGAAATCTTATTTTCTACTAATAAAAATTCTACGTAAAAAGTGTAACAAAATAACCTATTTTTATCAAGAAGCTTTTTACCTGATATGCTAACCAATAAAAATCATACTTTGCTATTAGATGTTAAATTCAATAAAAAGTGTAATACATAGATAATAGCTTTTTTATCAAAAAAAAACGTGTTGTACCTGATATACTTGAATATTTTGATCCAGGCGAAGAAGACCACGATGGCGACCATGTTGTTGTACTGCATTTGCCAGAAGCCGAGAAACTCGAAATCCGGGTAAACGTTGGGGTTGTTGAGCAGTTCGGACAGCAACCCGTTCACCTTGATCGTCCGGTACACGCTGAACGCCATGGCAACCACGGAAAGCTGAATTCATGATAAATGTTTGGTTAATGTAGTTTTATGAGGTTGTTAAGAAAAATTCTGCAAAAATACCAATTCTGAAATTTCAGACTGTTGCTACTTTGCTTTGAATAATTTCTATTTATTCAGATTAGTAGTTTGTTAATACGCTTATAAAATACTAGAAATAAACTTATTTTCATATATACTACATAAAGTCAAAAAAGGGTGGTGTATAAATTAATTAAAACTTAGTAAATTAAGATTATGTACTTTGAATTTTAATAAAATATTTTTTAAAGTGTGTAACAATACTTAATTTTACCCAAACAGCTAACAAATTTCTTTTTTAAATAAAAATTTAGAAGTTTAAAAATCGAATACAACTTACGAATATCACAAGGACGTCCAGGCAATTCCATACACTTTTGAAGTAGGAGCATTTGAGCTTTTTGATTTCCAGCACTTCTTCGACAATGTAGTATGAAATAAAGAGAACGTACAACACCTGTTTAAATACAGTTTATTGGGATTATATAGAAGCAATTAGTATTTTAATTTCAGTTATGACCACAAATAAAGTAAAATAAATGAAAATTAACCTCGCATGCCAGCAAGAAATAGTCGTACGTGGTAACGTAGCGAATCAGCTTCACAGTGCGAAATTGCCATGACGACACCGCGCCCCCCGTTGCCGGAAACTCCACCACCAACCTTCAAAGATTTACAGAATTTTTGTTAAGATTTAATAATAATTTCAATGCATCGAACTAGTAGATATAAAATACTTTCTACATTTAGTCACAGCATACCTGACAACGCAGAAAAGGTTGATGTTGGCGTTGTAAACTGTGAAGTCGATGAAGACCGCTCTGGTCGCCCTGTCGATCCACAAGTTGTCTTTCAAAGACTCGATCAGCTCAAGGGACGAATCTTTCTTGTCCGTCAAGTCCTTAAAAATAGTTGATTCAGTTTTGTTTTAGGAAGTTATCTTAAAGTTAGTTCTTACCGTTTTTCATAGGTACTATCATTTACTTTAGTGTAAAACAAATTTAAATAGTTCAAATGTTTGTATCACTATTTTTTGATAAAATGTAATACATATATTTTAGTGCTTAAAGAAGGATATTAAGATAACAAATTTAAGTTTAAGACAAACTTGGTAGTATCCAGCGCCAGAATATGTAAAATCTAATGTTCCCCAATGACTTGACCCGTCTAACTCATCTTCTGTATGATAAGTCCACCTAAAAAATATCAAATTAAGTATATTTTTAAAACAGATGTTTCGAAAACAAGAAATCTTTTTAAATTTGTTAATTATTTAACTTCTAAATTACTATCTGTAAATTTAATTTCAAACCTTTCAATCATTAAAACGAATAAATTTTGATGATAACACCAAATATTATTAAATTTTTAAACAATAACACAAAAGTTTATCATAACTTTTAATGAACTCATTTATTTCTATTTTTAATTTTTTTATCACTCATAAGCCCGTTTTATATGGAATCGTTGTAACATATCCAATACATCATATAATAAAAGATTAATTAAACTTGGATTAAAATCTTTAAAACATAGAATATTGGAACTTGACTAAGTAACTCTTTAAAAAATTATTAATGGCAAATATAATGTTTTTTTTTTCAATCAGTTTTTCCTATAATAAAAATGAGTTGAAAGGAAGTAATAGATAAATAAAATGTATACATAACTATAACAACAGTTAGTGGCAAGGTTCATTTTTTTCACAGAGCAAAGAAAACGTGAAACAAATTACCACAAGATGTGGTATCGTGTGGGAAGGTACATTTTTGCATAAATTAAAAATATTTAAATCAAATACTATAAATATAAGTAAAATTCAATAACTTTATATCAAAAACAAAAGAAACAGAAAGAAATTTATAAAATTTTATCTCATTTAAATTAACTACTGATTCTTTTATATTTTAATTTAGAATATTAGTTACTTTTATTTCCCCACGCCTGCCCCAGCAGACTAGCAATTTATTTTTATTAATTTTGTACAAATAGTTATGTCTTATAAATGATGCTCCTAGAAAAATATCTATTTGGTTCGTTCGTATAAAAGTGCTTTTATTTTTTTTTGTATGTACTGAGTTACCGCTTTTTATAAATTAAATTGAATTTAATATTGTTAATTTTAATTTTTTTTATCTTAAATTGTTAAATATAAGTTTAATTTATTTTTCTTCTTGTGTTTGTGGCTAAGATTTTGTTGCCAAGTCGAACACTGCACAATAAAACTACAATAAAAAGAACTAACGCAGTAGAGTTCTTCAGACCAAACGGTTCAGTTTCTTCTTTTGACGTCGAATAGGAATCATAGCATTCAGTAATTTCTTCTCTGAAATCCGAATGCACTTCACAAGATCCGTTTTTCACCTTTACGTTTAAATAAATATTGGATGAACAAAATTGAATTAAAATCTAAAAAACTTAAAACTCTCCAGCATTCATTTGGAAAACAAAAGTTATGACTAAAGTAGACAAAGACTTCAGCGCAACACTTTTCAAGAACGAAGATTGGACCGTTGATCAAAGAAATTAATCTAAATAGAAAATTAACTTAAACTAGTTGGAATTTAAGGTCAATATAACGAAGTATTACTTATATTTACTTACATAAGCAACTTTTTTAAAGCTTTATCGGCTAAACAAACTTTAACTTATCAAGCGTAAATTAGTATCCTAGTCTTTATCAAAGTTTTTAATGAAAGTACTTTAGGAAAAAAGCGTAAACTTCCACAAGTTATACAGCTTAAGTTTAAATGTTGTAGTTCTTATACTATATTTAAAATTAATCGAGTCTAGTTTTTGAAATAAAATACTCGATTTAGAAAACAAGAATTAAATTACACATAATATAAACTATGGCTTATATTTTTTAATAAATAAATATTTAGAAGTATTTAAATTTTAAATCTTTAATAAGCGTTTTAAAAATTCATAAGTCTTCATAAGTAAACTATTTAACGAGTTGAAAAAACCATTTGAAAAATATGAATTCCAGTATTTCTACTAGAAGATCTGATTATTTATATTTGTAGAACTTAAGTTAAATAAAAAAATTAGGTTGGAAATACAAGAAAATTTCTAAGTTTATATTACTTAAAATCTATTTATTTAGTTTACTGCTAAAACTATTCTTAATGGCACTAACTTTAACTATCTTATTCTAAGCACTAACCAGCTATTACAAATAGAAAGTAACTTTTTAGGTAAACATACAGGTTTTCGCGAAACAGAGACTAAACAAACGAAACACAGATTAAACAACATTTAGTTCTAATTTTAAAACAAAATTCCTATATCATCAAGTAAAACTTGATATCATTATGAAAACTTAATAGGGTAGATAAACTATTAAGTTATCTTTACTTTAATTTTTTTTGCAATCTTATATAATTAAAGTAGCATGATATCAAAGTATTGTTTAAAATATATCAATTTAAAATAGCTAAGTTAATGGGTAAAAACTTCCTATTGGCAAAAGTTATCGAAACGTTTTATATAAATCTTTATTAACAAACAAGTATAGGTAGTTTTAAACAGTTTTTATAAACAAATCATAAGTAATAATAATCAGTTTTGTAAAAGGTTTCCTATAAAACATACGGAAGTCAAATCTCCAAAATTAAAAAATACAAAAAAATATATAAAAAAATTATTATTTAAGGGCTTTTACTTTTTAAAACATTTCTCAATGAGTTTTAAAAATATTCAGAACTATTATTTCTTTTATTTAAATTCAATAATTAAACACATAAATTGTAATCTAATCAAACTTAAATATAGTATCTATATAATATATACAACAAAAGTTTTAGACAAGCAATTATACTACAAGTTAAATTCACAATAAATAAAATGTCGCCATTACGCCTCAAGTGCACTCAAGACTTCCTTGCTACTATAAAAGCAAACGTAAGGACAACTAATTTTGAAAAGTAAAAAATATTTTTTTTTAAATACTTTTTTAAGGTGCTTTTTTACTGATATCATTAGCACAATAAAAGTATACCTAAACTATTAAAACAATTAAAATACCATATCTAAAAAAGCTTCTAAGTTTAAAAAAGTTTAACAAAAACTTAAGGACTACTGTTTTATTCAAGTTTACTAATATTCTATCAAAAAAGCAGAAAAATTATCTGACTGAATTACTTGACTAGATACTAAGTATATAAATTCACTTTTAACTGTCTGATTCTAGGAACTCCAAGCAATTTGTTTTCGTAAAAAATATATCCAAGTTCATCATTAGCAAGCGGCTGCTCGTTGTACCACGTTTCCCAGTACAAACCGTCTACCAAAGGTCCTTCAGAAAACTGTTTTAATTGTGTTTAACTTATCTAATCTGTATACTTTCATGAACAAATGCATAGTCCTTATATTTATAAATTTACATAAATTTGTTATTTTCATATTTGAAAATTTTATCTACACACAAACAAAATCTAAAAAAAATCTCGTAACTCATAAATGTAATGATTTTAAGTCGGGTTTATTGTATCAAAATAACATATACCTTTAGTCGTTGTTTAAAAAAAAAATTTGAGTACATAAGTTTATATTTTCGAACGTTCTTTAAAACTATGTAACTAAATTTGAAAATCAGAACAAGCAAACAATGACTGAGAGACTTTGAATATTTAATTAAAAACAATTATTTAAAATACAAGGAATATTTTTTTGTAAAACAAAAGCACTTTAAATAATAATGACAAAAAACGAACTCTCCAGAAATCGGCCATTGTGGACAGCCCGCGGAACGTGTTTTTGGTTTCGGGGAAAGGGGAGTCTAAGAAGAGCTCCTGCATGACTTTGGTGTAGTAAAAATGAGTCGAGCTCGTCATTCCGAACGTCACTGTAAAAAAAAAAAAACTTGAAAATTACAAAAGTAATATTGGTCGTTGATGTAAACAACACTGGCAAACAAGCATCAAAAATGTTTAACTTGCATTGTAATTTAAAAATATACCATAAATAGTTGAAAAAGTTAATAAATTTAGTTTACAACTTGAACTTTAAAAAATATTGCGAACACTTAAAATTTGTACAGTGGCGAATGTATAAAAAAGTTTAGATTAACTAATATTTTAAATATGTTTCTAAATACTCATAGATACTTACTTAGTTCTTAATACTACTTATACAGTATTTTTTGGTTTTATAATCAACTTAAAGTTATTGTACTTTAGTAAAATTAAACTTATGAAAATATGAGAAACTAAGTTGTGTGTCAATGAATATTGATCAAACAATAAAAAAATTGAAGCAATTTGCTGTGACTACCATCACATAAAGTTTCTTTTTATTTCAGAACCATAAGAAAAATTAAAACTTAAAGACTTTAAATTGAGTTTTTTAAAAGGTAAAACATATAAAAAATGTTTAAAAAGTAAGCTTTTGTGTATTAGCTATAAACATATATATGAAGTTTTCGGTAAAGTCTATTTCTACATTTATCGCTTTTTTTACAATTTTAAAGTATTTAAATTTATAACATTTAAGCAAAGTTAGTTTAAAATGAAAATTCTTTACTACTCCTATAAATTAAAAAATCCCACAAACAAATATCTAAATTTAAACAGCTTACATAAAAGAAGGTTACAGCTGTAACTTTTAATATAAAACTATATATTTTAAAGTAATTTGTATAAGTAAAAAATACAACTACTTTTTTTAATATAAGTCAAGAAATTGCAGAAGTTTTCTTAATAATATAATTTCATCACCAACTACAGAAATTTTAGCGAAAAAATGCTTTAACAAAATAAAGGAAATTTCAACTTCCTTTTTGAAAGTTTGAATATTTTAACTATGCAAAATTACCCTTTTTAAATATAATTACCTTGACACAAAATTTTTTTATTTGTGTTAAGTAAATTAAGAGAGACAACAATTTTTGATGATATAATTTATTCAATATTATAGTGTATTCAATGCCAAAACATTTCAAGTCAATTTTAAATAACTTTTACTGTAAAATAATATCGTTTAAAAGCAGCAATAATATATAACTATATACAAAAGTATTAAATATGCACTCAACTATTTTATAATATAAACTTTTGTTTTCGTGGTTGTGGGAAAAGCATGATGAAGGTTTATAACGCTTCAGGCTATTTTACGATTTATATTACTCTTCTCTAACTAAATACAACAATAAGTTATTTGAACTTAAATTTAAATTTTATTTAAAATATACTAGATTAAAGTCCTGGGAATTTAACTTTTAATTTTCAAAACAAAATAACAAAAAATAATAATATGTTGTATAATGAATACTCAGAATGATATAGAGTGCATTTTTAATTTTCAACAAAAAAAGATAATAAAACTTCATAAATGTCAGGCTAAATATTTTTGGTAAATATCTATGTAGAAATTCAAAAAAAGAATAAACAAACAAGATGCGAAAAAACTATTTATGTAGTAAAAACTTTAAAATGAGTTATATACTTAAGAACAACACGTTGAATCAAGTAAAAAATTGTAAACATAAATATAATTAACAAATAACAGTTAATTTTTTTTATAGTAATTGAGGTCTTATTCTAAGATGTATTTCTAATATTACAGCTCTAGTGAACGTAATTTTCACACACATATACAATGGATAGGGTGCAAATAAAAAATGCGATCTCTGACGCTTCAGATCTTTTTTTTTTTTGACAAATGTCACAAAAACGCCTTGTGCACTACTTTAGCTGTTTTACAAAACTCTCACGGTAGAAAAGTTTTATTTTCTTACTATGGGACCAAAAATTTCACCTCATATTTTAGCTGGAAATTGTCTAACATGGTGATTATCACAAAAAACATTATGCAGGATTTAAGACGACGTAAATAAAGTTTCACGGAGGCACTTCTTGATTTTTTGAAAAAAAAAAAAACGAAAAATTCAAGAAAATTTTCAAAAAGTTGTATAAATTAAATAAGTTAAAGAATTGAAAGTTTTTCTTAAATCAGCTAAATGTTTTGTGACACTTGCCAAAAAGAAAGAAAAATAGGTGATAGCTCAAAGGTCACAATTTTTATAAGCACCTTAATATACAAGCATACTTAATCAGGTTGTTTAGAAAGCAATAAGAAAGTACAGCTATAGATTACATAGTATTTAGGGCTTGTTAAGCTACTTAATTAAAAATAACAATTTTACACGAGTTATATAAACAAGGTTAATTTAAATAATATAAATATTCTCCATTAAATTAATGACCACTAGTTAAAGCAATAAAAAAGTGAATTTTTCAAACATGAAACTATTATAAATACTTTATAATGTACATAAAATAAACATTCACATTTACCTTAAAGCTAAAAACTTAGCATTGCTGTCTAAAGTGCATAACAAATACCTTTTTTTTAATATATACAACCTTAAACATTTTTTTCAAAAAAGGAAAGTTTGTTTGGACAACAGCCTAAAATAATTAGATAACAAATACACTCTTGTATTCCTACAATAACTTAGTTAGCTAGATTGCAAATATAAACCATTACTAACATATACAGAGAGTGACGATGAAGAAAAGGTAGATGACCAATTCCCTGATAGTGGTTCTGATGTACAACTCTCTGTTGCCTGACGTCTCTTCTGTTTGCCTTGTACCCCATAAACCTAAACACCATTTTTTTTTTCAAACGTAATATAATTTGAAAGCATAGAGTTTGTGGTTGATTTACAACAAATAAAATATTTTATTTTGTCATTAAAATGTATATTACTTTATTTATATGCTAAAATAAACATTCTTGAATTATATTGAACTTACTTATTAGGTGTTTAGTAAAATCTTTTGATCACTTAAACCACAGCTCTTTCTTAAAAAATTTAACTTATAAATATTAGTTTTAGTTTTATAAGTACAAATTTCTAACAAATAACAATAATAAATATCAATTATGCTATATCTTTAACTTATATAAACTTTCAAATTAATTAACATCAAACAAAATTAAAAAAATTACTTCTTATATTTTTCTTCAACTTGCTGGTCTTCTTTTTTGGTTTTTCATTTATATTTTCTTCAGTTTTAGTACTATCATCCTCACCATAAACTGATCCAGTTGTAGGATTGACAGGCTTTTCATCACTTTCAGACCTTTGACTATAATCTTCCATACCATCTAACCAAAAAATTAATATTTATATTAAAAAAAAAGACACTAAACTGATAATTTTATAACAGTAGGATGAAAAGTAAGCTGGTAGTTTGCCCATCTTTTTTTAAAATAATCAGACATCTTGAGATAATTTAAAAAATAAAGTGTTTGTTAGAATACTAACTGTCTTAACTTTTAAAACAAAACACTTGAACAAGATCTTATGTTTATCATAACATTTTTATTTCTTTATTGGCTAAATTTTTTTTTGATAAACCAAAGATCACAAAAAAGATTAAGGCCATAGGGGGGGGGGGTCCAACATTTTTTTTTACAAAAATTAACTTTGGCGTTTATATGAAAGCTTTAAGTACAAACTACAAGCCAGTTTTTATAGAATTCAAAAATATCATTTAACTTTTGAAATATTTAATTTTTTGTAAAAATTTAACGTATGGACCGCAAATTTTTCAGGGTCAATTTTCTCAGAAATTTTAAAATTCACTAAAAATCTATCTCCTTCTTCATTTTACAAGCAATCTCCTTCAAATTTGAATGAACAAAATTGTTTTGTTTTATAAACTAAGTCAGCTTATTTAATAGTTTTTAACCAAAACTTATTTGTTTTTGGATTCTATAATTAATTACTTATATACCATATCTGATAAAGTTATTTAAGATTAATGATAAAACTAAATATTAAAGAATTAAAAAAAATATCTTTTATACTAGCTTGTTTTTACTGTAACATTTTTTATCACAGGAAAAATCATAATTTTAACCTAACTAGTTATTTTTGTAAACAAACAGGCTAATCAGGTAGGTAAATTTTTTATATTAGTACAACTAAAAAAAGGTCTGAGATAATAAATACTTTGCTTTGTCCAAAACAACTTTTAGCTATATTATGACTAAAATAATTTTAATTATTCTTATGTAGACCAAGAGCATCTTTATATAGCTCAACTTAAATTAAATGTTATGAATTTCATCTGAATTGGTGATAATATAAACTCAACTTACTCACAAACTTCTTAATGATGATTAAAAAATTACATAAAGTTTTAAAAAAACATAAGAAAAGAAACTAAATATTAATATAACAAAACAAATTTGAAATATAAATTTTATAAGTAAAGAAAAAGCATATTAATTTTAAAATAATAAAATTAATTAGTTTATATAATTAAGGGCATAGGTTGAGTGGGGTAAAACACCTTTTTCACAATTTAGTCTTATTTTATTGAGTTTTAATTAAGCTAAAAGTTGCTTTTTACAGATTTTTAAAACTCAAATAATTTTTGAGATATAGCCAGTCGAAGTCAGAGACTACAATAGGTTCCTTATGGGAGGCGCAAACTAAAACAGCAAATAGTTAGAAATCACTAAAAATCTATCTTCTCCTACGTTTTTTAAGATAACTACCTTAAACTCTTAGTATATGTTCCTTGCAATATTTAAAAAAATAATTTTGGAACAGATTTTAAAATAAATTAAAAAATAAAAATCTTATGACAAAAAACTATAAAAAAAAACTGCTTTTTTTGATTATTTTTTTAAATATATTTTTTATTTTAATATTAATTTTATTATGTCCTTCCGACAGAATTTTTTTAAATTTGCAATGAAAATTTACTAAAAGCTTGAGGAACTTATCTCAAAAAACGTATAAGAAGATAGATTTTTAGTGAAATAGTCTTTTTTGTCGTTTTAGTTTGCGCCTCCCATAAGAAAGCTTTTGTTGCCTCTGACTTTGACCTGCTTTATCTCATAAAATATTTTGAATTTTAAAAATCTGTAAAAAGCAACTTGTAGCTCAGTTAAAACTCTATAAAATAGGATCAAATTGTGGAAAAAAGTGATTAACCTACCCCCACCCCCCTATGCCCAAATTTTAAAGACAAATATTTAAAAAAATACTAATTACACTAGTATAATTACTTTTACTTTTAATTAATGATAGGAGTTTGAACACTTTTTTAATAATACCACTAATTACACTAGTTTCTTTAATACAACCAGTTAAAACTAATATAAATTTTTTTTAAAGTTATTAGTTATTATTAAAAAATTACAACATTTAGAATATAAAGTGTTTTGTGTTGCTTGTTTGAGCTCACAATAGTTTTTTTAAACAAAAGTATATGATGGCTATTTGATATTGAACACTCTAAAACAAACTTTAACTTTCTTAATAAACTTATTTTTACATATGATATCTATTTTTTAATTATTTTTTTTACATAAAGGAAATAACTACATAGAATTACCTGGTAATTTATCAGAGATTGTTGATAAGGCATGATTGTCATGACCCCATGCCCCTCTAGACGACTGACTCCAGCTTCTATCTACAAATATAATATAACGTGAAAAAAGCTAATAAAAAATACTTTTATAAAGTTTTAATTAACCTACAGAAAACGTATAATATACAATAGTTTAACTTTCATTATCAAAATCTTGAAAGCTTAGAATTATTGCTGCAATTCAACTATGTGTAATATTTACTTAAAATACCAGAAATTAAAAATACTATTCTCAAGCCTAAGTTTAGTTTTCAAAGAGAGACTAAGTTTAAACTTTTTTTAAAAATATTTATAATAAATGCTAGAAGTATGTCATTGCACTTTCTAGTAATAGAAGTAAATTAGGATAAATTTCTTAAATAATGTAACAAAAAAAAAGTCAGTTAAATTAGCCTTCCAATATTATTTTTTTTAATGAGTTTTACATATTAAAGATTTTTTAATAACTTAATTTAGTAGTGATGGATAAATTCATGAACACATCATTATAAAACTGTTTAAAAAACATGAGATTAACATTTTTTTTAATAATCACAGTACAACTTAATTAAACAAATATAAAACTTCTCTATAGCTTAAAGAAGTCCTTTTTAATAACATACATTTTTAGTACAAAAGTCTACTTAATTTCCAATTTCATACTTACAATCAGTTTATACAAAAATTAGCAAGTTGTCTTGAAATATTGTACTTATATATTTTTAAACTTAAATTTTTTAAAACTTAAATAAGAAAAAAAAAATTTTTATTTTATTTTCTATTGAACTTGATGACCTAATTACTTTTAAAAGGCTACCATGTAAAAAAAATAGTGCCTTTCATTAAAGTAATTAAAAAGTTATGAAAAATACTTTAAATAATAAACTA
This sequence comes from Thalia democratica, assembly GCF_965202585.1. Lineage (NCBI taxonomy): Eukaryota > Metazoa > Chordata > Thaliacea > Salpida > Salpidae > Thalia > Thalia democratica. The sequence goes on along the minus strand of NC_139173.1, from coordinate 12,268,053 downwards.
GTAAACACAATGTTTTTTCCTTAGTATTTACAAATTTATAACTTATTTACTCTACTCTGAGCTATAATACATCATATATTTATAATTCAAAAACATTTTAGGGTAATAAATCATTAAAAAAATTGTTTAATTTTTTTTTTAGTACATTTCAAAAAAAAAAAACAACTTACCCATAGCTGTTTATTAAATCCATAAGCATTGAAGTCAAGTTTGTAGTTGATGGTTTTATAACTTTTTTTAATTTACTGAAAGTAAAAGAAAAATTCATTAAAAATTAATATGTTCTTTTATGGAACAGTGAATTTTAAATTCAGCAGAATGTAACATAAATTATTCAAAAGGATACAATAACTTTTACTGAAAGTTAGTTTAAAATACTGTCACTTACTTTTTTTAGAGTAAACTAAAATTTTGTTTATTTAATTATTAAAACTATTGTTTATAAAAAGTTTAGAATTCTTAAATGTTCTTACTATTTAGCTCGATACAAAAATATAGATACAATAATAGAAAATACATAAACTTTATAGCAAACAATTGCATTGTATATGCGTTCAAAAATTGTCCAGTCCTACTTAAAAAATATAAAAATCCACTTTTTAAAATAATTTTTTTAATGCTTAAAATTGTTTAAATTCATAATTACACATTATTAGTGCTTTACTATTGCTTATTTATAACATGTTTAGTTTAAAATAGTATTTTGATGTTTATTACTACAAATGTTTCAAAATAACTGCCATAGACTTTTTATACAGTTCAGCATGCAGGCAAATTTTTCTAGGAAAGTTGGCCTGAAATTCAAAAAGGCTGCTGACCCCTGGCTTATAGGAAAGAAAAGTTAAGAGGAATATGCTAATTGGTAAATAATTGTTAGTGTGGCTTACCATTTAAAGAAGGGGTGGGCAAAAGCAGGCCAAATTTGAAAAAAATAATTGTTGGCTTAGCCAAAGAGCTTCATTTAAATCACAAAAATTACTAGGATTATTACTAATTCACTAATATTATCACTAAATTACTAGAAATTACAGAAGTAAAATTTCCCTTAAAATTTACCTACAACCTTTTGTTTTGTTGTTCACTTAAAACCTTACATTAGGTAGTGCAAGTTTTAAGCATCCCTCAAATTTCCGGTAAATTTTAAACAAATTTAAATTCAAATCTCAGTACATTTAGACCTAGAGTAAGTTTTTTATTTCATGTAAATTTACCTATGACCTTTTTTGCTCTTTACTTCCAATATTACAATATCTAAAGTAAGTTTCATAAATTTTAGTTTGGGGGCAACAGGTTGCACCTTTTATGGATCGCGTCATGTTTTACCCATCATAAGCTGCAGTTTTCCAACTTCTGATCTAGTGTATGCTTGAAAATTTGATTTACTGGGCCGGATTTACATGCTGGAAAGCTGCAGTTTGGGAGATGGATCCCACTTATTTTGCTAAACATTGACAGGCTTGTCCATCTTTTTCCCAGTCCTAATTCAAAGCAATTTGTGCGTTTACAGGGTTGCAACTCTTCAAAGCAAAACAACCAGCCAGAGTAAACAAAAGCTGTCCTTAGTTTATGAAAAAAAAAGTTAGTATGAATCAAAAATTCTCTAAAGTAAGCTTAAATGTTAAAATATATCAAAATGTTAAGAAAGGGAATAAAAAACACAGGTTTAAAGTTGAGAAAACAATTTAAAGTCATAAAACCTAATCTAAGATTTTAGAAAAACGTTCAAACTAGTCAAGTTTTGCAACAAAAACAACCTAGCCTGAGTTTTTGGGAACAAAAGTTAAAACTGGCATGAATTTGCCTTAGTGTTTCAGAAAATTTAAAACTAGCCTGAGTGTATGTCAACCATGTACAAAATAAAAGAAAATGAGTAGCACATTAGATATGTAATTTATCTTAAATCAAAAATGAAACTTAAAAACTTAAAAAAAGCTCGGTTACGCTTTACTTTAGGTCAGTACGCTTTGGTTCAATATAAAGGAAATTTTGAGCTTAATTTTCAACTATTTTTTCCTGCTTATGTACTTATATTACTGCATGTAGTTTTAGCTGGCACCTTAGGTGACTCTTCAACTGTATATAATAGTGTCATTTCAACAATGTTACTTTTAAATTTTTCTGTATTCTTTAAGTATTTGTATGGTTAATATATGTGATATATTAATTAGTATAAAAATTAACTTGTTTTGTTAGGCATTATTTAACTGTAACGATAATGTCATTTCAACTTAGTGTCATTTCAAATTACATTTTATTTAATTGTTATTATTTATTGTTGTACTTATTTTCAAAATAAAATTGAAAACTATTGAAAATAAAGCTGAAAAATTCCTGTATATTGAACAATAGCGTGCTCACCTAAAGTTAAGCATAACCAAAAGCTCATACAACAATAACCACTAACTAATATTTAAAGTTGTTTTAATTAAAAAACTGATCATTTTTTAATAACTCTATCCATTTTCCATAGATTTTTAAAATAAATATAATATTTTAAAACAGTTATTAGCTCCATTTGTGTTATGCATACTTTTCAGTTTTGAACCAGGTTAAAAATAAAATTAATAAAACAAACCAACCAAGGGTAAAGGGAAAACAGTGTTAGTGTAAAAATAAATAAATAAAACACCAAAATTTATTAATAAGAAAACAAATGTTGACCAAGGGTTAGAGGTAACAGTGACAGAAAAAAAAAAAAGTAATAAAAAATAACAACCAAGAGTTAGTGGTAACAGAGATAGTTAAAAAGAAATAACATATTATTTAACTACTCAAAATTTATGGTTAACTGTTTGCTAATAAAGACCCTAGCAAAAAAGTTCACTGGAATGTATGATAATAACAAATCCAAACAGTACTCTTTCTTCTTTAAACTAACACATGTTTTTATGTCCTAAAAAGTTAATAAACTTCAACAGAGCTCTGTAATAAAGTAAATACTGTAAGAAAAGAGTAATAACTATTCTATCTTTTTCTTTGAATGTTTATTTTTTACAGAGCTCCGTTGAAGTGTATTAACTTAGTAACACATAAAAACATGCTTTAGTTAAATAACAAAAGATTACTGATTGGATTTCTTATTGTTAAAGTATTATTTATTAATAATAAAAAATAGATAAAGAAAATATAGCTACTCATAAACCAAACAAGGGTGAGGGTTATGGGTAAACAGTTATAAAAAAATAATAATAACATAATAACTAAATAAAGTTTTAACCCTTGCAAAATAACCCTTTGTGAATTTTTGACACCTACCCTTTTTAGGAAGTGTAGAAAAAGATTTCAAACTATCATCACAAAGATGTACACTGAGCTTTTTTATTTGTAGATATATAAAAGTATTTTTTTTTACTCAATACACTCATTTTAATCTCATTATGAGTAAATAATAATACGAAAACCAAATGAAAACAAATAAATACTTAAGCCATACTTAATAGTTAGCATTATTATTTTTGTTATTTTCTGAAATCGTTTCATAACAGGGAATTCAAGTAAATACACTTTCGACATGTTTTTTAAGGAATTTTAGTTTAATACAGACATTGAAAGAAAACGAAACATAAAAAAAAAACACGCATTTAAATGGTCAATAGACCTACACCATATGCGTAACAAGACCTCCAATTATCGAGCTTAATGCCACTCATTTAATATAATTGTTCTAAGCTATAAAAATTCTTTCTAAAAAACTCAAACGAGATAAAACATACAATTAAAAAAAAAAAACAAAGATACTTATCTCAATAATACTTTTCCATGAAAAAAGATAAATTGGATAAAAAAAGCTTGCTTTAAAGTTTAAAATCGGCTTGTAATAACTAGTGATCTACCTAATTCAAAAAAATAAATTTCACTCGAATCCATTTTTAAAATTAAGATAAAATTAATTTAAAAACTTCAAATCTTTTAGGGTATTAAAATAGTGGTCTTCCCTTATAATCTGTGCATACCAAACTTGAATAAAAGTTTATGTGCAGTCCAACCAATGCAAAACTTCCCACAAACATACTAAAAACCTTTTATTTTTTGCTCTTTATCATAGACTCTAGAATGTTTAGTTTAAGTTTTAAAAAGAATGTTGTGCACCTTTAAATTAGCTTCATGCAAACCATAATAAGTTTTGAGCACACCGTAAAGACCCTTGTTTTAAACAACACTAAAGAGTTGTTATTTTTTATCTGTCATAACGACAACCAAAATTTCTAGTCGATAAAAAATATTTACAAGAAAAACCTTTAGTGGGCCGGACATATTCGAAAATAACTCTTGGGGGGCCGCATAACTTTAGAAAAATTTCAACAAAATTTAAAATACTTGGTTCTGGATCTGTTTTCAGATAACGTATGCAATATTAGCGATCTAACGGATCCACGAAATAAGCAACGAGGATCTTAGTGAAAAAGGCTTAGATCTGGCCGTATCCGGCAAATTACTGGTTATATATCCTTATATTTTTCTAAATATAAAACAACTAAAACTATTTGTTATCAGAAAAATCATTTCATTTGAAAAAAATATAAATCTGTACAACTATAAATTTAGTTTTGAACGATAAAAAGTAAGCACTAAAAAAACTTGGGTCAAGAACCTAGTGTACAAAAAAACTTTTCGTTTATCGAGTCATACATCACATACAGTTTAATGTCTTTTCTAAAACTTATATATGTATATATCTGAATCTATAATTAAAACTAAACAAATATAAATAAAAGCTCTTAAACTAAATATTAATTTATCAATAAATAAGATAAGAAAATTCTGCCTGATACATATTAAAATTTTTGTTTTAGTAAACCTAGCTAAGGGTTAAATTTTTAAAATTTATTTTAGTAAAATTTAAATAACATTTAAGTAATTTCGATTTAACAAAAAGAAATGTTAAATATTGTACAAATTACTTTACTGATAGTAAAAAACACAACAAAAAATAATACAAATGAGAAATAGTCACAATCTAAACTGGTAAATATAAATAGTACTTTTTGTTATCCTTTCCCCTTATTAGTCATTTTACATCCCAACTTCCTACAGCCTTGTCTAAATAAATATGTGTCTAAATAAATTAAAATAATGCTAAAATTTTTTAATTTATTATAAAAATCATTACAGTTGTAATGTTAGTATGTAAAATGTAATGTGTTTATGTGAATTATGACTTTTTATAGAAATTTGTTAAATTACATAACAATATGTTATAAAAATTGGGTGCACGACTATTCAAATTCGGACAATTCAAATTCCGACAATTCAAATTCCGACAATTCAAATTCTTAAAAATAAATTGAAACAGCCACAAATAAAAAAGTAATGTATATTTGTCAAATATAAAAATATATATGTAGGTCATATTAATATTTACAAGTAATTTTTTCTTTTTGCAAAACGTTAAATATTTTTTAAGATATGGCTTAAAAAAAGTAAAAAACATAGTTATTTTTAGTAATTTTAAAATATTTTGAAAAGTATTTTAGATTTTGAAAAAAAAAAAGGAACAAGTAAACAAGTAGCTTGTGTATATTAATAATATCTACATATATGCTTTTTATTAAAACATTTTTTTATTACTTTTTGAGATATATTCTTTTAAATATTTTTTTAAGAAATTGAATTGTCGGAATTTGAGTTGTCCGAATTTGAATTGTCATGTAACCATAGAAATTAACAGAAAACATTATAATACTATATGTACAGAATAACAATGCTCTTTGAAAATCAGTACTTTCCTTTGCAACAATAAGCATTTAAAAAAAAATGCTATTTTTAAATGGTATGTTTTGGTGGTAAGAAAACTTTAAACTTAAAGTTTAAAAGCAAAATAGACTGTTTGGAGTATTAGAACAATGATTGTTTTAAAAATTATTTTAGAATATGTTCAACTAAAAAAAATAGAAACGTAAAAGCTTTAGTCAAAAAAAAGGTCGTAAAATGCAAAACTTCAGACAGATAGTACTTTCTTAATTTACTGTGGCAAATGCTTATACAAATTAAAAACTGACTATTAAATGAAATATAGCCAAACAATAACTCTTTAAAAGCTTTTTTTAGGTTACAATATTTTCAATAAAACACGGCTAATTCAAATAAAATAGTTTGTGTTTATAAACTTAGTTATATAAAGAAGAAAAGTTATAAATATTATAACTAATAAATCTTAGTTAAACAATTTAGTATTTTTAACAAAACAAACAATTTAAAAACTTTAATGAGTTCCAGTTGTTTTACTAAAAATTTGTCGGGCTTTAAATTTCCAGCAAACATTTAAAATAATTTAGATTACGTGGACATTTTTTTACTGACCATTGTAGCATATCAAAAAGTATAGCCGTAAAGTTAAATTATAAACGAAAATAAATCAAAAAAGTAGTTTAGTCTAATAATAAAAGTTAAGTTAGTTTTTGTTAAACTAATTTTTAGTGGAATAGAAATATTTTTTTATTAATGCTTAATAATTTTAAACAATTTTTCAATTTGATTGAATGATTTGTCTCTGTAACGAGTTTTAAATACAAGTCTTTTGAGGTTTACTAACTTTTAAAAGAAGTAACATACATTATAAAAAATTAACTGCAATTACGATTCACTTAGCGTTAGATTGTTTAAAGTTTTTTTTATAAAATAAGTTTTTGCTGCTTTTGTTTTCAATTAAAATAATATAAGTAGTACTTATGAAAATGAAAAAACCATAAAAAAACTAATCCAAAAATGTTGTTTTAAATTAAAATAATCGTAAAAAAAATTTACATTTTGTTATTCATAAAGAAAATTTCCGAGTTTCATGTTTTTTAAGTTAAAGTAAGGTTTAAATAACAAAGCAAAAAATAATAATTAACATATAATTGTAAGAATATAGACAATAAAACATTGTTTAAAACAAAAAATAAATATTATTTTTCGATTTATAAACAAATAACAGCTATTTCTTTGTTTTATAAGTATACAATTAGTTTGGAAAAATACTCTTACGGAGTATGCTAACAAACTATTTTCTTAGCTGTAGTGAATATATTTAAACTTTGGAACAGAACATTTCGAACTTGATCATTTTAAATTGGATCAGTTTGAAATCGATGTTTTTAATTAAATGAAATTAAACTTGATTACTAAAAAAAAAGATTTACTTCAAACTTTATACAAATTTACAAGCTTGCAATCATTAAAAAACTCGATCATACTATACACTATAACTTATAAGTTCAATAGTTTAAAACTTGATTATTTTAAACTCAATCAATTTAAAGATGATCATTCTAAGCTTGATCATAGATTTTTCTATAAGGCCATAAGTCAGATAAAATCACTACTCAGCGTAGCTAGTGAGTTTAAGTAAATTTGTTTTAAACAATTTGGTCAAACTTAGTTAGTTTATTAAAATTAAATAAACTTTAAAGAAATGCTTTTAGGATTTTTTATAAGTTTTCGTTTGCCTAGTGTACATTAATTTTTATTATTTTATATTCAAAAAGGTAGAAATCTGAACAAGTTTATTTTAACCATATTATCTTTGTTTATGACTTATTACTTGTTATTTTTTGTGTTTTAATTTTAATTTTAGGCCTGCCTTAGTGAAAATTTGACGAACTTTCAACAAATCAAGCTGTTAAATCTAACAACTATGAATCTATTTATAAATACATATTTTGCAAATTTAAGTTTTTATAATAAGACTAACACTTTATGATGTCACTAAAAGTTGTAGTGTTTACTAACAAATAAGAATCAATTTGAAGTTTTTTTATATCGTTTATTGAACGACAAAAAACGCTCAAAAAGTTTAGTCCAAAGACCTTAGATTATTTTAATTTTAAAGTACTTTTTTTAACTGAAATAAAAACAAATATTTTCGTGGTTAACAGAGTTATTAAGCACATTAAAGCTTATAACTTTCTACTTCAAAAGTTTATAAATGAATAACACAATAAAGAATCATAAAAAAAGATACTTGTATGAAAAAAAAAAAATACTTCAATTTGTAATAAAATTAAGCTAAAATTAAAAATTAAGTATCAAGTACTGTAGTACCAACTAAGTAAAAACATTACAATAAGTATCAATACCAACTTATGCTTTTATTAAATTTGCCAATTAACTAAAATAGTTTGTATGCCTCCCAAAACATTTTGTAATTATTCTGGTTGATTACAACCTATACTATGAAATAGAGGACCAACTATTTTTTCACAAAAAAAGTACAATACACTTTTTGTGTCACGCACATCCTTTGATGTCTTGGTACACGGTCCTCTTTTGTATAAAATAAATCTATAAAGTCTTTGAATTTTTCCGAATTTTTTTTTTTTTTTGTTTTGTGAAAACTCTTTTGTACAACTTAAGATGGCATAAGTTTTATCTAGAATTTTTTTGGTAGATACAATAAGATATTCTTTAACTTTTTGTTGTCTGCACCAAGAACGGTCAATTAAAATACATCAACCATCAGGTCTTCAGCGTGACTTTCAACCATTTCTTCTATCGTTTCTTGGCACCGTCGTCTTCATCCTCATACAGGGCCTCGAAAACCCATCCAATGTCATTTAATGAAATATCTCGACGTCTTTTGCGTGTCGAATAAATTACAAGATATATTGCATCGTAAGTTATTGTAATAACAACATTAAAGAAACTACAATACTTAGAATAAATATTTTTAAAGTTTTTAAATGATTTAAATTTTTTTTTTAGATATATATCCTAGAACAGTGGATCCCAACCTTTTTGATGCCCCGCACCCCTAAAGTCTCTTAATTTGATCTCGCACCCCTAACACTATATGCTATAACTTTTTATCAATAATTTGATTATGAAATCATTATGATTATGAATTATGAAATAATTTGTATTTTAGTTTTTTTGATAGTGTACTATATTAACAAAAATAAAATATGTACTTGGAAATTTAAAGACATAACAAACTGTATTCGAACAAGTACTATCTATTTTTTATAAGGTAGGAACATCAGAACTCACTCTTCCCTCTGCAACGATAAACGTTTTCTGAAGGTCAAGTAAGTGAGTTTGGAGCTCATCACATGTAATTCTATCTGCTCATTTTTAAATTAATTAAAAAAATTAATTACTTTTCAATTAAACGAAAAAAAAACAAATCTATGTTTGTAAAAAACGAAAAAATTTTTCAATTAACTCTAACAAATAATTAAACTAATCTTAAATATTTAATAAAAAAAATCCTAAATTACACGTCGTTATACTAACAAGGTATTTAACAATTTATTAAAATTCTATTCATGCAATATTATTTTGAAAAGATTAAGAACTTAATTTTTAATCTACTCTAAAGTTAATGCCTTTTTGTTCCTGTTTATTGCACAAAACTTTCTGAAAACGTGGCATTTTGTTGCTGATGGCAATTCGCATGTCTGCCTGTGCATACAAGCAGTTTCTTGATTTAGTTTTTATTGACAAAAGAGTATTAAATCCAGACTCGCACAAGTAAGTCGTCGCGAATGGAATGAGAGTACTTAGTGCTTTTTCACCAAGTTTTGAAAACATATTCATTAAACAACACCAATATTGTTCAAGAGTTTTGTTTTCAAACTGCATTTTGAGAAAACGGTTCATGCATAATTCAATAAGTTCATCATCGGACATGTGATTCAAATTAAAAGAATATGAATTTATGATCCATTCTTTAGAAATTTTCAGTTCTCTTATTTTAAAATATCCGTCAAATGACTTGGATAGTATTTCCAAATGGTTCATAATTTTTTCACGCACATTTGGAACTAAACACTCATCTTAATCAGTCACTTCTTCGAGTAATGGAAAGTTTGATAAATTGCCTCTTTCAACTCGTCGACACCAGAGATATAACTTTTTTTAAAAACAATTATTATTTCACGACATTTTAAAGTATTTACATTTATCCCTTGCATGGAAACACTCATGTCATTCAAGCGGCTGAAAATGTCACTTAAGTAAGCTAGTATTTGAATAAATTCTTTTGACTCCATTTCTTTGACATGGTCATAGTCACATTCCTTAAGAAAAGCTTTTATTTCTTCCTCAATTCACAAAAGGGTGTAAAGCTCTTTCACGTGAAAGCCAGCGGACCTCCGTATGGAAAAGTAAAACTGAATGTTTACTACCATAATCTTGACACAACGAGTTAAAAAGACGGTGGTTAAGAGCACGACCTCTAATCCAGTTAATTGTCCTCACACAAATATCAAAGACATTTTTAGTTTTCAAGGGCAATATTTTTGATGCCAAGGCATGTCGATGAAGAAAACAGTGAATACCCTGCAAGTGCGGAAAATCCTGTTTTAACAAACCAAAAAAAAAAAAGATTTATTTTCTCAACATAGCAGGGGCACCGTCAGTACACACAGAACTAATAACTTGCATGTCTAAGTCATGTTTCGTAAAAAAAAATTCTTGACACATTGAAGTATGTCTTTTGCTTTTGTGGTTCTCTTCAGATCTTCACAAAATAAGAAATCTTCTTTTATCGAACCATCATGCTCTCCATCGAACTCTCCAGTTGGACGAATCAACCGATGTTAAAAATTGCAGTCAATTGATTGTACTAGTGAGAACATATCTCACTAGTACAATCAATTGACTGCAATTTTCAACATCGGTTGATTCGTCCAACTGGAGAGAGATTTTTAAAGAACTAGCTTTGATTTCTGCAGTGACTTGATCCAAAACATCCGAACTTAAATATTTAATTCGACTTTGAATAATATTATTAGACAGCGGCACTAACTCATACTAATAGATGATTAAAATTCACAGGTGTAAAACTCTAAGAAAGCTTTACTGACATGTTAATTCTAAACTAACAGCTATTAAATGAAATCAGTAAAATGAATTTACTTCTAGAAAAGCGCTCTTGCTGTATGACGTATTGATAAAATTAAATTATTCAGAAAATTATCGCCAACTTCTTTTTATAATAAAATGTACTTTTTAACTTTATAAACTTTATGAGAGAGTGAAAATCTCCTTATTTATCATAAAAAAATGAAAAGCCATCTCGCACCCCCAAGGGGTGCGAGCACCCCTGGTTGGGAACCCCTGTCCTAGAAGAAAAACAATATTTTTTTATAAAACAATGTTGTTACATTTGTTTAGTCTAACGCCATTTTTTCAAAATTTTGTTTATACAATAAAAACATTTTATGTTAAAATAAAATTGTAGCATGATGTGTTATGAATACAAAGTAAAATTAAAAACCTTTTATTCTATTTTATGCCATTTTCTTTTATGATGTAATAAAACATACACGTAAACTTCAAATAAATTTAAAAAAAGCTCAGCAATTAATAATCCATTGCTTTGATAAACTTTAAAAAAGTTTAAACAAACAATAATGCGCCTAAAGTACTAAAACTTAATAATTTTTTGTTCTAAAAAGTATTAAAGTTTAAAACTATTAACAAGCTTCTGATATCAATTAGGTAAAAGTTATATATTTGTTCAAATTAGCTCAATTGTTTTTTTAAGTTGTGTACTTATATACAAACTTTATCAAATCCATTTAAAACCTAAATTTATTAATTTTAAAGTATTTCTTAGCTATACAAAACGATAGAAAGTTTATGGAGATATATTTTTTTCATTTTAAGGATTGTATAAGTCTTAATTAAATGAAGACTAAGCAAAACAGATTTTATACATTTTTTTTTTTTTCAAATATCGACAATTTAAAAAAAGTTTAAACATACAATAATGCGCCTAAAATACTAAAACTTAAAAATATTTTGTTCTAAAAAGTATTAAAGTTTAAAACTATTAACAAGCTTCTGATATCAATTAGGTAAAAGTTATATATTTGTTCAAATTAGCTCAACTGTTTTTTTAAGTTGTGTACTTATATACAAACTTTATCAAATCCATTTAAAACCTAAATTTGTTTATTATTAAGTATTTCTTAGATATACAAAACGATAGAAAGTTTATGGAGATATCTTTTTTTTTCATTTCAAGGATTGTATAAGTTTTAATTAAATGAAGACTAAGCAAAACAGACTTTACATATATCTATTACAGACATTATACAGACATATATTACATTATTACAGACATATTATAAACAGGTATTATACAATATACCACTAATAAATAAGTTACTCTAAAGTATCTTTCAATGTTAAATTTTATGTTTTTTTAAGGTTTAATTTCTTAAAAACAAACGTTACTCTTTTTTACATCCTGGTTTAGAATTTAATCGGAATCTGTATGATTAATTAAGTATGTTGATATTATTAAATATTATTAAGTATGTTGTTAAATTGATATTATTAAGCTATAAAACTGTCATTTGTTTTTAACAACTCAAATTATAGAGATTTTATTTACTAAAAAGCATAACATGTTATCTTTTTTAATTTTCAAAAAAAAAAAGAATAAGTGTTGTCTTTTTTTACTTATATTTTTGTATACAATGAATAACCTTAGATTTAGTTTAAAAAGTACACAAACAATATCTATAAAAAAAGTATATTATATTTATGGATGATACTGTTAAAGAAAAAGCTTGTTTAGAGCAGATAGTTGTAAATAAGTTGTTTGACGAAGGATACGGTGGTGAATTCAATAAAGAATACTGGTGTACTGTGCTAAAAATAAAAAGCAAGACATTAACGGATTATGTAGATTGTTAGACAAAGAGAAATGACCCACCTTAAAATTTACTTTTTTATGTACTAAATTTACTGCTGATGCCAACAACATCTTATATATCAGCTACGACTGAACCTTACAAAAAAATAAGTATTTTTAAGCGGTTTAAAGACAAGTTTGTAATCAGCTGTTAAATAATGTTTTTTCTCTTAGTTAAATAAAAGTTAAAAAAACTATTGTTTAAATTTTTGCTGAGGTAAGAAAACTTTTAACCAACGAATGATACCTCAAGAATAAAGACTTTTGGACAAAAAAAAAATTTATAAGGAACTTAGTTGAAAGTGTTCAAAGAAGAAGTTTTGTTTATAAATAGAATGTTTTTCAACGCTAAGACCAGCTTTGACAATTTTAAATGATTAATCTAACAAAAAACAGTTAACCAGATAAACAAAGTTGGTTAGTACAAAAAATTATCATGACAAAAACACAGTAGCACTTATGCAATAGACTAACATTTAATATCTTTACCAAAAAAGTGAATCGAGTCAACTATTTAGTACTATAAATCAAAACGACATAAATTTATTTTTTGAACAGAATAAATGTAGATAGTAAAATTGTAATTAAATTGATTTAATAATCTTTGAATTATTTTGATTTACTGATTCATAATTTTGAATGTGTAGTTGAACAATACTTTTGTATGCTAAAAGGTAATGATACTTTAAGTAAACTACTTTTGAGTTAAATAAAAGTATAAAATCTATAGATTTTATAACATAAAAGGTAAAGAAACTAAAATTGCATATTTTAAGACATAAAGTAAGTACTTATTAGTCTTGAAACTTCATTAATTTCGTCAAACTAAACTAAATGGCTACTAGAAAAAAAAAAGCATAGAAAGTTTGTTTTCAATTAAAATTTTAAATCTTAAAAAAACTAATTTTAGATACATTAATATCAAATAAACGATAACTTTTTCAAACAAAGTTATTATTCGTAAACTTATTTAGTCAATTAATCAAAAAAAACTTATATAGTAAATACTAACAATAATGTAATTTTATAGATCACAACAAAAACAACAAAATTTATTTCATGTCATGGTTTTTCTTAACTTAATGCGATTATAAAAATAATATTTATTTATTTAAAGAATAAAATGGTTCAAGTCGTTAGTAATAAACAAACTGTGACCTACTTAATTTCATAAGCATTAATGTTTCACAAGAACTTTATGCACACAAAGTAAAAACACTTCCTGATTAAGTGAAACGTTAAAACAAGCAGTTTGACATGAAAAACGTTAAGAAATCCGTTCATGACATGAAAGTAATAACTTAAATATAAAAGCGGAGAACAAAATTGAATATTAAGTCGGTAAAACATAATAAGAAGTACCAACCTTAATGTTATATTAAAACAAATTGAGTACAACTATTGCAGAAAGTTTTAAGCTTTTTATATTCTGTTAAGTGCATACAAATAACTAACACATATTAATATTATGTGTATCGATATAATTTTTTATATTCAACTGTCATTTAAACATTTAAAATAAAGCTCAAATTTAAACTGAAACTAATACCAAAAGTATATTCTTTATCAAAAGTTAAGTTTTAGAAATTTTCTAACAAATATGTAGTAAGATAAATTAAGTTTGGAAAATTATTATAATTGACGCACAATCATTTCAACAATTTTTTTAGTTATTTACAAAGACATAAGTTTAAGTTTTTGATGTATATTTTAAACTTTTGTTTTAACTAAACCAAATTAAAGTTTCATAGCCATGTATTTAGTACCACTAGTTGTATTACTAGCGTATGTCTCCAAAACTTCTGGCCACAGTTGGATAGCATGTGCTGATTATACTGAGAAAAACGGTAGGTACTGGGATCCAGAAAAGTGTAGGGGTTTCGCGAGAGACTCTGAAAGATTTGCACCAAAGGGTTCTTTTGGATCTGATAGAGGTTAATATTAATAAAATATTCTACTCTAAAAGTAAATTAACTTTTGAATTATTAAAACTACTAATAGCTATTGTCATTGCTAATGTTTTTATTTTTATGACTAAAGTTTTTGTTATATTTTTGTTGATAATTTAGTATAGTTTAAAATTTGATCAAAATTACAAACAAAATATTATTAAACAACTGAAATAGATTATATTAAATTTTTTATTTGATTTATAGCCTATACAAAAATATCAATCTAATTCTAAGTTTAATAAGTTTATAATGAACTAGACGACGCGTCTTTAATTAATTTTTCAAAATATTTACTTTTTTCAATCGATTATACGTATTTTATGGTATGTTACATAGTAACTTTAATAGAATTAAATAAAAGAAAACAAAGCAGTACTTTTATTTTATCGTGTGAAAATTTCTTGATTAAAATAAAAAAGGTTTCGATCACCGTCCATCACAAGCTCCAACGGCGTGCAAGACGACACTTAGCGGATCAAGTTATTCTCGAAATTACCCAAAAGCTGTTTACTATCCTGGACAACAAGTAGTGCTAGTTCATCCAATGAAGGTTGTTTGTTTGTAAAATTTAAACTTAAGTGTAAACTTGAAGTGTAAAAACGATGTTTAAAAACAAATTTTGACGGTTTTACTTGTCAAGTGACTTAAAAATTTAATACTAAATTACATTCATGGAAAAAATAACAAATAGATTGTAATGATAAAAATACTTGTAAAGTGTTTATTTACCATGAACTTTTTTATAACTACAACTAACTCAATTTGTATCTATAGAATCTACAGTTTTAAAAAAAGTCTAAGACTGTTACAAGCTATTTGTCTTTAATAGCACAAAACACTGCACTACCAATAAATATTGATAACGACGCTTCAAAATGTTCTACAATATATATACTATTAATGTTTTAAGTATCTTTTGTTAAAGGTAATTCTTATTAAAAGATCCGATCGAAAAAAGCTTGTTGTGAAGTAATTACAAAAATCTTAAAAGTAGTTAAATTATTAAAACTACTGAAGTTTAACTATTTTAGACTAACAACGTAAGTTAATTAAGTTTTTCGGGTAAACATTATCGTTTAACCAGTTACAAGTTAATGAATGTAATATTGTCTCTCGAGTAAGAAAAAGTAGTCAGCGTTCAAATATATTTTCAAAAGAGCTGATATATCAAAAGATCTGTAGTCATCGAGCTACACACTATTTATTTAATTTTGGGGTTTTAAGTTGTATTTATTTTTAATTTTTAAATATTAAAGTTTTTATTACGTAAACAATATTTAAAAGCACAAAGAAAGACGCTTGACTCAAAATTATTAAACATTAAAAAATTGGTATTTTAAGGTACTTTTAACTTTACTTAGAATAATGAACCTAGGCTTATTATTTTGCGCTAAATTTAGTAGCTGTAGTAGACATTAAATTTAGTTGCAAAATGTTGTTGTGGCTTAAAAAACTTCTCCTGTAAGTTAGAAAAGTATCTATGCAGACGACTATACACATAAGTAGAGCTAATTATGCTAGATATATTTTTAAGATCAGAAAAATTATTTAAGATAGCTACTGTTACAAATTCAGTATACTACTTTTTAATCAATTCGCTATTGATTAACATTGAAAAATAACTGAAACAAATAAACAAACATTTTCAAAATACAATTTAATTTCAGCGCCATGGAATTTGTGGAAGAAGAGGATTTACGCCAGACAGTGGTAATGCAATTTACCACGGTAGAAAAGGAACGGACACTAATGAACCTCTTGCTCACTACAAACAGTTTCTCGTATCTGACTTGGGAAGGTCTGTGAACATTGATGATCACACTAAATACCCGAAACCTGGATATATGAATGCTCCTGCTTTTTGCGAGAACCGAGATAGGTCAATGGGAACCTACAGCTTTAATATTCCTGATGATTTTGAACAAGGTTTTAATTCGCTTACTACATACGTAAATTGTTTTCACAACTACAATTAAAACTATAAAGAATTTTATTTACGTACCTTTTACATTAGACTTTAAATATTTTCATTTTTATAAATATATTCACGACAATATATTACTGTTCATTATTATTTAAAAATTTTGCACCAGGTGAGTACACTTTTGTGTGGTTTTGGGAGTTTAACAAAAATGAGCTTTACTCTACATGCTTTGACGTCATAATAGCAGAAAACAAGCGTGAAAGAGATATTACTCTAATGGTAATTTTTTTTATTGTAGCTTAATAAATATTTTAGTAAGTTATACAAAAAGTTATGGTAGTATAGATTAGTTTTATTCACTATATATACATATATATATATATTTATGTTTATATATGAAAGTTAAAAAAAAAATATGACTAGCTGAAATTACTCTTATAATGAAAGTAATTATAAGAACTAGCAATTTACAGTATGTATCACTAGTTAATTTATTGAATATAATTAAAATTTGATAGAACAACGGTTTAAATGATCTATCTGTTCCGTGTGGAGGAATGTTATCAAACTTAGAAGTAGGTAGCACAATAGGTTGTAATGAACCAAACCCTGAAACTCCTGTACCACCAACAATACCATCTATAATGTTAGTTTAATCTAACACAAAAAAAAAATCAGACTTAGTAAAATAGTATAATAAACATAAATATATGCAGTTTTTTAAATACTACTATGATAAAAACACAGAAATAACTATTAAACCAAAACGATAGTACTCTTAATAGTTTTAAAGTTAAAAGTGTAATTATATAACTTTTATTAAAACTTTAGTTTGAAGAAATATTTTATAAAAAAAGTATCTTGAGATAATTATTTTTTAATTTTTTTATTTCATATTGTTACTTAAAATATAAACTACATTTTAATTACTTTAGAACAGTTAGTTTTAAATTCAGTTTGCGGTAAACACTTGTAGCATATGAACAGCACTAGTTTAAAGTTTTTTTAAAATGTTAACAAATTTTTAGACTAAGGTTACCGAAAATATATTCAAAATCGCCCTTTTGCACAAAATCAAAAAACTAACTGCTTGTTCAAACCCAAAATATGTAGTGTAATTTAGTTTCGTTTAAAATTCTATAACTGCCCGAGTTTTCAAACTCGCCCTCTTACTAAAACCGCACAAAAAGGGGCCCTCATTGGGAAACGCTTGTTTATATTTACTTAATAAAAAATGCTAATTTTAGTCGAATATAATGTTTTTTTACTGTTATCTAGTAATTTAAAAAGATTATTTGTAAGACACAGGTAATATCCAAAAAATTCATTAGTTTACTGTCAATTATTTTTTTACCATATTTCGAGATAATAACAAATTACTTTTTTTTGGTTACAAAAGTTTGCAAACTTTATATTTTCATCGAAAAGAAAACTTTTGAAGTTTACAATAGACATTTACTTTCTTTTTATATTCAATATGTTGTGTTGTTACCTTAAGTAGAATTACAAAAACATTACTTTCTAAGTGAAGGCATGTAATTTTAAAAGCTATGAAAATATTTATTTTCTTAAACATGATAAATGAGCGTTTTTTTCAATGTATACCTACAATAATTTTGTGTTTGAAACAAGTTTGATACCTACAAGTTATAAAATGGTTTATATAGGGTTTTTAAGTTTATAAAATAATTAATATCTGTATAAAATTACAAACGACGGTTTTACCTACATGATTTTTGTTGAAACTAAATTATAATAAATGTTAAACACACAGACCATCATTAAATTTCATTTAAGACTGTTATAAAAACATTTGGGAGAAATTAAAAATATTATAATGGATATGATCTTAGCAAAGATTAATTATATTCAAGCTAAGTTTCAAGTAAGACCATTTTGCTGGTTGTAGTTTTCTTATTCTTCTAAAAAAAAACTAACTGAAAAACATATTAATCAATTGTTTGAGATTTAAACTTCTTATCAAAATTTAATATCATAAGAGTCATAAACAATACTTACTATTAAGTTCTTTTTATATTTAAAAACAACTAATATACTGTGGGTTAACGGTGTAGGGGTCCAAATGAGAACTTTGAGAATTCTATCAGTTAAACTTTACAAACCTACAAAATAAAAAAGAAGAAAAAAAGAGATAAATTAAGTTATGTAGAACTTTCTTTTTCAGAGACAAGTTGATATTTATAATTAAGTTTATATTTTAGATAAGAGCTAAAAACTTAAAAGGTATACTTTTGAAACTAAGCTTCTAAGTTTATTTTTACTTTTATAAACTTTTTTTTTCCAGACAACCAACATCGGGCAATAATGCTGTTGTAAATGTTCATTTTGTTGTTAATGGTGAAATAGATTTCAATCAGCCAAGTAATAACGAAAATCAAAGGCTTACAAGGGTAACTTTCAACTGTAAAGCAGAGGCTAGAGTTAGTTTTTTAGAAAGCTGTATAGTATTACAATATCTTAACTTTAAATATCAAGTATTTAAAGCTTTAAGTTAGTATAAATTTCTAACAAGCTTAAAATTTACAACTTGTTTCGAATTCTGAAAACCAATCTAAAATAAAAAAATCTTTACACTAAAAAAGCTAATAATCTTTACGTAGTAACTTATTTCATTAAGCGACAGCTGTTTCAAAAATTAACAATCATTATTACAGGAACTTAAGAGTGAACAAAAATAGACAAATTAACAAAAACGAAATTATTATTAATGCTTAATCCTTAAAAATAGCTTAATTTTTTTTCAGTTTTGGAATGCAAGAGTAGTTAACGGAAATAGTTCATCTAAAAATATTTATGAAGTACTACAAGAATCTACTGAAATTAAATCAGGAAAGATTTTCTTCTCTGCTTTTTTACTTGAAGATTGTAACGCAAAAAGTGACTTTGTTACCGTAGTTACATTGTAAAAATCTGATTAAAAAAAAAAAAATTGGTTTTGGATCTCATGTCGTTCTTTAATTGTTATAATTAACATTTACTAAAATAAATAACATAACAAAGAAATGTGTTTTAATAATTATCTTATTAAGTATAAAACTGAAATTTTACAACGAGTTACATTAAATAGTACATTTTATCGCTTGAGCATGATTAAAAATATTAAACTAAGATAAAAGTTAAAAGATAAAACTATCGTGCAATTCACCTAAACTTTATCTCGTAACGAAACTAGTTAAAGCATTTCATAATCAAAATTTAGTTTTTAGTTAATACCAAAAAATAAAGCCATTGAATATGTTTTCATAGCAAAAATTTTATCTAGGTTTTTACCTATGCTTATGCATTGTCAAGCCTGCATATTTAATTCTGGATAAACATATTTTAATTTTAATAAAATATTTAATTAGCTGATAGTACAAAATAAAGATTTCTGAGTAATTTTCAAACTTTGTACAAAGAGAAAATAAATTAAGTTCAACTAAAAGTATGAACTATTGTATCAACATTTTATGGCAGAAATTTCAAAAGCATTTTTTAAACAATCTACATGAACTGCTCGCATGATATAAAACCTTTTAAAAATACATTTAAAGTAAGGTTTTGAATTCTTAACAGTACACTAAATGAGATTTTACCAAGTTTTGACTAAGATTACAAACTAATTTGATACAACCAGAAGTTTTAGCTAAATTAAGATACATTTTATTTAAAAAATGAAGAAACACTGATTCCCAAAATTTACAAAGAAAAAAAAACTATAAACTGCATGTTTATAATTAGATAAAACATTTAATATAAAAGTTTAAAGTCTAAACAAAAAATTCTAGAGAAAAATTAAAGTTAAAACTGGACCAACGTAATCTTAATCATAAACAAGAGAGCCTAACTCATTTTTATTACTTATTTTTGTTAAGTTATTTAAAATTAATTTTGATACTCTTGTTTTATTGAGACTTGTTAATTAGAGAATTACAGAAGGTAGGTATATTTTGCTTTGCAGTGAGTGAAGCACAAACTAGCTCTATGATGGAAAAAATTTTTAATAGTTTTTTTTATGGATCTACGTACAAGCGCTTTTAAATATGTATTTATAACATATTAAAAAACAGACTAGATTTATTCAATAAAAACCATAGTATAATTGTTGTTCTTAGACACATGAATACTATATACAAGTTTTTAATTTAGTATATTCAATCTATAAAATATGTTTAGTTCGATATTAAAATGTAAAATAACTTTAAATGTTTTCTAAAAAACGCTTTGAAAGTCTAACAGTCTAATAAATAAATTTAATTAAAAAATAGAAATAATTAAAGAAATTTTATTTGTTGTACAACTTGTTTTTAGCTTTTTAAAATAAAATAGTAAATAAAACTTAATACGATCTTAATAGTAAAATTAACTTTTTAAATGTTTTTTAAAAAGTTATCATGTATTTTAAATATTGTATAAGTTTTTTGTGAAAAACAAACTTAAAGAAGTAAACCCTAGAACATAAAAACAGATTTTTCCGTACAAACTGAAAAAAACTGTTTTTAATATATTTAAACATCTGTTTGATAAACCTTTCTCGCTAATGATTAAAACACTAGCGGATATAAGTCCTTTTTCAACACTTAAATTAAATCCAGTATTACTTTTTAGAGTATAGCTGTTAAAGAGATACATAAACGCTTTTATCCATGTAATTATATACAGCTTTTAAAGAAAGATTTATTTTACTGATACTTAAAATGCTTTGATTTTTTTGTTATTTAAAAGTATTTTATAAATAATACACTCATTAAAACATAGTGATTTAATGATTTTTTTAGAAAGCTTTTGCGCTTAACACTTAAAATTAAGTAATGTTCTTATGTAAGACAAAATAAAACAAAGTAATTCAAATGAGAAGCATTTTATTGACATTTAACACGACGTCTTATTTTTTGCTTCTTTCTGAGAAGCATTAGCTGCGTAGGTTCCTCAATCATCTTCCTTTTCCTACATCTTCTCGGAGCGTCTATCTTCTTCTCCGGACAGCTTTTGCCGTCCCCCTCAGTCAAAGCTGTTCTGATGCAGCTTGAGAAGAGTATTTAAATTTAAAGTACTAATTTATAATAAATTAAAAAAATAATAAGCTTTTTGTGGTACTGATAATTTAATTCTTAAGACTAATATAAAACTAGTTTGAACAATTTATGCACATACACCTTATAATAAGCTTTTTGTGGTACTGATAATTTAATTCTTAAGACTAATATAAAACTAGTTTGAACAATTTATACACATGCACCTTATAATATGTTTTTTTTTTTGAGATTTATTGATAATTGGAATTTTTTTTTGTTTTTTTTCCTTATTAAGTGTGAAAATAGGATCTGTTGTTCTACTAGATTCAAATTTTTAAATACATTATTTTATTTGTGTTGTTACAATTGTTTATGTTTGTTTCAATAAAAACTTTCTAAATAAACTTATATTTAAAAATGAATACTTAATCGCTCAATATATTTGTTACATCTAATATAATTTGGTAAACAGACAAAAAATTTAATTAAGTTTAGTTATTTTTAGTAAAAACCAAAAAAACTACCAAACTTTTATACAAAGCTAGATATTATTAGGCATTATAACTAAATTCATATTTAACAACTGCGTTATCTCTTCTTATTTTAATTCTTTATACTTATACATAGTACCTATCAGCGTTTATTTATCTGCTTCTAGCCAATTTTAACTTCAATCGTTTTAAGCAATTGTTTAGTATGAAAGAAGTGCTACACACCTAAAAAAATTTAACTTTAAAATAACTTCGGTTAGTTTTATGACATTTAAGTATTTTTTACATAAAGATATCAAATATTTTTGTTATTACTATGATTTATCTAAATGTTTAAGCTTGACTAATGTTAGCTGTTTATCGGTTTTTAGCTGTTACGACTATTTTTTCATTAACTCAGACTAGTTTCTGCTTACTACAGTTGGATTTTTTGATTTAAAAAATAGCAAGATAACCCTGTAATCAGTCAAACATGTTAACAGAATTATTTATACATAAGAATAAAAAATGAGCACATAGTAATTGTGGAAAAAAGTTTAAAAATAAATAAGTTATTCACTTACATAACAAACAAAAATAAATACAAAAAGTTCGTTTTCACTACTTTTTGAGACTTTCAAAAAGTTACATTTCTCTCATTAAGTCTCATGCTGATTAATTCAATTGAGGTAATATTGATTAGTTAAACAGGGTGCTGACCAACAAAGGTAGGGAAAGTGTCAGTCTAAATCGAGAAGTGTCTAAAATTTCAAAACCCTGTTTTAAACAGCTTCATTAAAAATTTCATGAAAGTACATAGCACAATTTAAACAACTAATGTAATTATCAAATACTATTAACGAAAATAATAAAAATGCGGTCAAAATAGAATCAAAAATTAAATTATTTAAAAAATTCTTAACCTAATTGATTCGGACAGCGGAGGTTTTTTTATTAAAGACAAAATTTAAGTGAGTTCGCCTTTTTGTCATGTTTTCAAAGTGCGAAACTAATTGACAGTTTGTATTACACTCAAAGTTTGTAGAGTCTGAACATTATTTTAAGCTAGCTAAAATTTTCTTGATGAATTAAAAGAAGAATATCAATTAGGGGCGGTTTTCGTAAAAAATGTCCTCTCGGGCCTCGTAATCTTGAAAAATTTATACGTGGAATTTGAACAAATATTTTGATTAAAACTTAATTTAATTGACCATAAGTAAGCCCTTCTTTGTAATGAGAATAGAATTGAGTGTACAATAAAAATTACATAAAGCTAGGTTTTAATTTTGTTTGCATAAGTTGTTTCCAAGCTAATTTATTCGTCGTTAGCAGGAGATCTAGTTGGCAGGCCGTACGTATCACTCTGTATACCCAAAAAATTTTAATTTTAAGCACTTTTTTAACTATTTTTCGGTTTACAAAAACCAAAGCTTTGATAAGCTCAACAAATTTATTTCACCAACTATTTTTAAATATTTTCATATACTTTTTATGAAGCTAATTTTATTTAACAAGAAATTTTTAATGAAGTCTGTATAGTTTTGAATAGTTCTTTAACTCTGTGTTCATATTTGTTTTATATAGTTTAAATGAGCACAAGCACTTTTGCACGAGGACACTTTTGCACGAGTGTCACTTTAGCACGGCGTCACTTTTGCATGCAGGGTCATTTTTGCACAACGGGACAATTTTTTACGTCGAGTTTTTTGCACTAGCGTTACTTTAGCACTAGGAAATACTTTTGTACGGCGTCACTTTTGCACGGAGGGTCACTTTTGCACGAAGACATTTTTGCAAATATTGAAGTTTTTTCTTTTTTGTTAACTTCAATTAATTTTTTCTATATTTTGCTATTATTATTACCCCTAATCCTTACCCTTGGTCGGTAAATTTTAATTTTTTTTTTGTTTTTGATAGTTTATTTTCCTGTTTTTTTTATTATTTTTTTTTATTATGTAAATTTTTTTATTTCTATAACTGTTTTCCCTTTCCTTTACCCTCGGTCAGTTACTTTTTTTTCCCTTTTTGTTATATATTAGTTTATTTTATTTATTTTTTCTAGTTTTTTAATTTTGTATTAGTTTGTAATTTTTTTCTTTGTTTTTGTTTTAACTATACCTGTTACCACTTACCATCACCTTCGGTAAGTATTTTTTTCTTTTTTGATTTTTTATTAGTTTATGTTATTTATTTATTTTATATAATTCTTTCTATTTTTACTTATTTTTTTTACTCTCCACTAGCCCTTACCCTCGGTCGATAACTTTTTTTCTAATTAATTCAATTTTTTTTTTTTTTTTCTTGTTTCTTTTTTACAATTTCTTTTTCTTTTTATTTTATAAACTTTTTTTAATCTCGTGCAAAAATGACCCTCCGTGCATAAGTGACGCCGTGCAAAAGTGACTCCTTATCATGTGTACAGTTCTACAATTATCCTTAAAAATCGGTACTTAATTTTGGTGTTTTTTAATGGTAAAATTTGCTGGTAAAAGCTTTAAATTTATAATTTAAAAGTAGAATAGATTGTTTGAAACAGTAGAACTTTAATTGTTTCAAAAAGTATTATAATTTGTATTCATATAAATAAAGAAAGACGTAAAAGCTTGAATCAAAAACAAGATTTTAAAATGCAATATTTCAGTCAGATTGTACTTTCTTAATTAACTGTGACAATTGCTTATACAAATTTAAAAACGGACTGTTAAATGAAATATAGCCAAACAATAAATCTTTAAAAGCTTTCTTTTTGTTACAAAATTTTCAACGAAAAACAGTTTTCAAATAAAATAAATTAGGTAAATTATACTTTGTTATAAAAAACAGAACAACTATAAATATAAAAATTTAAAAATCTTAGCCAATTATTTTACTTGACAAAATTTACCATATGTAATAAAACCAACAACTTAGAAAACTTTAACTATTTATAATTTATTTTTACTAAAAATAAGTCGCGGGCTACAAATTTCTAACAACCACTTAGTTTACTTGAATTACGTCAACTGTATTTTTTATAACTTTGCATTATAGCACATTAAGTAGTATAGCAGTAAATTTATGATATTAATTAAAATAAATCAAAAACATAGTTTAGCAAAATAAATAATTTTAGTTATTTAATGTTAAACTAATTTTTGTTGGGATAGGAAAAGTATTTTACAAATGCTTAATAATTTCAAACTATTTGCATATCGGTTGAAATTTTTTGCCTCTGTAATAACCTTTTTAAATAGAAGTCTTTTGAGGTTTAATGACTTTAAAAATAAAAACATATCTTATAAAGACTATTTGCAAATACGATACGCCTTGTGTAATGTTGTTTTTATTTTTTTTTACATAATAAATTAATATTGTTTTTGTTATTATTCATTCTAAAAACAAATAGTACATATAAAAATAAAGAAACCAAAAAAATGTAATTCCAAAATATTGTTAAAAGTTATATAATCGTAACATAACTACATTCAAAACCAATCATATAAAAGAAGTTGGAAGTTTCATGCTTTTTAATATTAAAGTAAGGTTTAATAAAACAACAAATTTTGATAAGCTTAAAAATGTAAGGATTTTAAACAATAAAACTATTTTTTGAAACAAAAAAATATTAATCAATTTTTTCAGTTTTAAACAAAAAAATAATTATTTACATGTTCTATAAATATATGATAAATTATAAAAAATAATTATAAAAAGTATGGTGACAACTATTTTTCTTAGTTGTAGTGAATTTATTTAAAATTAAGAGCAAATCATTTCAAACTGAATCAGTTCAAAGTTTATCTTTTAAACTGAATCAAATTAAAATTTACCACTCAACAAAAAAATAATTATTATTTTTGTCTTTCATAAAACTATATAGCAGACATTTTAGTAATTAACAGAGTTATTAAGCACATCTAAATTTATTAATTTTTCCTAATCTGCCCCGGGAATGGTCAATTAAAATACAGCAACCATCAGGTCTTCAGCGTGACTTTCAACCATTTCTTCTATCGTTTCTTGGCACCGTCGTCTTCATCCTCATACGGGGCCTCGAAAACTTATCCAATGAAATCTCTCGACGCCTTTTGCGTGTCAGACAAATATTTATTAAAAAAAATTATTATTATTTGTAAGAAAATGTACGAGGTTTATCGTATCGTAAGTTATTGTAATAACAACATTAAAGAAACTAAAATACATTAAATATATATACACTTTTTAATTTTTTGAATGGTTTTAAAAGCTGTTTTTTTAGATACATATCCTATAAATAACAATAATTTCTTATAAAGCTACGTTGTTAAACTTGTTTAGTCTAGCACCATTATTACAAGCTTTTTCTTATACAATAGAAACATTTGTGTTAAAATAAAGTTGTAGCATAATATATTATGAATATATTGTTTATTGAACGACAAAATAAAACATACACCTAACTTTCAAATAAATTAGAAAAAAAACTCAGCAATCAATAATCTATTGCTTTGATAAACTTTGAAAAAGTTTACAAATACAACAAAGCGCTTAAAATACTAGAAATTAATAATACTTTGTTCTAAAAAGTAAAAAGTTTAAAATTATTTACAAGCTTCTGATATCAATTCGATAAGAGTTATAAGTTTTTTTTAAATTAACTCACTTGTTTTTTAAGCTGTACATATATAAACTTTATAATATCAATATGTTAAAGCTAAATTAATTTGTTTTAAAGTGTTTCTTAGCTATATAAAACAATAGTTAGGTTTTGGAGATTTTTTTCTTTTAATTTAAGGGTTGTATAAGTTGAAATCGAATGATGACTAAGCAAAAAATAAATCATAATGTTTTTAAAAATTTTGACCAACATATATCACTAATAAATCAGTTGCTATAAAATATGTTCTATTATTTTATTTTGTTGTTAACATATATGTTTTATTTATGGTTTAATTTCTTAAAAGCAAAATATCACTCTTTTTTACATCATAATTTTGAATTCAATCGGACTCTGTATGATTTATTAAGTATGATTTAATTATTAAGTTGATAAAACAGTCATTTGTTTTTAATAACTGGAATTGTACAAATTTTATTAACTAAAAAACCTTAGATGTTACTTTTTTTACTTTCAAAAACAAAAAAAGAACAAGTTTTGTCATTTTTAAACTTAGTGATGAGCTTAGTTTTAGTTTAAAAAGTACAAAAACAATATCCATAAAATATTACAAGTTAGTTTTATTGGTTTGTTCCTAATTTTTGTAAAAGTCAAAGTTCATCTAAAACGTATGTTAAGGTTAAATAAACATCAATTATATATATGGATAATACTATTAACAAAAAAGCTTGTTTATAGCAGATCATTGTAAATAAGTTGTTTGACGAAGAATACTGTGGTGCATTCTATAAAGAATACTGGTATACAGTGTTTAGAAATATGAAGCAAAATATTAACAGATTTTGTAGATTGCTAGGCAAATAAATATGAACCACGTTAAAATTTACTTTTTTATGTACTAAGTTTACTGCTGATGCCAACAACTTCTTATATAACAGCTTCGACTGAACATTACAAAAAAAGGTATATTTCTGAACGGTTTAAAGATAAGTTGTATAAAACAATTAAAAAAAATAAATTTTTAATAGATTAAAAACAAAAAATAGAATTATGTTTAAATTCTTGAATAAGAATGAAACATTCTAACCAACAATTGATACCTCAAGAATTAAGACTTTTGAATATTAAAAAAAAACATGTATAAGGAACTTAGTTAAAAGTGTTAAAAAAAAGAATTGTTGTTTATAAATAGAAATTGTTTTAACGCTAGGGCCAGCTTCGATGATTTCAAATGATTGATCTAACAAAAAATAGTAAATCAGATAAGTAAAGTTGCTTAGTAAAAAAAATTATCATAAAGTAAAAGCATTAGAACTTATGCAATAGAATAATATTTAATATATTTACCAAACAAGTGAATCGAGTCAACTATTTAGTACTATAAATCAAAACGACATAAATTTATTTTTTGAACAGAATAAATGTAGATAGTAAAATTGTAATATAAATGATTTAGTACTATTTGACTCATTTGAATTTACTCAGTCATAATTCTGAAAGTGTATGCTAAACGGTAATGATATTTTAAATAAACTATTTTTAATTTTATAAAAAGTATAAAGTTTTTTATATATTATACCATTAAAGGTAAATTAACTTACTATTGCATTTAAAGATACAAAGTAATCATTAATCTTAAAACTTCATTTATTTTGTTAAACTAAACTTTATGGCTACCAGAAAAAAAAGCATAGAAAGTTTGTTTTCGTTTAAAATTTCAAATTAAATAAATTAAATCTTAACACATTAATATTAAATATACAATAACTTCATCAGACAAAGTTATTCTTCCTAAACTTTTTTAGTTAATCAACTTTTTGAAAATACTAAAATAAAAAATATTAAAAAGAATATCATCTTTTAGGTGACACAAAAAACAATAAAAGTTATTACGTGTCATTATATTTTTTAACTTGATGCAATTATATAATGAAAAAATATTATAACATATTTAGTTAAAGAATAAAAATAGTTTAAGTCGTTCGTTAGTAATAAACAAACTGTGACCTACTTAATTTCTCAATCATTAACGTTTCACAAGAACTTTATACACACAAAGTAAAAACACTTCCTGATTAAGTGAAACGTTAAAACAAGCAGTTTGACATAAAAAACGTTAAGAAATCCGTTCATGACATGAAAGTAATAACTTGAATATAAAAGCGGAGAACAATATTAAATATTAAGTCGGTTAAACATAACAAGAAGTATATAGCTTCAATGTTATAATAAATCAACTTGAGTATTACTGTTGTAGCAAACTTTAAGCTTTTCATATTCTGTTAAATGCATACAAACAACTAACATATGTTTATAACATGTGTATCGATATAATTTTTTATATTCAACTGTCGTTTAAACATTTAAAATTAATCTCAATCTTAAACTGACACTAAAACTAAAAGTATATTTATTATTTTAATTTAAGTTTTACGAATTTTCAAACAGTAATGTTGATAGATAAATTTTGTTTGACAAATTATTATAATTGAAACACAATTGTTTCAACAAACTTTTTGGTAATTTAAAAAGACATAAGTTGAATTTTTTGTTGTATATTTTAAACTTTTGTTTTAACTAAACCAAGTTAAAGTTTCATAGCCATGTATTTAGTACCACTAATTGTACTGCTAGCGTATGTCTCCAAAACTTCTGGTCACAGTTGGATAGCATGTGCTGATTATACTGAGAAAAACGGTAGGTACTGGGATCCAGAAAAGTGTAGGGGTTTCGCGAGAGACTCTGAAAGATTTGCACAAAAGGGTTCTTTTGGATCTGATAGAGGTTAATATTAATAAAATAATGTACTCTCTAAGTAAATCAACTTTTGAATTATTAAAACTACTAATAGCTATTGTCATTGCTAATGTTTTTATTTTTATGACTAAAGTTTTTGTTATGATTTTGTTGAGAATTTAGTATAATTTAAATTTTGGTAAAAATTAAAAACAAAATATTATTACAAATGCTATAGATAATATTATGTTTTTTACTTGAATTATAGCCTATACAAAAATGTAAATCCAATTCTAAGTTTGATAAGTTTATAATGAACTAGACGACGCGTCTTTGATTAATTTTCCGAAATATTTACTTTTTTTTCAATGGTTTATACGTATTTTATTGTATGTTACATAGTAACTTAAAAAAAAAAAACAAAGCAATACTTTTATCTTATCATGTGAAAGTTTCTTTACTAAAAAAAAGGTTTCGATCATCGTCCATCACAAGCTCAAACGGCGTGTAAGACGACACTTAGCGGATCAAGTTATTCTCGAAATTACCCAAAAGCTGTTTACTATCCTGGACAACAAGTAGTGCTAGTTCATCCAATGAAGGTTGTTTGTTTGTAAAATTTAAACTTAAGTGTAAACTTGGCCAGTTTTTAAAAACAACTTTTGACGGTTTTACTTGTCAAGTGACTTAACAAGCTTATATTTTGTTACTAAATACATTCAAGGAAAAAATAACAAATAGATTGTAATGATAAAAATACTTGTAAAGTGTTTATTTACAACGAAATTTTTTAAAACTACAACTAACTCAATTTGTATCTATAGAATATAAAATTTTAAATTAAGTCTAAGACTGTTACAAACTATTTGTCTTTAATAGCACAAAACACTGCACTACCAGTAAATATTGATAACGACGCTGTAAAATGTTCTACAATATATACACTATAAATTTTTTAAGTATCTTTTGTCAAAGGTAACTCTTATTTAAAGATCCAATCGAAAAAGGCTTGTTGTAAAGTAATTACAACAATCTCAAAAGTATTTAAATTACTAAAACTACTGAAGTTTAACTATTTTAGACTAACAACGTAAGTTAATTAAGTTTTTTGGGTAAAAATTATCATTTTACCAGTATGTACAAGTTAATGAACATAATATTGTCTCTCGAGTAAGAAAAAGTAGTCAGCGTTCAAATATATGTTCAAAATACCTGATGTATCAAAAGATCTGTAGTCATCGAGCTACACACCACTTATTTAATTTAAACGTTTTAAGTTGTATAATTTTTTTTGTTTTTAATATTTAAGTTTTTATTACCTAAACAATATTTAAAAGCACAAAGAAAGACGCTTGACTAAAAATTATTAAACATTAAAAAATTGGTATTTTAATGGTACTTAAAACTTTACTTAGAATAATGAACCTAGGCTTATTATTTTGCGCTAAATTCTAAAAATAAAATTGTAGAATTAAAAACCTAAGACAGTCTAAAAAATATTTTTTGTAATTTTAGTAGCTGTAGTAGACATTAAACTTAGTTGCAAAATTTTGTTGTGGCTTAAAAGACTTCTCCTGTAACTTAGAAAAGTATCTATGCAGACGACTATACACATAAGTAGAGCTAATTATGCTAGATATATTTTTAAGATCAGAAAAATTATTTAAGATAGCTACTGTTACAAATTCAGTATACTACTTTTTAATCAATTCACTATTGATTAACATTGAAAAATAACTGAAACAAATAAACAAACATTTTTAAAAATACAATTTTATTTCAGCGCCATGGAATTTGTGGAAGAAGAGGATTTACGCCAGACAGTGGTAATGCAATTTACCACGGTAGAAAAGGAACGGACACTAATGAACCTCTTGCTCACTACAAACAGTTTCTCGTATCTGACTTGGGAAGGTCTGTGAACATTGATGATCATACTAAATACCCGAAACCAGGATATATGAATGCTCCTGCTTTTTGCGAGGACCGAGATAGGTCAATGGGAACTTACAGCTTTAATATTCCTGATGATTTTGAACAAGGTTTTAATTCGCTTACTACATACGTAAATTGTTTTCACACCTACAATTAAAACTATAAAGAATTTTATTTACGTACCTCTTACATTAGACTTTAAATATTTTCATTTTTATAAATATATTCACGACATTATATTACTGTTCATTATTATTTTAAAATTTTTCACCAGGTGAGTACACTTTTGTGTGGTTTTGGGAGTTTAACAAAAATGAGCTTTACTCTACATGCTTTGACGTCATAATAGCAGAAAACAAGCGTGAAAGAGATATTACTCTAATGGTAAATTTTATTTTATTGTAGCTTAATAAATATTTTAGCAAGTTATACAAAAAGCTATGGTAGTATAGATTAGTTTTATTCATTATATATATATATATATATATTTATTTATTTATGTTTATATTTGAAAGTTTAAAAAAAAATTTATGACTAACTGAAATTACTCTTATAATGAAAGTAATTATAAGAACTAGCAATTTACAGTATGTATCACTAGTTAATTTATTGAATATAATTAAAATTTGATAGAACAACGGTTTAAATGATCTATCTGTTCCGTGTGGAGGAACGTTATCAAACTTAGAAGTAGGTAGCACAATAGGTTGTAATGAACCAAACCCTGAAACTCCTGTACCACCAACAATACCATCTATAATGTTAGTTTAATCTAACAAAAAAAAATCAGACTTAGTAAAATAGTATAATGAACATACATATATGCATTTTTAAAAATACTACTGTGATAAAAACACAAAAACAACTGTTAAACCAAAACGATAGTACTCTTAATAGTTTTAAAGTTAAAAGTGTTATTATATAATTCTTATTAAAACTTTAGTTTGAAGAAATACTTTATAACAAAAGTATCTTGAGATAATTTTTATTATTTTTTTATTTCATATTGGTACTAAAAATATAAGCTACAACTAAATTACTTAAGAACAGTTAGTTTTAAATTCAGTTTGCGGTAAATACTTTTAGATATGAACAGCATTAGTTTAAAGGTTTTCAAAAATGTTAACAAATTTTTAGACTAATGTTACCTTAAATATATTCATAATCGCCCTTTTGCACAAAATAAAAAAACTAGCTGCTTGTTCAAACCAAAAATATATAGTGTAACTTAGGTTTATTTAAAATTCTACAACTGCCCGAGTTTTCAAACTCGCCCTCTTACTAAAACCGCACAAAAAGGGACCCTTATTGGGAAACGCTTGTTTATATTTACTTAATAAAAAATGCTAACTTTAGTCGAATTTAATGTTTTTTTACTGTTATCTAGTAATTTAAAAAGATTATATGTAAGACACAGGTAATATCCAAAAAATATATTAGTTTACTGTCAATTATTTTTTTACCATATTTCGAGATAATAACAAATTACTTTTTTTTGGTTACAAAAGTTTGCAACCTTTATATTTTCATCGAAAAGAAAACTTTTGAAGTTTAGAATAAAAATTCACTTTCTTTTTTTGTTCAATAGGTTGTGTTGTTACCTTAAGTAGAATTACAAAAGCATTAAATTCTAAGTGAAGGCATGTAATTTTAAAAGCTATGAATAAATTTATTTTAAAAAACATAATAAATAAGCGTTTTTTTTCAATGTATACCTACAATAACTTTGTGTTTGACACAAGTTTGATATCTACAAGTTATAAAATGGTTTATATAGGGTTTTTAAGTTTATAAAATAATTATTATCTGTATAAAATTACAAACGACGGTTTTACCTACTTGAATTTTGTTGAAACTAAATTATAATAAATGTTAGACACACAGATCATCATTAAATTTCATCTAAAAGTGTTATAAAAAACATTTGGGAGAAATTGAAAACATTTTAATGGATATGATCTTAGCAAAGGTTAAATTATATTCAAGCTAAGTTTCAAGTAAGACCATTTTGCTGGTTGTAGTTTTGTTTTTCTTTTAAAAAAACTAACTAAAAAACATATTAATCACTTGTTTGAGATTTAAACTTCTTTTTAAAATTTAATATCATCGGAGTCATAAACAATACTTACTGTTAAGTTCTTTTTAAATTTAAAAACAAGTAATTAGCTGTGGCCTAACGGTGTAGGGGTACAAATTAAGACCTTGAGAATTCTATGAGTTAAACTTTACAAACCTACAAAATTAAAAAAGAAAAAAAGGATAAATAAAGTTCTGAAGAGCTTTCTTTTTCAGCGACAAGTTGATATTTATAATTAAGTTTATCTTTTAAAAACTTTTTTATCTTTTAAGCTAAAAACTTGAAAGGTATACTTTTGAAACTAAGCTTCTAAGTTTATTTTTTACTTTAATAAACATTTTTTCCAGACAACCAACATCGGGCAATAATGCTGTTGTAAATGTTCATTTTGTTGTTAATGGTGAAATAGATTTCAATCAGCCAAGTAATAACGAAAATCAAAGGCTTACAAGGGTAACTTTCAACTGTAAAGCAGAGGCTAGAGTCAGTTTTTTAGAAAGCTTTACAGTATCACAATATCTTAACTTTCAATATTAAGTATTTAAAGCTTCAAGTTAGTATAAATTTCTAACAGGCTTAAAATTTACAACTTGTTTCGAATTCATAAAAACCAATATAAAATAAAAATTCTTTACACTAAAAAAGCAAATAATCTTTACGTTGTAACTTATTTTATTAAACGACAGCTGTTTCTTAATTTAACAATCATTATTACAGAAACTTAAGAGTGCACAAAAATAGACAAATTAACAAAAACGAAATTATTATTAATGCTCAATCCGTAAAAAAACCTTTATTTTTTTTCAGTTTTGGAATGCAAGAGTAGTTAATGGAAATAGTTCATCTAAAAATACTTATGAAGTACTACAAGAGTCTACTGAAATAAAATCAGGAAAGATTTTCTTCTCTGCTTTTTTACTTGAAGATTGTAACGCAAAAAGTGACTTTGTTACCGTAGTTACATTGTAAAACTTAATCTGATTGAAAAAAAAAAATTGGTTTTGGATCACATGTCGTTCTTAAATTGTTATAGTCAACATTAACTAAAATAAATAAAATCACAAAAAAAAGTGTATAAATATTTATCTTATCAAGTATAAAAAAGTTATTTTACAGCGATTTATATTTGATACTACATTTTATCGCTCAAGCATGAATGAAAATATTAAGCTATGTCAAAATGTTTAACCATCTTGCAACTACCTTTTATTTTATCTCTTAACGAAACTAGTTAAAGTATTTCTTAATCCAACTTTAGTTTTTAGTTTATACCAAAAGAGTAAAATCATTAAACATGTTTTCATAGCAAAACTTTTATTTACGTTTTACACACGCTTATGCATTTTCAAGCCTGTATACTTAATTCTAAGATGAACATATTTTAATTTTAATAAAACATTTAATTAGCTGTTAGTACAAAATAAAAGATTTCTGAGTAATTTAGAAATTTTGTACAAAAAGAAATAGAATTAGCTTAAACTACAATTATGAACTGTTGTATCAAAGTTTTAATTTATAACATTTGTTATCGACAGGCAGAAATTTTAATAGCATTTTCCAAACAATCTGCATAAACTGCTCGCACGACCCCTTTAAAGAAATACATTAGTAACAAAAGAATTTTAGAATAACGTTTTGAAATCTTAACGGTACACTAAATGAGACTTAACCAAGTTTTTCAAAAAACTATAAACTACCTTAAAATAAACAACCAGAAAGTTTACCTAAATTTAGATACATTGAAAAAAAGAGAAACAATAATTCTCAAAATTTACAAACAAAAGACAATTTATAAACTTCATGTTTATAATAAGATAAAAAATTAGTTTAAAATTTTAAAGTCTAAACGGAAAACTTCTAAAAATAAATGTTAAACTAAAACTGGTCCAAAGTAATTGTTATCATAAATAAGAGAGCTTTACCCATTTCAATTAGTTATTGTTCTTAAGTAAATTGATATTGGTTTTTGATACTCTGGTTTTATAAAGACTCGTCAATTAGAGAGTTTCAGATGTTAGGTACATTTTGCTTTGTAGTGAAGTCAGCAAATACTGACGGCTCAGTCAGTATCTGCAAGACCGTTAACTTATTTTTTTTCGTCTTCAGCCCTTCTTAGTCTTATTCATTTCCATTAGTTAAATAATAACTTAAATTAAAAACAACTGGTTACAAGTTTAGCAGCAAGTTTGATAGACAATATTTAAAAACAATTGTTATTTTAAAAATGCGTATTACAACAAATGAAATTTTACAAAAAGTTAATAAAACTAAAGAATAATTTGTTAATTTGGTACTTTCTTTTATAAGCAACAGAGTTTAATCAGTCTATTATTTGGTACTTTCTTTAAAAGCAACAAATTCTTAAAAGTTCAAACGCTTAAATGAATATATTCTCACATTAGCTCAATGACGGAATAAGTTTTTTTACTACTTATTTTCTTGTGTATCTACGTACAAGCGATTATAAAAACGTACTTATAAAATATTAAACAAAAAAAAAAACAGACTATATCTATTCAAAATATCTGATCAGTAAAATTTTTGTTTTTAAACATATTAATATTATGTAAAAATTTTTAATTTTGTATATTCAGACTATAAAATATGTTTAGTTCGATATTAAAATGTAAAAGAATGTAAAATGTTTTTTAAAAACGTTTTGAAACTCAAAAAGTCTAATAAATAAATTTCACTTAAATTATAGAAATAGCAAAGAAAACTTATTTGTTATTCAATTTGTTTTAGTTTTTTAAAATAAGATAGTGAATAAAAACTATTCCAATCTTTAGAGTGAAATTTATTTAGTAAATGTTTTTTAATATTATATAAAATTTTTTTGCTTAAAACAAAATTAAATAAGTAAATCCAAGAACACAATGATAGGTTTTTCCGTTTAAACTGAAATTAACTATTTTGATATATTTAAACATTTTTTAAATAAATTTTTGTCGCTAATTATTTTAACACTAGCGCATCTAAGTCCTTTTTCAACTTTTAAATTAAAAATAATATTATTTTGTAGAGTAAAACTGTTAAATAGACACATTAACTTTTTTATTTATTTAATTTTAGACTGCTTTTATAAGATTTATTTCTTTTTTGATAACACTGTGATTTTTTATTAATATTAATTACTTAATAAATGATATACTGATTAAAACATAGTAATTTAGCAAATAATATTTTTAAATTTTATATATCTAACGCTTAAGATTAATTAATGTTCTAACAAACAGTCAAATTTTAAATATAAGACAAAATAAAACAAAGCAATTCAAACGAGATGCATTTTATTGACATTCAACACGAATTTTTATTTTTTTATCTAAGGAACTTCAGCGTCGAAGGTTCCTCAATCATCTTCCTTTTCCTGCCTCTTCTCGGAGCGGCCATCTTCTTCTCCGGACAGCTTTTGCCGTCCCCCCCAGCAAAAGTTGTCCCGATGCAGCTTAAGAACAGCTCATTGACCACCTCGATCGCAGCTGCTTCCATTTCCTTTCGCTGCAGCATGCCCTCCGCAGCCTGGAGGTTCTTCGCCAACAAACGAGCGTTGTAGTTTCTCTCAAGCTCAATAGAGACGTCTGTCGTCACCATGTCAACGAAGTGGGCGACTTGTTTTTCATCAACAACTTCAGCATTCTCGTTCGCGTTCAACCCGCACTCGTCAGACGCCATATCTTCTTCGGAACTGTTTTATAATTAAGTAGTAAAGAAGTAGTCTACAAAAATATAGAAATATGAAACTGTTTAGTTTAATTATTTTTATAATTACTTTACTAATAAAACACTAACGGCGTGTTCCTTATTTGTTGTAAATAAGCTCTTCTTTTTTCCCTCTTTCTTTCCTCTCTAAAAGCCACCAACGCCTTATACTTTTCTACAGATCCATTAACTTCTTCCCAGCTCTTCCCGATTTTGTCCAACAGAAACTTTTTACACTTCCCCAATCCCGAGCAACCCTTCCAAGAATTCGCTCTAGTTGTTACCTATTTTAAATTGAGTTATTTAGATACAAGTTTGTAGTATTTGTCATTTTAATGCCTTCATTAAAAGTAACTTTTAGAAAATGTTTTTATGGTCAAAAGAAAAGAAAAGTTTTGATTTTGGATTCTAATCAGCTACTAAAAGTTGCATATATAAAGTAACCACATAAACATTTTTGCTCGTTTATGAAAATAAAACTAACAGTTTTTACGGAACCACCCCACTTTTTCTTGATTAACCTGTAATTAATCAAGCCTTTAAGCTCCTTCTTGCAAAGTGAGTTGCGCTCCCCGAATTTGTTCATAATTCTGTGATAATTTTAATATTTTTTTATGTAAGTTCTTTGTTTATTTAATGATTTATAACCATTACAAAATATGACCGTTACAAAAACTTTAGTTCATTTATAAGCATGCGTATGTTAAAGATACATGAATTGAAAAACATACATCACAAGGGGCTTCTTTTGTATCAATGGCTGACAGCCAAGGAGCGCATTTAAATCTTCCCTAGCGTCGGAAAAGTCCTGTTCGACCGGAGCGCACGCATCAACCACGTAGACGATGGCATGAGCGTCGCCTACGTAGTCATTCCAAGCCATACTGCCCTCCATTGCAACTTCACTAATTTGGCAGTTGTATCGTCCTTAAAAATATTATTCAGTTACTAAATCTGCCTGAATAAGAAAGTTAAACAAACTACTAACCTTTGGTGAAGTGCCAGTTTTCCACACCGTTTGACGGCAGAGGATTCTTCGGTCTAGCGCCTGCCATTGCACCAGCCACGGTCGAGACTCCGGACCGCCTTTGTCCGGTCAGAACTATGTTCACTGCCTTTTTTCTCTTTAAAAAGTTCATTTCTGATTCTGTTTTGTGATCTGTATGAAATTGTGAGTTTTTACGGCAACATCAGTTTATATAGCCGTAATTCGAGGGTATTATGATGCAACTTTATAGAAAGTTACGAAATTTACTACATTTTGGAACATTTCCATAGCAATAACAATTTTATACAAAAATAAATTTATACAAAAATTGTAGACAGAAATTCAATTTGCAATTTATTTTTTGTTAACTTAACATTTTTCGATTTACGTTTATCAAAAGTTCATGTAGATAACTAAAAATATTTGTGTAAAACAGTACACTTAATAAAATAGTAAGATTATGCGTCATTATAGGTAAAAATAATTATATGTACAATGCAATGCTACTATAAAGTAATTTGAAAACTATTAACGAAAATCTTTAAAACACAACACTAGACTATCAGATACTAAACAAATTATAAAGTTAAGAAAATTTCTAAAAAAAATCTATTATAATTTTACGTTGATGCAAGGTTTAAACAGTTTTTATACGGTGTGAAAATATATAAAACAAAAAAACTATTTAACAAAGTTTTAAGTATAAACCTAAAATACTCGAAATTGAAAACATTTATAGAAATTAAAATAAGAGGAAACAAACTTATATAAACTTTCTTTAAAAATAAAATTAAACAAAAAAACGAAACTTAGTAACAAAACTACAATAATTTAAACAAATTAGAATCATAAACACATTTTTGTTTGCATAAACTTGGAACATTAGTTTTTATAAATAAAGATTCTAAAACACTTAAATGGTACATATTACGTCCTTAAAAAACAATTGAAATCATATTATCGTTATAGTTTTTTCAGCAATCTTAAAAAAAAATTAAAAAGTTAGTAACAAATTTTTATTTGTAAACAAGAAGACGTATTTTATACTTATTTATAATGTGCTTAACTATTATTCTCATTATTAAGCTATATTTTATAGTTTAGTACAGAATAAGTTGAGTAAATTTTAAAGGTAACTTTTAACCATTTTTACATATAAAAAGTACATTAACTCTATATGAATTGCGACCTCTTTAAGTAAAATAAAATAGTAAACTGCTTTTGTATACCTCCAAACATGCTTGTGAAAAACACATAGCTAAAATATGATTTTAGGTTTTACTGTCTTTGTATATAAAAGTTATGAAACTAATTAAAAATTAGTTTAACAGTTTCGTCTCCTCATTTTAATAACAATAACTACTTTTACAATGTTTTATCTGGCAAGTTGTGTATTAAGAACCAGTTCAAAAAACTTAGAGATAAATTACAGCTTAAGAGTAAAACATACAATCTTTTTTAAAAACGAGTTGAAAAGTTTTATTAATATAAATAAGTGTAAACTTTAATTAAATATGAGAATATTGAATGGATAAACTTGTAAAAAAATAATCCTAAATTTTACAAAATCCTTACTCTATATCAGGATTCAGCAGCCTTCTGTGCGGAATAGGGCAGATTATGTGAAAAGTATCTTTGAAGAGACATTAAATTTCGCAAACCAAAGTTAAAAAAAAAGTTGAATTTAAAATTAAAAATATATCTGTAAACGAGCAACTTTGCAATGCACAAACCACAAAATATTTAGAACTGTTTACTCATAAGCAAAAAATTCACATTAACACTTTAAAAAAAAATCGGAAATTGCTTTTACTGCATTAAGGTCTTTTTAGGTTATTTTTTACTCCGCAGGCAAAACTCGGTTCGCGCGCCACAGTTTTTTACCATCCCGGCTCTAAGTAAAGTTAAAAATAAAGTGTAAAACTTTCTAACTTAGTTTTTGACTTAGCTCATGATACATTTTTGATTACTTTTATTGAGTTGTAAACTAGTTACATTCAATGATACGTTTTAAAACCTTACCATTATATTTTAATTTAAACTGATCTTCAGAAGTTTTAATAAATTCTAAATATTTATTTCAGATTACTCCATGTTAAAATTTATCTAGTAATATAACTTTATTTCCTTATTTTATTTTTGTTCATTTGTACTTTTGTAAGCCAATTTACGTATTTAATTTATTTAAACTTTTTTTAGAGTATAAAAGTTTTGAGCACCTACATTAGAAATATTCTTCTAATGTGAGAAATTTCTTGAAAATATGCTTACTTTCAAAAAAGTTTTAAGTTATCCCAATAAGCTTTCATACGACTATATAACCATTAAAGTCTTAAAACATCATACTAAGGACAAATATTGCAATTGTATAAATTTTATTGAACAGTCTGCGTGGATAAATACATAAATTAAAAAAATATTTATAAATTATTCGGTTTTACTGTGATTTTGTTATTAATATCATATTTTGTAAAACTTATGCATTTTGGTCATAACAAATCAATAAAAAATAATGACTGATGTTTACACCAGTGGTATTCAACGTGTGTAACAGTGTACACTAGTGTACAAAAAATTTGTTTTTGGTGCAACAAGTTTATTTTGGGTGCATAAATCGTAACTTTCAAAACTATCCTAAATGAAATCCTAGATTGAAACTTTCTCTAGATAATCTAAAGTTCGTAATAAAGTGCAAGAAAAGTTTATTTTTGGTGTATTTAAAGCTAATTAAAAATATTTATAGGAAAAAAAGGAAATCTAGAGGATCACAAGTCGCAAAAGGGGAGCCACGAGGCCATTTGAAACATACACTAGCTATTTTGGAGTTGATAAAGTAAAGCAAAAAAGAAAAAAAAAAGGTTTTTTTATGGTATTTTTTGAGAAATCTTGTTTAAGGGAGCCATAGCTTAACAAAGCATAATGGGGGCATTTGAAAAAAGGTTGGGAAACCCTGCTGTAGATATTACAAGAAATTTGAAACTT
The DNA here is from genome assembly GCF_965202585.1 of Thalia democratica. NCBI lineage: Eukaryota > Metazoa > Chordata > Thaliacea > Salpida > Salpidae > Thalia > Thalia democratica. The sequence goes on along the minus strand of NC_139173.1, from coordinate 12,227,068 downwards.
ACACTAGTTATTCGCATATTTTTGACACAAAAATTTAGTTTTGCAATTTAGTTTTGGTGAACAGATTTTGATTAGCTTAAAAACCACTGATATACATTACTGTTGCTCTTTGTAATTGTTGTTATTTTTAATCGTTAATAATTTTATTTGTAATTTTTTTTAAGTATATCAAAATTTATTGTTTATATACTTCTTAATCATTATTAAAAGGTGTCTTATCAAACGACGCAACTAAGTAAAATAGAAATTACATGTTTAGAATAATAAAGTAAACTGTTTTTTATTATCGATAGTGCTCAACTTTTAAAGATTTGTCCTTATTTATTTTCTTTACAAAATTTTACTTAACTACCTTTTAGCTATTATGAGTTCTTCTGTACTTTGTTCCAAATAACTTCTATTTACTTTTTATTTAAGTTTCTATATTAAATAAAACTTTAAAACTTTTTTATAAATTTATATCGAATCAAGTTAGTTTCGTCTAAACCTTAAAGTTGAATGTAAACAACTTTTTAATATATTTAGGTTGAATATTTAAAATTTGATAAACGCAATGTAAAATAAATCTTATGAACAATATTTTTTATTCAGAGACAAAATTATTATATATAAATTCTAAATGCAACTGGGTTAGGTTAAGTTGACAGAATTATTAAAACAAAAGAATGACTTTAAACATTAAAAAACTAAGAACAAAAGATAAAAAGCAGTTTATTTAAGTAGACCAAAACAAAACGTTATGGGTATTATAGGTTTGAACAATCCTGAAGTATTCTATTGTAAACTTAAATAAATTATACATACAATGACTTTAACAAAAGCTAACTAATTAAAGTTTAAGTTTAATCAGTTTTTATTTTAACAGCTGTTACAAATATTATATATTTGTCATATGTTTATTATCATAAGTTATTCTGCTATAACTAAGCTGCATGAAAAAATTTTTGTTAAGGTTTTTTAAAATAACAATCTAATAGTAGCGTAAAAAGAAATATATTTATAGAGCGTTCAATTAAATTTTTTAAATAACACACTTTTTAGAAAGTGATAGCTTTTAAAGAAGCTATGTTACGGAAATTCACACAGCTTAAATAAGCATTAATTATCTTTTGTAAACTTTTATAAAACTTTACGGTTACATCATTTTTATTGAATATACTTTTTGGGCTTAATTTTTGTAATATTTCAAAGTAAATGATGTTTTAAGATTACGTTTAACTTTTACGGAAGTATTAAAGTAAAATTTTTTTTTCTAGCTATCTTGTCATTATTTTTTAAAATATATTACAAGGTAAGTAAAAAAAAACTTATCACAAATAATTTTGTTTAATCAACTACCTATAACAAAATATTGTCATACATATTTTATCTAATTCTGTTTAATCTTATAAAATTTTACAGAACTGTTCAATTGATAAACAATCACGAGGTCTAAATATTCTAAACCTTATAGATCCAATAGAATTCTTAATTTGCAAGCAACTGCACTTTAGACAATAAATTCAGTGAACAGCGCTAGATTTGTGTAAAAATGATATATAAATCATGGCTAGCAAACATATCCGACAGGCTCCTATGCAAGGCTTGCCATACCAAAATTGGATTACACCAAACTTTAATTAAAAATAATAAACAGGCGTATGACATCTATTAGTTTGAATTACACGCTTTACATTCAGTAAATTCAACAGTTTTAATTTTTTTAGGATATTTTCAGTATAAAAATGCATTTAGTATGAATTTAAATTGGTTAGACTCTCAAGTTGTGCTACATGTTTAATAACGTAGCCTCAGATTTAAGAAATTAATATATTTACATAACGAAGTATTATTGCAATATAAATAGACTGATTTATTTAGTGCATGTTTTATTTAAATAACGACAAGAACCAATCGACAAATTTAACACAAAACTGGCAATGTTTACAAACTTAATAATGACAAATATACTAAATATATGAGAACTTATTAAGGTTAAAGCAAAAAACAACGTATTAAAAACTTATGCATGCCAAACAACTAAATATCGTCGCAACAATTTAAGTTAATACAAACAACACGCACTCAATAACTAAGTTGGATTATACGTAAACTGCGTGCGTTTCGTTGAATTGAGGATGAAATACCCAAGGTGACAGGTCCTTGATGACAATGTCCTTCCACAGTGCGAGTCTTGAAACTTCCCCGAAAGTCGTATTTTTGACAGCCAATTCAGCGATAGTTCTGCTACTGTCATTTACGGCCCATCTCATATTCATGTGGACCGTCAAGTGATCCTTCATATCTATCAGTCCTTTGAAAAAGTAGGAGGTCTCTTTATCGTTCGGTCGCATCTGGCGGGTTTCTTCAATATGAACTTGATCCGGGTACAGCTGAGACAAAATCATGGGTACTACTATACTCAGTCTCACGTTTGTTTTAGTTTCATCACCGCTGATACCATAAAAGTTTTGGTAATCATAAAACCACTTTTGTAGGCAACAGGAGTCTCTGTTTGCAAGAATTATCCCGTTCGCGACTAGTTTGTCTTGTTTTTGAAGCTTTTTGAGCGATTGGAGAAACCTTTCGATTATCAAGTCGCACACTATTTGGATACCTTTCAATGTGTTGTCCAATACCTTGTCCAGGATATTTACTTTTTTCTGTCAGCATTTTTAGTGCGCAGAATATAATTTCTATGCACACGCTTATGACTAGTTCATTAAGCGATACGTTCATATACAAAAACATTTATATGTTATTATGTAAATTTCTTTAAACAATGTAATGTGGTATATGTGGTGTACGACTTGATAACCGAAAGGTTTTTTCGTCACCACGTCCTTAGACTAAACTTTTTGAATGCTTTATTTTCGTTCAATAAACAATATGTAAAAAGACATAATTTTAATAAAAACTTACAGTTGACAATATAGCGGTTTTTGTTCATAGAAAAATTATAAAATGTTGTCTTGTGTATTTATTTATGCCGCAAGAAAAGAATAGAAAATAAAGTAAGACACGTTAGTCACAAACACAGTGGATTGGGTGTCATCTGTTAATTTAACAAATATGATTGGTAAAATACACTATTTTGTACCATTAATTTAAACTAATTTAAATTTATTTTACTCAAAATTAATTTTAGATAATTTTTTTAAAGCAATTTAAATTTGTTTTTAAAATGTTTAAAAAAAATTCTTAAGTTTTTAGTTAGTTAAAAGATGTTCTAAAATGGTATAATTTTTATGGAAAGTTGGTCCGCCTAAAAAAAGGCTGCCAACCTATGATCTAATTTAAACTTTAACAAAAGATAGAAAAGCTTTATATAAAACAGGGGTCGTCAGGCAATTGGTTCTCGCGGGCCAAATTTCAAGTTTCAAAATTTTTCGCGGGCGGAAGTTTTAGTTTTAGTCAGTTTTTATTTTTATCGATTTTAGTCACACTTAGCTACTTATGGGGGTCTGGCCTGGTCTGTTCAAATGTATTACTATTTTAGATTCTAAAATTAATATTTAAGTAAATACTAATGTCCCAATGTTATTTCTATATAATTTATAAATTTATTTAAATAAAATAACAATTGTGTTATTTACATTACCACCTAACTCTTTAACAATGAAATAAGCAATCTATTAGACGTTTTGTGTTTGAAAAAAAATTACACGATACACAACAATAAAAGATCAACTACAAACACAGTGATGCGATAAAACAATTACTAAAATCTGATATCCATTTCTTCTTCTAGTTCGGTTTCATAAAGCTTTGTTTTTTTCTCTTTATCCAGTCTTTTGCATTTTGTATATAGCCATTTCACGTAGTTAATTATAAGCAACTCTCGCTGCCATCTGTAAAAAACTAAGCTTAAAAACAGATGTGGGTCACTTTGTTAACTTTTCATATAATCAACTTCTATTTATTTAGTTTTTATTTTATTTTAAGATGTTGAAAACAATCTTTATATATTCAATACATTGCACAGCATATATTTAAAGTTTCATTTATTTTGTTAACTTAACTAAAATACAAACAAAACTAATACTATTTATTTCATTTTAAACAGCACTAGTTTTTCTTTTAAAACCCTTGAATACTTTAATATCTATCTAAAGTTTTCTTGGTTGCAACTTTTGGAAACAATAAAGTTACAATCAGTTACATCAAACCAGTCAGTGTTTTTAAAACATAAAAAAAGTAAGAAAGTCTAGATTGAAAAACTTTGTCATTTAAACAAAGTAATTTACAAACTAAAATCTTTTTTTTAAGTTTTTGGTTTCTTTTAAATGTTTTAAATGCAAATTTCAATGTAGTGATAAAATAATTTTAACAGAAATTTTTTTATAATCACAAGTCATATCAAAGACCTAATTTATAATGTATTGACATGTTAATAAAAAACAGTTTTGTTTGCACAGTGTTTGTACGCATAAAAATCTTTATACTAAATAAAGTTACTTATTGCATTGTCAACTTACTGAATCTAAGAAACACTCCAATCCAAGTACGTAAGCTTTTGTATACACTTCAAGATGTTGTTGTTTAAAAGGAAAAGCAAAATTTAAACAATAAAGTAAAACTGCTAGAACTACTATCTGTTTTTTTCACGTATTTAAGCTTAAGCAGTGAAAATAAGAAATGGTTTTTAAATGATTACTAGAAACTTAAAAATAAAACAAATAAAAATACTGTTTAATTTTTCGAAAAAGTCAATTTAAAATATAGTTTTGTTAAACGGGCCAAATTTATATGCTCGAGGGCCACATTAATATGCTCCATTTAAGTAAAAAAACTTGCTCGCAAGCCGCAGATTTACACTTCGAGGGCCGCAGTTTGCCGACCCCTGTAATAAAACAACATTGTGACAGTTATTGTTGTTTTCTAATTATTTTTATTTTTAAAGATGTTTTGCATAAAAAAATAAGACACAAAAACTTTAAAGTTTTAATAACTATGATTCTAATAAACAAACGCAATTTTACTACTACTTAACACTATAGTTGTAGGCTATAAAGTTATACAACTAATCAGATACTTTTAAATTGTTCATTTTACACTCTTTAGTCTGTTTTTAAGCTAAAAAAATCTATACTTTATAAAGCTCCCATTTTAAAACAAACAAAAGTTAATACAAAACATAAAGCTGTTAAATATATCTGCTGTTAACTGCTTAATGTGTTAAAGGAAATAAAGCCATTTAAGATTCACAGCTAACGTTGTGAACCAGTTTACAAACTATGATTAGCAATAACTGCTTTGCTTTACAGTCAACTATGAAGCTTAATGAACATGTTAAACAGTTTAATTGATAAAACACTTTTGAATAATTACTTGTAGGTGTATAAATAGTATAACAACAAGTTCTGATGAGCATATGACAATTGTAAGAAAATATTGTAATAAATAAGTTAAGCTCTTAAAAATTTGTTGCCTCAAACTTCAATTGCTACACAATTTTGTATAGTTTTTGCACAATGACAGCATAGCTTAGAAAAAATCAATTATTATTATCAGTTTGTACTTTAATTTACTTAAGTTAATACTGATCAACTGACAATAACATTGGATGGTGTAATCTAGCATTAATTTGATAAATAAGTCTAACTTGGTAACAATGTTTTTTATATAGTTCACCTTGCTTGTTACAATTAAGTTAAAACAATGAACACTCTATGTTATATGAAAATAAACTTTCAGGATTTGTTTAACCTGAGAAAATATGAAACATCATGAACTTAATGTTAATCCTGGAAGAAACATACCTATACTTGGTTGGTTATTAAACAGACTTCAAATAATTGCAAAATGGTTCTTCATTGTAGTAGTCATCTCCATAGTTTTATACTTTCTTTATGCTTGGGCATATAACCCAGTTTTCAAGCTTTGTAGCCCTAAAGAAATCAGCCCGTTAGAACTACAGGCAGATTTGGACGTTTTTTATACCGGCACTAATCTGGCTTATGGTCACAGAAAAACAAAGGTAAAAGAAATTCCAGAAGAGTGTTTTAAAAATTTGATCATTTTGACATCTGAAAAGAGATCGTCCTTGAAACTATACATGCGTGAAAAGGCGGAATACTTCACTCGTCAGCATGAATTACATAATAAAGTCCCAATAGTAACAGAAAGGCGTAAGTTAATGCCATTGAATATAACAAAATTAGATTATGAAGATATGAGTTACAAAGATGATATAAATCAAGAAAAGTTATTGGCCCAACTTGAGTTATTGAAAGTTACCAGCGATGAAAATTTAGAAAAGTTTAAGCCATTACAAGATATACTTAATTCTAAAACCACCGAGTTTCATGTTCCAAATCTAATTCATTATATCTGGTTCGGGAATCACACCTACAGAGTCGTTGACTATATATGCATGCTGAGTGCGCTTAGAAAGCAGAACCCTGATTTAATGCTAGTTCACGGAGATTTTGAGCCCGTGGGCGTGTACTGGGGTTGGTTAAAAGAGGAAGCTGGAGAAAAACTTAAATTTGTCAGGAAAAGCCCGCCAGAGACAATTTTTGGCAAGAAATTGACTAGAGTTGAGCACAAGTCCGACGTCGCAAGGCTTCAAATTCTCCTGCAGTTTGGGGGAATATATCTTGACACAGACACGATGGTACTTCAATCTCTCGAAGAGCTTCGCAAACAAGACAAACTAGTCTTGGGAAGATTTACGGAAAATTTAGTTGCGAACGCCATAATTGTTGCAAACAGAGACTCGTGGTTTCTTCAAAAGTGGTTTTATGAATACCGAAACTTTTACAGCGGTAGTGGATTGAATGTGAAACTGAGTATGATAGTACCCAGGATTTTGTCTCAGCTGTACCCGGATCAGGTTCATATTGAAGAAACTCGCCTGATGCGACCGAACAATAAAGAGAATTCCTACTTTTTCAAAGGACTGATAGATATGAAGGATCACTTGACGGTTCACATGAATATGAGATGGGCCGTAAAAACAGAACCATTGCCGAATTGGCTGTTTTAAATACGACTTTCGGAGAAGTTTCGAGGATCGCACTGTGGAATGACCCTGCCATCAAGGACCTGTCACCTTGGGTATTGCATCCACAGTTCAACGAAACGCACGCAGTTTACGTATAATCCAACTTAGTTATTGAGTGCGTATTGTTTGTATTAACTTAAATTGTTGCGATGATATTTAGTTGTTTGGCATGCATAAGTTTTATTACGTTGTTTTTTACTTAAACCTTAATAAGTTCTCATATGTTTAGTTTTTTGTCATTTTTAAGTTTGTAAACATTGCCAGTTTTGTGTTAAATTTGTCGTATGGTTCTTGTCGTTATTTAAATAAAACATGCACTAAATAAATGAGTCTATTTATATAGCAATTATACTTCGTTTTGTAAATATATTAATTTGAAATGCTGAGCCTTCGTAATTAAACATGTAGCAAAATGTGAGAGTTTAAATAATTTAAGTTCGAATAAAATGCATTTTTACATTGAAAATGTCCTAAATAAAGCTAGGTTGAACTTAATAACTGTAGAGCGTGTAATTCAAACTAGTATGATCTCATACGCTTGCTAACATTTTAAATCAAAGTTGGGTATATGGCAAGCCTTGTATAGGAGCCTGTCGGATATATTTGCAAGCCATAATTTGTATATCATCTTTATAAAAATCTAGTGCTGTTCACTGAACTATTGTCTAAAGTGCAGTTGCTTGCAAACTAAGAATTCTATTGAAACTATATAGTTTAAAATATCTTGACCTTTTAATTGTTTATCAATTGAACAGGCCTGTAAAATTTTAAAAGGTAAAACAGAATTAGATAAAATATCTATGACAATATTTTAATATAGAAAGTTGAATAGAAATAACTATTTGTGTTAAGTATCTTTTCACTTACCTTGTAATATATTAAAAAAGTAAAGATAAGATAGCTAGAAAATAATTTTCTACTACAATATGTTCGTAAAAGTTCAACGTAATCTTAAAACAGCATTTTCTTTAAAATGTTACAAAAATCAAGCCCAAAAAATAAATCCAATAAAAATAATGTAACCGTAAAGTTTTAGAATGATTTACCAAAGATAATTACTGCTTATTTAACCTGTGTGAATTTTGGTAACATAGCTTCTTTAAAAGCTATTACTTTCAAATAAGTGTGTTATTTTAAAAAATAATTGAACTCTCTATAAATATATTTCTTATTACGCTACTATTATATTGTTATTTAGAAAAACCTTAATAAAAATGTTTTCATGCAGCTTTGTAATAGCAGAATAACTTATGATAATAAACATGACAAACATATCTGTTTGTAACAGTGGTTGAAATAAAAACTAATTAAACTCAAACTTAGTTTAGTTAGCTAGTGTTAAAGTTATAGTATGTATAATTTATTTAAGTTTACAATAGAATAAATCAGGATTTTCAAACCTATAATACCCATTAAGTTTTATTTTGGTCTAATTAAATAAACTGCTTTTTATCATTTGTTCTTAGTTTTTCAATGTTTAAAGTTTTTTTTGTTTTAATAATTCTGTCAACTTAACCTAATCGAATTGCATTTAAAATTTATAATTGTCTCTGAATAAAAATTATAGTTCAGAAGATTTATCAAAAAGTATTTAAGCTAAATAAAAAAAAGTTGTTTACGTTCAACTTTAAGGTTTAGACGAAACTAACTTGATTCGATATAAAATTTATAAAAAAAGATCTAAATTTTTATTTAAGATATAAATTTAAAAAAATGTAAGTAGAACTTATTTGAAACAAAGTACAAAAGAACTTTCAATAGCTAAAAGGAAATTAAGTAAAGTTTTGTAAAAGAAAATATAAGGACAAATCATTAAAAGTTGAGCACTATCGATAACAAAAAAAGTTTACTTTATTATTCTAAACATGTAATTTCTATTTTACTTAGTTACGTCATTTGATAAGAAACCTGTCAATAATGATGAGGAATTATATAAATAATTAATTTTGATATACTTAAAAAAAAAAGTACAAATGAAATTACTAACAACTAAAAATAACTAAAAATTACAAAGAGCAACAGCAATGTAAATCAGTGGTTTTCAAGCTTATCAAAATATGTGCACCAAAACTAAATTGTAAAACTAAGTTTCTGTTTCAAAAATATGCGAATATCTAGTGTAAGTTTCAAATTTCCCGTAATGTCTAGTGTAGAGTTTCCCAAACTTTTTTTCAAATGCCCCCATTATGCTTTGTTAAGCTCTAGCCACCTCAAACAAGATTTCTCGAAAAATACCATAAAAACCGTCTAAAACTTTTTTTTATTTTTTGCTCTACTTTATCAACTCCAAAATAGCTAGTATATGTTTCAAATTATGGCCTTGTGGAAACCCTTTTACGGCTTGTGATCCCCTGGATTTTCTTTTTTTCATAAGTTTGTTAATTAGCTTTATATACACCTAAAAACAACTTTTTTTTGAACTTTTTTACGAACTCTAGAATATCTAGAGTAAGTTTAAATTTATAATTTCATTTTGGATAGTTTTCTGAGTTACGATTCATGCTCCCAAAATAAACTTGGTGCACCCAAAAACAAATTTCGTGTACACAAGTTAAAGACCACTGATGTAAATATCAGTCATTATTTTTTATTAATTTGACATGACCAAAATACATAAGTTTTACTAAATATGATATTAAAAGCAAAATCACAGTAAAATAAATTAATTTAAATATTTTTTGTTTATGTAATTACCCACCGAGACTGTCTAATAAAAATTTATACAATTGCAATATTTGTCCTTAGTATGATGTTTTAAGACTTTTAATGTTTATATGGTCGTATGAAAGCTTAATGGGATAACCATTTAAAAGTAAAGCTTTTTAAAGTTAAACTTTTTTAAAGTAAGCATATTTTCAAGAAAATTGTCTAAATTTAGAAGGTTTTTTATAATTTAGTACCTTAAAAAAGTTAAATAAATAAAATACATAAATTGCCTTAAAAAATTAATTCAACAAAAATAAAATAAAAGAAATAAAGTTATTGTACAAGATAAACTTTAACATTAGGTAATCTGAAAGAAATATTTAGAATTTATTAAAACTAATACAGAAGAGTTTTGAATAATTTATAATATAAAGGTTTTAAAACGACTTCAATAAGTGTAATAAGTTTATAACTCAATAAATGTAATTAAAAGTGTATCATGAGCTAAGTCTAAGTCTAAATTAGAAAATTTCAAATTATATATTTCAAGGTCTTAAGTAAAAAAAAGTTTAAACATCAACTTGACTTTAAAAAGTATCCTATAATATTTTTCCATTTCATATAACTAGCTGGTTCTTCGTTACTTTTATATTAATATACTTAATAAAATAACGGCTACAATAAATTTCAAAATGCTTGTTTTTTTTTTTGTTTTTTTTGTATAGGATCAAAAAAATTTAAACTAGTGATACTTTGATTTGGTTGAATAAAAGATTTAAATGAGAATAATTTAGTTGAAAACCGATAGTAAACCATAAGTAGTTATAAATTGTGCCTCATAGATAACTCACTTCTTGGTTGGGTATGAACCACTTAAAAAAATTTTATTTATACCAGTAATTCTTAATAGAAAAAAGTTTCAATATGTTAAGGGCGTAATTTATTTTCTAATAAAACTGATATACAACTAACTACATTTTCACGATATTTTTTTTTATTACATTAGCCTATTCAAAGATTGAATCTATAGTTTAAACCGTCAGTATGTAAACATATATAGATATGTAAACTCTGTACGTTTAAAACTTCATAAGCATTACTAATTGCAAATATCGTACATAGTGTTAACAGAAGTGTATCATAAAATCAACTGTAATCTTTATTAAACTAAAAACTGTACTTTGACGAGAAGTTTCAGTTGTATAGTAAAAGATCAAACAAAACATCGGCGAAAGTCTACAGAGCTTAAGCTTGGATTTTGTAGGCTTTCAGACAAGCTAAGTTTACATAAAGATTTAATCATACCATTTTGGTCATCAAATCAGAAATCTTAGTCTACCGAAGGCTTATGGTCTGATAATCGAAATGGTATAATAAGATCTTTAAACTATTTTATGTAGAAATTAGAAATTAAACAAAAACTTAATTAGTAAAATGTAGTTTTTTTAATAACAAAAATTCAGATTTAAATCTTTTAATCAAACAAAAAATTATGAAAAATACTTTAAAATTTCAATAACTTTTTTCAACTAGAGAAAACACAAAATAGTATTTTTGCGAAGCTAAAACGAAATGAAAGTGAAGCAAAGCCTTCAGTTTTGTGAGACTGTAATTCAATTTTCCCTAAATTAAAATTCAATTTTAGATGTTTTACTGAATATATAAATTTCAAAGATACTAAAAAATAAGCTGAACTTATCCAAAGCTATAAAACAACTTATTTTCTTGACTAACGAAAACACAAAACAATCTTTTTCTTACGCAAAGCCTACGGCATTATGCGACTACAATTTAACATTTTGTAAAACAAAAATTCAAATTTAAATATATTAATTAAAAAAAAAAGATGAAAAGTACTAAAATTATTAGCGTAGAAATTATCTGCTTGGAGTGTCACATCACTTAATGCGTGTGCAGAATATTCGCAAAAGTTTGGTTCAAAGACCACAAAAATAGTCCTATATGCAACCAGAAAAAAACAGAAGTTGAAAAGAAGTTTTATTAGGGGTAATTTTTATATCAACTAAATCCAGCAATTCCATTTAGGACATTTTCTTGCATTGAATTTAAAACTTTCATGAAATTTGACTTAGTATTAACTAAAATAAACGCTAACAACTAATTTTTCTAATTATACTTTAAAAATTCAGCAACAAACTCTTCAATAAACAGCTTACACATCTTTCATAAGGCTAAACAGTATTTGTACATAAGTTAAAGTCTTACTTTCTTTTCCTATTTAGTTTTATGTATTAAACCAAACACTTTAGTAAGCAAATAAAGTATTACAGTTTAGACAAGCGCTTTTTAACTGTAAAAAAATATTAACATTTAAGAAGTCTATGACAAGATATGCATATAAAACAAAGAATGAGAACTTTTTATGTAAATTACATTCCCAAAGGGTTTCTGGTAAATGAGGTCTGTGGAATTACATCTAAGATGTCTATGTAACCGCAGAACTCTATGTAATTAAAAATAGAAATAGTTTTGCAAATTACCTATTATTAAAAATAGAAATAGTTTGACGAAACTGCATGTAGTTGAAAAAAAATGTTTTAATAGAAGTTACACGTAAGTTTAATAACAATACACCTAGTGTAAGAGGATAATTTATAAGTTATAGTTAGAAAGGTTAAAATTTTTAGTTTTTTTCTTAAAATAATATATTATTGACACTTTCTCTGCTTTCGTTAACAAAAATTATCTTTTTAACAATTTCTATAAAAAAATTGAATATTAAAAATAAAAGCTTGGAATTAATATACAATATTAATTTTATAAGATCTTTACTACTTGTTACTATACCCTAGTTTTTTAAGCGTTTATTTAATCAATAGTTTTTAAAAACTACGGTTTTATATATTTACTACCTTAAATTCTTTTAACCTTTCAACTTAAATAAAAAACATTAAACTTTAAAATTACCTTTAGCAATGTTGCAAGACATAAGCATTTACAATTTGGTTTACAAAAATGACTCTCCATGCAAACTTGACCCTTCGTGCATAAGTAACCCTTGGTGCGAATGTGAACTTAGTGCAAAAATGTCCTTTCGTGCATTTTTGACACCTAACCATGTAAAAAACCTAAAAGTTTAGTATAAAAAATGTAATACTTACAATAATCTAAAATCGTGTTTAGCCGAAAAAACGTTATTGTAGCTCAAGCTTCTAAAACCACAAATTTCTAATATAGAATAAACAAGTACAGTGCTTTCTTTTATCCGGATATGTTGGGCTAGCAATTTTTGTAATTATTAACAAAAAGCTTTTGGTCGGATAATAACAAGACTATGACTATATATATTGTCGAATATTTTCATTTTATTTACATAGATATTATTTCTTTTTTATATACAGTAACCTCTCGCATATTTACGCACTCGTGACGTTACGCACTCTCGTTTAGTTACGCCTATTAGATTATAAAATTTTCAAAAAACAAAAATCTTTTTTTTTGATATTGCACAAACTAGGTTAATTGTAAATTTTTAATTTAAAAAATGATTTTAAATGCTTACTCATCTCTCTATATCTTAGACTTTATAAACTTATGTTCCTTGACTAATTGATAAACATTTAGTTATACCTCAGTATATAAGAAATTTTGTTAACAATAAGAGATTAAATTAAAATTCTAAACATAAACAATTTTTATTAAACATTTTCTTTTATTTTACGTATTTTGTTCAAAATAAGAAACCCATTACAGCACCAAATGCATGTTTTTGAAAAAGCCTACAGAAACAAATTTTAATATAGAGACCACACCATTTCTAAATTGTAAACAAATGCTTAATTATAAACTGAATTTGCGAAGTAGAATGATATAAATGTTAAGTATCAAATAAGTCACTTATAAATAAAGATAAAATTTACTTATTATTAAAAGTTATTACTTTACTTAAATTTAAACATTTTTTAATATATGTATAGTTTTATCTTTGGTTTTCATATTAAGAAATAAAGTAAACAAATTGTTAAAAGGGGGAAAGTCCCCAGTCTGCTTTAAACTAGAAGCAATATCAAAAAACAGCTATGAAAGTAAGTATATTTAGAACCTCTGTTATCTTTACGATATCTCGTATCTTTACGCACTTTCTCTGTGGACACAATGTGCGTAAATAAGCGAGAGGTTACTGTATTCCAATGTATACAATAAAACGCACACTAAACTTAAGTCTATTTTTTAACTAAACAAACACTTAATACAGACAAAAATAAACGAAAAAAAGTTTTGATAGAGATATAAATAATTTAACTTAAACAAATCACACCGTCAGTAGTTTAACTAATATCGGATTTTTTTTTGAAAAAAAAACAGAGGTTTGTTAGACAGAACTTTCTCGTTTTTTATTATAAAACTCATTGAATTGACTATGTTGTTGTTCTTTTTCTGGTGTGATTTATTTTTGACTACAACAATAAGCTAAATCGTAATACATTTTTTGTATTGCTCCAGCGTAAGATAATGGACACTTTGATAACTGGGGAACACCGTTTTTGTCTTCAACACCCTTATCAGCACTTTTTTGTTGTTTCCAATAATCAGAGCAAAAATTCCTTGCTCTTCCATGTATTTATACCCACCTTTGCAAATCACCAACCTTTGGATATCATTGTCTGTAAATGTGATATTTTTATTTTATTTTTTTGTTGAACTTACTGTTTGTAGTTTCTTCCAAATGGTCACTGTTTTCCATGTAAGACATTGGTAATGGCACGAAAGTCTTCCATGAGTTTCTTATAGCAAAAGATGCTGCTATATCCAAAGCGGATGCAACAGTATTGACAATTTAGATCAGGTCGATTTTTTTTTTAAACCGTGAAAGCTATAAAGTAAATGCTAAGTTTAAAAAGCTATTAGAACTATGAGGTAGCTATAAAATGCTTCCCAAGTTAAAGAAATTAAGTTAAACATGTACATATAATTAAAAACAGGTTTTGGCTAAATTTTAAAATTTCACTTTTCAACTCAAACTGGCTGGATAAGCGAGGAAGCAAAAAAATCCTTGCGGGCTGCACTTTCAGTGATAGATTTTTTTTTATTACATACACCGTAGTATCTAGAGTGAGCTTAAAAAAGTTGTGACCACAAAATATCTAGTCAAAATTTTAAATATCTAGTCAAATGTACAAAAGAACTAAAAAATATATAGTGTAAGTTTCAGAAAATTCTAGTTCAGCAGGCCATATAACATGCTCGTTGGCCGCATATCATTAAAATAAAAACATGCTTGCAGACTGTAGTTTGCCTATTCTAGCAATATACGTCTGGCAATTTAAGAATATAAATGAAAATATTTTAAACTGCTAGATACCCAAATTTTTTTCAATAAAATGCCAGTCGTGTATAAGCTTCGTTTGTTCTTAAATTTCTTTTAACAACACTACAAAATAAACTAATATTTTAATGAAAAAATTTAATGAAATTATAGTATACTTTTAGCAATTTAGTATAAAATATTTTTACGAAAACAAGTTGTTTACGAAATTAAGGCACACAAAAAAAAAAAAACTTTTGAGATCGATATCTTAATCTAGAAAATTTAAAACTATTTTGTTTGACATCACCATCAGTTGCAATCAGGGTTGTGTTTTGACTGGTTTCCTGTTTCCTGTGAACCCCTTGAAAAAAAAAAGAAAAGAAAAAAGAAAGAAAGATTCTAAGAATATCACTAAAAACGTTGTTTATTGACTTTGTTTTGGTAATTTGAAAAACTTTGAATAATGAATGTTGAATTTACAACACAGAAGTTTAAAAAGTTTTGCCCAGCTGAAATAGATTTTAAATAAAGTTTTAATTGTGATGTCATATTAGGTAAAAGTTTTAAAGTAGCACTTTTTCTAGGAAACTTTTTACTAAGGTGCTCTTAGATCCCATTTTAAATTGTTATTTAGTATAAATAACCTTTTATTAAGTATTGTTTTTGAACTAGTAAGTACAGTTTTACTTAAAAAGTGTCCAATATAATCACTAAAGTTTTATTTTACTTATCTTGTTGTTTATAATAATGTTGTGTTATGTTGTTATATATTAATGTTGTTGTACTAAAAGATTTATGTTTTTTGTTTATGTTTCAACCAACTGGGTTTAAACCTTGAAAAGTTCAATTTATAGAGTTTTCAAAATCATCTTTAGAAAACTACACCACCTGGCAATTTATTCTTTTATCATTTAATGGTATTTCAATATTTTTTTAAGTTGTTTTGTTATTGTATATCTGTTGGTTACAAAATTGATTATTGACTTTTTTGAAATTTTCAATTCAAAGAGATTTCAAAACCATCATTAGAATCCCTGCACCATCAAGCAAAGATTTAAATAAAATTTAAAGATATTTTAATTTATTTGTATAAGTCTAAACATTTGTTTTAGTGGAACTTCAATTTTTATAGATTAAATTACTTGAATTTTTTTTATTATAAAAAGATATACAAATGTAAAGAGTTTAAAATTTGTAAGAACTCCATCTATACTAAAATTTAAATCAAAATTATTTTTTTCTTATAAAAGTTTGTTATAGTTTTAATTATTTTATAATATTGTTTCCTGATAAAAGTTTAATTTTTTGTAGAGTAAGTTAGTTATGTCTGTAATATTTTTGTTTTAAATAACAGATTTGAAATTTGATATACAATTTGTAAGTTTTTAACTTTTTTCTGGTTCTTTTAGTTTTTCTATCTAAATTTAATACAGTATAATAAATAAAAAAGTATTATATATTTAATACTATTTTCATGTTTTTTTTTATTTCAAAGCAAAAAAAAAAATCATTTTAAAAACAGAGGTTTACGGCTAAATATTGCGTGCTTAAGTGGCAGGCAGTGCACACCTAAGAAATGCGTACTTAAGCGGCAAATTAAGAAAAAAAATATGAACCCCCTTTGAAAAAAGTCTAGAGATGCCCCTGGTTGCAATGTAAATGGTTAATTAATTTTAAATATTTGTGTATTTGACTTCTGAGTTTGAACCATATTGAAAAGCTTAATTAATAAAAAATAACTGTTTTAAATAGAAAACATTCAAATTATAAAAACACAATACTTTTCTACATTTCTATTAAATAAAGAATGAAAATTTTTGAGACTAAAAATTAGGTATAAGTACTACAATAAAGCCGAAATAATTACACGATTTTTTTTTTTTTGGTTTTAGGTACCTACTAAACTTTGCTAGACTCTTAGCTGCTAGTGTATAACTATTTTACTAGCAAAGATAAAAAAAACTGTACTAAAAATTGAAATGATTATAACTTACATCTAACTATGACTAATACTTGATTGAATTAATTTCTATGTTATTTCAGGACGTCATAATTTGAGGGAAAAATATTCTGATTTATTACTTAAAAGTTGTATATATTAACTAAAAGTATCATGCTTGGTTAATTATGTGAAAGTTTTCTCACAGAGATCTGGCTACTAAATTTTAATACTAGTTTTATCAAATAACAATCTGGGTTAAGTTTTAGTTAATTTTTAGTTATCACATAAATCATAGAATATTTATAAATTCATGAAGTTCAAGGATTTTTAAATATATAAAAATATTTTGATTATAACAAAGACTAGTTTAAAAACAATTGACACTTTTATAGAACTAATCTAACAAAAGCATTAATAGAAATATATTTCTTTTTACACATAAGATGTCGGTTATTTACTGAATTAATTTGACAACATTGTTTCAGGATATTTTTAATTTTTTTAGGGAGAGATACTTTAAAATGTAAATGAAAGTCTATAAAACCTAGCTTTTTTAAAACTTTTACTTTTTTTATAGTATTTGTCAAGTCTAAATGCTTGACAAACTAAGTTTAAAATATTACAAATCTTACTATTTATACAAGGCAACTTTGATGTTAATTATTATAATGTAAAACCTAGTATAAAATTAAACATTTCTTAAAAATAATTACATATCTCTCGATACTATTTTAAAATTTTATGGCTAGTTTATTTAAAGATTAGTCGGAATTGAAAGAAAGCTGTAAAAAAGCTCAGTCAGCAACAAAAAAAACTATTTTTCATTTTGTTTTTAATTTTAATAGTTTAAGTTTAATTTTTTCAAGTTTAAATATGTTTAAGTAAGCTGGGTTAGGGATAAGTGTTTCTTATTTGTTTTAAATAAATAAATAAGAAAAAATTTAAACAAAGACTTTAAATAAGTTTACTGACTTAGCCTCTTTCAGCTCAGACTGACTTTCAATTCAAGTATACTTTTCTAATTTTGTGTTTATTTTTTATGCATATATAATAAAATTGTGTTTATATATTCATGTATAAACAAAAATTTAAATTATTTATTTATTTGTCTGTAAAGTTTCATATTCTTTTTATTTTACTATTTAAAAAAAAATATTTTCTTAGCTTGTCAAAAGTAATCATAAAAAAAGTAAAACAATACATTTCCTATATTTTATTTAAAAATATTTTGTTTGGAGTTTTTAAAATAGGGTAATAAGTATTAAATCTCGCAGTAGGACTTTATACTGTTTTTACTATTATCTCGTTATCTTTTTATATATACAGAAAATAATGAATAAGAAGGTTAAAAATCGTACCAAAAGTTCAAGTCTGTCTTTTATTTTTCATAGTTTTAATTATTTTTTAAATACAGCTATATACAGCTATAAAATATTTAACTAAATATACAAGTTATTTTCTATATATTTTTTCACATGTCCTGAGCAGAGTTGTAAAAATGCTAATCGTTACTATAGTAATTCAGCAATGAAGCTTATAAACTTTGGTTTGTTTTAAGTTCGTAATTTAACGCTCGAGTAAACGAAGCAATGCCTTTTAAAATGTTTGGTCCTGAATTTAATCTACTAAAACTAAAACCAAACTGTGTATTTAATAGGCTGTTATTACTTTATATGAAACAAATTTTACATGAGGGAATTAAATTTTGTCACAGCTAAGCTTAAGTTAGTCAACAGTTTAATTTAAGTGTATTAACTTATACTTTTTAGTAAATACTTCAGTTTCTATAATGAATTTATTGTATTTGATTTTGCTGTAGCTGATTTGTTATATTTTTTTTACTTAAACATTCATATACATGGTTTGAAAACTTAAACATTTTTTAAACTCATCAGTTTTCATTAAAGTATGTATAACTTAAACAACATTAAATAGCTTGAGTTTTTATTTGTAAACTTTTTAAGCAAAATCTATTACAGGGAATGTTTTATCAGTTTTGTAATTATTATGAAATATTATAACACTCGTCTATCTTAATCTGCAGTTTAGTGATGCTAACAAACAGTAAAAATTTAAAAAATAACAACTTTTTTGAAAATTTTACTATCTATAATTGTTTAAAAATATCTGTTTAATGATAGTCTTTGATAAAATAAAAATAGTAGTACTTTAAATCAGGTTGAGTTATTGTAAATAAAAGTGAGAAATGTATATAAAACAACTAACAGCTATAAATAGCAACAGTAGTGTAAATAAAATGGGGTCAATCACCTTTTTCACAATTTAGTCTTATTTTATTAAGTTGTAACTAAGCTATGAGTTGCTTTTGGCAGATTTTTAAAGCTTAAAATATTTTTGAGATAAAGCTAATTGAAGTCAGAGACTATAATAGTACTAATCAAGACTCCCCAATACCTGAATTGACTTCTAAAGGGGATTTTCCTTACTTTGAAAAAATGTCAGGCTAAATTGGTCTCAGTCAGGCTAAATGAAAAAAAAAATCGCGCACGAACCCTGTAGTACTTTAAATCAGCTTGAGTTATTGTAAATTAAAGTGAGAAATGTATAAAAAACAACTAACAGTTATAAAAAGCAACAGTAGTGTAAATAAAATTCATTTTTTACATTATTTTGTCATTACCAAGTTTCTATATACAAAATATAGACATAAATTGCAAGGAAATAAATTTTAGAAAATATGATATAAAGCAAAATTAAAGTAAACTCGAATAACTTTTAAATAAGAGCATGTTTTTTTTTTAGTTAATTATCCACGCAGACTGTTAAATAAAGTTAATACAATTTCAACATTTGTCCTTAGTATAATCTTGTTAAGTCTTTCAAGTTTTATTTATTCGTAGCAAAAATCAATGGCATAACTTAAAACTTTTGGAAAATGTGCATATTTCCAAGCAACTTCTCATACTAGAAAACATTTTAAATGTATATGCTCAAAACTTTTTATACCCTAAAATTTGTTTTAATAAGAAAAATATGTAAAATCTTTGTCTAAAAATGTACAATGAAACAAAAAAAGAAAAATAAACTAAGCTATTATACAAGACAAACTTTAACATTCTGTGATGTGAAAAAAATATTTAGTATATATTTAAATTACTTTACATCAGTTATAAGTATCTATAACTGTAAGGTTTTAAAACAAGTTTATTGAGTGTAATTAGGTTATAACTCATTAAATGTACTTTCAAATGTATCATGAGCTAATTCTAAAACTAAGTTAGAAAGTTTTACACTATATTTTTACCTTTACTTATAGCAGAAATCGTTAAACTGTGGCCCACGGACCGAGTTATGCCTGCTAAGCAAAAAATTTAGTTAAAAAGACACCTAATGCGATAAAAGCAATTTCAAGTATTTTGTAAAAAAGTATAAATGAATTTTTTTTTTGCTTATGAGTAAAAGATGCTACCTATTTGATGTTTTCTGTTTTACAAAGTTGCTCTTTATTTATATTACTAAATATATATATAGAATTAAGTTATTTAACTTGATGAATCAAATCTTTCACACTGAGCCCACCTTAAGCGCTTTATTAATGAAAAGATTTATTTAAAGATGTAAAACTTGAAGGACTCGAGTTTCGTGCTTATAAATGTAATTTTAAACTTTTGGTAGTTTCAAAATTACGTCATAATCTATTTATGCTAAATTTTTTTAATTTAATTTGTGTGTTTTATTTTGTGCTTTATTTTATAAAATAAAGCACAAAGTAAAACACACAAATTAAATTTAAAAAATTTAGCATAAATAGATTAAAGTAGATTAAATAGATTCGTGTTTTCGTGTCATAATTTATTTATGCTAAATGTTTTAACTTTAATTTGTGTGTTTTATTTTGTGCTTTATTTTATAAAATAAAGCACAAAATAAAACACACAAATTAAAGTTAAAAAATTTAGCATAAATAGTTATGACACGAAAACACGAAAAACATAAAAATACGACAACATTATCGCAGTACATTTGGAAACTAAAAAATTACAAAGTCAATTTTAAAATTCAGTGGGAAATATTAACAAGAACAAAAAATAAGTATAATTTAAAAAACGGATGTAAATTGTGCAATGCAGAAAAAATCGAAATTTTAAAAGTTAAAAATCTGAATTTCTAAACAAAAGAAACGAATTACAAACTGGCTGCATACATTATCGAAAACAATTTATCTAAAAACTCTGTTAATAATTTTGTCTAAAAATGACTATCTATTCTATTATTACGTAATACCTAATTTTGTATAATTTTATTGCTGTACTTACAAGTTTGCTTTTCATTGAATAAAACTTGGCTGAAGACGCGTATTAAACGCAGAAACAGCTGTCCCAAGCAAAAGTTTATTTTGTGTATTTTAGTTCTATATATATATATATATATATTTATTAATAAGTTGATTAACTTCATAAACTAATTTTTTCAACACGTAGCCCACCTTAAATGCTCTTTAAATAAAAAAGTTTATTGCAAGATGTAATAACTTGCAGAACTCAAGTTTTTAAAAAAAGTATTAAAAAAGCTCAAATAATTTATGAGCAATTTAAACCAAACCATCAATGAACATTTAAAACTTTTAGTTATTGCTTAGCTTACACTAATGCATGTATGTTAGACTTAAGCTTGTTTAGTTACTTATTAATAGTTAATAAAAAAAATCCTCTTTAATATAAACAATATCACACTATCCAATAATTAATGCACCCATAAATTTTTTAAAAAGTTTAAAATGCTTAATTATCAAAATAGTTAAGACTAAACTACGTTTTTAATTATTTTATACAAACTAAATAATATATAACATTAAAAATAAGTATACAATAAAAAATATATAATATTGAAAATTAATTTATCAGCTAAACTAAATAGTTTCATCTTTGAAAATTTTTGAATGTTTAAGATAGTGTTTTGTTGTTTTCTAAACAAACCTAAATTTTATACAGAAAAAGAAAATATGAAGCTTATAATTTTGTATTTATTAGTTATATATTCTTTGAGTTTTTATAAAGCAGTATCTTCAAATGTTTTTCATGAGTACCAGTCGAAAAGTAAGCAAATTTTTTAAGTTTATGGCAATTTAGAATTTAATTTGATTGTTTTACAAAAAGCTTATGATGTACCAAGTACTCTATCACAAAAAACATAATAAGTAATCATAAACTGTTTATAAAACTTAAAACAATGTTTTAATGAATATGAATTTTTAAGAAGTCTAATTTTTGAAAAATAAAACGACCTTAACTGAAACCTTTTAAAAAGAGTTAGTCATATTTTTAATAAGAAAACAATTTATTTTTAAATATTGTAGAGATACCATGTATGCTTGATTCCGACTGTGAGAGCGCTGGGATGAGATGTTGGTTTTTCGATGATAATCCCTATTTATTTGGAGAATGCGTTTGCAAAAACAACTATTTTGGACCGTTTTGTCAATTCAGTTTGTTTTTTGTTTTTAAAATTTTGTTTAAATGCAGTGTTAGGTTAATTTCAAGCTAAAGATAAATAATTAGTTTTGTAGACATTCTCATAAGGTTGTGAATATTTAAATGGACTTAACTATTAGTTATATGATGCTTTGACCTTTTTCTTTTGTACATGTTTTTCTTTTAACGTTTACATTTTATTGTTATTATAGAATATACTTGTTTTTCAAATGTTCTTTAAATGCAAAATTTTTCAGCTTTAGCAGCTTATACAAAACTGTATACAATCATAAAGTTTTCTAAAGTTTTAGTTTCTACTTAAAATAAATTTATATTTCTATATTAAACGTAAAAATTTAAAGCGTTTTGACAAAAATAACATATTAAGAAAACAAAAATAAATTGCTACTAAAAAATTTAGAACTAAATCATTTGTTTTTCATATCTAAAATAGACAAAGCTTTCGGCAAAAATGTTTTCATTATAATTTTATAAAAAAGATTTGATACTGACAATAGCTAATAAAAATGGTCGTAATATCGTTAAAAATATTCTTAAACTATGTTTTTGTGTGACTGATATATCTTATTAATTATACAAGAAAAAGTTGTACTCGGTCACTTTTTTTTTGTTTTAACATAAATAAAAAAAAGCATTTAATTAATAGGCAAAGTAAAACTTAAACTTGATAATTTACAAAAATTTTATAGCTAAAAAAATACTTTTAGTTTTTAATAATTAACTTTCAATTTAATTTTCTATTTTATTTGTATTGTTTAGTATGTATTTTTTGATTTGATTTAAACTTCCATTATGTTGAACCTTGATTTATTTTAATAACCAAGTTGCACCACAAATCAGTTTTAACTAAATAATTATCTTACAGAACCTTGTGATAGCAAACCTCTTCCTACTTCGTGTTTTGACTACATGTATCTTAAAGATGTTAATTTTAGTAAGTTTAAGTTATTACAACTATTTATAAGTTGTGTTTACCACAAATAACTTAACAGCATTTTTTTAAAATTCAAATTAGTATACCAAACAAATAAATTTGTTGCAAAATCTATACATTTTTTAGCAAAGTTAACACTAAAAAACTACAATACCATAGATATAATTTTGTAAACGAACATAATTTTACATTAGAATTGTACATTTTCAAAATTAAATTTGAAATTATTTAGTTGTTATCATTTTTTAATTCTATTCTAATTTTTTTACAATTAGTTATGCATAATAAACATTTTTCAGTGTATACTTTTCTAACTATTGAAAAATAATTCAATATTAGTAGTTGAAACAAAAAGAAAACTACAACTTTAAACTTATTAAATTTTGTTAACTGTAAACAGTTTTCATTTTGTCCCTAATTTTAGAAAGTTAAAATATGATTATAAAGCAAACCTTTATGTTTAAAAACAAACAAAATTTAATTAAATTAAGAAAAGACTAAGTTTAGAAAAAAACAGTCTTATTAAAGTATGATAACTTTAAGCGGTTGTGAACTGCATCTTTAAATATATTTTCAAGTATTTTAATTTAGTAAAAGTTTCTTGTGATATTTTTATTAATTTCATATTATTTTTGAAGAAACCAAGAAAATTTAAAAAGAACTTGAATTTTTGTGATATGAATTGTCATCTACCTTTTATAAATACGCTACTAAAAATATTATTTTTTTTGACTGGCTGACGAGTTTCAAAAAGAATGAAAACCGGGTATCAGCTAACTTAGGCTTGTGGTCTGATGGTTAAAGTGGTATGATCAAACCTTTTTAAAGTTTGGCCTTCGACCAATTAGTGCTTGCCAACCTCCTGCTTTAAAACCAACGCAGTTTTTTAGGGACACGTTCAGAATCCACCCGATCAAAATCCACTAAGTCAAGTTCGAGAACCGCTTACCGATCGAGGGTAAGGGTTAGAGGTAACAGTGATAATGAAAAATAAATAAAATATTTCAAAAAATACACGAAATAAACTAATGAATTAAGAAAATATAAAAACAATCAAGTAGATTTTGAACGCGGATGGATTTTTATCCGATGGATTTTAAACGCGGGTTGATTATTTTGATAGCATACCGTTTTTAAGATTTATAAAACTCAACTGACAATAAAATTTTTCAGAAAAATGCCCGGTGGACAACAAATGCGAACTAGGTCAGTGTGTCGAAGGACTGTCGGGTGATCAAAATTGTATTTGTCCTAATGGGTATGATGGGGAAATGTGCGATACAACCCTAAGACAAAGTTATTTGAGGCAAAAATATCATAATCTACTTATTTTTGCTATGCGTTTAAGGTGTAGTAGAGTATGACACAATATACCAATTAAAAAAGTATAAATAATTTAATAGTTAATTTTTTTTGTTTGGGTATTTTTTCTTTTAACTAATAAATTTTTTATAATAGGTAATAGGCCTTATATCCGACCTGTTGAGACTGGTAAGTGTGCTTTTGTGTATTTAAGTGCTAGTAATTATATGTTTTTAAAATACTTAAATGGAGTTTTATAAAAGGGACAATATCTCTCCAAAAATCACCGCTTAGTTATTTATTCAAGTTTTCTATTACGTAAAAATAAACATATATAAGCCAGTTAAAACTAAACAACATTTTAACCTAACTATTTTAAGTCTATCGTCAATGTTCAAGCAAAATTGACGCACTTCATTAAAAGTTCTTTTTTCAAAGTAACATGTGAAACATCTGGAAGCGAAACTTGCACAGCAGAAGCCGCCTGTTTCCAAATCGAAAACGAATTTGTTTGTCAAAAACCTGAAAACTCTTACACCGTCCCAAGTAAATTTGATTGTTTTTGTATATAAACCAAAAATAATTTTAAAGTATAAGCTTGTATGTTTTTTTGTTTAAAGAAAAAATTCATTATTTATAATAGTACTAATATAGCACAGGTTTATATAAGTTTCAGCTGTTGAAAAGTCATCACAAATTACTGTAGGTTGTTAATATTAATTTACAAGCTATTTAATTACGAAAATAATTTTATAAAAAATTTAAAATATGTATCTAAACTAAAATCAAAACTTAAAAAACGATACAAAAAGAAAAAAAACTTTTCGCGTTTTCACTTGTTATTAAGTTACCGAGTCGCATAACATTCAATACATTTTAACATCTTGTCCAGGACAGAATCTTTTATTTTTTGATATCAAGCAAACAAAAAATAGCCGTTTGTAGTATTGAAAATTTTTTTTTTTCAAAAGCAATATAATATTAAGATAAAACATGTTAAAAGAAACTAAACTAAAAGCTAAATTGTACTTAAAATAGCTCATGATGAAAAATAAAAGTCTAAAAATTGTATTTCAGTTGGAAAAAAAAAGTTTTAGAGCAAAGCAAAGGGCTATTGACTTGTTTTTATACTTTTGTAACTGCAGTTATATACCTATGCCTATAAATTAGACATAAACTACATTAGAAATCAGCAAACTAATACACTAGTTTTGTTTATTTAAATCAAGTTTTATAAGAAGAAACTAAATATAAAACTACAAAAATATATCCTTCTTTTAAAGTAGTTCAAAAGGTAAATTGTTTACTTTTGAATTTTAGAGATATTTTATTAAAGACATTTTGAAATTACCTATATAGAAAAAGTACTGCTTCATTAATTTTAATTTATATAAAAAGTAGCAGGACTTTCTACATTGTAGACTGGACAAATGTTATCAGAACCCAATTTATTTGTTTAGTAAGGACTATTCCTAGGTGTAATAATCATCAGTATAATCCTAGCACTCATGAAAGTAATAATTCATCGTAACCTATCTATATTTAACAATTCACTCATTCCTTTAGTAGAAAATATTTCAAATAAAATTGGTAATACACAAAAGGAACATGATTTTTTAAGTAATTTAGCAGTTCATTACGCAATTTACTACCATGTTATTCTAGAAACTTATGCCCATGTCTAATATTGTGTAATTTTTATTTTGTAAAAATCTTGTCAAATGATTATTTACTTATCTATGTTTTTGAATAAACACATAAATTTAAATGTTAACAAGTCATGTAACAATAGTAAATAAAAACTCATACTTAAACAGGTCTTCAACATTTAATATTCATTTTTGGTAATTTTATTTTTTACAGTTTTATCATTCTTTTTGTAATAAATATATCTAAGAGCAGATATAAAGTACATTGACTTCATTGGCTCTAGTTTTTTTTTTCTCTACGTAGCATAATAGACCGTATCTTCTGTGACTTAAAAAGAGTTAAATACTAGATAATCAGATTTTTCATTCAAAAGTATCTCGTTTTATACATAACACCAATTTTCTCTGATAACGCCGTTTCTTAAAGTTCTGCCCACTTAATATTATTATCCATTTAAGTACCGAAGTATTTGTAAGTGTTATTTTTTTTTCATAATTGCTTACCTATTTTTGTACTAATATAAAGATTTTTTTCCGACTGTAAAAACATGCATCTTGTTTTGTCATTATTTAACTTAACTTTTTTTACAATAAGCTAGTCTATTTTTTTTAAAATTAAAGTTTACACTGTCTTGTACATATGTGTTTTGTTTAAAAGTGATCAAAACTATATTTAGTACCGTTTTCCAGTAAAAACGTAATTAAAACAAATACAATTCATTTAAGGCTTGTAAACTTGTTTAAACAATTATAATTTAGCATGTTCTACTGTGCTTGTTACAAACTTACTCAACTTAAATAATTTTTGAATCGCAGCTTTTATTGTTATGAATTGAAAGTACAAAAGAATGAAACAAACATGTGTTACAGATAAAAAGTGTGAATCAAAATGTAAACTTAAAGAAAAATGTGTGAGAGACGAGTTCTCTATTGAATCTCATACGCACTTTGAATTCACTTGCAAAGCGGATGCATTGATTGCAAACACCACCGACAATAAATTACTTTCAAGTTTGATCACTTTATATTGTTATATAGTCTAGCTAATTTAGGTCGAGTTACTAATGGTGAAAATGTCAATAAGTATACCTAGCAAGCTGTTGGCTGAGTTTAATACTATCTTTTTTTTTTGTAAAAAAGTGAAATAGCCATTTTTAATGATTCAAAATATTTAACTTAAATATACAAGTTGATCTAAAATTCTTAATCTAAATTATTATAATCGGCAAGTCTTTTAAGTTTTATTGTTTAAAGATTACTTTTGACTTCCGTTTGTCTTGCTGTTTTCAGTTTTTAGAATAATCTTTATAGATATGTGCAATTGGCTTGTTCCTGAAATTGAAAAACATACCTGGGAAGGTAATTATGCTGAAAGTAAGCTGCTTAATCTTGATTTAAAGTTATGTTTCATTTTATTATTTGTTAAATAACTAAGTATTTTTAAAGCTTAATTAAAATATACTTTTGTTTTTAAAGTTCAATTTTCAAATTGTTACAGTGAAGTATCATTTTATGCTTAGATCTAAGAAAATAAAAATTATTAATTAGAATCTTTAAAAGTTTAAAAGGACTTTTTACTACATGAAAATGAATCGAGGATAAGCTTTTTGTTAAACCTTCAATTACAACGCCGAAACTTTGCTACTTTTTCCTCGGTAGTTAATTTTTAAAGTTACTAAAGCTTACTTTTTTCAGTGAAGTCTAGTTCAAACGATTGCGATTTCGATGAGCAATGTTTTAAAAATCGCGAAGAACGACTACTTCAGCATTTTTGCAAATCGGAAGGCTGGTACACAAAGCCCAGTTGGTATAAAGATTATTTAACTGGTAAGCTGTTGTTTATAACTAGATAAAACTTAATATTTTTCGAAAAGCAAGTTAATCAAAGAAAAAAAAAAACTTGTTTACAAAGAAGTTTTTGACTTAGCCTTGAAACTTATAAAATTAAGTTTATGTTTGTTTAGAAAACTATAAAAAAATAATTAAAAAAAATAAAGTTTATTAATAAAAGTTTTTTACAACAAAAGACCCAAATTTTATAAAAGTTTTAGTCATTAAAATAACCATTTAGGTTTAAACTAGACTATAAAAGATAACAAAACAAACTGTTGGATACTTAAAAAAAATTATAATGTTTATTTAAGTAGTAAACTTTAATACTTACAATAAATTATTAGAAATATTAATTATTTATAAATCCAATCATTAACCTATCCTTTAACTAATTCAAAACAAGTTATAGGAATTGATGATAATTTTAATATTTATTTACTTAAACTTTTAACGAGTTTAAATTTGACCAGGCTAAGCATCTGAAACACTAAATCTACGTTTAATAAATTCTTTCAAAATATTTTAAAGCAGACTCAGTTTCGGTCAAAGACCTCTTCAGTGCTTATTTAAAAAC
This sequence comes from Thalia democratica, assembly GCF_965202585.1. Taxonomy (NCBI): domain Eukaryota; kingdom Metazoa; phylum Chordata; class Thaliacea; order Salpida; family Salpidae; genus Thalia; species Thalia democratica. Next base: position 12,198,478 of record NC_139173.1, on the reverse strand, counting down.
ATCTGATTCAATAGAAAATAAAATTATCAATTAGAATCTTTAAAAGTTTAAAAGGACTTTTAACTAAATGAACATGAATTGAGATTTTATTTGAATAAGACTTTATTTAAATAAGCACTGAAGAGGTCTTCGACCAAAACTGAGTCTGCTTTAAAATATCTTGAAAGTATTTAATGAACATAATTTCTCCTCAAAAAATTGAGATATTTTTATTAGTTTTCGAAAAAATCAAAGCATATATCATTAAAACTACTTAAGTTGTGAGACATTTAAATTACTAAGAGTTTAGCAATAAATAATTCTAAATACGTGTTCTTTAAGATTTTTTTTTTCAAATTTGAATAAATTTCACTTCTCTTTTAATTAATCGTATTTAGCAGTTTTAAAATTGCTGTGCAAATTTTTTAGTTACTAAGTTTTTCAAACTATTTTGAATATATATAAAAAAAATAGACGAACTTATTTTATTAAGTTTTTGAGTACTTATCAAAAACAACGAATAATTCACTACCAGTTAGTTTATACTATAACATCTTAACTGTTTTAAGATAATAGTAAAAAAAAATGTATAAATTTTTTTAACAAAAATATAACAAAAAACTTTTAACTGAAGTTTTAGAAGATAAAATACAAACTAAAGATAGTGAAAAAAATGAAAACTTCAAAACTTCCAGAGAAGCCTCCAACTCGCTTAAAGGTAAACATTTTGATTTTAAGGGGATTTATTGTTCAAATAATGATAATTTTAGTAAAACATGCATGGGTCATGTCTTACATAAAAGCAGTTTAGATAAAAAATGCGTGCACCATTTAAAATAGTCAAAATTAATTGTATCAAATTTTTTTTTTGTTAGCTACAGTCATCGTTAGAAATTTGAGGGTCTTTGAAATTTACAATCGTGCATATTTGTATATATTATTAAAATATTGAAAATTTGAAAAAAAAGCATCCAACCTTGAAAACACAGCAATGTTAGAATATTAAAAAAAAATTATTACGGCTAAATCATCAGTTAGTGTAAAAATGTCCAAAAAAAAAAACTGTTTTTTAAGGGGTACACTCAAAAGGTCAAACCCCAATCGATTGGATTTTTTTTTATTTCATGTAAAAAAGCTTTCTCTAGAACAAAAAAAAATCTTAGTTAGCTTTAAACATATGGAAAATAATTTGATCTAAAGTTTAGACTTTTTTTTAAATATTTCAAAAATATGCTAATCGAGCTAAGTTAACGCTTGTATGTAAAAATAGAATAAACACTATATAATTTTTTTATACAAAATTATAACAAAATATATATTTAACTGTAATTTTAGACGATAAAGTAAAAATTTATTTCTTAAAGATAGTGAACAAAATGAGATCTTTAAAACTTTCAGAGAAGGGGAATATTAATAAATTTTTATCAGAAATAAATTGGAAAGTTCTTTTTAACAACTCAAAAAATCTACAAATGTTTTATGATAAATTTATCAAAACAATAAACTTTTCAATCAAACAATTTGTGCCTTTGATTAAACAAGACAGAAAAATGAAAACATATCCTTCTGATATAAAAAAGTTGTTAAGAGAAAAACTAAAACTCTACAAACAATGTAAGTTAGATAAGCAGATGATAGATGTATCAAAAAAATATGAAAAAGCAGTGAAAGTGTTCAACATAGAACATGAAAAACGTTTTTGCCAAAACACAAACTCAAAAAAATTCTACAGCCATGTAAAATCAAAGCTCAAGTTAACACCTTCTTTACCTGTATTAATTAATGAAAATAATATTCCAATAATATCAGAACTTGATAAAGCCTCTTTTTTTAACAGGTCCTTTCAAAAGGTATTTATTAAAGATTGTGATGACAAAATTTTTACACTTGTTAGTAAAAAGTGTTTGGAAATGAAAAACTTCTTCATAAGCAATGATGAAATAATTAAGTCTGTTAATCATTTAAAAGATAAAATAATCAGAACGCCTGAAAACGTTCCTTCATATTTTATTAAACGTACTATTCATTCCCTAATTCTTCCAATTTCACTAATTTTTAATTGTTCACTAGCTACATCCTCTGTACCAAACCAGTGGAAAGTCTCATATGTCATACCAGTGCACAAAAAAGGTAGTAAGTACAACCCTTTAAACTACAGACCCATTTCTTTAACAAGCAGTTTTTGTAGAATTTTCGAACATATAATTTCTCTAAAAATACTTGATCACCTTTTTTTAAATAAGCTAATTTCACATAAACAATTTGGTTTTCTACCTAATCGATCATCTAGTTATCAACTGTTGAATTGCTTACACTCATGGTTGGTTTCATTTCTAAGCAATAAGTCAACTAAAGTTATTTACACAGACATTCAAAAGGCTTTTGACTCTGTATCCCATTTTAAACTAATAAAGACTTTAACTCAGTACAAAATTCATAAAAGTTTAGTTAGCTGGTTCAAAGAGTTTCTTGAAAACAGAACCCAAAAAGTAGTTATTGGTAACACTTTTTCAGAGTCTTTACCTGTTTTCAGTTGAGTGCCTCAAGGAGGGGTTATTGGCCCACTTTTATTTATAATTTATATCAATGATATAGCTTTAGAAGTAGATGTCGATAGCAACATAAATCTCTTTGCAGACGATACAAAAATTTTTAGCCATTCTAACACAATTCTACAAAAATCTTTGGATAAAATTTATCATTGGCTAAAAGAAAGAAAACTAGTTTTAAATCCTAGTAAATGTCAGGTTCTAAACATTCAAAAAAATACATCTAGAATCACTTCTGAATTTAGAATAAACAACATAAGGTTACCTTCAACTAAAGTGTTTAAAGATCTGGGAATTTTTATTGCTGAAAACCTAAAATGGAACCACCATATCAATTACGTTTATCAAATTGCATCAACTATTTCTTTTCAAGTTTTAAAGAGTTTTAAATCTACAGATATAAACATTCTCAAAAAAATTTATCTCGTTTACATTCGTCCTAAGTTAGAATACAACACACCAATTTGGTCTCCATACCTGAAGAAAGATATTAACCATCTTGAATCCATTCAAAGAAAATGTACAAGAATAGTCTTCAACCGTTGTAACATCTCATACACATCTTATTTTGATAGACTCTCAAAACTTGGTATTAAGTCTTTAGAGTATAGAAGGATTGAGTTTGACTTAATTACTTTTTTCAAACTGATTAATAGTGAAATTACAATTAATTTACAGTCTATTTTTGTACCTCATAAATGTACTTATTTACTGAGAGGTAACAGCAGAAAATTTACATGCAGACATAATTTCAATAATAATGTTTGGCATAATTCTTTTTTTTATCGTTCAGTTGAATTATGGAACAAACTTCCAAACGAATTAGTTTCTTGTAAAAAAGTTGAGCATTTTCGGTTAAGGTTAAAAAAGTTTGATTTAGATAAATATTTTGTTAGCAAAATTCATAAGTGATTTTTTTTGTTGTTATTTCTTCATTAACCACTGGTTGTATTTGTCTAATTTGGTTTAACCTATAGCTTTATTTTATTAGCGGCGCCTTTCCTCTGTGTATAACAAAACCTGTTCCTTAATACATAGTTTATTGGGCTGTTAAAGTGCTAGAAGCCTTGGGTTCTTAAGTTTTGTTTATAGTCAGTGTTCTCAACATTTATCAGCTACTACGAAAGTCCAACAAACGCTGAGTTATCTGAGTATTAAAGATTAGAAAGTAAATATGAAGCAGGCTCTCCTAAGAAAAATGAAAAACGTTGTTCATATAAAAGCGGTTCTAGTTATACGAATAAAAGTGAAACAAGTTGTATGGATAAAAGTTAAGCCGGTTACTCAAATGAAAGCTGAACCAGTTGTTCAAATAATGTGAAGCAAGTCGTTTGAATGAAAGTGAAACCAGTTTTGGAGTGAAACCATCTGTTTGGGTGAAGTTGAAGTAGGATATTGTTGTTCTCTTTTCGGAAGCACCGGAATTATAAATTTTGTGTTATAATTTTTGGTGTTTTTATGTTAATTTTTAAACTTTAATTAGTTAAACTCAGTTTTTTTTCATTTTTAATGTACAATTTTGGTTTATTTTTGTCTTTTTGTTGTATGTCTTTCTGTATAAGTGGCCTAGGTTTTGATGCCTGGGTCCTTCGTATGACAATAAACTTACAATAATAAAGCCTTCAACTCACGTAAAGGTAAAAACTTAAATTAAATATAAAAATCATTAAAAATTATAATTCTATAGGTTAGTCAGAAAATTTTACCAATAACAAAGTATACTAGCTTAGAAATACCTGCTGTTGTTTATCTGCTGGAATACAGATATTTTATATTAAAATAACAACTAAAAGTGGTTTACTGATTTAATTGAAAATCATATGTTGACAAAAAAAAATATATATAGTTACCTAAAACGGTTATAGAAGATATTTTTTTCTCTATTTGTGGCAAAAGTTTTATTATAACTATTTATCACCTTATACTTTTATGTCGTTTTATACTTTTAAAACTATTATATTCTTAGTGTACAAAAAAATACAAAAAAGTAAAGTGAAAGTTGTTGAAGTAAAGTTTTGTTTGCTTAAATTACTAGGAGTAAATTATAAATATTCGTAATACTTATTAGCTTTTATATTAAATTTATAAATTTATTTCTAAAACAATTAAATGTTACTCATTTTAAACACATTTAAAGCAACCAAACAGAAAATTTAAGTAAAATTAAAAGAACAAATTATATACGGTATAAAATTATGTACGGTTTAATTAGAAAACTAATTTAGTTTTCAGTCTGTATATCACAAAAATTCTAGTTGCAAGTTAATAGAAATAAAAGTCAGCATAAAATTTATTTAATATAGATAATACTTCAGACTAGTGTTTCAAAAAAACTTATTTACAATAGTTTTGCTTTTGGTATACATTAATTTTTATTCTGCTATTAATCTAAAAACAAAAACTTTGTAATTGTTTAAAATTGTATTAATAGATATGCAACTTTTGTTCTTTAATGATAAGTCTTTTGTAAAAATCAAGACTTAAGTTCTTACTATTTTACTAGACTTATTGTTTTATGCGGTCTAAAGTTTATGCTAAGATATCAATATATATTTTTGTTTAAACGAAATTAATTTTAATAGCTATTTATTGGGCTGTCGACTTTTACTGAGGTTTATTCAGAATTATTTTACCTACAGAAGAGTTTGACATATAATACTTATACTTTCAAAAGTTTATCTGATAATAATTATAAAAGTATTAACAAAATGAAAAATAAAAGAAGAATAGAATAAGTTGTCACAGAAAATAGATTTAAAAAAAAATCACTTAGTCCAATTTTTTATTTGCTTTTATTTTTCATGTGATTGATTTTAAAACAGCTGTTATGTCTAATACTTATTCAAACGTATAAAACAGGTAAATTCTATGTTTTCCTAAAGCTTTTCAAGAATCTAAAAAACTCATACTTTTGGATACATCTGATCCTTCAAACTGTGTTTTTTTTGACTTGTTATCAGGTTTGACTTAAACTTTCTAATTTGTTTTTATTATATTGATTAAAAAAAAAGTTTTGTATTTGTTTTAATATTATATACTAGAATAACCAAACTTAGTTTAAGTACAAGTCTTGATATAGTAAGTAAAAACTTAGTTTTTAGCCTTCAATTTAATAATTAAGAAATTTCGACAGTTTCAAAAAAGATAGTACGAAACCTTCTTAGTAACAAACATATGTGAATAGCTATTTTAAGGGTACTTATACAAATAAACTTTACGATTAACTATATTTAGATTAGTTTGTTCTAAAATTTATGAGCTAAAAAACAAAAAACAAATGTATTTTTACGGTACTTAAAAACATAACTTTAAAAAAGTTAAACATTTTTAGTCACTACTGTTATAAACTAAAACAACCGTACATAATTTATGGTAATTACATATAGATTTTTGAGAAAAACTCAAAAATTTAACAATATTTTGTGTTTCGTTTTAAACAAGACCATTATAAAATGTGTTATTATTAATTCAAAAAAAGTAGTAACCCTGAGTTCACAGCAAATTAAAATTTTGAAAAAAAGTGCTACAAACAAAAGCAGCAATAAAAAACAACTTTGTGCTTTAAAAAGATAAAATTTGAATACACAGTTTAGAATAGTATTATTCTTGTTTTATATTAAATAATATACATATTTATTAATTTAGGAAACTTAATGTATAAAATTTAGTTGTTCTAACTTATTTTATAAAAAACCTAAAATTTTGACAGGCTTAGTTTAAAAAATTAGTTAATAAACTAAAACTTAAATAAAAATTATTTTCAATGGTTTTAAAAATTTATTATCTAAAATTTGTAAAACTTTTTTTTGTGGTATCTCAAACAATTATGCTAACAGTTGAATCTCAAGACAATTTAACAAAGTTATCAATTTTGTAATTTTGTAAAAACACCAAAGGTATTTAAAAAGCTTTGTTTTTGCTTTCAAAAACATATCAATTTCAACGTTTTGAATTAATAAATAAAGATAAATTCTAGAAGTAAAAAAAGTAAGGTCTATAATAGTGTTTCTTATTAACTTCAATATAGTTTCATGTAAGCATTTTTCCAAATTTATAAAGTGTTAAGATTGTTAAAGTCTTTAGAAAATTAGCGATGAATTTGCAATTACTTTGAGTATAACTATTAATAAGTAAGCGTTAAATTAAGTTTTTTTTATTCTTGATAAAAGTTGCGTCAAAAATGGTTGTATTATTTTTGACTAACTACAAATGTTAACGAGATTTTAGGAATTTTATTTGAAAAAGTTATAACTTTGTTCGTTTATTTGCGAGTATTTAGGAGTCTATAGAGACTTTGTACTAGCGACGTACTATTTAGTTTGTAAATGACTAAATATGACTAAAAAAAACTAGAAAAATTACAAACTAATATATTTACAAAATTAATAAAGATTTTCTTAACAAAATAATTAACTTAAATTATATGTATAATTAAACCTTAGAATCTTTTAACTTTTTTTCTTACATTCAATATATCTTAATATTATTTACTTAAATGGTATCTTTGAATAATGAGTGTTTTTTTTCGCTATAAGAAATTGCTTACGGGCAATAGAGGAATAGGTAAGGGTAACGGGTATGTTGTCATATGCGTCCTAAAGAAAGCATTTTCTTAAACTATTAGTAAAACAACAAACAAATTTATTGTTTTTCAAAAAAAAAAAAGATTAAATGAAATTAAAGCTAAGCTAAAATTTATAAGTCATAGAAAGTATCTAAACACAAGTAATCAAAAACATGACCAAAAAATACTTAGAGTTTAAGTTAACAAAGCCTTACATTTTGTAAATGATTTTAACGCATTGAAAATAACACACGCACTGCATCAATTGACTATCCCGATTGCTCAGTGTTTCATAACGTTCTCTATTTTATATAAAAAGCAAATAATGACTTTTTATCTTATGCACAGATTTATTTATTGTTCTAAGAATGATTTATATTCATAAAACTTTAAATAAGCAAATAAAAGGATAGAAAAAACTAATTTTTTACTTCCGTCTTAGATATAAAACCTAGATCCGTCCTAGTATGTAAACATATATACGTATTATAACTCTGTACGTTCTAAACTTCATAAGCATTTCTAATTGCAAATACCGTACATAGTATTAACAGAAATGTATCATAAAATCAATTGTAATCTTTTTGAAACTATAAACAGCTGACTTTGACGAGAAGTTTCAGTAGTATAGTAAAAGATCAAACGGCGAAAATCTACAGAGGTTAAGCCTGGATTTTGTAGGCCTGCATACAAGCTTAAGTTCACATAAAAGTTTTATAATACTATTTTGACCATCAGACTACAAATCTCAGTCTACCGATGGCTTGTGGTCTGATAATCGAAATGTTATGATCAATTTTTTGTTTAGTAAAAGTTTAAAACTAGACGAAAACTAGATTTTCAAAGTAAAACTTTCTTAAAATAAGAAAAAAATTAAGTTTTAAAGCTATAGTTTAACAAAAAAAGTTTGAAAAATTCTAAAATCTTCAACAGCTTTTTTTTCTAAAGAATTCAGAAAACATAATTTTTCTGAAGCAAAAACAAAATAAAAGTGAAGCAAAGCATCCGACTTGTGACTAGTGAGACTGTAATTAAATTCTTTGAAAAGTTAAAATTCAACATTAAACGTTATAAAGAGGTATAAAAGTTTAAAGGGTAGTAAAAAAGTAAACTCATTTTTTCAGACACTTTTTTAATACATTCTTAATTTTAAAAAACAACTTATTTTGTTATCTAATAAAAACACCACAATTTTGTGAAACTGTTAATTGGGCTTTATTCGACTGTAATACAACACCTTACAAAGAAAAAATTCAAGTTTAAATGTTTTAATTGAACAAAAAATATGAAAATTACTAAAATTGTTAGCGTAGAAATTGCCTGCTTGAAATGTCACGTCACCCATCGTTTGCGCAAAATTTTTGTTAAATTCCACAACAAGTGTCCTGTGTGCAACCAGAGGCTTAACACAAATTAAAACGAAGTTTTATTTTAAAGTTTAATTTTTAATTACTGATTTTTGGTTCAACGACATTGACCAATAGCGTTTAGGAAATTTTCTTTTGCAAGTTTAAAAATTTTATGAAGCTTAACTTAGTCTTAACTAAAATAAAAGTTAACAGTTAGTTTTTCTAATTTTGTTTTAAACGTTTAGCAATAAATTATTTCAATTAACAGCTTACATATTTATGATAAGGCAAAACAATATTTATAAAAGTTTATAAATAAAATCTTTAGTTTTTTTTCCTATTTACTATTGTGTACAAAACCAATCACTTTAGTAGGCAAATAAAGTATTAGAGTTTAGACAAGCGCATTTTAGCTGTCAAACTATTATCAATATTTAAGAAGTCTGTAACGAGTAACGAGTTTTCAAAAAAAAAAGAATGAGAAGTAGTTGTGTAAATTACATATTCACATGGTTTCTGGTAAACGAGGTTTGTGGAATTACATCTAAGATGTTCATGTAACTGCAAAACTCTCTGTGATTAAAATTAAAAGCAGTTTTGCAAAACTTTCTGTATCGAAAATTTTTTATATTAAAGACGTTACACACAAATTGAAAAATTTACACTTAATGTTTCAAGGATAAATTATAAATTTCTTTTAAGAAAAAATTAAAAAGTTCTTTATATTTTTATAATACTATAATACTCACACTTTCTCTGCTTTAACAAACGAAAACTTTTATTTAAATAAACAAACACAGAGGTTACTAAAAATAAAAGCTTGGAATAAATGAACAGTATTATTTTTATAAGATCTTTTCTACTCGTTACTATACCTTAGCTTTTTTTAAGTGTACATGTAATCAATAAATTTAAATAAGTTAAGATTTTATCTATTGATTACCTTAAACTCGTAAAATTTTTACAACTAAAAAAAAATAAACTTTAAATTTACTTTCAGCAATTTCGCAAAACAAAAGTATTTAATGGTTTAAAAAAGTGACAAAAAACAGTCTTTTTTAAAATGCTTTTAAAGAGTCCATAGCTTTGGAGGGGCTTAAAAAAAAGTTTAGTAAACCCTGCACTACATAAAACGGAAAATTTGAAACTTTTACTAGATATTCGCACATTGGGGTACACAGAACTTTCATTTTGCAATTTAGGGTGCTCAGATTTTGATTAGCTTGAAGATCACTGATTTAAATTACCTTGACTGTGTTTTACTAATAATTGCAGCACATCAAAAACTATAGCCGTAGTGTTAAATTATAAATAAAAATAAATCTAAAACCTATTTTAGGCTAAAAATTAAAGAAAAGTTTATTTCTATTTAACTAATTTTTAGTGGAATAGAAAAGTCTTTTTACAAATACTTAAAAGTTTCAAACAATTTATGAATTGAAAGAATTTTTTGCCTTTGTAATGAGTTTTAAATATAAGTCCTTCGAGTTAAGGTTTACTAACTTTAAATAGAAATAACATACTTTATAAAATTTACAGCAACTACGATTCATCTGGTTTAAATTGTTTGTAAGTTGTTGTTCAATAACATAATTTTTATTGTTTTATTTTCTATCATAATGGTTTTTTTCTTACACCAGGTCCTTGACCAAATTTTTTGAGCGTATTTTTCGTCGTAACAATACTTATAAAATAAATAGTCGTTATGAAAAATAAAAATAAAAACATAAAAACATCATCCAAAAATATTGTTTCAAATTAACACAATTGTAAAATAATTACATTTTATTATTTCATAAAAAAATAGTTTCCGAGTTTTGATGTTTTTTTCAGTTATAGTAAAGTTTAATAGAATAAAATACATATAAATAGCTTAAATTTGTAAACAGTATAGACAATAAAATATTATTTGAAAAAAAAAGTTTCAAATCAATTACAATAATTTCCTTGTTTTATATGTATATAACTAGTTTTAAAAAATACTCTTACGGAGTATGCTAACAAACTATTTTTCTTAGCTGTAGTGAATGTATTTAAACTTCGGAACAGATCATTTCTAACTTGATCATTTCAAACGGGATCAGTTCGCAAATGATCTTTTTAAGTAAATCGAATGAATCTTGAGTATTCAAAAAAAAAATTAAATTAAACATTATACAAATTTGCAAGCTTGCAACCATTAGAGACTAGATCATGCTATACACTATCATTTATACGATTGATAGTTTAAAACTTGATTATTTGAACTCAGTCAATTTAAACATGATCATTCTAAGTTTGATCATCGATTTTTCTATAAGGTCATAAGGCTGGTTAAATCACCACCCAGCGTAACTAGACAGTTTAAATAAATTAGTTTTGAAGAATTAGGTCAAATTTAGTAAGTTTATAAGCGTTAAACAAATATTAAAATAAATTTTTGTTTACTTTGTGTACATTTATTTTCATTTATTAACAGCTAAAATGGTAGAACTCTCTCAAGTTTATTATAACCGTATATTGATTATTTAAGATTTATCATTTTTAATTTTTTAGAAACATTTTAATTTTCATTTTACGCCTACCTTAATTAAATTTTGACGAATTTCCAACAAATCAAGCTTCTAAAGCTAGCAATTATGCATTTATTAAAATACGTTTTTTTTGCAAATTAAAGTTTTTATATAAAACCTTTTACTTTTTTATGTCATTCAAAGTTGTGGTGATTTAATAACATAAAAAATAAATTTAAAGTGTTTTTACAATAAATTGTTTTAATTTTAAAGTACTTTAATAGTAGCTGAAATAAAAATATACATTTTCGATGTTAACAGAGCTATTAGGAACATTATAGTTTATTACTTTTTATGTAAAAAAATATAATTTATTAACACAAATAATCATAAAAAATAAGATACTTTTTACAGAAAAAAATATTTACTCCAATTTTGTAACAAAATTAAGCTAAAATAACAAATTGCGTATCAAGTACTGTAGAACCAACTGTGAAAAGATATTAAAATAAGTATCAATACCAAGTTATGCTTTTATTAATTTTGCCAATTAGCTAAAATAGATTTTGTATTTTCCAAAGCATTTTTTAATTGTTGTGGTTGATTTTAACCTACACCATCAAAAAAGGACCAACTATTCATTTATATACCAACGTCTTCATCCTCATACGGGGCTTCAAAAATCTACCCAATGCCACCCAATGAAATATCTTGACGTCTTTTGCATGTCGGTCAAAACTTTATTAAAAAAATTCTGATTGCTCATAAAAAAATGTACAAGATTTATTATATCATAGTATAGTATAGTTTATTGAACGAAAAAAGCGCTCAAAATGTTTGGTCCTAGTACATGGTGCACGAAAAAACCCTTTCGGTTATTGAGTCGCACACCACAAATACCAAAACGTCCTGACCATAAGTTATTGTAATAACAACATTAAAAAAACTACAAAATTTGAAGGTATATATACTTTTTCGGTTTGTTAATTGGTTTTAAAGTTTTTTTTTTGTTATATATATATACAAGAAAAAACAATTTCTTCCTATAGAACCATGTTGTTTCATTTGTTTAGTCTAGCAGAATTGTAACAAAAAAATTATTTTATGTTAAAATAAAATGTGTCATAAAGTATTTTGAATAAAAAGTAATAACAAAACCTTTTTTATGTGCCAAAAAAAAATAAAACATACCACCAATTTTCAAAAAAATTAAAACAAGCTAAACAATCAATAAAGTTTAAAAAAAGTATAAACATACAAAAAAAGATCTGATTTAGCAACAGTATAGGTCGAGATCACAAAGCGTATGAGTAAAATGTAAGTTAATTTCATCTTGTTTCACTAACTGTGTTCAAAACTAGTTGATTCTATTTTTAAGGTTGGAAACTCTTACTGTAAGAATTACCGCATGCACGTTGCTTTAAAACTACTCATGTAATTTTTTGTTAATACGCAATGCAATATTCATTTTTGCAAAATAATACGTGATTTTTTAAGCTTCGAGTTTCACATTCAGAAGCAAACAGCATAAATAAGCTTGATAAGTAGAAAAATGATGCATACAGAAAGCTTTCAAAATTGTTTAAACCTTATTATTTAAGTAAAAATATGATTAAAGTTTCAAATTATATTGAATCTTCGATACTTAAATAATATACAGAGATAAACTGCAAATATTTCATTTGTTTTCATCAATTAAGTTACAAACTTATATTATGAAAATATACATTTTTTAGATAACCTTATTTAGCATAAAGCAATTGTAACATATCAATTTTAATTGAATGTTACAATTATTGAAATTTTCAAGAACTTACGCAGTAAAAAATAAACAACGCTTGTGCTAGCAAATATATGTTAACAATTTAAACAAGAGACTTATTTTTTATTTTACTGAATAAAGAAAATGACTCAAATTCTTTCTTTTCCAATATATTTCATCAACTTTCGTCAGGGAAAGTACAATTAATACAATAAACTAAGATAAAACGCAAACAAAATATATAAAAACATACTTATTAACCAATTAACTAAACTCAAGCGTAATCAATATAATAAAAATTAAAATTAAACAAAATTTGTTTTTTAACTATATAAGGCTAAAGTATTATCAAATTCTTTCTTTTTGCACAAATTAGGTGTATTTAAATGTATTAGAATGGCTTTTAGTCTTATTAACTCCAAAATATAGTCTCATAACACTAAATTTTGAAAAATCTAAATTGTTTCCACAGCAAGTATTGTTTACTAAATGTTCAGCTATGGCTGATTTTTTCAACGCGTTTTTAACTCCTACGCTCTTTATATCTTTTTGTCACTGATGTGCGAGATAATACATTTTGGAACATGCTCTTTTATTCTTGTTTTTAGACGACGAAAAGTTTTTCCAATGTAACAACTTTCACAGTAGCATTTAAACTTGTAGACTACAAGACTTTTTTCTTTTGTTAACATTGGGTCTTTTCCTTATTGTTGGAGGATTGGTTTAGACGTAAAAATAACTCTACTATTTACTGGAAAACAGGTTTTGTTTGTTATGTCAACTATCTTTTTCTCAATTAGTTTTGACTCAGAACCGACATTTGATAGCTTCAATAATAATGGAGATTTTTCCGGTCCTAAGGTTTAGCATTGTTTAACCTTGTTAGTTGAGACTTTATTATCCTTTTCACTTACGTTTCAGAGTACCCATTTAGTTTGAGAATTGTTTTTATGTTAATTAATTCATCTTCCAAAAACTCAGGTGACCATATTTTCTTTGCTCTACTAAAGAGAGTTTTAATCAGACCAATTTTTCCGCGTTTGCTACAAAAGGATTGAAAATTCAAGTAATTATTTGTACAAGTTGGTTTTCTATATACTTTAGTTTTAAATTAACCATCCTGTTTTATCACAAATCAAGAAAGGCTATTTGCTTTACATTCATTGGTGAACTTAATAGCTTTATGAGATTCATTTAGCTTTTGAAATAGAGTTAATCTTCCTCTTCACAATTTGTTATTACAAAACAATCTTCAAAATATCTTCTATACTAATTAAAGTACATATATGTTACATTTTAATCTAAAATAGCTTTTTGCAACTTTTTGTTATTTTAAAATCTTTGAATATTTTCAATGTAACTTGAAACTAAAAGCAGTTTTATACTTTTGTAAATCTTGTGAAAATTTTATTTCAATATGAGTTTATTTATTATCTAAATAACTTTTAAAAATTTTAGGCCAAGTTTTAATAATTTTTTTCTGTAGTTTGAGGTCTAAGTTTGCGTCATAAAATTACAAAAGTACTACTTAATGTTATTTTTTTTAAGTAGTTTATTTTTTATTCGTTTGTAATTTAAAGTTGGAATAATTACTTGTGACCAAGGTTTTAACTAAGGGGGCGATATTGTCCCTTTTTGGATGATTTAGTAAGTCGGAGTCAAAAGGGAAAGAAGAAGGTAATAAAATGTTCAGATTTTAAATGGTAGCGGTCCGCAAATCTACACTAGATATTCGCAAAAAAAGTCTTTCGACGATTTAGTAGATGAGTTTGAGAAATCTAAATCAAAGCGTACAAAAACTTATGTACTTAAAATAAATAAAGTTTAATAATTTTGGCTTGAAAGAGCAAAAAAAAACAACTACAAGAAATCATTGTCATTAATTACGTAAAAAAATATTTTTAGTATTATACACGAAGCTTATATGGGAGACAAACTTAAGCTAGTTGTCAACTTTACCAATCGAGAGACAGACTTGATAACCTTTTAAATATTAATAATCAGGTTTATTTGTTTTGTAAAAATTTTTGCAGGACGCTGTTTTGTTATGTCTAACCTTTTCGAGTTATAAATAAATAATTTCAAAGTTAGCACCATACTATTCTCACAATTAATTTTTTTAATGGTTTTTGATTAACATTTGTGTATATGTTTTAAAACGGAGTCGCAGACCTGATAAACTTGCTTAGCGGGCTGTATGTTCCAAAAACCATTAAAAAATGTTAGATTTATAATAGATGTTTATTTTTTTTAGATAGTATTGTTTAATTGATACATGGAAAAGTTGTAGTATTAATAGTATTTTAGTATGACAAATATTTATATAAATGTAAAGTTTTTCGAATAAGTTACTATAAAATACGTTTACCAAATAAAGAATTCTCTGTTTAAATGAGTATTATAAAAATAACATTCTATTATATAATTAATATAACAAAAACTGACTGACCGATAGTTTCGTGATTATGGTAATTTTTGAAAACTTAAAAAAACAGAAGCATTAAAGTGTTATTTACTTAATGGCAATGTTTAATTTTAGATATGTTTAAATTTAATAATCTAAATAAATAGCTTCAAATAATTTTACTATATAACCGAAAGGTTTTTTCGTGCACCAGGTCCTAGGACCAAGTATTTTGAGCACTTTTTTTGTCGACAAATAAACAATGTATATTTATTAAAATTTTATAATACTAAGTACAAAAACTATAACATATTTTAAGGAACCTAAAGTACTTCAACTTAGTGACATAATGTTAAGAAAAGTAAACATCAATTTTATATGAATAATACTGTTAAAAAAAAGCTTGTTTAGAGCAGATAATTGTAAAAAAAATGTTTGACGAGAATACTGTGGTGCATTCAATAAAGAATACTGGTATACGGTGCTTAGAAATATGAAGCAAGACATTAAGAGATTATTTAGATTGTTAGACAAATAAAAACGAACCATCTTAAAATTTACTTTTTTAAGTACTAAGTTTACTGCTGATGCCAACAACATCTTCTATATCAGCTACAACTGAACCTTACAAAAAAGATATATTTCTGAACGATTTAAAGATAAGTTTGTAATCAGCTCTTAAATAATGTGTTTTTTTTTCTCATTTGATTAAAAACAAAAAGAGTTAAGCTATATTTTAGTTTTTGAACAAGTACGAAAAATTCTTATCAACAATCGATACCTCAAGAATATAGACTCTTGGATAAAAAAGAATCATGTATAAGGAACTTAGTTTATTGTGTTCAAAGAAGAAGTTTTGTTTATAAATAGAATTCGTTTTAACGCTAAGGCCAGCTTTGATGATAAACATAATTAATCTAAAAAAAGTAGTAAATCAGATAAACAAAGTTGCTTAGTACAAAAAATTATCATAACATAAAAGCAGTAGAACTTATGCCATAGACTAACATTTAATGTCTCTATCAAAAAAAATATCGAGTCAACTATTTAGTACAATAAATCAAAATCACAAAAATTTACTTTTTGAACAGAATAAATGAAGATAATAACATTGTAATTAAATTGATATAATAATGTTTGTTTCATTATGATTAACTCTGTCATAATTTTGAAAGTGTAGTTTGCTAATTTTATTTTTTTGTTTGCTAAACGGTAAGTAAATTATTTTTTAGTTAAATAAAAGTATAAAACTCTACATACTTTATAACATAAAAGTTAAATTAACTATTTATATTGTATATTTTAAGACATAAAGTAAGTACTTATTAGTCTTGATACTTCATTAATTTCCTCAAACTAAACTTTATGGCCACTAGAAATAAAAAAAATAAAGTTTGTTTTCGGTTAGAATACTAAAACAAACTAAATTAAATCTAAACACATTGATACTAAATTAACAATAACTTTATTAAACATAGATATTCTTTGTATATTTCTTTCGTCAATTCTTTAAAAAAAATTTATAAAAAATATCAACAAGAAAGTCATCTATTAGATCACACCAAAAACAATAACGCTTATTTCATGTAATGGCTTTTTTAACTTGATGCAATTAGAAAAATATTGTTTATTTAGTTGAAGTCTTTAGTAATAGTTTATACCTTATAACATAAAAGGTAAATAAACTTTTCATTGCATTTTTCAAGACATATAGTAAGTACTTATTAATCTTGAAACTTTATTAATTTCGTCCAAATAAACTTTATGGCTACTAGAAAAAAAAGCATAGAAAATTTGTTTTCAATTAAAGTTTTAAACCTTAGAAAAATTAATTTAGATATATTAATATTAAATAAACGATAACTTTTTCAAAAAAAGTTATTCTTCGTAAACTTGTTTAGTCAATTAATAAAAAAACTTTTATAAAAAATACTAACAATAATGTCATTTAATAGATCACAACAAAAACAGCAAAACTTATTTCATGTCATGCCTTTTCTTAACTTGATGCAATTATAAAAATACTGATTATTCAGCTTAAGTAATTAGTAATAAACAAACAAACTGTGACCTACTTAATTTCACAAGCATTAATGTTTCACAAGAACTTTATACACACAAAGTAAAAACACTTCCTGATTAATTAAAACGTTAAAACAAGCAGTTTGACATAAAAAACGTTAAGAAGTCCGTTCATGACATGAAAGTAATAACTTGAATATAAAAGCGGAGAACAACATTGAATATTAAGTCGGTAAAACATAATAAGAAGTATCAAGCTTTAATGTAATATTAAACCAAATTGAGTACAACTATTGTAGCAAGCTTTAAGCTTTTTATATTCTGTTAAATTCATACAAATAACTAAAACATATTAATAATATGTGTATCACAGATGTTCTTATGCTAAAACTTTATTTCAACTAACGGTTTTAGCACAAGAACATCTGTGGTATTTATTCCGATAAACTTAGCTTATCAGGATCTCCAGGATTTAACGCCTTTTAACGTTACATCTTATAATATGTGTATCGATATAATTTTTCATACTCTACTGTTGTTTAAATATTTAAAATTAAGCTCAATCTTAAACTGACACTAAAACCAAAAGTATATTTTTTTATAAAAAGTTAAGTTTTAGCAATTTTCTAACAGTTGCGTTGTTAGATAAGTTTAGTTGGACAAATTATTATATTTGACAAACAATTGTTTCAACACATTTTTTAGTTATTTACAAAGATATAAATTAAAGTTTTTGATATATACTTTAAACTTTCGTTTTAACTACACCAACTTAAAGTTTCACAGCCATGTATTTAGTACCACTAATTGTACTTCTAGCGTATGTCTCCAAAACTTCTGCCCACAGTTGGATAGCATGTGCTGATTATACTGAGAAAAACGGTAGGTACTGGGATCCAGAAAAGTGTAGGGGTTTCGCGAGAGACTCTGAAAGATTTGCACAAAAGGGTTCTTTTGGATCTGATAGAGGTTAATATTAATAAAATATTCTACTCTAAAAGTGAATTAACTTTTGAATTGTTAAAAATACTAATAGCTATTGTCATTGCTAATGTTTTTATTTTTATGACTAAAGTTTTTGTTATGTTTTTGTTGAGAATTTAGTATAGTTTAAAGTTTGATCAAAATTACAAACTAAATATTATTACAACTGCAATAGATTATATTAAAATTTTTATTTGATTTATAGCCTATACAAAAATGTCAATCTAATTCTAAGTTTAATAAGTTTATAATGAACTAAACGACGCGTCTTTAATTGATTTTCAAAAATATTTACTTTTTTTCAATCGATTATACATATTTTATTGTATGTTACATAGTAACTTAAATAAAATCAAGTAAAAAAAAACAAAGCAGTACTTTTATCTTATCGTGTGAAAATGTCTTTATTAAAATAAAAAAGGTTTTGATCACCGGCCATCACAAGCTCCAACGGCGTGTAAGACGACACTTAGCGGATCAAGTTATTCTCGAAGTTACCCAAAAGCTGTTTACTATCCTGGACAACAAGTAGTGCTAGTTCATCCAATGAAGGTTGTTTGTTTGTGAAAATTAAACTTAAGTGTAAACTTGGCCAACTTTTAAAAATAATTTTTGACGGTTTTACTTGTCAAGTGACTTAACAAGCTTATATTTTGTTACTAAATACATTCAAGGAAAAAGTAACAAATAGATTGTAATGATAAAAATACTTGTAAAGTGTTTATTCACAACGAACTTTTTTATAACCACAACTAACTCAATTTGTATCTATAAAATCTACAATTTTAAATAAAGTCTAAGACTGTTAAAACTATCTGTCTTTAATAGCACAAAACACTGCACTACCAGTAAATATTGATAACGACGCTTCAAAATGTTCTACAATATGTATACTATAAATTATTTAAGTATCCTTTGTCAAAGGTAATTCTTATTAAAAGATCCAATCGAAAAAGGCTTGTTGTAAAGTAATTACAAAAATCTTAAAAGTAATTAAATTATTAAAACTGCTGAAGTTTAACTATTTAAGACTAACAACGTAAGTTAATTAAGTTTTATGGGTAAAAATTATCGTTTTACCAGTATGTACAAGTTAGTGAACATAATATTGTCTCTCGAGTAAGAAAAAGTAGTCAGCGTTCAAATATATGTTCAAAAGACCTGATCTATCAAAAGATCTGTAGTCATCGAGCTACACACCACTTATTTAATTTAGGGGTTTTAAGTTGTATTTATTTTTTATTTTAAAATATTAAAGTTTTTCTTACGTAAACAATATTTAAAAACACAAAGAAAGACGCTTGACTCAAATTTATTAAACATTAAAAAATTGGTATTTTAATGGTACTTAAAACTTTACTTAAAATAATGAACTTAGGCTTATTATTTTGCGCTAAATTCTTAAAATAAATTTGTAGAAATAAAAACCTAAGAGAGTCTAAAAAATGTTTTTTTTAATCGTAGTAGCTGTAGTAGACATTAAACTTAGTTGCAAAATTTTATTGTGGCTTAAAAAACTTCTCCTGTAAGTTAGAAAAGTATCTATGTAGACGACTATACACATAAGTAGAGCTAATTATGCTAGATATATTTTTAAGATCAGCAAAATTATTTAAGATAGCTACTGTTACAAATTCAGTATACTACCTTTTAATCAATTCACTATCGATTAACATTGAAAAATAACTGAAACAAATAAAAAAACATTTTCAAAATACAATTTAATTTCAGCGCCATGGAATTTGTGGAAGAAGAGGATTTACGCCAGACAGTGGTAATGCAATTTACCACGGTAGAAAAGGAACGGACACTAATGAACCTCTTGCTCACTACAAACAGTTTCTCGTATCTGACTTGGGAAGGTCTGTGAACATTGATGATCACACTAAATACCCGAAACCTGGATATATGAATGCTCCTGCTTTTTGCGAGAACCGAGATAGGTCAATGGGAACTTACAGCTTTAATATTCCTGATGATTTTGAACAAGGTTTTAATTCGCCTACTACATACGTAAATTATTTTCACACCTACAATTAAAACTATAAATAATTTTATTTACGTACCTTTTTACATTATACTTTAAACATTTTTATTTTTATAAATGTATTCACGACATTATATTACTGTTCATTATTATTTAAAAATTTTTACCAGGTGAGTACACTTTTGTGTGGTTTTGGGAGTTTAACAAAAATGAGCTTTACTCTACATGCTTTGACGTCATAATAGCAGAAAACAAGCGTGAAAGAGATATTACTCTAATGGTAAATTTTTTTTTATTGTAGCTTAATAAATATTTTAGCAAGTTATACAAAAAGTTATGGTAGTATAGATTAGTTTTATTCATTATATATATATTTATATTTGAAAGTTATAAAAAAAGTTTTATGACTAGCTGAAATTACCCTTATAATGAAAGTAACTAGAAGAACTAGCAATTTACATTGTATCACTAGTTAATTTATTGAGTATAATTAAAATTTGATAGAACAACGGTTTAAATGATCTATCTGTTCCCTGTGGAGGAATGTTATCAAACTTAGAAGTAGGTAGCACAATAGGTTGTAATGAACCAAACCCTGAAACTCCTGTACCACCAACAATACCATCTATAATGTTAGTTTAATCTAACACAAAAAAAAATCAGACTTAGTAAAATAGTATAATGAACATACATATATGCATTTTTTAAAATACTACTATGATAAAAACACAAAAACAACTATTAAACCAAAACGATAGTACTCTTAATAGTTTTAAAGTTAAAAGTGTTATTATATAATTCTTATTAAAACTTGTGTTTGAAGAAATACTTTATAACAAAAGTATCTTGAGATAATTATTTTTAATTTTTTTAATTTCATATTGGTACTAAAAATATAAGCTACAACTAAATTACTTAACAACAATTAGTTTTAAATTCAGTTTGCGGTAAATACTTTTAGATATGAACAGCATTAGTTTCAAGGTTTTTAAAAATGTTAACAAATTTTTAGACTAAGGTTACATGAAATATATTCATAATCGCCTTTTTGCACGAAATAAAAAAACTAGCTGCTTGTTCAAACCCAAAATATATAGTGTAACTTAGTTTTATTTCAAATTCTATAACTGCCCGAGTTTTCAAACTCGCCCTCTTACTAAAACCGCACAAAAAAGGGCCCTCATTGGGAAACGCTTGTTTATATTTACTTAATAAAAAATGTTAACTTTAGTCGAATTTAATGTTTTTTTACTGTTATCTAGTAATTTAAAAAGATTATATGTAAGACACAGGTAATATCCAAAAAATATATTAGTTTACTGTCAATTATTTTTTTACCATATTTCGAGATAATAACAAATTACTTTTTTTTTGGTTACAAAAGTTTGCAACCTTTATATTTTCATCGAAAAGAAAATTTTTGAAGTTTAGAATAAAAATTCATTTTCTTTTTTTGTTTAATAGGTTGTGTTGTTACCTTAAGTAGAATTACAAAAGCATTAAATTCTAAGTGAAGGCATGTAATTTGAAAAGCTATGAAAATATTTATTTTATAAAACATAATAAATAAGCATTTTTTTTTCAATGTATAACTACAATAACTTTGTGTTTGAAACAAGTTTGATATCTACAAGTTATAAAATGGTTTATATAGGGTTTTTAAGTTTATAAAATATTTATTATCTGTATGAAATTACAAACGACGGTTTTACCTACTTGATTTTTGTTGAAATTAATTTATAATAAATGTTAGACACATAGGTCATCATTAAATTTCATCTAAAACTGTTATAAAAAACATTTGGGAGAAATTAAAAACATTTTAATGAATATGATCTTAGCAAAGGTTAAATTATATTCAAGCTAAGTTTCAAGTAAGACCATTTTGCTGGTTGTAATTTTCTTATTCTTCTAAAAAAAACTAACTAAAAAACATATTAATCACTTGTTTGAGATTTAAACTTCTTTTTAAAGTTTAATATCATCGGAGTCATAAACAATACTTACTATTAAGTTCTTTTTTTATTTAAAAACAACTAATATACTGTGGCCTAACGTCGTAGGGGTCCAAATGAAGACTTTGAGAATTCTATCAGTTAAACTTTACAAACCTACAAAATTTAAAAAGAAAAAAAAGGATAAATAAAGTTCTGAAGAACTTTCTTTTTCAGCGACAAGTTGATATTTATAATCAAGTTTATATTTCTGATAAGTGCTAAAAACTTTAAAGGTATACTTTTAAAACTAAGCTTCTAAGTTTATTTTTTACTTTAATAAACATTTTTTTCCAGACAACCAACATCGGGCAATAATGCTGTTGTAAATGTTCATTTTGTTGTTAATGGTGAAATAGAATTCAATCAGCCAAGTATTAACGAAAATCAAAGGCTTACAAGGGTAACTTTCAACTGTAATGCAGAGGCTAGAGTTAGTTTTTTTGAAAACTGTATAGTTTTATAATATCTTAACTTTAAATATTAAGTATTTAAAGCTTCAAGTTAGTACAAATTTCTAACAGGCTTTAAATTTACAACTTGTTTCGAATTCATAAAAACCAATCTAAAATAAAAATTCTTTACACAAAAAAAGGAAATAATCTTTACGTTGTAACTTATTTCATTAAGCGACAGCTGTTTCAAAAATTAACAATCATTATTACAGGAACTTAAGAGTGCACAAAAATAGACAAATTAACAAAAACGAAATTATTATTAATGCCTAATCCGTAAAAAAAGTATTTTTTTCAGTTTTGGAATGCAAGAGTAGTTAATGGAAATAGTTCATCTAAAAATACTTATGAAGTACTACAAGAGTCTACTGAAATAAAATCAGGAAAGATTTTCTTCTCTGCTTTTTTACTTGAAGATTGTAACGCAAAAAGTGACTTTGTGACCGTAGTTACATTGTAAAACTTAATCTGATTGAAAAAAAAAGGTTTTGGATCACATGTCGTTCTTTAATTGTTATAATCAACATTTACTAAAATAAATAAAATCACAAAAAAAAGTGTTTTAATAATTATCTTATTAAGTATAAAACTGTTATTTTCCAACGAATTATATTAAATACTACATTTTATCGCTCGAGCATGAATGAAGATATTAAGCTTTGATAAAATTTTTAAACATCTTGCAACTACCTTTAATTTTAACAACACTAGTTAAAGCATATATTAATTAAACTTTAGTTTTCAGTTTATACCAAAAAAGTAAAATCATTAAACATGTTTTCATATAGAAAACTTTTATTTAGGCTTTACACACGCTTATGCATATCAAGCCTGTTTACTTAATTCTGGGTGAACATATTTTAATTTTAATAAAATATTTAATTAGCTGTTAGTACAAAATAAAGATTTCTCAGTAATTTAGAAATTTTGTACAAAAAGAAATAAAATTAGCTTAAACTACCATTATGAACTACTGTAACAACATTTTATTTATAACATTTGTTATCAACAAGCAGAAGTTTTAATAGCATTTTCCAAACAATCTGCATAAACTGCTCGCATGACCCCTTTAAAAAATACATTAGTAACAAAAGAATTTTAGAAAAACGTTTTGAAATCTTAACGGTACACTAAATGAGATTTAACCAAGTTTTTTAATAAACTATAAACTACCTTAAAATAAACAACCAGAAAGTTTACCTAAGTTTAGATACATAAAAATAAAGAAACAATAATTCTCAAAATTTACAAACAAAAGACAATTTATAAACTTTATGTTTAAAATTAGATAAAAAAATAGTTTAAAATTTTAAAGTTTAAACGGAAAACTTCTAAAAATAAATGTTAAACTAAAACTGGTCCATAGTAATTGTTATCATAAATAAGAGAGCTTTACCCATTTCAACTGGTTATTGTTCTTAAGTAATTTGATATTGGTTTTTGATACTTTGGTTTTATAAAGACTCGTCAATTAGAGAGTTACAGATGTTAGGTACATTTTGCTTTGTAGTGAAGTCAGCAAATACTGATGGCTCAGTCAGTAACTGCAAGACCGTTAACTTATTTTTTTTGTCTTCAGCCCTTCTTAGTCTTATTCATTTCTATTAGTTAAATAATAACTTAAATTAAAAACAACTGGTTACAAGTTACACAGCAAGTTTGATAGACAATATTTAAAAACAATTGTTATTTTAAAAATGCGTATTGAATCAGATGAAGTTGTACAAAAAGTTAATAAAACTAAAGAATAATTTAATAATTTGGTACTTTCTTTTATAAGCAACAGAGAAAATCAGTCTATTATTTGGTACTTTCTATAATAGCAACAAATTTATAAAAGTTCAAACGCTTAACTGAATATTTTAATATTATATAAAACTTTTTTACTTAAAACAAAATGAAATAAGTAAATCCAAGAACATAATGATAGGTTTTTCCGTTTAAACTGAAATTAAGTGTTTTTAATATATTTAAACATTTGTTTAATAAACTTTTGTCGCTAATTATTTTAGCACTAGCGCATCTAAGTCCTTTTTCAACTTTTAAATTAAAAATAATATTATTTTGTAGAGTAAAACTGTTAATTAGATACATAAACTTTTTTATTCATTTAATTTTAGACTGCTTTTATAAGATTTATTTCTTTTTTGGTATACTGATTAAATAATAAATGATATACTGATTAAACGATTATAATTTAGCAAATAACTTTTTTTTTAATTTTATATATCTAAGGTTTAAGATTAAATAATGTTCTAACAAACAGTCAAACTTTAAATATAAGACAAAATAAAACAAAGCAGTTCAAACGAGAGGCGTTTTATTAACATTCAACACGAAGTTTTTTTTAATTTTATTTAAGGAACTTCAGCCTCGAAGGTTCCTCACTCATCTTTCTTTTCCTGCCTCTTCTCGGAGCGGCCATCTTTTTCTCCGGACAGCTTTTGCCGTCCCCCCCAGCAAAAGTTGTCCCGATGCAGCTTAAGAAGAGCTCATTGACCACCTCGATCGCAGCTGCTTCAATTTCCTTTCGCTGCAGCATGCCCTCCGCAGCCTGGAGGTTCTTCGCCAACAAACGAGCGTTGTAGTTTCTCTCAAGCTCAATAGAGACGTCTGTCGTCACCATGTCAACGAAGTGGGCGACTTGTTTTTCATCAACAACTTCAGCATTCTCGTTCGCGTTCAACCCGCACTCGTCAGACGCCATATCTTCTTCGGAACTGTTTTATAATTAAGTAGTAAAGAAGTAGTCTACAAAAATATAGAAATATGAAACTGTTTAGTTTAATTATTTTTATAATTACTTTACTAATAAAACACTAACGGCGTGTTCCTTATTTGTTGTAAATAAGCTCTTCTTTTTTCCCTCTTTCTTTCCTCTCTAAAAGCCACCAACGCCTTATACTTTTCTACAGATCCATTAACTTCTTCCCAGCTCTTCCCGATTTTGTCCAACAGAAACTTTTTACACTTCCCCAATCCCGAGCAACCCTTCCAAGAATTCGCTCTAGTTGTTACCTATTTTAAATTGAGTTATTTAGATACAAGTTTGTAGTATTTGTAACTTTAATGCCTTCATTAAAAGTAACTTTTAGGAAATGTTTTTATGGTCAAAAGAAAAGAAAAGTTTTGATTTTGGATTCTAATCAGCTACTAAAGGTTGCATATATAAAGTAACCACATAAAAATATTTACTTGTTTATAAAATAAAACTAACAGTTTTTACGGAACCACCCCACTTTTTCTTTATTAACCTGTAATTAATCAAACCTTTAAGCTCCTTCTTGCAAAGTGAGTTGCGCTCACCGAATTTGTTTATAATTCTGTGATAATTTAAATCATTTTTTATGTAAGTTCTTTGTTTATTTAATGATTTATAACCATTACAAAATATGACCGTTACAAAAACTTTAGTTCATTTATAAGCATGCATATGTTAAAGATACATGAATTGAAAAACATACATCACAAAGGGCTTCTTTTGTATCAATGGCTGACAGTCAAGGAGCGCATTTAAATCTTTCCTAGCGTCGGAAAAGTCCTGTTCGACCGGAGCGCACGCATCAACCACGTAGACGATGGCATGAGCGTCGCCTACGTAGTCTTTCCAAGCCATACTGCCCTCCATTGCAACTTCACTAATTTGGCAGTTGTATCGCCCTTGAAAATAATTCAGTTACTAAATCAGCCTGAATAAAAAAGTTTAACAAACTACTAACCTTTGGTGAAGTGCCAGTTTTCCACACCGTTTGACGGCAGAGGATTCTTCGGTCTAGCGCCTGCCATTGCACCAGCCACGGTCGAGACTCCGGACCGCCTTTGTCCGGCCAGAACTATGTTCACTGCCTTTTTGCTTTTTAAAAAGTTCATTTCTGATTCTGTTTTGTGATCTGTATGAAATTGTGAGTTTTTACGGCAACATCAGTTTATATAGCCGTAATTCGAGTGTATTATGATGCAACTCTATAGAAAGTTACGAAATTTACTACATTTTGGAACATTTCCATAGCAATAACAATTTTATACAAAAATAAATTTAAACAAAAGTTGGAGAAAGAAATTCAATTTGCAATTTATTTTTTGTTAGCTTAACATTTTTTGATCTACGCTCATCAAAAGTTCATGTAGATAACTAAAAATATTTGTGTAAAACAGTAAACTTAATAAAGTAGTAAGATTATGCGTCATTATAGGTAAATATAATTATATGTACAATGCAATGCTATTATAAAGTAATTTGAAAACTATTAACGAAAACTTTTAAAACACAACACTAAATTATCAGATACTAAACAAATTATAAAGTTAAGAAAATTTCTAAAAAAAATCTTTTATAATTTTACGTTGATGCCAGGTTTAAACAGTTTTTATACGGTGTAAAAATATATAAAACAAAAAAACTATTTAACAAAGTTTTAAGCATAAAGCTAAAGTACTCGAAATTGAAAAAATTTATAGAAATTTTAATCAGAGGAAACAAACTTATTTAAACTTTCTTTAAAAATAAAATTAAACAAAAAAACGAAACTTGATAACAAAAATACAATAATTAAAACAAATTAGAGTCATAAACACATTTTATTTGCATAAGTTGGAACATTAGTTTTTATAAATAAACATTCTAAAACACTTAAATGGTACATATTACGTCCTTAAAAACAATTGAAAGCATATTATCGTTATAGTTTTTTTTAGCAATTTAAAAAACAATTAAAAAGTTAGTAACAAATTTTTATTTGTAAACAAGGAAACGTATTTTATACTTATTTATTAATGTGCTTAACTATTATTCTCATTATTAAGCTAGATTTTATAGTTTAGTACAGAATAAGTTGAGTAAATTTTAAAGGTAACTTTTAACCATTTTTACGTATAAAAAGTACATTAACTCTATAAGAATTGCGACCTCTTCAAGTAAAATAAAATAGTAAACTGCTTTTGTATACTTCTAAACATGCTTGCGAAAAACACATAGCTAAAAATGATTTTACGTTTTACTGTCTTTGTATATAAAAGTTATGAAACTAATTAAAAATTAGTTTTACAGTTTCGTCTCCTCATTTTAATAACCAAAACTACTTTTACAATGTTTTATCTGGCAAGTTGTATATTAAAAACCAGTTCAAAAAACTTAAAGATAATTTACAGCTTAAGAGTAAAACATACAATCTTTTTTGATAACGCATTGAAAAATTTTATTTATATAACATAAATGTAAACTTTAATTAAATATGAGAATATTGAATGGAAAAACTTGTAAAAAATAATCCTAAATTTTACAAAATCCTTACTCAATATCAGGATTCAGCAGCTTCTGTGCGGGATAGGACAGTTTATGTGAAAAGTATTTTTGAAGAGACATTAAATTTCGCAAACCAAAGTTAAAAAAATAGTTGAATTTAAAGTTATAAATATATATGTTAACGAGCAACTTTGTAATGCACAAACCATAAAATACGTAGAACTGTTTACTCATAAGCAAAAAATTCACATTAACACTTAAAAAAAAAATTGGAAATTGCTTATACTGCATTAAAGTCTTTTTAGGTTATTTTTTGCTTCGCAGGCAAAACTCGGTTCGCGGGCCACAGTTTTTTACGATCCCGGCTCTAAGTAAAGTAAAAATATAGTTAAAACTTTCTAACTTAGTTTTTGACTCAGCTAATGATACATTTTTAAAAACTTTTATTGAGTTATAAACTAGTTACATTCGATGAAGTCGTTTTAAAACCTTACTATTATGTATTAATTTAAACTGATCTTCAGAATTTAAAATAAATTCTAAATATTTATTTCAGACTACTCAATGTTAAAATTTATCTAGTAATATAACTTTATTTCTTTTAGTTTATTTTTGTTCATTTGTACTTTTGTAAGCCAATTTACGTATTTAATTTATTTAAACTTTTTTAGGGTATAAAAGTTTTGAGCACCTACATTAAAAATATTTTTCTAACATGAGAATTTTCTTGAAAATATGCTTACTTTCAAAAAAGTTTTAAATTATCCCAATAAGCTTTCATACGACTATATAACCATTAAAAGTCTTAAAATATCATACTAAGGACAAATATTGCAATTGAATAAATTTTATTGAACAGTCTACGTGGATAATTACATAAACAAAAAAAATATTTATAAATTATTCGGTTTTACTGTGATTTTGTTATTAATATCATATTTTGTAAAACTTTAGCATTTTGGTTATGACAAATCAATAAAAAATATTTACTGATGTTTACATCAGTGGTCTTCAACATGTGTACCAGTGCATACTAGTGTACACGAAATTTGTTTTTGGGTGCACCAAGTTTATTTTGGGTGCATGAATCGTAATTTGGAAAACTATCCAAAATGAAATCATAAATTGAAACTTAATCTAGATATTCTAGAGTTCGTAAAAAAGTGCAAAAAAAAGTTGTTTTTAGGTGTATTTAAAGCTAATTAAAAAACTTATAGGAAAATAAAAGAAAATCTAGGTGATCAAAAGCCGTAAAAGGGGGAGCCACGAGGCCATTTGAAACATACATTAGCTATTTTTGAGTTGATAAAGTAGAGCAAAAAAGAAAAAAAAGAAGGTTTTTTATGGAATTTTTGAGAAATCTTGTTTGAGGGGGCCATAGCTTAACAAAGCATAATGGGGGCATTTGAAAAAAAGTTTGCGAAACTCTGCTCTAGATATTACGGGAAATTTGAAACTTACACTAGTTATTTGCATGTTTTTGACACAGAAATTTAGTTTTGCTATTTAGTTTTGGTGAACAGATTTTGATTAGCTTGAAAATTACTGATTTACATTACTGTTGCTTTTTGTAATTTTTAGTTATTTTTAATCGTTAGTAATTTTATTTGTACTTTTTTAAGTATTTCAAAATTAATTATTTATATATTTTTTAATCATCATTAAAAAGTGTCTTATCAAACGACGTAACTAAGTAAAATAGAAATTACATGTTTAGAATAATAAAGTAAACTGTTTTTTTTATTATCGATAGTGCTCAACCTTTAAAGATTTGTCCTTATTATTTGTTTTACAAAACTTTACTTAATTTCCTTTTAGCTATTATGAGTTATTCTGTACTTTGTTCCAAATAACTTCTATTTATTGAGTTTCTATATTAAATAAAATTTTAGAACTTTTTTTATAAATTTTAAATCGAATCAAGTTAGTTTCGTCTAAACCTTAAAGTTTTATGTAAACAGTTTTTTTTTTATTTAGCTTAAATATTTTTTGATAAACACAATGTAAAATAAATCTTATTAACTATATTTTCTGTTCAGAGACAAAATTATTATATATAAATTCTAAATTAAATTGGATTAGGTTAAGTTGACAGAATTATTAAAACAAAAAAAACTTTAAACATTAAAAAACTAAGAACAGAAGATAAAAGCAGTTTATTTGAGTAGACCAAAATAAAACGTTATGGGTATTATAGGTTTGAACAATCCTAAATTATGTAAACTTAAATAAATATTACATACAATAACTATAACAAAACCTAACTTAATAAAGTTTAAGTTTAATCAGTTTTTATTTTAACAGCTGTTACAAAGATTATATACTTGTCATATGCTTATTATCATTAGTTATTATATAACTAAGCCTCATGAAAACACTTTTGTTACGGTTTTTTTGAAATAACAATCTAATAGTAGCGTAAAAAGAAGTATATTTATAGAGCGTTCAATAAAAATTTTGAAATAAAACACTTATCAGAAAGTAGCTTTGAAAGAAGCTATGTTACGGAAATTCACACAGCTTAAATAAGCAGTAATTATCTTTTGTAAAATTTTATAAAACTTTACGGTTGCATCATTTTTATTGAATATACTTTTTGGGCTTAATTTTTGTATTATTTCAAAGTAAATGGTGTTTTAAGATTACGTTTAACTTTCACGGTAGAAATTTATTTTCTAGCTATCTTGTCTTCACCTTTTTAATATATTACAAGATAAGTAAAAAACTACTTATCACAAATATTTTTTTTAATCAACTACCTATAACAAAATATTGTCATACATATTTTAACTACTTCTGTTTAATCTTATAAAATTTTACAGAACTGTTCAATTGATAAACAATCACTAGGTCTAAATGTTTTAAATCTTATAGATTCAATAGAATTCTTAGTTTGCAACCGTTTGCACTTTAGACAATAAATTCAGTGAACAGCGCTAGATTTGTGTCAAAATGATATATAAATCAAGACTAGCAAATATATCCGAAAGGCTCCTATACAAGGCTTGCCATACCAAAATTGGATTACACCAAACTTTAATTTAAAATAATAAACAAGCGTATGAGATCATATTAGTTTGAATTACACGCTTTACAGTCAGTAAATTCAACAGTTTTAATTTGTTTAGGATATTTTCAGTATAAAAATGCATTTAGTATGAATTTAAATTGGTTAGACTCTTTTGTTGTGCTGCATGTTTAATAACGTAGCCTCAAATTTAAAATTTAACACATTTACATAACGAAGAATTATTGCTTTATAAATAGACTCATTTGTTTAGTGCATGTTTTATTTAAATAACGACAAAAACCAATCGACAAATTTAACACAAAACTGGCAATGTTTACAAACTTAAAAATGACAAAAAACTAAACATATGAGAACTTATTAAGGTTTAAGTAAAAAACAACGTAATAAAACTTATGCATGCCAAACAACTAAATATCATCGCAACAATTTAAGTTAATACAAACAATACGCACTCAATAACTAAGTTGGATTATACGTAAACTGCGTGCGTTTCGTTGAACTGAGGATGCAATACCCACGGTGACAGGTCCTTGACTGCAGTATTGTTCCACATTGCGAGTCTTAAAACTTCTCTCTCCGAACGTCGTATTTAAGACAAACAATTCGGGGATGGTTCTGTCGCTATCCTTTTCGGCCCATCTCATGTTCATGTGGACCGTCAAATGATCCTTTAGGTCTATCATTTCTTCAAAAAAGTAAGAGTTCTCTTTATTGTTTGGTCGCATCAGGTGAGTTTCTTTAATATGAACTTGATCCGGGTACAGCTGAGACAAAATCCTAGGTACTTTCATACTCAATCTCACGTTTGTTTTAGTTTCATCACCGCTGATACCATAAAAGTTTCGGTAATCATAAAACCACTATTGTAGGCAACAGGAGTCTCTGTTTGCAAGAATTATCCCGTTCGCGACTAGTTTGTCTTGTTTGTGAAGCTTTTTGAGCGATTGAAGAAACCTTTCGATTATCAAGTCGCACACTATTTGGATACCTTTCAACGTGTTGTCCAGTACTTTGTCCAGGATATTTACTTTTTTCTGTTAGCATTTTTAGTGCGCAGATAACCGAAAGGTTTTTTCGTCACCACGTCCTTAGACTAAACTTTTTGAATGCTTTATTTTCGTTCAATAAACAATATATAAAAAGACATAATTTTAATAAAAACTTACAGTTGACAATATAGCGGTTTTTGTTCATAGAAAAATTATAAAATGTTGTCCTGTGTATTTATTTATGCCAAAAGAAAAGAATAGAAAATAAAGTAAGACACGTTAGTCACAAACACAGTGGATTGGGTGTCATCTGTTAATTTAACAAATATGATTGGTAAAATACACTATTTTGTACCATTAATTTAAACTAATTTAAATTTATTTTACTCAAAATTAATTTTAGATAATTTTTTTAAAGCAATTTAAATTTGTTTTTAAAATGTTTTAAAAAAATTCTTAAGTTTTTAGTTAGTTAAAAGATGTTCTAAAATGGTATAATTTTTATGGAAAGTTGGTCCGCCTAAAAAAAGGCTGCCAAGCTATGATCTAATTTAAACTTTAACAAAAGATAGAAAAGCTTTATATAAAACAGGGGTCGCCAGGCAATTGGTTCTCGCGGGCCAAATTTTAAGTTTCAAAATTTTTCGCGGGCGGCTGTTTCAGTTTTAGTCAGTTTTTATTTTTAATCGATTTTAGTCACATTTAGCTACTTATAGTGGTCTGGCCTGGTCTGTTCAAATGTAGTACTATTTTAAATTCTAAAATTAATATGTAATGAAATACTAATGAACTAATATTATTTTTATCATATTTTATAAATTTATTTAAATAAATTAACAGTTTTGTTATTTACATTACCACCTAACTCTTTAACAATGAAATAAGCAATCTATCAGACGTTTTGTGTTTAAAAAAATTAACACGATACACAACAACAAAAGATCAACTACAAACACAATGATGCAATAAAATAATTAATAAAACTTAATATCCATTTCCTCTTCTAGTTCGGTTTCATAAGGTTTTGTTTTTTTTCTTACCCAGTCTTTTGTATTTTGTAAATAGACATTTCACGTAGTCAATTATAAGCAACTCTTACTGCCATCTCTAAAAAACTAAGCTCAAAAAACATATGTAGATCACTTTGTTAACTTTTCATATAATCAACTTGTTATATTTAGTTATTATTTTATTCTAAGTTACTAAAAATTATCTTTATTTATTCAATACATTGCACAGCATGTATTTAAGGCTCTATTTATTTTGTTAAGTTACCTAGAATATAAACAAAACTAATAATATTTATTTCATTCTAAACAGCCCAAGTTTTTCTTTTAAAACCCTTAAAAACTTTAATAATCTGTTTAAAGTTTTCTTGGTTGCAACTTTTTGAAACAAAAAAGTTACAATCAGTTACAACAAACCAGTCAGTGCTTTAAAAATATAAAAAAATGTAAAAAAGTCAAGATTGTAAAACTTTGTAGTTTAAACAAAGTAATTTACAAATTATTTTTTTTTTTAGTTTTTGTTTTCTTTAAAATTTTTTTTTGCAAATTTAATTATAACAAAAAAAAATTTTAACGAAAAATTTTATAATCACACGTCAAAGCAAAGACCTACTTTTTAATAAATTGACATGTTAATAAAAACTGTAATGTTTGCACAGTGTTTGTACACATAAAAATCTTTATACTAAATAAAAATACTTATTTCATTGTCAACTTACTGAATCTAAGAAACACTCCAGTCCAAGTACGTAAGCTTTTGTATACACTTCAAGATGTTGTTGTTTAAACGGAAAAGCAAAATTTAAACAATAAAGTAAAACTGCTAGAACTACTATCTGTCTTTTTCACGTAATTTAGTTTAAGCAATGAAGATAAGAAATGGTTTTTAGTTGATATCCAGAAACTTAAAAAAAAAACTAATATAAATACTGTTTAATTTTTCGAAAAAGTCAATTTAAAATATATTTTTGTTTAGCGGGCCAAATTTATATGCTCGAGGGTCACATTAACATTCTCGCGGGGCGCAGCTTTTTCTTTCGCGGGCCGCATTCCATTTAAGTAAAAAACATGCTCGCGGGCCGTAGATTTACACTTAGAGGGACGCAGTTGACCCGCGAGCCGCAGTTTGCCGACCCCTGATATAAAACAACATTGTGAAATAATTACTGTATAGTGTACTTTTAAACTAAACGTAAAAATTAAGTATGGAATTGCTAATTTTAAAATTGTTTTATCTGTATAAAGTTGAAAATGATAATTATGCCACTTCTTCTTTTATTTTAAAGTTAATCAATTACCTGTATAACTTAAATATTAGGAGCCTTTTTAAGGCTGTAGTTTATTTACGAAATATTGTAAACAATTAACATTAAAGATAAACTCGTTTAGTGCAATAATAATTCATTTTATTTGCAGAAAATAAATTTTTTATCAACTAAGTATTTCAAAACTGTAATAAATGTACAAGTTTATTTAAATAAGCGTTGAAATTTTTGTATGTTTTCAAATGTGCTGTGTTGTTGTTTTCTAATTATTTTTTACTTTTAAAGATGTTGCGCATAAAAAAATAAGACACAAAAACTTTAAAGTTTTAATAATTATGATTCTAATAAACAAAAACAATTTTACTACTACTTAATTAATGGCTATAAAGTTATACAACTAATCAGATACTTTTAAGTTGTTCATTTTAACTCTTTAATCTGTTTTCAAGCTAAAAAAATCTATACTTTATAAAGCTCCCATGTTAAAACAAACAAAAGTTAATACAAAACATAAAGCTCTTAAATATACTCTGCTGTTAACTGCTAAATGTTTTAAATGAAATAAAGCCATTTAAGATTCACAGCTAACGTTGTGAACCAGTTTACAAACTATGATTAGCAATAACTGCTTTGCTTTACAGTCAACTATGAAGCTAAATGAACATGTCAAACAGTTTAATTGATAAAACACTTTTAAGTAATTACTTGTAGGTGTATAAATAGTATAACAACAAGTTCTGATTTTACATATTGACAATTGTATGAATAAGGTGTATCAAATATGCTAAACTTTAAAAAACATTGCCTTAGTCTTGAATTGTTACACAATTTTTATAGAGTTTTTGCACAATGACAGCATAGCACAGAGTAAAATCAATTTTTTAAATTAGATTTGTAATTTAATCTATTTAATTAACTTTAGTTAATATTGTTAAATGACAATAAAATTGGATGGTGTAATCTAGTAATAATTTGATAAATAAGTTTAATTTGACAATAAAATTTATGTATATAGTTCACCTTACTTGTTTTCAATTAAATTAAAACAATGAAGGCTCCTTATTATATGAAAATAAACTTATAGGAATTGTTTAAGCTGAGAAAATATGTTTGTTGATAGAATTAATGCCATTCTTGAAGAATTAAGACGTGTGTTAGTTTGGTTGTTAAAAAGATGTATGAAATTTGAAGCACTTTTAACCTTCTTCTTCATCATAAGTTCATATTGTCTTTATCATTGGGCATTTAACCCAATGTTCAGGCCTTGTAGTATTCATAAAGAAATCAGCCCCTTGGAACTACAGGCAGATATGGACTATTTTTATACAGGCACTACTCTGGCTTATGGTCACAGAAAAACAAAGGTAAAAGAAGTTCCAGAAGAATGCTTTAAAAATTTGATCATTTTGACATCTGAAAAGAGATCGTCCTTGAAACTATACATGCGTGAAAAGGCGGAATACTTCACTCGTCAGCATGAATTACATAATAAAGTCCCAATAGTAACAGAAAGGCGTAAGTTAATGCCATTGAATATAACAAAATTAGATTATGAAGATATGAGTTACAAAGATGATATAAATCAAGAAAAGTTATTGGCCCAACTTGAGTTATTGAAAGTTACCAGCGATGAAAATTTAGAAAAGTTTAAGCCATTACAAGATTTAATTAATTTTAAAACCACAGAGTTTCATGTTCCAAATCTAATTCATTATATCTGGTTCGGAAATCACACCTACAGAGTCGTTGACTATATATGCATGCTGAGTGCGCTTAGAAAGCAGAACCCTGATTTAATGCTAGTTCACGGAGATTTTGAACCCGTGGGCGTGTACTGGGGTTGGTTAAAAGAGGAAGCTGGAGAAAAGCTTAAATTTGTCAGGAAAAGCCCGCCAGAGATTGTTTTTGGAAACAAGTTGACGAGAGTCGAGCACAAATCCGACGTCGCAAGGCTTCAAATTCTCCTGCAGTTTGGGGGAATTTACCTTGACACAGACACGATGGTACTTCAATCTCTCGAAGAGCTTCGCAAAAAAGACAAATTAGTCTTGGGCAGATTTACTGAAGACATTGTTGCGAACGCGATAATTGTCGCAAACAGAGACTCGTGGTTCCTTCAAAAGTGGTTTTATGAGTACCGAAACTTTTATGATGAAGAGAGCAATGATGAAACTTTAATAAACGTGGTACTAAGTATGAAAGTACCCAGGATTTTGTCTCAGCTTTACCCGGATCAAGTTCATATTGAAGAAACTCGCCTGATGCGACCAAACGATAAAGAGAACTCCTATTTTTTCAAAGGACTGATAGACATGAAGGATCACTTGACGGTCCTCATGAATATGAGATGGGCCGAAAATGACAGCAACAGAACCATCGCTGAATTGGCGGTCTTAAATACGACGTTTGGAGAAGTTTCAAGGCTCGCACTGTGGAACGACACTGCCATCAAGGACCTGTCACCTTGGGTGTTGCACCCTCAATTCAATAAAACGCACGTAGTTTACGTTTAATCCAACTTAAATATTGATTGTGTATAAATTCTTGTAATTTGAGTTATTGCGACGATATTTAGTTATTTAGCATGCATAAGTTGTCAATACCTTGTTTTTTACTTAAATCTTAATAAGTTCTCCTATATTTTTTGTCAATTTTTAGTTTGTTAACATTGCCAGTATTGTGTTAAATTTGTCGTATGGTTCTTGTCGTTATTTATATAAAACATGCACCAAATAAATGAGTATATTTGTATATCAATTATAATTTGTTTTGTAAATATGTTAATTTGAAGAGCTGAGCCTTTGTCATTAAACATATAGCACAACTTGAGAGTCTAATTAATATAAATTCATACTAAATGCATTTTTATATTGAAAAGTTAGGTTGAACTATTATGATCTTATACGCTTGTTATTATTTTAATTAAAATTGAGTATAATCCAGTTTTGATATGGCAAGCCTTGCATTGTAGCTTGTCAGATTTATTTGCCAGGCATGATTTGTATATCATTTTGATAAAAATCTAGCGCTGTAAACTGAATTTATTGTCCAAGGTGCAGTTGCTAGCAAACTAAAAATTGTATTGAAACTATATAATTTATAATAACTTGACCTAGGAATTGTTTATCGATTCAACAGGTCTCTAAATATTTATATATTAAAACAGAATTAGAAAAAATATGACAACGCTTTATCATAAATAATTTTGTTTAATCAATTATGGTAAAGCTGTAAGTTCCCATTGAATTATCTCGGTTCTCGCAAAAACCAGTAGCATTCATATATCCCGGTTTCGGGTATTTAGTGTGATCACCAATGTTCACAGACCTTCCCAAGTCAGATACGAGTAACTGTTTGTAGTATGCAAAAGGCTCATTAGTGTCCGTTCCTTTTCTACCGTGGTAAATTGCATTACCATTGTTTGGCGTAAATCCTCTTCTTCCACAAATTCCCTGGTGCTGAAATGAAATTGTATTTAAAAAAGTGTTTATTTATTTTTTAACAGTATTTTTTAAATGTTTGTCAATGTTAAATTGATCAAAAAATGGTTAACTTTGTAACAGTAGCTATCTTAAATAACTTTGCAAACATTGAAAAGACATATTCATTTTTTATATATAACACAAATAAATATACTTTTGTGTATAGTAGTCTGCATAGATACTTTTCTAAGTTACTGGAGAAGTTTAATAAATCGAAATAAAATGTTGCAAATAAATTTTATGTCTATTATAGCTCCAAGTAACGACAAAGAAATCATCTTTTTGAATTATCCTAGGTTTATATTTCTACGATTTTATTTTAAGAGTTTATTGCAAGTTAATATGCCTGGGTTTATGAACCAGTAAAACTTATAACTACCACTAAAATACCTTTTTTTTTATGTTTAGTCATTCTGAGTAAAGCGTCATTCTTTTTGTTTCTAACAATTTTAAAGTAAAAACAGTTTTAATTCTTTTTACTACATAAACATAAATTTTTAAAACGTTTAAATTAGTTAAATGGTGTGTAACTCGATGACTACGGATATTTTGACGAAAACAATATTATTGATATTTTACAACTAACACTTTTCATTGGATCTTTTAATTAATATCGTTTTTAATATTTTGTTATTGAAATACTTAAATTATATATGTTGTAGAACTTTTTTAAGGTCTTTAAGTATTTAATAGTAGTGCTGTGTTTAGTGCTATTAAAGAGAAAATCTTTGAGAAATATTTACAAATATTATATAGTTTTATAAGAGTCGGATTTAACCTACATTAAGTATTGCATCTATCATTAACAAATAATCTATGATAGTCTATAGTATTTATTTTTATTTTTAATAAACACATATAAACACCTACTTTAGCTCTATTCTTTCCTTACAGTATTTATTTCTTTACAGAGCTTTGTTGACTCGTTTAACAAACAAAAACATATGTCAGTGTAATAAAAAATAATACAGCTTAATATATATAGATATATTCATATTGTTTATAAAGATAATCTATCTCATTTATATTATTCAATGTACAGTACACAGTAAATACGCACTCTGAATTTGTGTTTATTCTTTTAATAAAAATATAGTCAATACAGACAAAAACAGACGTAAAAAAGCTTTGATAAAGTTTTTAACTAGTTTAACGAAAAAAAATACACCGTAAGTATTTTAATTAGTATCGAAAGTTCTTTCTAAAAATAAAAGAACAACATTTTTTCAACTTTGCCCACAAACGTTCGCTTCAGTACTTCGTACTTAATCCCGCTTGGTCAAGATCAAAACAGCGGTTTCCAGCGACTATGCCTACCTGATGAGTCCTAATTAGGACGAAATCGGTCGTACGATGTCTAAGATGCTGTTGTTGTTCATCTTGCAGTAAAGTTCATTAATAATTAAAAATAAAAGAGCAGAGGTTTGTTTGACAGAGCTTTCTCGTTTCTTATCAAAAAACTCATGGAATGAAAATTGTGACATTTTTCTTATGGCTCCAACGTGAGATAATGGACACTTTGATGACTGGGAAGCATCATTTTTGTCTTTAACACCCTCATCAGCCTCTTTTATTGTTGTCTCTAATAACTAGAGCAAAAATTTTTTGCTCGTTTATATGGTCATACCGAGGACCATTGCAACTCACTCATCGTTCGATATCATTGTCGGTAAATGTGTTATTTATTTATAAGAATTGCTGGTTGAACTCGCTGTTTGTAGTTCCTTCCAAATGGTCACAATTTTCCATGTAAGACATTGGTAATTGCATGAGTTTTTTCCATGAGTTCTTATAGCAAAAAGTCCGAAGTGGATGCAACAGTGTTGACAATTTAGATCAGGTCGATTCTTTAAAATAAACACGAAAACAACTAAGTAGCTAGTAAGCTTAAAAAAGTATTAGAACTATGAGGTAACTATAAAATGCATGCTGATTTATAGAAATTAAGATAGACGTGTTAGAAACTGGCCGGGTTAACCAGGACCAGATAAACGAGGAAGCACTGTATCTTTATAGTTTTATAGTAATACTTAAATGAATAACTTAAGTAATCAAACAGGCAAAAGATATGTTAGAATTGTGTTCAAATACATAGTTTCTGTTACGGTAAATTAAATAAAAATTTAAATTAAAGACATGTTGGTCTATTTTCATTAACAATTCTTACCATACTTGCTAAAAATAGTTTTAGTTCTTCGACAGATCTTTATAAGCTATTATAAAAACAATAACCATTAGAAATAAATTTTGATAAATTCAATCTCTTCGATAAGTCTTAACTTTTGACTTTTATTTGTCAAGAAACTATACTAGAGATCGGGAGGCATTTTAAAATTCCAGAAAAAATTTTAAATTCTTGCAGGCTCCAGTTGTATTTATACTTATTT
Source organism: Thalia democratica (assembly GCF_965202585.1). NCBI lineage: Eukaryota > Metazoa > Chordata > Thaliacea > Salpida > Salpidae > Thalia > Thalia democratica. The sequence continues at coordinate 12,158,534 of NC_139173.1, read as the reverse complement.
TTTAATCTTTAGTACAAACCCAGGAGTATCTAGTGTAATTTTAGAAAGCTTCTTATCAAAGAAGATCTAGTTAAATTTCCAAATCTCTAGTCAAATGTACTAAAGACCTTTTTTGTTACTCTTCGTTACAAAAGCCAAAATATCTAGTGAAAATTTCAGAATATTCTAGTTCATCAGGCCAGATAACATTCTCGTTGGCCGCATATCATTAAAAACATGCTTGCAGGCTGTAATTTGTTGATCCCAGCACTACACGTTTGGCAATCAAGTTTATATTTTAAAAATATTTTAATTCGCTATAATTACGCCATACCCAATTTAATTTTTATCTACAATTAAAAGCCGGTGGTTTATAAGATTTGTTCGTTCCTAAACTTTTAATATCCGAACTACATAACAAACTGGTGCATTGCACAATAATTTTACTAAAATATTAAAATACTTTTAACAATTTAGTGTGAAAAAGTATTTTTATTGGAAAACAAGTTGCCTACAAAACCATGAAACGCAGAAATAAAAACTATTTTTTGAGACCCATGTCTAGCTTTGGTAAATTTATAAAATTTTACCGTTTAATATTACTATCAATTGCAATAAAGATGGTGAATTAAATACGATTTCTGAAAAATATAATTATTAGAAAAACAATTACTTTAAATATAAATTATCAAAATTATAAAGACAGAAAATTCTACAACATTTATTTTTAATAAAGCTTACCATTTTTAGGACTCAAAATTAGGTTTAAGTCCTACAATAAAATAAAAAATAGTTAGAAAAAAAAACAAACTATTGATTTTAGATACCTGCGAAACATTGCTAGACTCTAAAAATTAGTGCAAAGAATATTATGCGAAACTTTAATGAAAATTATGTAAGGACGGTATCCTCAACCTGTACTTTTCATAACGTATAAAAAAATATACACTTCTAAAGTTTTGTAATTTTTTTGACCTTTTCGAACTATATGATAAATTTCCACCTTTGCAAGTTTTTTCGAAAAGTACTTTTTAAACTAAAGAAACTTTCCGCGCAAATGCAAATTTTCCCAGAGATAAAAACCAATTCTCTCGAATGTTTTCTGCATATACGCTAAGTTTTTCATAATGCACCAAAATTCCCGTAATGTAAGGGACAAAGTTGTTAGTATTATGTCTTTTTAAAAGTACAAAATTTTTCAACTTTTACGTCATCTGTTTCATTATTTCAGTCGACGTCTCGCTTTTTTTTTTCAATTTGTTATTCTAGTCCATAGCGGTCAAGGAGCGCTAAAAGTTTGACAGTGAACATTTCGCTCGACTCAAGCAGTTACCATCCTAAAATTGGAAAGAGTGACGTCATTATATCTTCCAGCTCAAACCCCTGAGTGGTCCTCATTAACGGGTTCACCCCGAAACATCCAACCGTTGTTGAACTTTTAGTAGAGTTTTTTTGTATTTTTCTTTGTAGTTAAAGATTAATAATAATTTTTGTACGTGTTTACTCGTTTAAAGTTAACTGTAACGTAAATACTGTAGCTAAGTTACGAATAGAAGATAAAAAGTAGTAATAAGTATTTGTTGTATTGTAGTCGTTTAAACTTAACTGTATCGTAAATACTTATCTAAGTTACAATTAGTAGTAGTAAATATTTGTTGTACTTTACTTTTTTAAACTTAACCGTAACTTAAATAATTTAGTAAAGATAAAAATAGTTTCTCTTGATAATATCGAAAACTAACTTTGTTAGTTTTCGGGTTTTCTAATACTATTAAAGTTATTGGTATACTTACTCTTAGAAGATTTTGGTTTTATATAGATTTTGTTACTGAGCTTATAACATTTAAGTATAAGCCTATTTCCCCATCTAAAATTAAATAGTATTTATACAATTACTTCTTTTTTAGTAGTGCAGTAATATTATTATAATACTTAACCTTTCTCCGATCGTCCCTAAGTATGTACTTTACCCCTTGTAACCATACTAGCCCAGTTGGTTATAATAATGATCCAATTGGTTATAATTGAAATCATATTAAAAAGTATCTATTTATGACTACTATATTTAAAAAAAAGAAATCGTATTTTTATTTCTTATTTATTATAAATGATAAAGTTTTCTAATTTATGACTTAAATTTTGTTTATATTTATTAAAAATTACGTGCTTGGTTGACGATGCCAACATTTTCAAACTTGTTTTGATCAATTAAAGACTAGTTTAAATATTCTCTAACCTTATTTTACAACTAAAAATAAAATGAACATCCATAAAATTTAGCTCTTTTAAAACTTTTCTTTTATTTTATTTGTTATGTCAAGAAGCTTGCCTAAATAAGTTTAAAAACTATATAACTTACAAATTAAAATACCCATACATGGAAACTTTGATGTTAACTAATATAATGTAAAACTAGATATAAAATTTACCACTTTTTAAGAATTAATACATATCCCTAGATACTATTTTTAAAATTTATGGCTAGTATACTTAAAGTTAAGTCTGAACTGAAAAAAAAAGTAGAGTCAGCGAAAAAAAGAAGCTTATTTTCATGTTATTTTTAGTTTTAAATATTTTAGCTTATTTTTTGATTTACTTTTAATAACTTTGACTAATTTGGATAAGGGTACAGTGCTTATTCACTTATCCGGACACTTTGGGCAAGATTTGTCTGTAAACATGTCCGGTTAACTAAAAATCTGGATAACTACAAAAAATCAATTTTTTCATATAATAATATAACTGCTGCATATAATGCGATGCATAATAAAAGTGCTATGGTAAAAAGAAATACATAGTATTTGTAAGTAATATATAATAAAAAGATAAATAATAAAAGCTTAACTTAAGGTTAATAAATTTATTTTTTCTAAGGTAGAAAAACATCAGACTTGCTAACCCTCTGCAACTGTACACGTTTTTTAAGGGTCAAGCAAGTAAAATTCATCATTTGCAATTCCACCTGCCTTAACTATTAATTAAGAAAAAGATTAATTTTTGTTTATAAGAAAATACAAAATAAATTTATTATTAAAAACAAAAATAGTGTAAACCTATCTCTTTAAAAAAAAACTTTTTAAACAAAGAAAAATAAACAGACAGAAAGAAACCAAGAAACTTTGACTAAGTTTAAAGTCTATATAACGGAAACATAGCATTCCTAACAAACTAGTTTTTATTGGAAGTTTTAATAAAATAAGAAATAATAGACGTTTGTTTTATAGTTTTTCCACGTTTTTTAGCAGAAAACTCTTGGAATTAAAAAAAAAAGTGAAATTGTTTGAATGAATTTTCGAGTTTACTGTTGAAAATTTATTGAATTTTCTTCTGACCGAAACTGTCCGGATAAGTGAGCGTTCGGATAAGTGAATAAGCACTGTATAACAAAAATTATTTATTTTTAATTTACTGACTCAGCTTTTTTTTCGCCCAGACTTACCACAAACTATACTTTCAAAATTTTATGTATATATATAATATTTTTATATATGATCATGTATCAACAAAATTTAAAGTAAATCTTTTGTTTATAAACTTTTCTGCAAAGTTTTATATTTTTTTGTTTTCGTACGTCAAACAATTATTTTAGCTTACCGAGAGTTAACAAAAAAAAAGATTACACTTCTTATACTTTATTCGAAGATATTTTGTTTTTAGTTTCTTAAAAACGTTCAAAGTATTAGATCTCAAAACAAAACTTTATTTTTTTTTAACTATTATCTAGTTTTTCTTTGCCCTGGACATGTCTAGGATAGTGTCCATGACTAGTCCTGGACATAACGTTAAACTGTTTTGGTGTATGACTCGATAACTGAAAGGTCTTTGTGCACCAAGTCCTTGGACCAAACTTTTAGCGTTTTTTGTCGTTCAATAAACAAAAAATAAATATATATACATTAAAGATTTTATAAAAAGTTCTGGTCGATAGTTCTGGCTCGACCCGAACAAGTACAGCGTATTTTTCAAATTAAGCTAAAAGTAAAATAAACTAAACTACTTCTAAGTCCTTATTTTTAATAAAAAACTTGAAAGTCTACATTTCTGTTTACAACTGTAATAAACTTTAGCTTACTGAGGAGTACATGAAGTTTTATATTTCATGTATGAAACAGCTATCTAACCTATTGTTTTTATATAAAAAAATATATTTTTATATCTTTACAGAAAACATTAAGAAAAAAGTAAAAGATCGTACCAAATGATAAAGTCTGTTATTTATTTAATAATTTTGTTTTATTTATTTATTCAAATTTATACAGCTATAAAAAATTTTACTTAGTATATTAATTAATTTTTTTAGTATTTTTTTCATGTTTTGACCAGCTAAAACTAAAACTAAACTGTGTTTTGTGAGACTTTTATTGTACTATGAAACTAAATTTTACATAAGGTATTGGTTTTTGTTACAGCTAAGCTAAAAGTAGTTTAGAGTTTAATTTAAATGTCTACACACAGCTTTTTCAGTTAATGTTTTAACTTCTATACTGAAATCCTCGTTTTGGATTTTGCTGTAGCAGATTTATTATATTTTTGTTGTACTTTTACATCAACACATGTATTTTAAAAAGTCAAGTATTTTGTAAACTTATAAGTTGCAAATAAAGTATATAAACAATTATATTTCATAGTCTACATATTATAAGTGTAAATAAAATATTAGTCTCAAAATACATTTTTGCCAGAAAACAAAGAAAGTTAAAAGTTTAAATCATGAGCTAAAATCACTGATAAAATTTTTAAACTAGTAATAGGTTGACTTATTTTATGGTTATAAGTGTTTATTATCTTGTTTATTATTACTATTTATTTACTAATTTTTTTTTTTTTTTCAAAAAGATAAAACTTATTTACTATTTTCAGTTTTTTTATGTGTTGTTTACATTATTATTATGGTATAGTTAAACTCATATATTTAGACATTTATTCAGGTTCGTAAAAAAAAAGATATTTCTAATTAAAAGGATATATTTATTTTATACTTTTTATTTAGTTTAAGCAAATTTTTTATGGATACAGCTTTATTTTACTTTTTTTTTGAATATTGCAGCTTTATTTTATTTATTTTTATTTTTTCAATGTTATAGCTTTATTTTACTGTTACTTATTTTTTGATAAGTTAAAATTAATTGGTAGTAGAGTCGAAATTCTTAAACACACATAAAAAAAACTTCAATTTTTTTTTTTTTTTATAATTTTTAAATCATATAAAAGGTTAATTTATATGCAAAATTCTGGATGAATTTTTAAATTAAAACTTCAGATAAAAACTTAACCTTTTAATGTAAAGTTAGTTATATAAATATTTTATGTGTATATAATGTTAGATATATTTGTGTATGAATTTTTTTTTGTTTTTTTTTTTAATATTTATTTAATGATTATTTTTTTTTTAGAAAAACATTTAATGTTGTAAAGTTTAATAGTCTCATTTTTCATAGAGCTTTTCGTTTCAGAGTTTAAATTTTTCTTCTTTTTAATTTTTAGCTCATTATAATTTTGATTAAGTTCGGTTATGCAACTCGATGACCGAGAGGTCTTTTGCTATCCAGGTCATTGAACCAAAAAATTTGAGCAATTTTTTTTTGTTTTTGTTCAATAAACTAACTAACTATATAATTTAAACAGCAGGTTAACATTACAAGTATTTATTTAAATTTTTTTTAGCTAAATCTATAACAGGTTTTGTTGTATCAGTTGTAGAAGTATTAATAATACAAGTATTAAAAAATATTGTAATACTTGTATTATTTAATTTTAATTTAAACTATGTGTTAGAAGATAAACTTTGATGGTATTAAAACGTTAGAACTTTAAATCAGCTTGAGTTAACGTTTAGTAAATGTAAGTGTGAAAGTTGTTGAAAATAACAAACAACTACAAAGAGCAACAGTAATGTAACTAATATTCATTATTTTTATTTATTTTGTCATAATCAAATTTCTATATAGAAAGTATAGACATAAATTGCAAAGAAATAGATTACAAAATATGATATAAAAAGCAAAAATACAGTATATCGAATAACTTTAAAATAAAATAAGTTTTTTTATCATTATAATTATCCACACTGACTGTTTAATAAATTTTATACAATTGCAATTTTTGACTTAAGTATGATTTTATTAAGACTTTTAATAGTTATTTAGTCGTAAGAAAACTTAATGGCATAACTTAAAACTTTCAGAAAAAAAGTATATTTTTAAGCAATTTCTCATACTAGAAAAACATTTTATATGCATGTGTTCAAAACTTTTTATACCTTTTAAAACGTTTAAATGAATAAAAAATATAGTTTTTTTTAGAAGAGTATAATTTAAAAAAACTTAAAGAAAACAAGTTATTTTTTAACATTGAACTTTAACATCACGTTTACTTAAACATTGGGTGATGTAAAATAAATATAAGTATTTATTTAAACTCCTTCATATCAGATATCAGTATTTATAATAGTTAGGTTCAAAACAAGTTCATGAACGTATTTAGTTTATAATTCATTAAATCTAATAAAAATTTATCATGAGGTAAATCTAAAACTAAGTTAGAAAGTTTTATACTAGATTTTTACTTTACTTAGAGCCAGGATCGTAAAACTGTAACCTGAGGACTGAACTTTGCCTGATAAGCAAAAAAAAATGCTAAAAAGAAATCTAATGCGGTAAAATCAATTTCAAGATTTTTGTAAAAAGTATAAATGTTAACTTTTTGCCCATGAGTAGACAGTGCTACCTATTTTTGTTTTTTGTATTACAAAATTGCCCTTTTGTGTACATATTTTTTTATTTTAATATAAATTAAACATTTTCAAAAGTCTTACGACTTGCAAAGAATTAATCCTTTTAATACCTCAGCTAAGATTTTTTTTTATTAAATCTGGCCAACCCCGCACAAAGGCTGATGAATCCTGGTTTAAAGTAGAATTTTGTAAAATCTGATATTATTTTTTACAAGTTTTCCCATTCAATATTCTGATATTTCATTAAAGTCTACCCTTTTACTATACTTTCAGAGCTTTTAATACGTTTTTATAAAATGTTGCATGTTTTACTCTTATACTAAAGTTTATCTACAAGTTTTTTGTACTGGTTTTTGTTACACTACTTGCCAGATAAAGCATGTAAAAAGTTGCCTTAGTTATCAAAATGATGATTTGGAGCTTTAAAACTATTTTTTAATTAATTTTACAAGTTTAAAAAAAGACAGTATAATTTAAAAACATTTTTTAGCTATGTTTATTGAACATGCTTGTTTTGAAGTACATAAAATGAAATTTTTATAAGCCTAATACGCAAATTTATTTTATCTTTTAAAAGTTTTCTCAATGTGTTCACAGTGATGAGTAAATATTACTATGCTTAAAAACATGTTTAAATATGCTGTCTTACTATGCTTAGAAACAATAATAAGTATTCAAAATAAAAGTATAGCCTAGAAGTGGGTGATTTTTTTAGTTGTCGGAATTCGGAACTTGACAAAAAGACTTTTGCTTGCTTGAACTGTTAAAAGAAGTCTTAATAATAATAAAAAGGATTATATAGTTATGAAGGACCTCTTTAAAAGTGAAATTACAATTAAACAATTTATTAATAACCACTTTTGGTTATTAAAGTTAAAACAACCGCATATTATGAAATTTCTGTAAAAGCTTAGCTTTACTTGATTTAAAATACTTTTACATGTAATTTTTCGAAGCTTTAAAAATTTATAAGCAATTTAAAACCAAACATTAATGTGTATTTAAAACTTTCATCTACAGTAACCTCTCGGATCTTTACGCACTCGTGACGTTACGCACTCTTGTTTAGTTACGCATTTCAGAATTCTATAAAATTCAGAAAATAAAAATTTTAATTTTTTTTAATATTGCACAAATTAAGTTTAATGTATATTTTTAAATTAAAATATGTTTTTGAATGCTAACACACCTCTCTATATCTTTAGACTTTGTAAATTTATGTTCCTTGACTAATTGATAAACATTTAGTTATACCTCAGTATATCAGAAAATTTGTAAACAATAAGAGATTAAATCAAAATTCTGAAATAAACATGACTGTTTTTAATAATGAAAGTATAATGAAATAATAAGAGTTTAAAACACAAAGAATGAATACAGAAGTCTTGCATTACATATTAATAAACACCATTTTATAATTGTAAAGAAATGCTTAATTATAAATTGAATTTGCTAGGTAAAAAAGAATATAAATGTCACATATAAATAAAGATAATTTCTACTTATTATTAAAATAGTAAAATTGTTTCTACTCCTATTATTATTTTATAGAGATTCAAATCCTTTTCTTTAATATATGTATAGTTTTATCTGTTGTTTTCATATTTATAAATAAAGTAAACAAGTTGTTAAAAGTGGGAAAGTGCCCAGTCTGCTTTTAACTAGAAGCAATATTATAAAACAGCCATTTTAGTGAGTATATTTGGTACCTCTCGTTACTTTACGATCTCTCATATCTTTACGCACTTATTCTGTGGACACAATGTGCGTAAATAAGCGAGAGGTTACTGTACTTAAAAAACGTAAAAGTTTAGCTTACAGTAACGTTTACCCTTTAGATCTGAGCCTGTTTAGTTACTTACTATTAGTAAAAAAAAAGTAATTTTAATTTTATTTAAATAACATCTCACTACCCAAAAATTAATGCACTGATATATCTTTAAAAAACGTTGAAAAACTTGAATTTTAAATTTTTTATATATATTAAATACTAATATATGTAATATTAAAAGTTTACTCATCAGTTAAACTAAATACTCTTATCTTGAAAGATTTTCAATATTCAAAATAGTGTTGTGTTAATTCCTAATTATATATAAACATTTTACAGAAAAAAATTCAACTATGAAGCTTATATATGTATATTTTTTGGCTATGTATGCTTTGAGTTTTTATAAAGCAGTATCTTCAACTGACTTCTATCAGTACCCGTCAAAAAGTAAACATTTTTATATTTAAATTTATGGCAAGACATTTAAAGTCAGTTTGATTGTTTTACAAAAAGCTTATTAATGTATTAAGTACTTTAGTACAATAAAATAATGATAAACAGTTTATGAAACTTAAAAAAATATGTTTTAATGCATAGAGTTTAAAAGATCTTACATTTAAAAAAATACATGGACTTAAAGCCAATCCTTTTAAAATAAGTTAATCATATTTTTGATACCAATAGTTTCTTAAAAAATATTACAGGAATATCATGTATGTACGATCGTCATTGTGGGAGCCCTGGAATGAGATGTAGAGAATTTGCCTTTAGAACTCCCTATTCTTATGGAGAGTGCGTTTGCAAAAACAACTATTTTGGACCGTTTTGTCAATTCAGTTTGTTGTTTGTTTTTAAAACTTTATAAGTACAGTGTTATATTAACTTTAAGTTAAAGACAAGTACTTTATTTTTTAGACATTTTCATAAGGTTGTAATATTTAAATGGACTTAACTATTAAATGAATAATTCTTTAATATCACCTTTATTTCTTATTCTTGTTTTATCCATTTAAAGTTTACACTTTATTTTTATTATAGGATTTACTTGTTCTTTAAATATTTTGATACAAAATCTTTAGCCTTAGTCGCTTATACATAACCGTATTTAATCATAAAATTTTTTGAAGTTTATATATTATAACTTAAACTAAACTTTTATTTATTTGGTAAAAGTAAAAAAGTTTAAAGTTTGTAAAAACTGTTGAATTTAATCATTTATTTTTTTAGTATATATAAAAAATAGACAAAATTTTTGCTAAAAGTGTTTTTATTAAATTTTATACAAAAAATTTGATATTTATAATAGCTAATAAAAATAGTCATAATATCATTAAAAATATCTTTAAATAATGCTTTTGTGTCACAGATATTAGTATTTAATTTAACATCGAAAAATTGTACCTGGTAGCTTTTTTTTTTTGTTTTACCAGAAATAAGAAAGTGCATACAATTAATAGACAGAGTAAAACTAAAACTTATTTAATTAATAAAAAATGTCTAATTTTTTTAAATAATTGTTTCGAAAATAGTTAACTGTTAATTTAGTATTTAACTTTGTTTGATTTATTTAGTTGAACCTGTCACACGATGTTGTTACTTACTTTACGCAGACCTGGCAATTAACTGACTTAATGCATTATAACAATATCGTTGACGGTTGCTTAAACTAATGTTTAGAATTGACTTAGCTTTCATTTAAACTTAGCCTAATTAAGTAGTAAGATTGTTAGAATGCTTACACTACTTATATATAAAAATAGAGTCTTAGAAACAAATGTATGTATATTTACAAATTATTAAAGTGCGAAAGAAAAAATTCAAAAAACTGCAAAAATAAACTACTTTAACTCAAATGTCCACATAAAAAACAGTCGCCATCGTTACAAAGTGTAACGATGGGATCCAGCACTTTGCAAGCAATAGAAGGGTACTCGACTAAAGTCACTAAAACTAAGCCGCCTTCGGGCGTGGCTCTGCTCTTTTAAGCTAAATAATGAGAGAAAAGAACGAAAGAAAGCCACTTTCAACTGCTAAAACACTATAAAGTGTTACATAGTATATATATTTTTTAATTTGATTTGTTAACTTCTATTATATTAAACTTGTATTTATTATAATGACCAAGTTGCACCACAAACCAATTTTAAATAAATAATTTATTACAGAACCTTGTGATAGCAAGCCTCTTCCTACTTTGTGTGTTGACTACATGTACTTTAAAGATGTTAATTTTAGTAAGTTTAAGTTGTTACAACTATTTATAAGTTGTGTTTATAACAAATAACTTAATAGTATTTTTTTTTTAATTTGCAAACTCAAATTAGTATACTAAAGATACATAACTGTTGCAAAATCTATGACTTTTTAGCAAAAACTAAAACACCATAGCTTTAACTTTGTAAAAGAACACAGTTTTTCATTAGAGTTGATCAATTAAAATTAAATTAAAAAAAATATTTTATCATTATATTTTAATTCTAATTTAAATTTTTACAATCAGTGACGAATAAAAATATATTTCAACGTAGACTTTCTAACTATTTTTACATAATTCATTATTAGTAATTGAAACTATAAGAGAACTACAAATTTTAAACTTATCAAATTTTGTTAACTATACACAGTTTCGTTTTGTACTTAGCAAAAGAAATTTAAGATATAATTTCAAAGCTAACACTTTTGTTTAAACGAACTAAATTTAATTTAATTAAGAAAAACTAAACTGCAGAAAAAAAATAGTCTTACTAAAGTATGATAACTTTAAGCGGTTTTTAACCTGTAAGTGTACTTTTAAACATCAATAATTTAATAAATGAACTTTCAGACCTTTTTTTTTCAAGCTTTTTTGAGAGTACCGTGAGAATTTAAAAACGACTTTAAATGTCGTGCTATGAATTGTTATGTACCATTTTAAAATACGCTTTAAAAATACCAACGCTTTTCGGTTGTGACTAGCTGACAAATTTCAATTTAAACGAAACCCAGGTATCAGTCTACCAAAAGCTTGTGATCTGATGACCAAGCTTTTTTGAAGTTTGGCATCCGACCAATTAATGCTTACCGACCCCTGTTTTAAAACTGACGCAGTTTATTAAGACTTATAAAACTCATCTGACAATAAAACTTTTCAGAAAAATGCCCGGTGGACAACAAATGCGAACTAGGTCAGTGTGTCGAAGGACTGTCGGGTGATCAAAATTGTATTTGTCCTAATGGATATGATGGGGAAAAATGCGATATAACCCTTAAACAGAGTTAGTTGAGGAAAAAATACCGGGATATACATATTTTATTTTGCTCTTTAGGTATAGTAGAGCCTGATACAGAATACTGATTAAAATATTATAAATAGTTGATAATTTATTTTTAATTTTTTTAAGTAATTTTTGCTTATTAACAATTATTATTTTTTATGATAGGGAATAGGCCTTATATCCGACCTGTTCAGACTGGTAAGTGTGCTTTTGTGTATTTAAGTTGTATAATAATATGTTTTTAGAATACTCAAATGGAGTTTTGTAAAGTCTTTTCAATAACTTTTCAGAAACTACCCCTTACTTATTTATTTAAACTCTCTATTACGTTTAAATAAACATGTAGTTAACGAGTTAAGACTAGAAATTTTTTTAACATTACTAAATTAAGTCTAACCAAAAACGTTTAAGCAAAATTGACGCACTTCAATAAAAGTTCTTTTTTCAAAGTAACATGTGAAACATCTGGAAGCGAAACTTGCACAGCAGAGGCCGCCTGTTTCCAAATCGAAAACGAATTTGTTTGTCAAAAACCAGAATACTCTTACACTGTCCCAAGTAAATTTGCTTGTATATATTACCTAAAAGTTATTTTTAAATATCAATTTGTATGTTTTTTCTTTAAAAAAACATTTATTCTTTGTAGTAATACTAGTGTAGCAGAGATTTATATAAGTTTCAGCTGTTGAAAAGTCATCGAAAATTACTGTAGGTTGTTAATATTAATTTGCAAGCTATTTAATTACAAAAATAACTTTATAAAAATTTTAAAGTATGGTTCTAAACTAAAATCCAAACTTAAAATACGATAGAACAAGAAAAAAACTTGTCGAAAAATAGCAGTTTTTAGTATTGAGATTTTTTTATTTTACAAAAAAAATATGATATTAACACAAAACATGTTAAAAGATACTAAACACAAAATTAAATTGTACTTAAAATAGCTTATCATGAAAAATAAAAGTATATAAATTGTATTTTAGTTGGAAAAAAAATTTAGAACAATAGCTTAGGACTATTGACTTGGTTTTATATTTTTATAACTACAGTTATATACCAATGCCTATAAATTAGACATTAATTACGTCAGAAATTAGCAAACTGTTACACAAAATTTGTTTATTAAAATAAATTTTTATAAGAAGAAACTAAATATAAAACTAGAAAAATATGCCCTTCTTTTACACTAATTTAATGAGTAAATTGTTTACTTAAGACTTTTAGAGAGATTTTATTAAAGACATATTGAAATGTACCTATATAGAAAAATATTACTTCATCAATTTTAATTTAAATAAAAAGTAGTAGAACTTTCTACAGTGTAGACTGGACTAATGTTATCAGAACCCAATTTACTTGTTTAGTAGGGACTATTTCTAGGTGTAATAATTATCAGTATAATCCTAACACTCGTAATTAATAACTAATATTTAATCATAACCGATCTATTCTTAACCCTACACTTATTCTTTAAGTAAAAAATATTTAAATAAAGTTGGTAATTTACAAAAGTAACATAATTTTTGAAGTAATTTGGCAGTTTACCACTGTTCATTACACAGTTTACTACCCTTATTTTCTAGAGATTTATGCCCCTGTCTAATATTGAGAGGTAATTTTTATTTTGTCAAAATATTGTCTAATGATTATCCACTTATCTACTTTTAAATAAACTCATTAATTTAAATGTTAAAAATAATTAAAAAATAATAGATAAAGACTCATACTAAAACAGGTCTTCAACATTTAATATTCATTTTTATTATTTTTATTTTTTTACAGTTTTATCATTCTTTTTGTAATAAATATATCTAAGAGCAGATATAAAGTACATTGACTTCATTGGCTCTAGTTTTTTTTCTCTACGTAGCATAATAGACCGTATCTTCTGTGACTTAAAAAGAGTTAAATATTAGATAAATAGATTTTTCATTCAAAAAGTATCTCATTTTATACATAACACCAATTTTCTCTGATAACTCCGTTTCTTAAAGTTCTGCCCACTTAATATTATTATCCATTAAAGTACCGAAGTATTTGTAAGTATTAATTTTTTTTCATAATTGCTTACCTATTTTTGTTTTAATATAAAGGTTTTTTTTTCCGACTGTAAAAACATGCATCTTGTTTTGTTATTATTTAACTTAAATTTGTTTACAATAAGCCAGTCTGAATTTTACTTTTGTTCAAAATTAAGGTTGACACTGTCTTGTGCACATGTGTTTTGTTTAAAAGTGATCAAAACTATATTTAGTATCGTTTTGAAGCTCATTTATTTCGAGTAAGAACCTAATTAAAACTTATACAAATCATTTAAGGCATGTATGTTTGTTTAAAAATATATTTGTTCTACTAAGCTTGTTACAAATTTACTTAACTTAAATAACTTTTGAATTGCAGCTTTTATTGTTATAAGTTAAAAATACGATATGTTTTTAATTAAAAATATATAAAAAAAAAAAAAAAACATGTTTTCCAGATAAAAAGTGTGGATCAAAATGTAAACTTAAAGAAAAATGTGTGAGAGACGAGTTCTCTATTGAATCTCATACGCACTTTGAATTCACTTGCAAAGCGGATGCAGTGATTGCAAACACCACCGACAATAAATTACTTTCAAGTTTGATAACTTTATATTGTTATATAGTCTAGCTGATTTAGGTTGTAGTTCATATAAAAAAAAGGTATTTGTTTTAGAAAAAAAATCTTTTATTTTTGGTGGTTATAGTTGTAAACTTTTACCTATGTTCAGTGAATGGTAAAAATTTTTATAGGTATACCTAGCAAACTGTCGCCTAATTTTAATATTATCTACTTTTTGTTATGTAAAAAGATTGATATAAGCATGTTTAATGATACAAAATACTTAACTCAAGTATACAAGTTAATCTAAAATTCATAATCTAAAGTTTTATTGTTTAAAAACTACTTATGATTTCCGTTAGCTGTTTGGAGATTTTTAAAATAAACTTTATAGATATGTGCAATTGGCTTGTTCCTAGAATTGAAAAACAAACCTGGAAAGATAATTATGCTGAAAGTAAGCTGCTTAAATTTAATATAAAACTATGTTACGTTTTATTGTTTGTTAAGCAACTAAGTATTTTTAAAGCTTAATTAAAATATACTTTTGTTTTTAAAGTTCAATTTTCAAATTTGTAACAGTGAAGTATTATTTTATACTTAGATCTAAGAAAATATAAATTATTAATTGGAATCTTTAAATGTTTGAAAGGACTTTTTACTAAATGAACATGAATCGAGGATAAGCTTTTTGTTAAACCTTCAATTACAACGCCGAAACTTTGCTACTTTTTCCTCGGTAGTTAATTTTTAAAGTTACTAAAGCTTACTTTTTTCAGTGAAGTCTAGTTCAAACGATTGCGATTTCGATGAGCAATGTTTTAAAAATCGTGAAGATCGACTACTTCAGCATTTTTGCAAATCGGAAAGCTGGTACACAAAGCCCAGTTGGTATAAAGATTATTTAACTGGTAAGTTGTTGTTTATAACTAGATAAAACATAATATTTTTCGAAAAGCAAGTTAATCAAAAGAAAAAAAACTTGTTTACAAAGAAGTTTCTGACTTAGCCTTGAAACTTATAAAATTAAGCTTATGTTTGTTAAAAAAAACTTTTTACAACCTGTTTTATGACAAAAGTACTAAATTTTAATAGCTTAAATAAAAAACAGTTAATAAAAGTTAATTAATAAAAGTTTTTTACAACAAAAGACCCAAATTTTATAAAAACTTTAATCATTAAAGTAACCATTTTGGTTTAAACTAAACTATAAAAGAGAACAAAATAAACTGTTGGATTCTTAAAAAAAAATTATAATGTTTATTTAAGTGGTAAACTTTAATACTTACAATAAATTATTAGAAACATTAGTTATCTATAAATCCAATCATCAACCTATCCTTTAACTAATACAAAACAAGTTATAGGAATTGATGATACTTTTAATATTTATTTACTTACACTTTTAACGAGTTAAAATTTGACCAAGCTAAGCATCTGAAACATTAAATCTACGTTTATTAAATTCTTTCAAGATATTTTAAAGCAGACTCAGTTTCGGTCAAAGGCCTCTTCAGTGCTTAGCTAAAAACATCTGATTCAATAGAAAATAAAATTATTAATTAGAATCTTTAAAAGTTTAAAAGGACTTTTAACTAAATGAACATGAATTGAGATTGTATTTGAATAAGATTTTATTTAAATAAGCACTGAAGAGGTCTTCGAACAAAACTGAGTCTGTTTTAAAATATCTTGAAAGTATTTAATGAACATAATTTCTCCTCAAAAAGTTGAGATCTTTTTATTAGTTTTCGAAAAAATCTGAGCCTATATCATTAAAACTACTTAAGTTGTTAGACATTTAAATTACTAAGAGTTTAGCAATAAATAATTCTAAATACGTTTTCTATAAGATTTTTTTTTCACATTTGAATAATTTTTACTTCTCTTTCAATTAATCGTATTTAGCAGTTTTAAAATTGCAGTGCAAATTTTTTAGTTACTAAGTTTTTCAAACTCTTTTGAATATATATAAAACAAATAAACGAACTTATTTTATTAAGTTTTTGAGTACTGATGAAAAACAACTAATAATTCACTACCAGTTAGTTTATACTATAATATCTCAACTGTTTTAAGGTAAAAGTTAAAAAAAATGTATAAATTTTTTAAACAAAAATATAACAAAAAATTTTTAACTGAAGTTTTAGAAGATAAAATACAAACTAAAGATAGTGAAAAAAACGAAAACTTCAAAACTTCCAGAGAAGCCTCCAACTCGCTTAAAGGTAATTATTTTGATTTTAATCTTGTGGTCTGATGATCGAATCGGCATTATCAATCCTTTTGTTAAACTTGATCTTGTCTCACGGCAAACGAAAGTCCGGACTTCTGCTCTGCAGACTTTCGCCAATTTTTTTGTTATTTTGATTTTAAGGGGATTTAATGTTCAAATAATGATAATTTTAGTAAAACATGCATGGGTCATGTCTTACATAAAAACAGTTTAGATAAAAAATGCGTGCACCAATTAAAATAGTCAAAATTGATAGTATCAAAAAGTTTTTTTTTGTTAGCTACAGTCATCGTTAAAAATTTAAGGGTCTTTGAAATTTACAATCGTGCATATTTGTATTTATTATTAAAATATTAAAAATTTGAAAAAAAAGCGCCCAACCTTGAAAACACAGCAATGTTAGAATATTAAAAAAAAATATTGCGGCTAAATCATCAGTTGGTGTAAAAATGTCAAAAAAAAAAACGTTTTTTTCTAATGGGTACACTCAAAAAGTCAAACCCCAATCCATTGGAATTTTTTTATTTGATGTAAAAGAGCGTTCTCTAGAACAAAAAAAATCTTAGTTAGCTTTAAATATAAAGAAAATAATTTGATCTAAAGTTAAGACATTTTTTTTTAATTCAAAATATGTTAACCGAGCTTACTTAACGCTCGTACTTAAAAAAACGTATTAACTCTATATAGATTTTTTATATAAAAGTATAAAAAAATATATATTTAATTGTAAATTTAGACGAAAATATATAAATTCATTTTTTAAAGATAGTGAAAAAAATGAAAACTTCAAAACCTTTAGAGAAGCCTTCAACTCACTTAAAGGTAAAAATTTAAATTAAGAATATAGTGATCACTATTAATTTTATTTCTATTGGTTAGTCAGAAATTATTACCACTAACAAAGTATACTAGCTTAGAAATACCTACTCTATTTTTCTTTAGCAATACAGATGTTTTGATAATAAAATAACAACTAAAATGGTTTACTACTTTAATTGAAACTCATAGTGTTGACAAAAAAAGCTCTGTTTAAAAATCAAACAAAATAAATTCCTGCGCAAAACTTAATGTAACCTTAAATAATTGCTGTAATCTAAATAATTGTAACCTAAAAAAAAACCTTAAACAGTTATAGAAGATAGTTTTCTCTCTATTTATAACAAAAGTTTTATTATATTCATTGATCTCCTTATACTCATAAGTCGTTTAATAACTTTTAAAACTATTATATTCTTAGTGTATACAAAAATACAAAAAAGTAAAATAAAAGTTGTTGAAGTAAAGTTTTGTTTGCTTAAATTACTAGGAGTATATTATAAATATTCGTAATACTTATTAGCTTTTATATAAAATTTATAAATTTATTTTTAAAACAATTAAATGTTACTCATTTTAAACACATTTAAAAGCAACCAATTACAAAAGTTAAATAAAATTAAAAGAATAAACTATGCTTGGTTTGAAATTATGTACGGTTTAATTAGATAACTACTAAACAATGAGTTTCAGTCTAAAAATAAAAGTTGTTGAAGTAAAGTTTTGTTTGCTTAAATTACTAGGAGTATATTATAAATATTCGTAATACTTATTAGCTTTTATATAAAATTTATAAATTTATTTTTAAAACAATTAAATGTTACTCATTTTAAACACATTTAAAAGCAACCAATTACAAAAGTTAAATAAAATTAAAAGAATAAACTATGCTTGGTTTGAAATTATGTACGGTTTAATTAGATAACTACTAAACAATGAGTTTCAGTCTGTATATCACAAAATTCTAGTCTAAAGTTAATAGAAATAAAAGTGAGCATAAAATTTAACTAACAAAGATAATACTTCTGACTAGTGTTTTAAATTAAAACTTAATTACAATAGTTTTGCTTTTGGGTTACATTAATTTTTATTCTGCCAGCAATCAAAAACAAAAACTTTGTAATTGTTTAAAATTGTATTAATAGATGTGCAACTTTTTTTCTTTAACGATAAGTCTGTTGTAAAAACCAAAACTCTTAAATTCTTACTATTTTACTAGATTTATTGTTTTATGCGGTCTAAAGTTTATGCTAAGATATTAATACGTATTTTTGTTTATACAAATTTTGTTGTAATAGCTATTTATTCGGTTGTCGACTTTGAGTCTATTCAGAACTATTTTATCTACAGAAGAGTTAAACATATAGTTCTTATACTTTCAAAAGTTTACCTGATAATATTTTATCAAAGTATTAACAAAATGAAAAACAAAATAAATATAAAATAAGTTGTCACAGAAAATTGATTCAAAAAACAAATATTTTATTCCAATTTGTTTTTTACTTTTATTTATTATGTGATTGATTTTAAAACAGCTGTTATGTCTAATACTTATTCAAACGTATAAAACAGGTAAATTCTGTTTTTTCCTAAAGCTTTTGAAGAATCTAAAAACCTCATACTTTTGGATACATCTGATCCTTCAAACTTTGTTTTTTTTGACTTGTTATCAGGTTTGACTTATTCTTTCTAATTTGTTTTTAATGTATTAATTAAAGAAAAAATGCTTTGTTTGTGTTTTAATATAATATACTAGAATAACCAAACTTAGTTTAAGTATAAGTCTTGATATAGTAAGTAAAAACTTAGTTTTCAGCCTTCAACTTAATAATTGGGAAATTTCGAAAGTTTCAAAAAAGATGGTACGAAACCTTCTTAGTAACAAACATATATGAATAACTGTTTTAAGGGTACTTATACAAATAAATTTTACGATTAACTATATTTAGATTAGTATGTTTTAAACTTTATGAGCCAAAAAACAAAAAACAAATGTATTTTTCAAAAAAGATGGTACGAAACCTTTTTAGTATCAAACATATATGAATAGCTGTTTTAAGGGTACTTAAACAAATAAATTTTACGATTAATTATATTTAGATTAGTTTGTTTTAAACTTTATGAGCCAAAAAACAAAAAACAAATGTATTTTTATGGTATTTGAAAACAGTACTTTATAAAAGTTAAACATTTTAAGTCACTACTGTTATAAACTAAAACAACCGTACATAGTATAATGTAATTACATACAGATTTTTAAGAAAAACTCAATAATTTAACAATATTTTGTGTTTCGTTTTAAACAAGACCATTATAGAATGTGTTATTACTGAATCAAAAAAAGTAGTAACCATGAGTTCACAGCAAATTAAAAATGTGAAAACAAGTGCTACATATAAAAGCAGCAATAAAAACAATTTTGTGCTTTAAGAAATAAAATTTGAATGCACAGTTTAGAATAGTATAATTCATGTTTTATATTAATTAATGTATACATTTTTGTTTATTTAGGAAACTTAATTTATAAAATTTAGTCGTTTTAACTCTATATAAAACCTATCATTTTGATAAGCTTAGTATAAATAAAACAAAACATTTAAAAAAATACAATTACTGAACTACAGCTAAATTAAAATTATTTTCAATGTTTTAAAAATTTCATTTTGGTATTTTATAAAAAATCAAAGAAATTTAAAAAGCTTTGTTTTTGCTTTCAAAAACATATTAATTTTAAAGTTTTAAATTAACAAAGAAAGTTACATTCTAGAAGTAAAAAAAAGTACGGTCTGTAATAGTATTTCTTATTTAAATTCAATATAGTTTCATGTAAGCACTTTTCTTAACCTCTAATGTCTCAATATTTGTAAAGTCTCTGTCAAATTAACGATGACTTTGCAATAACTTTGAGTATAACAATAAATAAGTAGGCGTTAAATGAAGTTTTTCTTTTTGATAAAAGTTGCGTCAGAATATATTGTATTGTATTTTCACTAACAAGTACAAATGTTAACGAAACTTTAGGACTTTAGTTTGAAAAAGTTCTAATTTTATTCGTTCATTTGCGAATATTTAGGAGTCTGTAGATTTTGTACTAGCGACGTACTGTTTAGTTTTTAAATAACTTATTATGACTAAAATTAAACAAGAAAAATTACAAACTGAAATAAATGTAACTGAAAATCCTCTTAATAAATAATCGATTTAAATTAAAAGTGTTAATAAATCTTAGAATTTTATATCTGATTAAACTACCTTTTTTTAATTCAATATATTTTAATATTATTTACTTAAATGGTTTCTTTAAATAATGAAGGATTTTGTCGCGATAAGAAATTGCTTGCAGGCAAGAGAGGAATAGGTTTGGGTGTCGGGTATAATGTCGCCTGCCTCCTAAATAAAGAATTATCTTAAACTACTAGTAAATGAAAAAAGATTTATACAGTTTTCTACCATAAACTATAAACAAGTGAAAATTAAATGAAACTAAAGCTAAGCTAAACACTGTAAGTCATAAAAAACATTTAAACACAAGTAATCAAAAATATGACCAAAAGATACTTAGAGTTTAACTTAACGAAGCCCTACATTTTGTAAATGATTTTAACGCATTGAAAATAGCACACACACTGCATCAACTAACCGATTTCTCAGTGTTTCATAACGTTCTCTGTTTTACATAAAAAGCTAATAATGTCTAATTTTCTTATGTACAGACTTATTTTTTATCTAACAATAGTTTATATTCACAAAACTTTAAAGACGCTAACAAAGGGATAGAAAAAAATTTTTATTACCGTCTTAGATAAAAACAGTTATTTATTACATATTTCAGCTAACAAACTCGGATTTACTTTTATTTTAATTTATAAAACTAGAGACACTATTGCAGTGCAACATATAGTAAGAATCTAATAGGTACTTAAGTAAAAAGATAACTAAATATCAATATAAAATAAATTTTAAGTAACTTTAAATTACCGTTAAGTGTGCTTTATATCAAAAGGGATGTAAAAAAATATTTTTTTGTTTTTAACTATAAAGAAAATAAATTATACTTATACCCAATAAAATTTGTACATTTGATATACCTAGCTGGTTCTTCGTTACTTTAATAATAACATACTTGATAAAATAACGGCTACTTTTATCTTTAAAAAATTTGGTTTTTAGCTTTTATATTATTTTAAAGCTTTTATTTTAAATAAAAACAAAATTAAACTAAAAAAAGTGATACTTTAATTTGGTTAAAAAAAAAATTTAAATGAGAGTAATTTAGTTGAAAATCGATAGTAATTCATAAATAGTTATAAATTGTGCCTCATAGATAACTCACTTCTTGGTGGGGTATTTAACAACGCTTTTTTCAATTATTTGTTATCATATTCTAAGAAAAAAAAAGGTTTTAATGTATTAAGGGCCGAACTTATTTTCTAACAAAACTCATATACAACTAACTACATGTTCACGGTTGTTTTTTATTACATTAGACTATTTAAAGATTGAACCTATAGTTTAAACCGTCGGTATTTAAACTTATATAGATATGTAAATTGTAAAATCTGTACGTTCTAGACTTCATAAGCATTGCTATTTGCAAATATCGTACATAATATTAACAGAAATGTACCGTATAATCAACTGTATTTTTTATGAAACTAAAAGCAGCTGCTAACTTTGTTGAGAAGTTATATCTGTATTTTAAAAGATCAAGTAAAACATTGATGAAATTTTACATAGCTTAAGCCTGGATTTTCGTATGCCTTGAGACAATGTTAAGTTTATATAAAAGTTTAATCATACCATTTCGATCATCAGACCACAAAACCTCAGTTTACCGATGGCTTAAGGTCTGATAGTCGAAATGGTATCATCAAATTTAAGTATAATTTTCTTAATAATAGCAAATTCATATTTCAAATTTTTAATTAAACAAAAAAGTAAGAAAACTACTAAAAAATTTATGCATTTTTTTATTAATGAAAGAATAAAACAATATTTTTGGAAAGCAAAAACAAAATAAAAGTGAAGCAAAGCCTTTGACTTTGTGACTTGTGAGACTGTAATTCAATTTTTGAAAAGTAAAAATTCAACATTAAACGTTATAAATAGACATAAAAGTTTTAAAAGAACTAAAAAAGTACGCCAAATTTCTCCGAAGCTAAAAAACAACTTAATTTTTTACTAATTAAAACAGAAAAATTTTATGAGACTGCCAATTTGGCTTGATAAGATTGTTATTCAACATTTTGTAAAGGAAACATTCAAGTTTAAGTGTTTTAATTGAACAAAAATATAAAAAGCAATAAAATTAACTATTGAGTTCAAAACAAATAAATAAGACAAAACAATCTATCCACAGGGGAGATGTAAGATAAGAGAAGTGAAAAAATTGTTAGCATAGAAATTGTCCGCTTGGACTGTCACGTTACCCATTGCTTGTGTAGAGTTTGCGCGAAAATTTGGTTCAAGGATTACAAAAAGTGTCCTGTGCGCAACCAGAGTTTCAGCAGAAATAGTTTTATTAGTGACTTTTTTAATTCAACTAAACCAACCATTAACATTTAGGATATTTTATTTTATCAGTTTAGTTTGTTTTTGAAATTTGACAAAGTGTCTACTTAAATAAAAGTTAATAGTTAGTTTTTCTAATTTTATTTAAAAATTTTAGCTATAAATTCTTTTAATTAGCGGCTTAAATATCTTTGATAAGGCAAAAAAATGTTTTTACAAGTATATAAATAAAAGTTTTATTTTTTTCCTATATGTACAAAACAAATCACTTTAGTAAGTAAATAAATTATTAGAATTTAAACTAGCCCTTGCGCATTTAAGCTTTCAACAAATTATTGACGTGTAATTAGTCTGTAACGATAAATGTAAATATAAAAAAGAGAAGTAATTGTGTTGATTGGGAACCATTCAGTCCAACCCGCGTCGTTTCCCACCCGATTAAATACCACCCGGTCAAATCTAAAAACCGCTTACCGATCAAAGATAAAGGTTAGGGGTAGTAGTGGTAGTAAAAAATAATTTGATAGTAAATAAAACAAATATATTAAAAAGTAGAGAAATAAATAAAGAAAACTAAAAAACTTTCTGAGTGGGATTTTTGCGTGGGTGGGATTTGATAGGGTGGGAAATGATCGGGGAAGGGAATTGTCAGTATACCGTGTTAATTACATATTCAAACGGTTTCTGGTAAACGAGGTCTGTGGAATTACATCAAAGATGTTCATGTAACTGCAAAACTCTCTGTAATTAAAAATGAAAGTAGTTTTGTAAAAATCACTGTAGTCAACAATATTTTTCTTTAAAGATGTTACATATAAATTGAAAAATCATACACTTAATGTAGCAAGGATAATTCGTAAATTATTTTTAAGAAAAGGTTAAAAGCTGTTGTTAATATTTTTAAATACTTTATTACTGACACTTGCTCAGCTTTAAGAAACAAAAACTTCCTTTTTGATAAATTCTATTAAAAAACAGATGACTAAAAATAAAAGCTGGGAATAAATAAACAGTTTTTTTTTATTAGATATGTACTACTCGTTATTATACCCTAGCAGGGACGTAGCTAGCTCAAAAAAGTTACGAATATGCAAAAAATTAAAACATCTGAAATGACGCGGGAAACGTCCTAGCGGGAAAACAGCAATTTAAAATGCCTCTAATTTTATTGAGTTTAATATGAAAATATGGAGTTATGTTGACCCTTTAAAAATAAAGTGTTGAAGTATGATAGATAACTAACTGTATACAAGGCATTTTATTTTGCTCCACAGCCCCTATGAATCTGTATGTGTTGCCACTTGTGTAAACCCATAAAACTTTATGTGAAAATAAGAAAATCAAAATTTAACTCAAAAACATTTGTATTGATTTCAAAATCAAACATTTAAGGTAGTCAATGGAAACATCATTAAACTATGCAAATTTTTGTAACACAAAATTGTTTGATTTTGATTTTTGAAGAAAAAGCTGCAGCTTCCATTAGAAACAATTTTACAATGCAGCTTTTTGACAAATTAAATCTTTAATGCGCTAATTGCATACAATTTAGATGTTTTTAATTCGTTTAATATTTACGACACTAAAAATTATAGATAATACATACATGTCTTATCTCTCAGGAGTGCATAACTAAGTTTAAATGAATACTTAAAGCTAAAGAGAGCAGAGTCTTTTCAGGCTGAAATAAAAGCAAGTTTTTTTTGCACATAAGTATACGTTTCTGCAAATCTGCAAAAACGTACCAAGCTACGTGCCTTTACCCTAGTATTTTAAGCGTATTTGTAATTAAAAAATTTAAATAAATTAAGATTTTTCTATTGATTATTTTTAAGTCGTGTAAACTTTACAACTTAATAAAGAACATATAACTTTAAGTTTACCTTTTGCAACGTTGCAAAACAAAAGCATTTATTGGTTTACAAAAGCGACCCTCCGTGCAAACACGATCCTTCTTGCAAAAGTAACCCTGAGTGCTAATGCGAACTTCGTGCAAAAATTTCCTAAAATACTTTCAATAATCTAAAATCATATTTAGGCAAAAAACTTTTAAATAGGTCTATTTGCTAAGATTAATAAAAAAAAGTAGTTCGATGTAAAAAAAACTTTAAATTAGATACAGAGTTTAAGCTTTAAGAAGCTTAGTTGAAAGATATTTTGTTGTTTTTTTAAATGTACTAAGTATTAAATAAACTAGTACTAATAAGTTATCGGTCAAAATTCTCATACAAACTAAGTTTTTGAAAATTTTTACATATAAATTTATTTTAAAACTATTCAGTTTTTAGGTTGTTTCTTACATACATAAATAAATTTTCAAATAAGTCTTAAAATAGTTTTTAAGTACTACAGATATTTTACGAAACTTAAGACACAATTATTAAAAAAATATTTTTACAGAGCTAACAAATAAGATATATTTCAGCAAATCTTATAAACTACTTCTGTTAGCAACCAATTTTGAAATCTAGTTTTGAATACGTAAACAGTTTTAGATTTCCCTAGAAAATAATCAATAAATAAACTAAGCAAAACTAATTAAAACTAGATTTACAATTTTAAATTACATCACTATAAATAATTAGTAATATTAATAGTAAATATTTTACTAAGATAAGCTAGTGTATAAAACTAAAAGTATAAAGAACAATAAATAAAATATGCGACAAACTAGAAAAAACATTTATCACAACTTATAAAGACTATAGTTATAAACATTTTTTTGTTGTATTACTTTAAAGTAAAGTACGCAGTTTAAACACAGCGCAAAGTGCGAACCCAATCGGCAGTATGTACCTAAAAAATGTTGGTCTTTTTTACTAGCGTAATATTTTTTTTATGCATTTTTTTAAAGCTTTAAAACGTTTTTTGTTAAGCCTAATACAAACATGTTATCAACTACTAAAGGTTACAGTTGACTATTGAACCAAACTACAATAAAACAAAACAAAGATTTTCACCACAAAATCATAGCAAAAACTTTCTACATACTAGCAAAACATGTTTGTTGAATGAATTAGAAATACATACTTGAAATTTTAAAAAAAATAGCTTATTTTGATGTTGTTTTAGCATTTAAAAACTTAAAGATATTCCGAAAAGAATTTGCGATCAACAAAAAGTGTTTGCTTCATCGAAACGACTTGCTACACTAACAGAAATATTTTCAAACTCAACTAGTTATATATAAATTTAATTAGCATTGTTTATCATTTTCGTAAATATCGCTTTTTACATTTATGTTTCAATAATTGTTATGTAAATATCAACTGCACTGTTCATTAATTTTAATAAATTTAAATTACTATATTTTAATCTTTGGATATGCAAATTTAAACTGCACTTAACTTTATTTCCTTTAAATAAATAAACTGTAGATTGCTTGTTTTAAATATTGGATTAGATATAGAACTTGTAAGTTCTTTTTTTTTATGCTTTGTTCAAACTTAATACATAGCTTATTAAAATGTATAACAATATTATTTTAAATTTTCTTTTAGATTTAATTTCATTTTCAATATAAAAAGTTTTTTAAAAACAGCGTTATCGGCTAAAAAAAAAGTGTGATCCAACCTAAGCGGCAAGTCAATGATAATAAACATTAGCAAACTTTTATTACTTCTTTTAACAAAACAGCTTTATTAACTACAAAGCTTTCGCTAAACATTCGAAACACTACCAGACTAAGTTTTGAAAGAATTGTTTTACCAACACGTTTATTTTTGACTAAAAATTTTTGAAAAGAATTGCTTTTATGAATTGCAGATAATACATACAAAATAGTTTATGAACTACTGATAATAACTTTGTACTCGATTTTCGTACACAATTATTAAGAAATAAACTTTACTCAAAATATGTTATAAAGTTCAAGTAATATAATTTTGAATTTTTTTTTGTTGATTGTGTGTTCATCTTTTGAGTATTACTGTTTAATTTAATCACAAAGCTTCATTTTATATGTTTACAGTAGCTTTTGGAAGCAGTAAATAAACACATGTATAAAGAATGTAGTGTTTTGTATCAAATAACCTTACAAAACGTCTGTTTTTTAAAATCATGAGGCATGTTTTTCACTGTCGTCAGAATATTCAATGTAATAGAAGATTTTTAACCCGTCACTTTTATTGTAAGCGTCTGTCACTTTTATTGGTGTTATAATGTTAAAGTAATAAAACAATTATATGTGAAATGGTGTGGTTTAAAAGCAGTATGTAAAACTAACTCATCACATTTTTGGATCATATAAAAATGAACATAGTCGAGTTCAGCGCTCTGTTTCTATTTGCCACATCTCTATACTTGTTTGTCGCAAATGTTCAGCATTACCGCGCGCAAGAGCGGACCAAATCAACGAATTCCATAAACGCGCTCAGAGCCGTTTCAATTTTGCTTTTGAGCTTGCAGTCGTTCGCCGTCATGGTCGTTGTTGTTTTCACGAGTTTCAACGATAAAAAAAGTAATTTTTATTGGAACGGAATGTCTAACAGAAGCTTCATTTATGAGGGGAACCGGACCAACGAAACAGAAGTGAAAGAGAAAGGTTCAAACTCGGCCTACAAGCTGGTCAACATATTTTTTGCCCTGCTCTATAGGCTCCTCGTTGAGCTCATGCTCGTGTCCAGGGTCAGGTTTATATTCAAGAAGGTGCCTTTCTGCTGCAAGCGGGTCGAGCTAAGGTGCGTGGCGTGCATCTTTCTCGCCACCTTCCTCACAACCGTCCAGTTCCTCAGCCACGTCAACTTTGTCGTCATCGAGAGAAAAGTCCTTTTCTTGATCAAGAGTATGACGTACTGCGGCAACTTGCTGTGCAAGCTGTACTTTGTGCGCTGCTCACTAGTCACCTTCAAGTCGTTCCGGATGCTAAGCAAGAAAATATTCAACCGCCAGAGAGCATATGTGAGGAGAATGAAGTCGTGCATGATGGCGTACGTCATCAATGACGTCACTCTGGTAGCGGTCATCGGCGCTTTGAAGGGTTTAAACGCTTTCAAGTACGAGGGGTCGGTCATCATAGTGGTGTCTCTCTTCTCGAACTGCGTCGACTTCGCCATACTGCTGTGCACCTACAACAGGTGGAGAAGCATACTGACTTTGTATTATTGCGAAAAGAAAAGTGAAAAGTCTAAAGGAAGTAAAAAGTTGTCGGAAAATTGCAAAACTGAGCAGGCAAGGTTCAAACAAAAGACTTTGCCGTTGAAGTAGAACTTGTAGTTGTTGTAGTTTTTTTAATTTTTGATTAACGAAACTGTTTCTAAAAATTAATAATAACATTTGTGTTAAAGTTTTGTTATTTGAAATTAAATTTGTCAAAAAAATGTTATTCACTGCTAAAGTATGCTAAAGAAATTTTATTATTAGAACGTTTTTAAATATGTTAATTTTTAATAATAAAATTAAAATTTTGTTTGATTTTAATCAGAAAATGTGAACACTGAATTTATCCAACTTAATGTTTGATTTACATAGTTTTAAAATCTTTAATTGTTGTCAAACATTACATTTGAAATTAAAATTACTAAATTATACAACTTTTAACTACAAAAAAGTAAAGTAGTTTATATTACTAAGAGTGCTTAAAAGAGTTTACCTAACAGGTAAAATATTAAAAAACTTATAAAGTTTTTAAAATAATAATTTAAATGAACAAACGCAGTTACAATAATAATTTATTAATTGTTATAGAGTTAGATAAATAAGTATATACTTTTAAATCCTTCATTTTACCAATAATAACCTATTTTAAAAGTAAAAAATAAAAGCTTCTTTTTTAACATTGGTATTATTTTGTTTAATTGTCTTTTTTTGACTTGATTGAAACTAGTCTAAAATTTGTTTTTATATTAATAGGTTAAAAAAAAACAAGTATACGAATCGTATAATAAAAGGAAAAATTACACTACAAAGAAATAGAAACAATTTAATTTATAGAGGGTCAATAACTTAAGCTATAAAATAAAACTTTAATGATTTGTTATAGACAGTTTTTTGAAAGTTATAAAGTTGTAGTTTTATATATCTTATAACAAACAACAAATAAAACTTGATGTTTTATCAGAATTTAATAAAAAACCTACTCGCTTGTAAGTGTAATAGAAAACTATGAACAGGCTAAAGTTAAAAACACTAAATAGCTACTAAAAGTACTTATAACAATAAACGTTTTATACTAACTTAAAATTAAATTTTTGTGGCTATGCTTTTTTAATTCATATATCAAGTATAAAACAAACAAATAAGTAAACACTTTCAAGTTTCGCGTAGTAAGAAGCCAAAATGGTTGCAAAATAAAACCATAATCAAAGTATAAAATCAATTATGACTTAAAATTAAGGTAGTTTGCTTAAAATTAAAGTACTTAATTACTAGCTTTGTTTAACTTTTTCTTTCTTTTTTACTTTTGACTAGCACATAAAAATTAGAAGCAAAATAACTAATTGCGAATTAGAAATCACTAGTCATGTTTCAATATTTTGATAGTTATAGTTGCGTTTTCAGCATTTTTATTGAAGGTTAAATTTATTGTTATAAATATTTAAAAGCTTGGAAGCTAATTTTATTTAAACAAATAAAACTTTAAATACGTGAACTTATTCAGATTAATTTTTTTATTGTTTTTAAAAATCTAAAAAAAAAGAAACTTTTAATAAATTTTTTTCATACCAAGTTAAACCAAAACATGAAGTTCCAGCAACTTGTATTTTGTTAGCTTATTATCAAAAATTTTATTTATTACTTTCATTCATTTTTTAGGTAATATTTTTTACTTCTTAAAATAGCTCAAATGTTTAAGTTTATCATTTTAACCTAATTTCAACAAAAAAAGAAACACAAACTTGCTAAGTTTAATTTTTACAAATAGGCTAAATTTATTAATAAATTATTGTTATTTCTACAATATATAATGTATTATTAGAAACCAGGTTTTCTAAAACCTTTTTTCATACGGCCCCCTGTAAAGAAATTAAAAAACTATGATCCCACAACAACATTACTTAAAAAATTGCCATTAAAAACATCTAAAACCTTTTTTTGCTCTTAATCAACAACTCCAGAATATTTTGTGTAAGTTATGTTTGACCTCATGGCAATCCTGTGGCTCTTTTACTGCTCATTCTTACTGAATATCTGTTATGGCTCCCAAGGGTGCCACTTGACCCACTTTGGGAAACCCTGTTGTAAACCAATAAGATACTCAGTAAAAAATATCCTTAGATAGTATGTATTTATCAGTATTATTCTAAAACAAATGTTCATAAAATTATACTTGACGATTTTCTTTTAGTATATTACTAAAACTATACTTCATAAAACAATTAAAATAGGTTTAAACACTCTTAAAAAACTAACATACTTTAAAATAAATGTTTTAACGTGCTCAAGTAGTCTAAAAAAAAATTTTATTTAAAAATTATATGTCGTTAGACATGCTATCTGTCTTTTTTATTTATATATGCTTATAACGAGTTATTTCAAATATAAGGTTTTTTTTCTTCAAACATCGTTTAAAATTTTTCTAGGTATTTTGATTTAAAAACAAAAAGATATTTTTTTTAAGAAATTCTAAGGTTTTAGAATATATATTAAAAGTTACATAAAAACATGTTTGTTTTTTTCTAAAAAAATGTTTATGCTTAAATTAATTATGTATAGTTTTTAACGATAACTAGCTTGTACAAAGTGTTTCTAGTCTTATTACTTACTTTTTATTAATATTTCAAAAACAATAATGGTCATTTACTTTGAGAAGCTTATAAAACCTTTTTTAGTATTTCATAAAATTAAATCATTGCCAACTACAATATCATTTAACTATTATTAACTAATTAATTATTAAATACTTTTTGACTAATGCATCTTAACTTGACAACCATCATGTAAGATTTTGTATTGCAAAATTACATTTAATAAAACTTAGGTTGTCATTTAAAAGTTATTCTCACAATATGTTCTCATAAACTGAGCTTCTAGAGGCATAAATTATAAGAAATATGATGACAACGTATAAGAATTAAAAAACTCAGAAAAATATTAGATGTTGAAAGTCTGTATATAAATAAATTAGGTCTATTTATGTTTAAGTTTAACAATATCTGTACCAGCTAACTTCAATACTTACTATAAAAGTGTAAAAAATGTCTATAATTATCATACGAGGTCATCTGAAACAAATGTTTTCCTACTTAGATTAAACAGCAAACTAATTCATAAATCGCTCTTCTGCCAGGGTAGTGAGATTTAGATTAAGCTACCATTATCTTTAAAAAATATAAGTCATTGTGGAAAGTTCCAGGATTATCTTAAAAGTTATTTACTAAATAGTGCTTTTCAAGGTCAATAGTGATCATTGCTACTCGTCTAATTACTTTTGTTTAACGAGTTAATAGCATTTTTTATTTAATATACAATTTTTTTGTTCAAAAGTTAATTTGTTTGGTTACGACAACAGTAACTTAGTCTAGATTGCAAAATTTTCTATCCGGTTATTCTTAACATTATTTTTTAAGATTACGACTTTGAATTAAGTTAAGAATACTTACAAACTTTTTTCCTTTTATTTTTTTTGTTAGCATGCCAATGTTAAAAAAAGTTATAGATGTAGACACTTTAATAGAAAATGAAGTATTTAAATAGTAAGCAGAGATAACTGATTCAAGCAAACTTATGTTAAAAAATATCATTTTCTAAGGAAATCAAAAAAAGCAAAAGTTCTATTTTTTATGTTTGAAAATATTGTTTGCTTTACTTTATTGCAATTTTAGACTTAGACAAGTATTCAAAATATAGAAAAGTATATTTTGAAATAAAAAGAATACTGTTTTGGCTATAATTACATTCATTATTGTTGAAATCATTATTGTTTTTTTTTTTTTTTTATTAAAAGTATAAACTTTACAGTACTTAACTCCATATTTTCATTTATAAAAATTAAGTTCAGTTATTGCAAAAATCACTTCTTTAAAATTCGTTTAAAAAAACTTACAACAGTTTATTAAACTATTCAACTTGTTTTTACTGTTCAAGTTTAATTATTGAATAAAATAAAAATAACCTTTTTAGCACAAAATACTTATAAATTTTTTTTTGTAAAAATATTTCAGCGTATTACATTTTACTTTCTTTAAAGAATTTGTAACTTATAATTCAAGTATTCACACGTTTGTTATTAGTGTTGTTTATCTTCTTTTAAAATTTTGTTAAAAGTTATATATATTTTTTAGTTCTTATGTTACTAAACAAGACTCATAGTATATTATTACAAAGTTCAGTAAATTTTCCTTTAGTTTTAGTTTCTTTCGTTTGTCTTTTTAATTAACGGATTGTTTTATTACTAAAGATTTAAATATTTAAATAATAAAAAAACTTTGTGTAATAGCTCGTAAAAAACTTTATAAGCATGTGATGTACGACTCGATAACCGAAAAGTTCCTTTGTAAGATTCCAGGTCCTTAGACTAAACTTTTTGAGCGTTTTTATTATCGTTCAATAAACAATATATTTTATTCATTACTATCGTTTCTTTTTCTTATTAAGTGTATAAATGTTACAGCATTTATCTCTAAATTTTTATGTATAAAATTTAAGTACAATTATGGTAGAATTGAGTTGTTTAAAATTATTAGGAAGTTATATAATAGTTTATTTATCTATTGAAATTTAAAGTTCATTTTATTATACAAGTAAAATTATTAAATTAAAAAAAAACACTTTTAGCACAAAAAACTGATAAAATTTAACGTAAAAATATTTCAGCGTATTACATTTTTACCTTCTTAAAAAAAGTTGTAACCTATCATTCAAGTACTCAAATGTTTGCTGTTATTATTGTTTTTCTCCTTTTATAAGTAATTTAAAATTATATATTTTTTCTTAAGTACATTTCTAAATAAAAAATTCGGTTAATTTTTGTTTATTTTTCTTTTCATTCATTTTATTTAATTGATTGTTTCATTACTAAACGTTTAAACATTTAGATGATAAAAAAATTATGTGTTATAGCTCGTAAGAAACTTTATAAGCATGTGGTGTACGACTCAATAATCGAAAGGTTCCTTTGTACACCAGGTCCTTAGACCAAACTTTTTGAGCGCTTTTATTATCGTTCAATAATATTCATGTTTAGAAGAAGTATTTTAAAGAACGATTGAAGTAAAAAATCGTTGAAATGTACTGATTTTGTTTGATTTAAGTTTTCTATATATTCATGAAGACAAAAACTTATTTAAGTTTTACAAGAATTATTAAGACGGATAAAGATAAGTTTGTATTTTGAAGTAATACATAGTTTCTGCTAATAAAAGACTTCTTTCAATAAAATAAAGTAAGAAATATTGAATAGTAACGTATTTAGTGTTAAAGTTATAGCTATAATAAGAAACAATATGTCAAGTTATTTGGACTAATGTAGTGTTTTATTTGCTCAATAAAACAACTGTTCCAAGCAATCTTAAGTTATTTTTTTTTATTTTTTTGAGGAAATTAAAGAAAAAACTCTTCTTTTTATGTTTGCAAATTTTGCTTGCTTTCTATTATTACAGTTGTAGACTTGGGCAACTATTCAAAAAAAAAAAGAAAATAAAAAGAATATTTCAAAATAGAAGGAAATTTGTTGTTGTTAATATCATTATTGTTAAAATTATTATAGTTTTTTATCCTTTTTTCATATTAAAAGCATTAGTTTTAGAGTATTTATCTTCATATTCTATAAAATTCAACTTCAGTCATTGTAAAAATCACTTCTTTAAAATTATTTAAAATAAAATTTACAATTGTTTATTTATCTATTCAAATGTAAAATTGTTTTTACTTTTCAAGTTAAATTATTAAATAGAATAAAATTTACCTTTTTTACAAAAATATTTATACATTATTTTTTTGTAAAAAATTTCGGCGTATTACATTTTACTTTCTTTAAAGAAGTTGTAACCTATAATTCAAGTATTCACACGTTTGTTATAAGTGTTGTTTATCTACTTTTAAAAGTTAATTTAAAGTTGTATATATTTTTTTAGTTCGTATGCTACTAAACAAGATTCATACTACTTTATCAAACACAAAATTCAGTTAATTTTCGTTTAGTTTTGTTTTTTTAATTTTTCTTTTCGTTTAATTGAATGTTCATTACTTAAGATTTAAATATTTAAATGATAAAAAAAAAACTATGTGTAATAGCTCGTAAGAAACTTTATAAGCATGTGGTGTGCGACTCGATAACCGAAAGCTTCCTTAGTACACAAGGTCCTTAGACCAAATTTTTTGAGCGATTTTTTTTTATCGTTCAATAAACAATGTTAAACAATAACTTTAAAAACAAAGACTATAAAAAAAATGAACTTATTTAGCAGTGAAAACTAACTTATACAAAAAGTAACTAATGGTAATAAATGCTGTTAATATACAAAAAATAGATGACAAAATATACGCAAAATAAAAGTATAAAATAAATTGTATAATAAAACTTTTATATATTTTTAAAACTTTCAAAAATAAATTGTAAACTTTTATAGGATTTATAAATCAATTAATTGAAAATAATTTTTTTTGTGGTAAGGTAGTTTTCTTGTTAGTTTATTTTATGAAATTTTACTTTTTCAAAAACAACATTTTCTAAATTTAAGTTTTTAAGTAAAAACTTTTATACTCAGACAAAGCACTACTAAGATGAAATATTCATAACTATCAGCAAACTTTGCAGCTTTTTTGACAAAAATGCTTCATGAAAGCTCTGTTTGAAGCCTTTTCACAATAGCCTCTCTTTTGCCAGCGATTGCACTGTCTGTATTTATCCCTGCAATCTGAAAAATTTTTGCTTCATTAAAAAAATTACAACCTTACAAGTTAATAAATCAAAGCTTTGCTGAAGAATATTTATGAAAGAAAATGAGATAAAGTCCAAAGCTCTAAAAAAAACGTGTAAGCAGATGTTTTTATGATTTGGTAAAAATATATGCAACTTTAGATAACCCTAATCCCGTTGCGCTTCTTCAAAAACAAACCTTTGGCACACACCATTTCGCCTTGACTGATAAAACCGTTTTCAGTGCAATTTGCACTCGTTGCCCCCGTTGGTTTGTATCCTACCCCGCACTGGAGATGTGCTACTTCTCCAACTCCGAATAACTCAACAGGGAGCAATTCTTCTTCGTAGAATCCTTCGCCTTTGATTTCCGGAAGGTCGTCGATTGTGCATCCCTCTGAAATTTTTTTAAAATATGTTTATTTTTTAAAACACAAATATGATAGACTATTTAAGTCTCTAAATGAATAATAATAAAGGGCTCAAATAAAAACGTTAGCGATATAAATAAAAAGATGTTCAGATACCAAACATTTACTAGTAATACTACATTTTCACTGCTTTGTAGCAGATCTTCAGGTACAATAATTAAACGTTAATAGGTTATGTTTTTCAAATCGTCCTTTTTATTTGTTTTTTTTTCGTCGTAAATGCTTGATATAGTTGTTTTTTTAATATTTTTCCTAACACATACTAATGTTTATAACTACTTACCAATTTAAATACTATTCATTAGCTACATATATATACATAAAGTTCTTTAGATCGTCGTTTAATTGTTGTACCTGAAAATCTGCTATAAAGCAGTGAAACTGTAGTAGTACCATAATCGTTTTGTTTCTGAACGTCTTGTTATTGTTTTTAAAACAGTTGATTACTTTGTTGAGTAGGTAAAAACCTCTGGTATTGACAGCTTTATATATTCTTAAAACTATGATTTAATTGCATTTTATTAAAATCTTTTTTTCTAAAAATAACTTTAATAATTGCCCATCTACATTTTTTATCACCCCTTTACTAGTTAATTACTTATTAAAATTTTGCCCCCTTGCTAGTTATTGCTTAAATTTCCCAAAGAAGGCGATTTTATCCTCTTATGGGAAACTCTGATTTAAAGCTGATAATCATCCTTTTGTTTATACAGCTGACTTCGTTTATTGTTTTCCATTTACTCATGTTTGCTCCTAATAGAGATTTTAATAAATTTATAAAACATAAAGATCTACAATCACAAAAAGTAGCCTAACGTTTAAGGAAAATATTTATACTAAGCTAAGTTTTGCATAAAAATATAAACAAGCCTGAATTTTACAAAAAAATCAAACTATCCTGAGTTGTCCTAAGTGAGTGGCTATAAAATAGAAATGTTATTCGCTGAACATACTTTTAATCGGTTTGAAAAATAAAATGAAACAAAAATGAAAGATTGGATAAAGTACCATGTTCAAGCCTATTTTTTACTTGCTTTATACCAGGGTTTTCTAAAATTTTCCTTATCGTCCCCTTGTTAGAAGTTTTTAAAACAATTTCCCCCTTTGTTAGCTAATTATATGTTTACTTTTTCGCTGCATTACATGTTCATTGTCTACTTTAAGAAACCCTATTTTATACTAAAAACTTACTTAGGGCATCTACTTAACTAAGTAATCAAAAAAAAATTACGGGTGCAATTGAACCCGTCGCCATGGAAACCAGGAAAGCACACGCAGTTGAAACCACCATCGGTGTTCAAGCAACCAGCTGACTCGTGACAACTCGCCGTTTGTAGCTCGCATTCGTCAATATCTGAATTATGTAAAACGATTTTTAAATTATTAACAAAAGACTACAGGATAGTTTAAATTCTTATAAATATACTAAAGGTTCCGCATCTCAAAAATTAATGAGTGTTTAAAAAAGAACTTTTCTGTAGGACAAGTTAAAAAGATTATAATGGTACAATAAAAACTGACTTTTTTAAAGATAAAATTAATAGTTAATAAAAATTATTACTACGTATTAGTAAGTTTCAAAGCTTATTTTAGCCAAATCTAAAAAAACGTTTAAAATAAAAATAAATGTTCATAGAGGTCTAACTAATAAGGTTAAGGTGGTTTTATATTCTGTTTTAAGTAATAAAAACTCAGAATTATTAAATTTGAATTGTCGGAAGTTGAACAGCGGTTAACATTAAGCAAATAGTCAGTTTATGCGTTATAAAATCAATTAGTGACTGTAAAAGATAAATGCTGGTTTACTTTACACAGTATTTTCTAGTTTAATACACTGATGATTTTTTTTTTTATATTATTAAAACCTTACTACAAAATCATATTCATTTAATGTTTATTTAACTGAGAAAAAATGCTAAAACAGTGAACATTTTGTTTACTTGACTAAAAA
The DNA here is from genome assembly GCF_965202585.1 of Thalia democratica. Taxonomy (NCBI): domain Eukaryota; kingdom Metazoa; phylum Chordata; class Thaliacea; order Salpida; family Salpidae; genus Thalia; species Thalia democratica. Next base: position 12,121,472 of record NC_139173.1, on the reverse strand, counting down.
AATGTGTATGACTGTAATGTAAAGACTAGTCTTATTTTTATGATAGGTAAAAAATTCGGGTAGCTGTCTAAATTGCGCGAGCGTACAAAATTGCACGAGGGGACAAAATTGCATGAAAATACAAAATTGCACGAAGTTACTTTTGCACGAAGACTGTTTTGCACGAGAGCGCAAAATTGCACGAAGATATAAATGCACGTAGACAAAATTGCACGAAGGTTCACTTTTGCACGAAGAGACTTTTGCACGAGGGTATTATTTTGCACGAGCAGACAATTTTGCACGCAGACACTTTTGCACAAAGGGTCATTTTTGCACGAGTGACAATTTAGTACAGAGGGTCAGTTTTGCACGGATTTTGCTTCCTTCCCAGGGACGGGCCAAAGTTGCGCGTAGACATTTCTGCACGAGAGGACAAAATTGCATGAGAAGACTCTTTTGCACGAAAACGTTTATTCAATATTTTAAAAATAAAAGAATCATAATTAAAAAATTTAATAACTAAATAGTAGAAAAATACGAAAAAAAATTATATAATATTCAAAAAAATAGCTAAAAACTGGATTATAAAGTTTAATAAGTAAGTAATAAAAAATTATTTTAAAAAAATAAGTAAAAAATTTAAGCAAAAAAATAACAAATCAAATAATAATAATTATAAAATAATAGCTAAAAAAAAAAAGTACATATAATATTTTTAAGTAAAAAAAATATATTTTCAAGTAAAAATAAAAACTAAATGTTATTTAGAATAAAATAAATAATAAAAAGAGTCAGAAATTAAAAAATAAAATAACTAAATAATAAATAAATTAAAAAATAATAATAATAAATAAGATCTATAAAATTTAAAATTTATAAAATTAATTTATAAATACATTAAATAAATCTCCAAAACAAACGTTAATAAGATTAATAATAAAATTCAAAATGAATGAAATAAATAATTAAATAAATTTAAAAGAAATAAAATTAATTAAAAAAGTCAAAATGAACAAATTAAATAATAAACAAAAGTCAATCAAAAAAAATGTATAAACAAAAATAAAATTTTTTTTATAAAATTAGACTCTAACCTTTATTAAAATATAATTACCAAAAAGAGTTTTGTTTATATTAATAATTTTTTTTTTGTTAAAAATAGAAATTTACTAATTGGAGCTGTTGTATTATTTTGTTTGTTTTATTTTAGTCGAAAGCTTGTATCTCCTTTTTTTTCTAAAAACGTAAGAAGCAAATTGCTTCTGACATGACAGTCCTTTTTCGCAAGTCTGGGTTAGATAAAGAGAAAAAACAGAGCAGGAGAAACTTAAGAGCTAATTAGAGTAAAACGCGTGCAAATAGTGATGCAACTAAGATAAAGTTAAGACCAGGGTTTCCCAAACTCATTTACTAAATCGGCCCCTTTTCAAAAATTTGAAAAAAATCGCCCCCCTTGATTTTATAAAATAATTTTTCTCTTAAGTATGAACTTTTGAGCCAAAACAGTTGTGTTCGAAATGTAATTTAGTCTGGTACTTCTTATGCAAGCACTTTTGGGCTGTATTCAAAGTAATTTACAGGGCTTAATTTAAAAAAATTACAGTTATTTTCATATAAGCCCAGTAAAGTCTATTAAAATACCTAATCATTAAAAAGTCTCGAGTAATCTGTAATCAATCCTGTTTGAATATGTTTTAATATTGAAACTAATGAAATCTTTAGGTCAGTGGTGGACAACAATATTTTAATCAGTCATATTTACTAAAAAAAAAATTTCTAGTGTCAACTAGTTAAAAAAAAGTTTTCTTGCGGGCTGCATAATTTGAAAAAAAATAACATATAAGAAAATAAAAAAACTCAAGCAGAATTGTAATAAAATAATTTAGTGTTATTGTGATCTAGGAAATACTATTGTGAACTAAAAACCAAATTGAAAACGTATTTCAAAATATTAATCTTCTAAATATTAAGTATCAAAAAACTTTTCTTTTTTTTTTGCTCGAATAGTTTTCAAGTTACTCAGCAGGTCGAAATTTGACTGGATCTGAACCGTTCGTTACCCATCTTAAATCTTAACTTTTTTTTTTGCTTTAATTGTCAAGTATCAGGTTTTTTTCAGGTTTCTAGGTAAACTGGCAACCCTGTATAGTTTTCTTCTTTAGTCTAACTAAGTGACTTTTCAAAAAGCAATTGGAAATATCCTGAGGTGATAGTTAATAATAGGTAACATAGATTTTTACAAACCATTTATGATCCCAAATAGTATGTATTTCGGGTTATGAAATGGTGAGAGGAATTCCGATCGTCTATGTAATTCTTAAGTAAAAGAATATATGATTAAAAAAATGTAATTTACTTGAAAATAGGAGTCAAAAGCAACTATTTTTTTCTATATTATACGTAAACAAAATGGACTTTTTTGTTTAAGTTTTACCACAGCCAAATATTTAATGGCAAGCTAAAATTTGTAAAATAGCAAAACAAAAAAAAATTATGAATGTCCAAAATTTTAAAATCGCCCCCCTTTCGCCCCCTGACTTACTAAAATCGCCCCCAGGGGGGCGATATCGCCCACTTTGGATAACCCTGGTTTAGAAAAACAGAAAATAATGATATATAAATTATGTTTAGAACTTTTATATAAAACAAAATCAAAAAACAATTTTAAGTATAATTTATGGAAGTATACAGCTGTAACAGAACTTTCTGTACAATGCACAACAAAAATTTCATCAGACGGATTTTCTCCTTTCTAAATTTATTTAATTGTCTCACTACTTCGCATGCTCGTTTTATTCTGTGCAAAAGTATCTTCGTGCAATTTTGTCCCCTCGTGCAATTTTGTACGCTCGTGCAACTTTAACACCTACCCATGTAGATATTATTTATTTATTTATTTATTTTTATTTTAAATTTTGTTTTATTTTATATTGAAGTTTAGTAGAATTTTAATCTAATTTAAGTTACATCAATACATGTTAGTTCTTTAATAAGGGATATTTTTATGAAATTAAAGTTCTAGTTTTTTTTTTTTTTAACTTTTCAAATTTATATTAGTTTTTAAACACAATAACTTAGTTTCAATTTAAAAAATCTAAATGAATTTTTAAAAATGAATAAATAGAATAATTATAAACCTAATTAAATTAAAATTAATTGCACTTATACATGCTTTTATTTTTTTTATAAAACATAAAGGTTTTAATATATTTATTACAGTAACCTCTCGCTTATTTACGCACATTGTGTCCACAGAAAAAGTGCGTAAAGATATGATAGATCGTAAAGAAACGAGAGGTACCAAATATACTCACTATAATGGCTGTTTTTAATATTGCTTCTAGTTAAAAGCAGACTGGGCACTTTCCCACTTTTAACTATTTGTTTACTTAATTTATAAATATGAAAACAACAGATAAAACTATACATATATTAAAAAAAGGATTTGAATTTCTATAAAATAATAATACGAGTAGAAATAATTTTACTATTTTAATAATAAGTAGAAATTATCTTTATCTTTATTTATATCTGACATTTATATTCTTTTCTACTTAGCAAATTCAATTTATAATTAAGCATTTATTTACAATTATAAAATGGTGTTTATTAATATATAGGGCAAGACTGCTGTATTATTTCTTTGTGTTTTAAACTATCATTATTTCATTATACTTTTATTATTAAACACAGTCATGTTTATTTCAGAATTTTAATTCACTCTCTTATTGTTAACAAAGTTTCTGATATACTGAAGTATAACTAAATGTTTATCAATCAGTCAAGGAACATTAATTTACAAAGTCTAATGATATAGAGAGGTGTGTTAGCATTCAAAAACATATTTTAATTCAAAACTATACATTAAACCTAATTTGTGCAATATTAAAAAAAGTGAAAATTTTTATTTTCTGAATTTTATAGAATTCTGAAATGCGTAACTAAACGAGAGTGCGTAACGTCACGAGTGCGTAAAGATCCGAAAGGTTACTGTATTTAGTTATTTTAAGTAAGTATTTTTTGTGCAAAATTGATTCTCCGTGCAAAACTGTCTATCGTGCAAAATAGTCTTCGTGCAATTTTGTCCCCTCGTGCAATTTTGTGGCTGCGTGCAAACTAGTCTTTGTGCAAAAGTATCTTCGTGCATTTTTGTACATTCGTGCAATTTTGTCTTCGCGCAATTTAGACCCGCTCCCCAAAAATTCATAGTAAGCTCTACTAAATAAATATTAAGACTGTTTCTATAGTTGAGAAATGTTAGAAAACAATCATAAAATAATACAATTAGTATTTTAGTAAACTAAAAACTTGTACAGAAATAAGCGTTCTGAATATTAGACTTAAAGTAAAAACTTTCATTAAACTTGACTATCTAAAAATTAAAGTCTGTTTAGTATTTTAGAATTTAATTATATTTAAGTTTAACAAATAAGTCTTTTACAATAAATGATTTTTTTTTAAATAAAGTAACTTGTGCAGAAAGATATCAAATTACTTTTTGATTAAAAGTTTGCTATGAAAACTAAAATACTTTCAAACTAGTAAAATTCAAATATATTGGCAGAGAAGTTTTATAACTATTTGAAAAAGTTTAAAATATTATTTCAGATCGAACATGTATTGCCTGCTTTTTACTACTAGATGAAATAAACTTTAGTAAATGTTTTTAAGATACTTTTGCGACTTTATTATCTGTAAAGCATAAAATCAAAGTCTAAAAACTTGATTAGTTACTTAAATATTTAAATACATAAAACATAACATTTTTCCAAATACGCAGCCAAAAATTTTTTAGACTTTTTTACAAAAAACAAACTTAACTAGTAAGCAAGAGTAAATTTAATCAAAATCTGGAAGTAAATATATTAATTTAATATCAAAGAAAGCACTAACTTATCTTGTAAAATGTTTAAAAATGTATAAAAAAAGCTTATTTGATTCTGTAGGTCCAAAGTTTAATTTCAAAAATATAAAACTAGATTATAATTAAAAATTTGTACTTTGAAATTATTTTTTTTAGTTGTTTGAAATAAACAAAATAAGAAAAATTAGAAATTTAAAAATTTTGTTTTTACGGTTTTTCTATCTACCTTGTATATTTATAAAAAACTTTTATTTTAAAAAAGCTTTTAAATTAAATTAAAAAAAATCTTGAATATCTTAGAATAAGTTAAAATTAATCATGTTTACTAAAGAATAATATCCATATTGTCAAAATCGATTTATATTTATATCAGTTATTTTAATCTTAATTTATTTTATTTTTTAACATCTAAAAAATTTGAAAAACGTTTATTGTACAATTTATTATTCATTTCTTCTTTTAGTATCTCTTGATAATCGAAAATAGAATAGCCTTTTTTTGAAAAATCTTAAGATTTCTATTAACTAAAAAACTAAAAGTTAATATAAATATATAGTAGTGTTATGTTTTTATCTTAAAGGAATTAAAAAAAAACATGTATAAACAATATTTTATATGAGAAAAATTTTTGTTTTAGTAATTCAATGTACTAAGGATATTTCTAAACCTTTCACTTCAAAGTAATTTTTATTATGACAACACTTAAAATAGATAAAGTTTTAATGACTATTACAACTCAAGCATTAGTTTTTAATGTTGATACACTAGTTTACTATTCTAAATTCTCTTTATTACAACAAAAAAAATATATATAGAATTTTTTTATTTTGATAAACAGCAAACAAAAACCTTGGCACTGAAACCCATCACCTTGGTAGCCATGGAAACATTCGCAGTCGAATGCACCATCTGTGTTTGTACATTTTGCATTTATGGAGCAGTCGTGTGTTCCTTCCGTACACTCGTTTTCATCTGAATGTTTAAAAACTTCTATTGAAAATATTTTAGTTTATAAAAAATTAAATATTGAATTTAATTTTCTCAAAAATTTTATTGGTTAAAACAAATTAAAATCATTTTTGTTAAAAACATCGGAACACACTATTAACATTTTTTTAGTAAATAAGTGAAAATATTATCAATAGTATCCGTAAATTGCTAAATCATGAAAATTGTTTTTTTTTTAATTAGTTTTTGTTGGTAAAACTAGATCGTGTTTAACTACACGACTGTACCTTTTGGCAACTAAAAAAAATTATCATAATTAATTTTCTGTTTGTTTATTTATAAGGTTAAACTATTAATTTATCCAAAAAAATTTTTATCTAAAATTAAATATCATAAAATTTATAATTAGTTCTTACGCAGTGCTTGATTTAACTACTGATTAGATACAGCTATAAATTGATCATAAAACAAAAACCTTATTTTCAAATTGAATAAAAACAGCTAGTTCTTCTATTAAACATTTAGTTTTAGAAAAATATAAATATTAAAAAAGAAACCTGAACAAATATTTCCATCTTTGTAAAAACCAGGCAAGCAGATGCATTCATTGAACAGACAAGCTGCGTTCGCGTCACAAACACTTACGTCATCTTCACATGTCACTTCTGTTTACGACCGATTTTTTTATCGTGTTTTCTAAACAATATTTTAGTATGTAGAAGAGCATAAACTAGAAACAGTGTTGTTAGTTTCTGATAGACATACTTTGAGCTAGATTAAAACTTACTATAACAAATTAAGTAAACAAACCGTACTAAAAGAAATTGTCTTTAATAATTAATGTTCATTTTATTCTGTTTTAATATTAATACATTTCACCACTTAAAGTGTTTTTTTTACTACATACCTTCTTCACAACATGTTCCATTCCAGCCTCTTCCGCACATACATCTGTATTTATTCAAAAGATTGCAAAGTGCTTGAAAGTCAAATTCTCAAATCATATTATAATGAAAGTATAAAGTACTCAATCTTATTTTACTTTTAAAAACATTCAAATACGCCTTAAAATAAGGTTAACAACCTGTCATTAAAACTGTCGATAACTCCCCCGTTCAAACAGATAAGATTGCAAGGACTCTCTTCACTTAATTTATCAAGGCACGTACCTCCACATTTCGCCAGTTTTGTCACTTTTCTTTCACGAAAAGAAACTCCTTTGAGACCGCAGGTTTCGGTGCAAGGTGACCACGAGCTCCAATTCGTTAGTTCGCAATTAACTATGGTTAGTTTATGTGTATATTGTTTATATACTGTACTAATTTTCAAAAAAAAAAAAACCACTGGAATTTTAAATAATGTTTTTGTTTATTTTCTGTACTATGAAAATATAAGAACTTCATTTTGGTATTTATAGATCAAAACAAACTGGCGCAACATTTATCATTGCGGAAGGAAACTTCTTCATTGCTACCGTCACATTCTAAGCCTCCGCAGCTTGCAGTCACCTCTTTAGTTCTTGATCTAAACTTTGCTCCACCACCGCAAGAAACCGAACATGCGCCATAGTCTCCCCAAGAACTCCATCTGTTTGAAATTATTTACTTTAAACTTTTGAGGTTAATTTTTATGCAGCGCTGCGGTTGCTATGTTCTTTCGCTGGTTTTTTTTTTAATACAATTTTAAATTTTTAAAACTGAAAAATATAACAAAAGAAAAAATAAACTTGCAATCAACAGGACAGCATTGGTTTTCGCACGGTTGAATTTCGTGATTGTTTCCAACGCACTCAGCGCCACCGTTACTGGCTTCCACTTGTTTCGATCTCGTCCGAGCTCTAGTTCCGTGTCCGCATGACACCGTGCAAGACTCCCAAGTGTTCCATTGGCACACACACAGTCAACTATAAAAAACTAACTTGAAATAAGTCGTTTAATAGTTTTTTTTGTCTGAAACTTATTTTATTTCGAAGCTCAGTTTAAAACAACCTTCAAATTGTATAGTTTTTTTAATAAACTTAAATTCAACATAAACTACTTTTAAATAACGATAGTATAGTAACGAACACATAAATTTGTGTAACGTGATTTGCAATTTCTTCTTTTTAGCATCATAAAAAAAATTAAAGACTAAAGATAACCAGTATATATAGATAACGTTTATATTATATACTTCAAAAATATATTTAGAAACAGATAAAATTAACTATCATTAAATGTAAAAAAGTGAGCTAAAAAAAATTGTTGAAAAAAACAAGATGTGTTAGTCTTTCAATAAATGAAACAAGCAATTTACCAGAACACGGCATGAAATTACACTGGAGGGCAGCATCCGGGGGAGAGCAGCTTCCGCAACTGCCCGCCTGTTTCGTGATGACTGAATACTGAAATCCTGGGCCGCAAGTTGTAGAGCAGGGTCCCCAAGCCCAACTGCACGGAGTCGTGGAGCAACGAACCATGGGGGTGGCTCTACGACGATCTCTACTACGGTCTCTTCTAAAAGTATTAAACTTTTTTTTCTAAAGTTGGAATGTATTTCTAATGAATTTTTTTGTGAAGTAAAAGATTGTGAGATTCTAAAAAGAAGTTTGCAGAACATTTTAAAATCTACCTGAAGTTTTTAATTTATAGCTGAAAAAAAAGCAGTATAGATGTACGTATTAACTAAGTTTGTTAAAAACAGAAACTCACCCTGCTACTACCAAGCCAAAGATTGAGAAGAATGAAAAAAACCAAAATCTTTATTGTTTTTAGTGCTTTCATACTTACGTGTTAAAAATATCTACCCTAAAATGAGACTTTGTTTTATCTTTATAGCATCTTTATATCTCATTTAAATTATTTAGTAACTTTTGTCGAATTATGTCTTTATTAACCTTTAATAACAACAAAAAAACAATTTGTTTAAACGTGATTAAAAAATTTCTTGATGAATATTTTGTTGTTTGTTAATTTTTTTAAATAAACAAAAGTGCATATATTGCACATGTAAAAGTTTCATTTGTATTTGTACAATATATATATAACATATAAATGTATACAATAAATGTAATAAAGTTAACTAAAAGTATAGTACTCAAACAAAGCTCAAAATATACATCGTTAAATACATGTGCTAGCTAATACAACTAGCATGTCTTTGAAGTTGAACTTTTGATTAAAAACAGAAACTAGTTAAAATTATTTTGTTTATTACTTCCGTATTAGTACAAAAACAAAGAAGTTTCTGTTATAAAACAAGTTTATATGGATCAATACTTAAATAGAAACTAAACTTTTAAAATAAGAACTCGTTTTTATTAGGTTAATGTTGAATAAAGTCTCTTTATTCAAAATTCTAATAAAAATAGTAGTTTATAAAAGATTATAAACAAACTAAATAAGTAATAAATTGAATTTATAACTAATTATCTCTAAAAACGTAAGATTTTTTTTGAGTACAAAACCAAAACTTCAGCACATTGGAAATTTAATTGATAAACGGCTTAATAAAAAAACTTTCAAAAAAACTAGAATATTACACTTAGAGTGAATAAGTACTCCTTTTTATAATTAAAACAAACCTACATCATTATAAAAACTGATATAATATTTTCACTAACATAATAATAATAACTTAATATGTTTGTGCAATCTTAAAGCTGAAGCAAAACTCGTTAGAAACTCAAAACGACTGTTATTTAAACACAAACACTTAGTTCAGTTATATGCAGCACTTATTAAGATATTAAACTTTTTTGTTTTAAATTTTTTTTAAAAACATTGTTTTTTTTATATAAATTTACTGTTTCTATTCTTTAAGACATAAACCAGAAAAAATCTTGCTAAATGATAAAAACGATAACCATTCTAATAACATAAGAACTTAATCAAATAACTTAAAATCGTTTAATATAATTTATTTGTGTGTGTTTCATTTCTTTGTTACTCTTTATATGCTTAACTTTTAATTTTTTTTAACTTACTATACTATTAAAGTATTAACCCTTAAAAAACAAATACTTGGCCAAAAGATCGAAAAGAAGTTTTAGTGTTAAAAAGTATTTTATTATACATAGTTCCTAAATCTTAAACTGCATAATTGAATTCGCAAAAAAAATTATTTGATTAAACTTCATTATACAGAATTAAGTTCTAATCTTATCATGATTGTGGCGGTATCACCAGCATTGATAAACCTTATAATAATTGTTAGATCAGACAATAAGAGTATCTTGCATTTAATTATTTAGTTTATTCTATTCATTAATTTCAATAGTCTAATAGCACTTTTTAATAGAAAGTTACAAACACTAAAGCATGATAGAGTACACAAAAAATAACAATATGTATAACAATACAATTTATTATGTATACGAGATGTTAATTTTTCAAACTGATACTAATTTTAAGTCTTGTGAAAATAAAAAAGAGTATGCTTTGCTATGGTAAAACTAAAGTTTCTTTCAAATAAAGAAAGCAGCAAAAGTAAATCTTACGTAAACAAACTACAACTAATCTAAATACGCAAATAGCATTAAATGGAAAAGTAAAATTATTAACAATTTATCAAAAAACATACCTTTGCTTTAGTTTTACTTGCTAAATCTCTAAATTTTTATTTATTTGAATTATTCAGACGTCATAATTTAAAGTTATTTTCAAAGCTTTTGACTAACCAAAATTTTTTCTAATTTCATTTAGCATTTATCACTCGAGAATGAAACTCGTATAGTTTTGAAAAGCTTTGTGTTATAAAATATAAAAAAAAGAATAATCTTTTTAAGTAAACTTTAAAGTTTACAACAAATTATAAAAAAATATAAAATAAACTTTATGTTAATGTAATGTAATGTATTGTATTTGTTTGATAAGGATTTATATATTAGTCTTAATAAAGTATTTAACAGAAAATTAAATTTTTTAACGTAGTTGCCATTTGCGAATTCAATTAAACTTGCACGTGAGTTTTGTATTTTGAAAAGACTCCTTACAAATAGAGCTTATTTAAATCTAACAGTTCTAAATGCTTTTGCCTTATCGACATATTTCTCCAAGGCACATAACGGTAAAATCGTGACAAATTATCACTCACACACAACAGCTAAGATGATAGAAAATTCAAATTTACCAAACTAATAGAAAATAAACCAAAAAAGGTTTTGTTACTTAAAAATAAAATAAGTAAAGTGTTTTCAAATCAGAAGCGATCTTAGAACTGCAGCCAACGCAATTATTTCATATTGTAGCAAAACATGAATTTTATGTTTTAAAAAGTCCCCTTTCTGAAAACATTCTAAAGTTTTAATTTTTTATGATGAACTTAATTTGGATAAACAAATAAAGCTATATAACAAAATTACGAAATACCAAGTTAAAATGGAACAACTTTTAGATAAAATAAAACTTTGTGATGAGGAGCTAGAGAGATCAAGTCAATTGTCTTCTGGTACATCAATTGAAGGAGCTTTAAAATTAGTGAACAAAATAAAATCTGAAAAAAAGTTAATACTTTTTATTAACAAAATATTTATTTATTAAGTTAAGTAGCAATTACAACTTAATCGTTTTTATAAAAATTTTAATGCATTTAAAAACTCTGTTTAAGGTTTTCTATGTTAAAAAGTATTTATGTCTATCATAAAGTCTTAAAAGTGATGGTTATATATATACATTTATAAGTGATATCTTATAGTGAACCTTCAGAAAATGTTTATTGTTGCAAAATGGAGAGTAAGTTTTGAAGTTTTTTTTTACCTTTAAAAAAATATAATTTGGTCCTGGACAAGACATTAAAAGGTAATGTCAAACAAAAGGTTTGTGGTTTACAACTTGATAAACGCACCAAATCCTAAGACCAAACGTTTTGAGCATTGTTTTTGTTGTTTAATAAACTATGATTAATCTTAGTCTATAAGTTTTTCTTTAAACACTACAATAATTAACTTATCTCAAAGTAATGTATAGCTGGATGACTTAAGGGTTTATTTTCATACTAGTCCACTAACCATAATTGTGAGAGCTCAGGTTTATCTGATTAAGTGTTGACCAATAGGTTTTGATGTTAAAATGAACCCAGAGAGCTTTAATACCTTCATTGAGACCCCTACGCTACTAAGCCACTCTTTTTTATTAAATAACTAATTTAAATCCAAAATATTTTTTTAAATTAAAATTGGCCTTTTTTATTTGAAAGCTTGAAGTATATACTATAAGATACTTTGTATAAAACCTTTAACCCCCCAGAAAACATTTGTTGTTGCAAAAAGAAGAATTTTAGACTGATGTTTTTTACTATTAAAAATAAAAACAAAGACAAAAAATCATTTAACTTTCAAGATATAGCCAATTTTGTAAAAATAAAAAACCTGATACACTCTTGTTGAATAATTAAGTATTCTTGGCTGATTTTCTTGGCAGATTTTCTTGGCTTTTTTTAAATGTTACTAATAGTCTATTTCCTCCTTATTTCAAAACAAATTTACATCAATTTTTTAAAAAATATTTTTTTTATTATGAGTAAATTTTATAAAGTAAGTCTTAAAAAACAAAAATGACCAAAGTTTAAAAGAAGTCTTTTTTTTGTTCTAAAAAAAAAATAATTAATAAAATTGTTTCCTCCTAATTACTCAAAATTTGTTAAAGATTATTGTAAGAAAGTTTTACAATTGTTCAGTGGTTCCCAACCTTTCTGATGCCCCGCACCCCTAAAATATTTTTATTTGCTCTCCCACCCCTTGCAGTACATGTAATGATTTATTTAAGAACAAATTTATAGAAAACAATAAAGATTTGTTTATAAATGTTTTTATAGTGGTCTATATTTTAACAAGAATTAAATATATGGAAATTAAAAAATACAACAAACTGCGTAAGTTTTTTTTTTCTAAGGTAAAAAACAGCAGAACTTGCACTCTTTCTGCACTGATAAACGTTTTCTGAAGGTCAAGCAAGTGATTTTTAAGCACATAACTCAATATTTTACCTGCACTTTCTCTAAATAAGTTAAAAAACAATTATCTTTCAATCAAACAAAATAAATATGAATCTTTGTTTCAGCACAAAAACAAAACTTTTATTTTTAACTAACAAAAGTAAAAAAAAAACTAATCCTATTTCTTCAATAAAACTCCTATTGATACGTTATTTGGTAAATACTCACAACGTATTTAACCAAAAATTAAGTTTTTATTTATGCTAGATTTTCTTCAAAAGATTTAGAACTCAACAAAAGATCCACTTAAATCTAATGACCATTTTTTCTTATTTATTATTAAATTATGAATAAATGTAATTCTTTATTATTAAATTAGTATTAAATTTGAAAGCTTATATTAAATTATTCAATTATACTATGGCGTAATTATCAATTTTTTTTTTATGATTTGAATTGCTTTTTAGCTTTAAAAATTGATATTTATGTTTATTGTGAACAAAGTTTTAGCTTACAGTCACCCAAGTTAAAGAAAAATTTCCTTATCTATCAAACAAAATTTAAAAGTCATCTTGCACCCCCTTGAATGCTGCCTTGCACCACCAAGGGGTGCGAGCACCCCTGCTTGGGAAACCCTGCAATAGTTCCTTAAAAAAAGAAGGAGGAACAATTTTTAGTGAAATAGTTTATTTTAGTTTATTTAGCTTTCACCTCTCATAAAGAACCTATTTCACTAAATTTAACACTGGTTTCTCAAAAACTATTTCAAATTTTAACTGGCAATAAAAAATAACTTGTAGCTTAAAGGCATAGGGTGGAAATACTTTTTTTGAAAATTTATTTTATTTAATATAGTTTTTACTAAGCTACAAGATGCTTTTTACAGATTTTAAAAGTTCAAAATAATTTTTGATTTATAGCCAGTCAAAGTTGGAGTCAACAATGGGTTCTTTATGGGAGGTGCAAACTAAAACGGCAAAAATAGACTATTTCACTAAAAATCTATCTTCTACATTTTTTTATATTACTATCTCAAATTTTCAGGAAGTGTTCCTTAAAGTATTTAGAAAATTCTATCGGAAGGGAATTTAAAAAATTAAAAGTTTTTAATAAAAAATAAAGAAAATATAGTTTTTTTTTGTTTTTTTGTTATAAAATTTTTATTTTTTAATTTTAAAAAATTTCTTTTTATTAATTTAATTTTGAAATTTTACATTTCATGTGTGAAACAACTGTATAGATTATAGTTTTTATATAATTAGATAAATTTTTAGCTCCAATTTAATTTGTCAAGCACTATCGACAAGAACTTTTTATAAAACCTTTAATATATTTGTATATCTATTTGTGTATATTGTATATTAATAATTATATTCAACTAAAAAGTTTTCCTGAATCCTTGTGCATTTAAGATTTGCATAGTACATATAATTAATTACTAATTTAAAATATTTTTTTTTTCTAAACATTGGTTATGCTTTTATTAACTTGTATTTCATTTAAAAAAAGCTAGCTTGGGGTTATAAAGTTTTACTCCTGCTTACTAATTATTTAGCAATTTTTGCATTTCAAGTGATTGTTTTGGTAGTAAAACACAGCAGTAACAGATAAAATAGTACGGTGCTCAAAGTACATAGACTTAAGTTTCCATAAATAATATTAGAAGTAACAGGTTTAATAAAAAGTGTTTAACAATTTTATTAAATTTGTAACTGTACTTTCTAATAATTTTGTTAATAAACATATTTTTGTTTACCTAAATTTTATTATATATTTTTATACACTTTTTACATTTTTGTTTTAATCAATGGGTATGTAAATGTTAATTGCACTGTTCAATATTTTTTTAAACAGGTAAACTGTAATACGTTTGTTTAAATTATTGGATTTGATAAACTATTTGTAAAATCATAACTTATTTTCTGTTTCCTTTAAATTTTATTTATTATAATTTAAAACAGAATAAATTGTTTTAAAACTTATTATTTTGTGATACTACTTTTAGGTCTGTTTTAAAAATTTCAAAATAAAAAAATTGCAAAGCAAACAAATTTCAAGGTTTCAAGAAGTTATTTATTTTTTAGGAACTTTGTGTTTAAGTTTTGCCACCCACTTTGAATACTCAGGCTAGTTTGAAGTTTTGTGAAACTTAGGCTGAATAAAGCTTGTTTTGTTTACAAAACTCAGAATAGTTTGAATATTGATTTCTAAATTTCTGTATATTTTTATTACTTGATTTTTTTTTTGTAAAAAGTGTGTTTTTATTAAGTCCTTATGTTATTATATTGAAATTTTAAGGTATTTAAGTTCAACTAACAGCAATTTTAAAAGTTTTTTGCAAACATAAAATTTACTTTTTTTAATTTTCATATAAATTAAAGCAAACTTAAACTAACATAATATAAATCAAATAAGTTTTTGATCATTTAAGCTTGCTTTTTTTGCCTAAAAGAGTGCCATTTGTAGTTGTTGTAGCTTGTTGACAATATAGCTTGTTTGTGTACAACTTTACAAAATAAAATATTCATTATTATACAGTTAAATATGATATTATTTTAGATTATTTCTGAATAAATACTTAGTTGACTTATTAGATTTATTTAAATACATAGATATCTTCAGAAACTTCTTGATGGAAAAAAGTCTTTTAGTGTTGCCCATGTTGCCAGTTCTAACTTAAAAAGTTTATCAGCTATTCTAAATGGAGTTGATTTTATTGGCTCAGAAAATGTTGAAAGAATTTTAGCTCCATATTCTTGTGATTGTGAACCTAACAGGTAAGTCTTTATATTTACTTAGATTTTTACAGTTTGAGTTAACTTATATTCATAAACGTATAGTTTATAAAAGGAAAAAATCTACTTAATTGTTCAGGCCCGTTGCAATACTTTGTTCTATAACAGACCTTAAACATCTATCTTTAAAATTTAGCTTTTTTTGTTCTTCTTTATATTGTATATTTGTTTTTATAATTGTCTGTTAGAACTTAATGTTTTGTTTCTGTCTGTTAGAAAAAGTATTGAATAGAAGATGAATAATATTCTTTAAATTCTAAAGCATTGCATACAAGTTGTAAAAAACAATACCAGTTTAAAAATGTTTTAAAATTTAGGCGACAAATTCTCTTAAAAAGAAAAGTTAAGTTTTTTAGAGTTTTAGTGATTTGAACAATAAATTATATTAGTGCTATTGATGTTGATTTTTATACTTTTTCAATTTTATAAAAACTTATCAAATGTATTTTAGTATAAAAAATATTTGTGTTTATTAGTTTTGTACAGATAATTACAGGGTTGCCACAAACCTGGAATATGACAGTTAGGCTAAAAAAATCGAAAAAACCTGGAATTTTAGATAATTTTTACATGCTTTAAGTAGTTAAATTTTAATTTTACAAGAAAAATCTATCATAGAGATAAAAAAAATTTGTCATCATCAACTTTTTTTAAATACAAAACAAATTTAAAGTAGCTTTACAGTATTCTTAAAATATCGTTATACTGCTTAACACAATTTTTAACCTTAAACTTAACTTTAAAATAAAAACAGACCTAAAGACGTATGCTTTCAAAAAACTGGAAAAAATTAAGAAAATCTGGAAGAAATTTCTCATAAACAAGTGGGAACTCTGTAATTAAAAATATTTTATTTTAATGATTTTATATGTGTTATAAAATTACTTCTACATGTTTACAGTTCAAAGATACAAAAAATACTTGACAGTATATTAAATTATTTGAAATAATAATACTTTTCAGCCAGTCAATTCATGTAGATATTGTAGCAAATTCAGGCTACACATGGGTAAAAGTAATTGCAAGAAAACCAGCTGCCTTACTTTCATGTGCTGCTGGTAAAGGAGAGTATGGCAGCAGAAGCATAATTGATGTTGCTGAGGACTTTTTAAATGCTTCCAAACTGAACAAGAAAGACTATACAATGCCCTTTGTAGTGTTTTATTTTGATGCAGGCGTTGCCGATGTCCTAGCTAAGTATCTAATTTCAATTGGTATAGTAGTATGTAGTAATGACCCAGTTGCTCACCTCAATTGGGCTGACTTGTCTCTACAGCCTTCAGATTATCAAGATGAACATGCAACAGACTTCTTAGACATATATGATTTAGAAAGTACATTAAAGATGGACAACATTAAACTTAGTGACAGCCTAGCTTTGAAGAACAATTTAGAACAAGCCTTTTACTTGTCATGCTGCTGTGCCAGTTTAAATGAAATATCTAATCAAGTTAAAGTATTGAGATATGATTCCAAGTTATCTGATACAATACAAGAACCAGCAATACATAATTTTTCATTAATTAAAGAAGCAAATTTAGATGTGTCTACTCTTTTATCTTTGGTTTCTAATTTAACAAATGGCTGTGGAACATTTAAGTACAGTTCAAAAGTATTAAATGATCATGCAATACAAGAAAAAGAGAATCCCGTTTTGCCTGTTCTAAAACAATTTTTGAAAGAAAAGAAGTTAATAGCCTGTGAAACTGCAATATCCTCTTTTAATGAAATAGTGAAAATTATTGCTGGACCAGAAGAGAAAAAAAGAGCAGATGATCTATTAAAAAGAATAACAATTGTTAAAGATTCGCCTTCAGAAAGGTGTCTTGCTTTACAAACTAGCAGCCAAATTCGAAAACGAGCAATTGTGAGTTGTGTAATGTTGATAATCTGTAGCTTTTGTGTTGAAAATAGGCACTTGTGGTATACAATGCATTTAATCAAAATTTAACATACAATTTTTGTGTAATGATATTTAAAAAAGTAAAATAAAAAGATTCTTGAAACTTTATGACATAATCATTAAAAAGTTGAATTAAATTTTTTGAGATACAAAAGAATGCGCGTTTCATACAGGGTTGCCAAAAAACCTGGAATCCTAAAAAAACCTTAATTTTGATAATTTAGGTAAAAAAAAACTTGAAAAACTTTGAATTTGAGAAATTTAAATAAAAACCTGGAATTTTAAAACTAAAATCACTTAAAAACCTAGAAAAATCTGTAATTTATAATAGTTTACATGTCAAGTAACAAAATTTCAATTAGATAAGAAAAATTAACCAAAAATCTAAACAAAATTGTATCATTTTCATATTTTTATGTTAAAATACACGTTTAAAGTAATTTTACAGTATCTTTTTTTTGATTTTTTACTACTTAAAACCGTTTTTTTTAACTTAGTCTAATTTTGTACTAATAAAAATGGACCGGAAGACTTACTTTTTAAAAACCTAGAAGAAATTTACAAAGACCTTTGGCATATATTTATATATATTTTTTGGCATATATTTACTTTTTTATACATGAATTTTCTATGTTGTTTATGTAACTGTGATACAATATATAACTAACTGCAAAGTTAAACAAAACCCAGTTTGTTGAATTTAGTTTTTTTTTTTTGTAATATAAGTTCATATTAAAAAAATAAAAAGTGTGTTGATTTTAGACAATATTTGGAACTGGCGATGAAAGGCAAGCGGTGACAGTCACTTCTAACAGTGGGTTTGTACGAGCAGCTAGGCAGTCTGGTGTTGACATTACTGCTTTCGAACACCAAGCAAGAGCACTAACTGAAAAAAAAGAAATTGACTAAAGATGATGTTTTTATCAAGAAAAAACTGAATTAGGCTAATATACAAACATTATAAAAACATTAAATTTTAAACATATAACTGTTGAAAAATATTTTTAGGGATATCAAATAGATAATTTTGTATAAAGTGAATAAAATTGATGTAAATTTTTATTATTATACTTTTGTGTAACTTGTGTATTTTATTTGAAGTTTTCATATTGCCAAAAATACTTTTTGATTTTGACCAATGTAAAACTTTTTATATAAAAAAATAGTTTATTGGATACTTCTATAACCTTAATAGAGCATCAAAGCTTAATTTATCATTTTACAAGTGTAAACTTTTTAAATTCCAAAATGGATTTAACATATTGTTTTTGTTTGAAATGAAATATAAAAGTTGTATTTCGGTCTAATTAGAAATTAAATTAAAAAGAAACTAAATTAAAAAATGTAAAAAAATAAAATGATTGCAAGTTCAAAAACTATCATAAAAGGAAGATATTTTTAGGATACAAATATATGTTTAGTTTTATATTATTGTTAAAAAACAATTTTTTTAAACCGGCTTAAAGTATTTTTTGAAATTACTAACAATTTAATTGGTGTTAATGAAAGTATTTATCAAAGATGTTTTTTGCACATTTGTGTCTTAATTTATTTAAAAGTTCTTGAATGTTGTGTTACAAGACTTAAATCTTACTTTTAGTGTATTTACTAATGTTTTGCCATGATATCTGATGGGTAACGAAACAAGTTCACTTTCCAAATCCAAAGAAATAAAAAGTGCGAAAACAAATACAGAAGTTTCTCAACCAGCTCAAATTGTTGTTGTCAAAGAGAAACCACTGAACTTCAGTAAAACAGTAATATTTTTTATATTGTATTTTTTATTGCATCATTGAAATATGGTAGAATAGATACTATTTTAAGAAGATGTTAAATTTCCTATGTATCTATAAAGAATGCATAATGTTTTTATAGTTGTTCAAAGGACCCTAAATCTAGAATTAAAAATATGTGATCACTGACTATTAAGAAATTTCCGACCATAAAAACTTTTTTATTAAAAACCTTATAAACAAATTTTAAAGTTTGTTATAGGGTGGTTCAACTCTTATAACCTACTATCAATTGTATATTAACATGTTGTTTTTGGTAGTATGTACGTTTTTACTTTAGATACATGTGTTACATTTCATTAAAACTTTTCAAACAAAATTGTTATTTAGCACTCTTACTTATGGTTT
Source organism: Thalia democratica (assembly GCF_965202585.1). NCBI lineage: Eukaryota > Metazoa > Chordata > Thaliacea > Salpida > Salpidae > Thalia > Thalia democratica. Next base: position 12,101,927 of record NC_139173.1, on the reverse strand, counting down.
TCAAAATGTATCAAAAACAATATATATTTTTAAAACTAATAGCTTACATGTTATATAAACTAACACTGTTTATTTTATCTCTAAAACTCTTTGTTTCAAAGTACATACACTTATTTTAAATATTACTGTTTTAAAACTAAATCTTAATATGCATTAAACAAAAACATCGGCGAAAGTCAGCAGAGCAGAATCCTGGACTTTCGTATGCCGTGAGACAGGCTCAAATTTAACATAGGTGTTGATCATACCAATTCGATCATTTGGTAAGATCGTATTGGTATGATCAACCCTTATGTTAATAAGCATTAAAAACCAATAAACGTAGATCAGAGTTTCCAAACTAGGCCAAGTTTTTTCCTTGAGGGTCATTACAGAAATTTAGGAGGCCATGAGCAGCATAGGGGCCACAGGGAGCCATAAGGTCATAGTTACATTAGATATTAATTAATACAAGATTAATGAAACTTTTATTAGATATTCTGAAGTTGATGATTAAGAGAAAAAAAATAAAAAGGTCTTAGGCGGTTTTAATGGTAGTTAGAGGAATAAAATTCGAAAATAGAATAAAGGAATAAAAAATTGAAACACATCTTGTTGAAGAGAGCCATAGCCTTTTTAATTTCTTTTAAGCCGAACCTTTTGAAAAAAAAAGTTTGGGAAACCCTGACGTAGATGGTCGTAGTAGTATTTGATAAAGTTTTTTTGTAGAATACTAATTTACAAGCGTGTATACTTTGATAAGATTCTATCTCTTATTTGAATTTTAAACTCAATTTTTTAATAACCCTACTTAGAAAAACTTTAAAAAATACCTTGCATTTCTTTATTAGATAATGCTCCTTTACTACTAATTATGCATTTACTTTTTTGCCTCCTTGCTTGATATATCCCCCTGATAACTGATTTCCCTTAAGTAGATGTTTTTGCTCACTTTAGGAACTCTGACTAAGACACTTACCACTTTTATTTAAAGGTAAAACAAAGACAAAAGTAAACTTATATGACAGATAGTTATTATCATTTAACTTTCTTCATAGATAATTGAATGTTTAATAATACTACTCTTGATGTTTTTCAAATAAAATGTTTTATAATAAATTATTTTATTACACTTTTAACATTTTATAGAGTACACGCACTTGATTTTATTTACAACTTAATGTTAAGATATTTATAAGTCTTCAGTACTTTCTAATTACTTGACAATTGTTTTATTTTTGTTTTTTTACTAAGTTATTTTAATTTCATTAGAAAAAATTATAAAGAAAGTAGTTTATAATATTCTACTCAAAAATAAATCAAAGTTTCTAGTTTTGTTTTTACTACTACTTCAAACAATTAATTTAAATATATTTTATAAGATCAATCAATAAACTCTGTCTGCAGTTTTTCAGGCTAATTGTTGCTGTAAGCTTAGGGAACTTTTGTGTAATTAATTAAATAAATATATCTGTTTTGTAGAACTTCAAAAAACTTGAAAACTAAACAAGAAATTTTGTTAACAGGAACAACAAGAAACAGTTTCAAGATTAGAAAATTGTGTAAAGTTTGAGCCGTTGGTGCCAAACTTATCTTCACGAGCCGACAGCAGACCACACTCTACAGAGCTCGTTCACAAGTTTTCGCACGAGCCTGCTTTCAAATTGTCTTCGAATTTGAAGAGACACATACAAAGTTGTTCCAAATCTGTTAAGCAACAACAGTCTTCTATTTGCAATCAAATTAAGGTTACAAAAATAAAAATAAAAAAATAAATTGTTAAAGCTAATAAATAAGTTTTTTTTATTAAGTTATAAAGTAGTCTTAAACTTATAGCTCACGAGTAAAAAAGACATTTAAATGTAAAACATGAACTAGTATACTTCGTACAGTTAGATTGATAATGTTTTTCTTCTTTATAACAGGAAGTCGACAAGGTTGGTTTGTTTGTGACACAAAAACTAGTCGACCGCCAGCGCAAATTTTCACAAGTGGCGATTAGTTCCAAACAAGTAGACGATATTTCTTTAAGCTTGGAGCGTATTGAGACATCGTTGCACAAAGCTTTCCAACTTGCTGATCAGCTTAACATGATATTGCCTGAAAAAGACAGGTATTTTTGTACTATCAAAACTTCAACTTTTGAGTGCAAATCAATTTGATACTGAACAAGCATATATTTAACAATGACTTTTTCAAACGTTATCCTTTTGAAAACCAAAAATAAAACACAGAATAAAAGAAGATGAGCTACAATAACTTTTTCAATAAACTTGTGTCTCACGCCTACCACTCGAGCAAAGCGAACAAGTTTTGTTCAAAAGTGTACAATGACAAAACTGACCTCTACAAGTACTATGCTCTAAGAGTTTTGTTCATGAGCCAACGGTCGTCTTTTAGTACGGACGCTTCTGAAGAAAAATCTAAAGGTTGTTTTAGTTGAAGATAATTAAAATAAGTTTATATAAAGTTTAGTATTTCTGAAGATTGATTTTGTAAATTTGATCAGTTATAAATGCGATTTAAATGCTTAGCTATGATATTTGACGTAAAACATTACAGTTTATTTTTGTAATAAATTTTTGGTATTTCTATGTCTTCTAGAAATGCACGACAATTCAAACTCTAAAAAAAAATTTAAAGACCATATCTCTAAAAGTAATTAATATTTGAAAAACATGGTTTGCATCTTTATTTATTATTTACAGATTTTTTTTTGCAAAATATTAAGTATTTTTTGAGATATGGCTATATAAGTAATGAAATATACTATTTTTTACTAGATTTTAAATTTATTTTGATGTTATTCTTTTGTTGATTTTTATTTTACAATCATGATTTTATTAATTAGACCTACAACCCCTTTTTTCGTTTAGAAAATTTTAGAACTACTTTTTGAGATGTAGTCTTTAAAATATATTTAAAAGAGTTTGAATTGTCAGAATTTGAATTCCAATGTAACCTTCTGTTAAAAAGGTTAATAAGTTTATTTTTAAATTAAATATTTGAAACTGTTTTAGTTTTTGTATTTTTAATGTTTTTTGTAAGTTTATGTGTGATTCAGTATAACAAAACTTAAACGTATTTTATTTTTATCTTTTTAAATGTCTTCAAATCAAAACTTTCTAACTTTATATAAAATTAATGCAAAAAAAATTGCTAAGGTTTTAAAAATTGTTTATAACTGAGAGTTAGTTTCGAAAATAACTAAAGTTTCTACTAAAACACAATCTTTCTTTATTGATATGTTTTTAAGTCAATTCCACAAATTAAGTTTTAGACAAAAATTCTTACTCACGAGTCGAAACGGAAAAAGTTGTCTTTGATGCGAACAAAAAAGCAATGTCGAGTGCAGATAAAATCTCAGAAGAAGTATCTAAAAAAACAATTGTTTCAACTATGAAAGATTATATATTAAAACGAAGAGATTACACTAAAAAGTTCACGGAAAACAACACTATCACTCCAATGCAGGTGTTTTCCCATATACTGTTTTAAAACTGTGTATGTTAAAGTTAAATTCGTTAAAAACTAACTGTCGAAAATGTGTTAGTCTAATATAAAAATACAACAGGCTATGAGTGAATATTTACTTGCTCCATCGCATCTTGAAGGTCTGCGAATTATTAAAGTTAGAAGCCCGGTATCATTAGGTAAAAAGCTGTCTGTCTACTTAGAAAAAGATGTGGAACAAAAAGCGATAAAAGTCAGTTTAAAAGCAATAATTATCATAAACAAAATAAATAAAGTAATTATTTTATTCTTCAAAATATTAATGAAATAAGTGGTCAACAAAACATGAGATAACATATGATAAATTTAAAAACTTTAAGTTTTAAATTTTATAGAAATTTGTTTATGAATATTTTGATATGTTGAAAAGTTTTGAAACGCAAATAAAAACACTTATGCTTATTCTTATGAATACTGTTTTGTATATGTTTTAACTAGTACAATTTATTAGCTAATAACACATCATTTTACTTAAGAAAGTCAACTACTTTTTAATTTATAAATATTTTATTTATAAAATTCTATTGCTACTCATAGTCTTGTATTAGATATAGATAGTACTTTTATAAATGCTTGTACAAAATTTTGTTTCAATTAAAAACTTGCTAGGTACATGGCAGCTTGCAGGAGCTCAATAACAAGAAAAAAGCCCTCAAACAAGCAAAAAGCTCTAAGAAGCCTTTTCAAAGGCTTACCGACTTGTTTCACGGAAAAGAAAAAGAAGAAAAGTTTTCTGTTTTAAGTTCAAGTTCCGGGAGAGTTGTTGCGTATGCTGCCGCAATGTTTGTTTTGCGCTATATTTTTTACACTTAATTAAGAAGACTTTTGTTTAACCTATGTATTTTATAAAGGATATTTTTTTGTTTACAGAGAATCACCATTAATGTTATATTATGTACCTTTTTGTAAAGCGAAATTTGATGTAAGAATTAAGTTATTTATATGTATGGTTGTCTTTTAGTTTAAATTTAAGTTATCTATATTTTATATAGTTTTACGATGACTCATAGTAATTTATAGATAAAAAAAGGTATAATTTCGTATAGTTTAGTTTTGGGTACTATAAACTCTAAAGCGCTTGCAGTTTATTATAATTTAATTTTTTGCTAAAGTGAGTTAAGTTGACTTAACTTAAATAAAAACATCATGTCGTTTTAAAAGCACTTATGTAAAATGAGTAAATATTTCAAAATACAGTAGCTGTTTTTCCGTTAGTAGATAAAGCTTTTGAAAACTCAACATGTTTTATAGTTAAAAACCCATTAATATCTAGTGTTTGTCTAAATTTTTCAAAGTCCTAAGAATACTATTACTTATATTTACTTTAACAGTTTAAGAATCTTCTTTTTCACTTTTTATAGTAATTTTTTTAAATGTTTTATTCTAAAATTGTTATTGTTTAAGTTTTAAATTTCCACTAATCCATTTTTATGTTGAACACTTTTATTCTGAATTTATTCTGACTCATTGAAAAACTTACAGGAACGGGATAGTGTGCATGGGAAAGTTCATTTGTTTTGTGAACACCGGTTCTTCAAGCATGTTCGCTGAGAGCCTTCACTCGCTCGCCGATACTGCCAACCAGCTGCTTCTGTTTTGGGGAGTCAACGAATCTCTCAAGGTTTGTTATACTGCTGTAGTATAGGCTTACAAAGAATTTATTTTGATTTTCGTTAGATTTTTATATTTAAGCAGTATTTTTCGATTACAAAGCAGAAAATTCATAAAAAATAATTAATTCATAAATAAATAAACTTATTAAGTAATTTTAGATATATATTGCTATTATCATAAATATAGTCTTAAATTCAAGTTTTTTTATTTTTACTCCATTATTTTTGTGAAATAACTTTTTTTTTTGTATACAGAATTTATACATATTAAAATATAAGTATTCTACAATTTTTTACTAGAATAAGTCTAAACTTTTAAAATATATATTAGCTAATGATTGAATAATATTTTTATACTATTTCATAATTTGAGTATTTAAAAATGTTACTGATTCACCAAAAACAGAGGCAATTACACATTTGAATATTTAGTACTAACATTATTTACGAATAACTTTCAAACTGTAAATAAATTACAAGCTCTTTACAACTTGCCAACAGAAGCCTGACCCGGAGCACCCGTACGGCAGGCGAAACATGCGCCACATAATGTCGCTGATATCCGGCGTGGGCATATTCTGCTTGGGAAGCGGCGTGTCCGTGTACCACGGCATTCATATGCTGATCAGCGGCGACGTTGCCGTTCACGATGTGGCCACCTCCACCGTGAGTTTTTAGAATTTTTAAAATTTTTAGTTTTTATAAGCCTTAATATAGATTTAAAACTGATATTAACAATGATTGTGTTACTGTTTTCATAAGAATCACCAAGTCAAGTAGAATTACTAGTGAACTAATGACCATGTTTGATGTAGAATTAAACAAGTTATTTTATGTATATTGAACAAGACAAAAGATTCTACTGGTCAGGCTTGCCATAAAACTCGAAAAATCTGGGGTTTAAAAGTTTAAAAAAGTCTCATAAAACCTTTAAACTTGAAACAAAAATAATTAAAAGACCTGAAATTTTATGCAGTTTTTCCATATAAAACAATAAAAGATAGAAAAACCCTACATATTCAATAATTTTGTTTTGTACTACTCAGAGTTTTGTTTATTACAAATTACTCTATAGTAGTGACAATAATAGTAGTGATCTACCAAATCCAAAAGTTTCTGACCAGGTCGGATCTTAATTTGAAGAAATTATTCGGATCCGGCCGGGTCCAAACCTTATTTTGAAATGAGTATCTGGTCAGATCCGATTTCAAATCCAAAAAGGCATTATACAGCCGGATCCGAATACTAGGATTCGGTAGATCACTAATTTAAAGTCGCTTTAGAGTAGTTTTAGATATTACATATTATTTAAGACAATTTTTTTTTTATCTTTTATTTAATTTTATACTAAAATTGGACTAAAAAAATCTGCAACCCTGGGATAGCACAAGCAAAACTAAATATTATATGCAATTGATTATATTTTGCATCGATATGCTTTGTTTACAGCGGTTTCGTTTTTAAGCCTATTTAATTTGATAGCTAAGTTTTTTATGTACACGTTTAAGGTTATTTAGGTAAGTTTGTATTTATACTGAAAGGATATACCAACAATTCCCAACCGAGATCATTTCCCACCGCACAATTCCCACTCAAAAATTATATTTACTTTGTTTATTAATTTTTATATTGGTTTACTTTTTTTATTTTGTTTTTAATTTATTTTTAACTACCTCTGTCACCCCAACCCTTGGTCGTTAAGCGGTTCTCGGATTTGGTCGGGTTGGAATTGTGCGCTGGTGAGAAATGATCGCGGGTTGGAGTGAGCGGTTCCCACTGAAAGGCATACTGAAGTATAAAATAAAGTTTTAGCAGTAGTCTGCAAAACAAATATCGAATCAACGTTTTATTGTAAAAAATTATTTGAGTTTTACTGCTACAAAGTAAAAAATAAAAAAAATTTAGCAGTATTTTAATAAAATTTTCAATTGTGTACTAATCTTAAAGATAAAATATATGGAGTATAACAGTACATACAGTTTTAGCCATAATGAATTAACAAAAAATATCAAAAATGCTTACTTAGTTTATGTATTAGTACTATTATTGTGTTTTTATTTTTCTCAAAACTTTTGTATTATAAAAGTATTAATGTATGTAGTTACAAAAAACAGTTTACAAAGTACTCTTCTGTATTCCACTAACATATTGTCACAACACCGTCATAATTTTTTTTATAAATGGTTTATGCCAGTGGTTATCAAAATGTGAACCTGTGCACACATTGCAACACACCTGTGCTTAGAAATTATTTTACTGTGTACATAAAATTTCGTAAGTAAAAAAGTTTTTTTAAATTGACGTTTGTTTTGTGTTTTTATACTAAAAACAAATATTTAAAACACAATTTATTAGTTCTTAAGGTATTGTTTATATATTAAGAAACTCAAAACATAAAAAATAGCTGTTTTTTAATAGTACGATGTATTTTTTCTAGTCTATTCTTAGTGTGCTAAGATTTTAAATAGTTTGAAGACCACTGGTTTATGATATTGAATTTTTAAACCTAAAAAATCCTTGTACATTTAAATACTATCAAATGTATTTGTACATCTATCAAATGTAGCAATATTTCGTTTGAAAATAATTGATAGTCAACAGTTTTACTAAACTACTGCATGATGCTATAAAACATACACTTTTTCGTGAGTAATGATGGTTTTAAATTTAAGAAATTAAAACTTGTGTTTTAGTTTTTTTGATATTTTATTCTTTGTTAAGGAAATAATGAAAGAAAGTCAAAACTAATCAGTATTGTAGAATATTATTCCTTTTAATAAATTTATGGTGTATATTTAATATGGTAAATGTGAATTTTATAACTAGTAGGCTTTGCCAATTTATAGTGTCATACAACTTATAGTAAATAGATCTCTTTGTATTTATTTCTAAAAACTGTTAAAGCTAAGAAATCAAAACTAACACTAAATGATATTTTAAATAAAGTCGTGGTTATGTAATTTTTTGAGATGAAGTCAGTTTAAATAATGTATTTAATTGTTGTACAGTCTTTTGCAATACTTGGAGGGTCGTTCATACTGGAATCTACATCTCTGTATTTTGCATTGAATGTGACACGCAAAAATGCGTTAAAGCATAACCTTCCATTGTTAAAGTACAGTGAGTTTACATATTATGATAGTTTTAAAAAAACTATTTCTGCTATTAGTATTGAATCATAAAATATTTTGTACAGGAAAATCTGCTCTTAAAGTATATATTTACTTATGTTTTATATGCAATAATTAACTACTAACAAAGCTTGTGATTTTAATGAAGTTTTAGGTAAGGTTAAAACTCAATATTATTGCAGTAAAAACAGCGGGAGATCCTTCCACCAACGTTGTTTTACTCGAAGATGCGGCTTCTTGTTGCGGCCTCGGAATCGCTGCTTCAGCTATCTGGCTTTCATATTTTACTGGTGTGTTTTAAGAAAAAAATTTAAATTGAACTTAATTTATTTTTGTATATGTTTATTCTTTCAAGACTTTATTATGCAATATAAGTTTCGGTCAAAGACCTCGTCATTGCTTAAATAAAAAATCTAATAAGGTATGTACCAATCAAAGAAAATAGAATTTAAACAATTAAATTAAAGTTTTACTTACAAATAAACTGAATTAAAATCTTTGACCAAACCTAGTCTCATAATAAAGTCGTAGAAATATCTCCTCTAGTAATTGAGATCTCTTTATTTGTTTTCTAAAAATCAAAACGTATAATATATTTTTGTTTCTAAAATTTTATAATAATTTCTCAGACAGTGGAATTTTCGACGCAATGGGTTCTATTGCAATTGGTGGTTTGTTGGGAGCTTTAGCGACTTTTATTGTTGCCACCAATATAAACTTCTTGGTTGGCAGGTCAATACCCCAAGGTAGACTCGATTTGCTGCAACAACAGTTGGAAGACGACGTTGTAGTTAGGTTGTTTTATGTTAACATTAGTTTCGACACTTAACAATAAAGATTTTTTCTAAATTGCTTTTGAGAGATGATCTTTGCAATACAAATTAAATAGTTTAAATAACCTCGTTTACATTGTGACGTAATTATTAGTTGCAATGAATATATTTTTCATTAGTTAACGACAATAAATTTTGAATCAGTTATCTTTCCCATTAACGTGAGTTGTTTGTTTATATTATAATTTGTTGTTTTGTTGTTTAATTTAGCTTACTTTACTTATTTTAGACTTAATAATCATAAGTATTATATAGTTTTATAACAGTCGGATTTAGTATTAAGTATTTTACCTATTAATAACTATTATCTGTAGAAAATATCTTATTTTAATGAAAACATGTACACACATATTCTATTCTATGCTTCTATTCTCTCATTACAGTAATTATTTTTTTACAGAATCCAGTTGAAGTGTGTTGATTCGTTGACACACAGAAACATATGTTGATAGTTGGTATAAGTATTTTTTACTAGAATTTTTAATATTTAATTACTTCATTAACAACCAATAAAGAATTTTTTTTAAGTTTTGCGATTTTAGTGTTCATTTAATTAGTTAAATGTGTTTTAAGGGCATAAAGAGGGTAAATCACTCTTTTCACAAGTTTGTCTTGTCTTATTGAGTTTTAACTAAGCTACAGTTACATTTTATAAATTTAAAAAACTCAAACTAATTTTGAGATATAGTCGGTTGAAGTAGGAAACTACGATAGGTTCCTTATAGGAGGCGCAAACTAAAGCGGTGAATAACTAGAAATCACTAAAAATCTATCTCCTCCTACGTTTTTAAAGATAATTACCTCAAACTTTCAGGAAATGTTCCTTGCAATATTAAGAAAATTCTGTTACAACAAAATTCAAAAAAAATGTGACAAAACAACAAAAAAACATTTTTTTTTTTATAAAGTTACATTTTTGAACTTTGTACTGACAGAATTTTTCAAATATTGTAAAAATCATTTACAAAAATTTTGAGATAGTTATCTCACAAAACGTAAGAGGAGATAGATTTTTAGTGATTTCTAGTTATTAGCCGTTTTAGTTTGCGCCTCCTATAAGGAACCTATCGTAGTCTCCGACTTTGATCGGCTATATCTTTAAAGTTATTTTGAATTTTATAAATCTGTAAAAAGCAACTTGAAGCTTAGTTAAAACTCAATAAAATAAAATTGTTAAAAAAGTGATTTACCATCCCCCTATGCCCTAAATCTACTATAGAAGTCTATTACGGACATCGAGTACTTTATAAACTGATCTAGATCAAAAATTTATTATATTTTAAAAAATAATTGTAACTTTTTAGTAAAACAGATTTTCTAAATGTACGTAGAAAATAATTATCATAAAGAATTATAATTGTCATCAATAACGAAGTTGTTAGGTTGGGTTTTGTAAGGTTATGCTGAATTGAATATCATATTCAATGAATTTTTAAGAATAAATTGTTTAATTTTTAAAGGCAGTATAAACTTAAGATTTATTTCTACATAATATAAGGTAGTGATTGACCCTTTATATATAAAACTTAGCTTGTATTTTATAAGCTGTGAATTAGCACCTGGTATCTAAGATATAAATAAACTAATAAAAATAACTTCTTAAATACAATGTATTTAACTATATTTTTTGAATACTTAACGTCGGGCTAAACATAAATTAACCGATGATTACTATTAATTACACTGCTGAACTAAGAAATGGTTTCGTTCTATTTGTATTGAAAATAAATTTTACTTTTTTTTTTGTACATGATATAAAGTAATTTTGGCAATACTTCTTGTGAAACCTCTAATAAGTTGCTGTGTATAATTACTGGAAAAAGTTCTTAGTTTATTCAAACTACAAATACTTAAAATTTCCTTCCAATGTGCAACTTTTGATTTATAACTCGAAATTTTATACAGGGGAGTTTACGATGTCAAAGCAACGATGACTTCAGCAGACGAGTTCAAATTCAAAGCTGAAATAGATTTTGATGGCATGGAGGTCACTAGAGCTTACCTGTCGCAACTCAACCGTGAACACGTGCAAAGAGAATTTCAAACTGCCAAAACCGCCGTAAGTTGTTCCCGAATAGTAGCAAACTTGATTAAGATGGCTAATAGTACTGTAATATGTACGTAAAAAATTTTAAAATACTTGGCTATAAGAGTTAAAGATTGCCGTTTTAAATTTGTTCTCCTTTTCAACACTATACATATGACGTTAAAGTTTTATTTTTGAAAATTTATTTGTTTCTTGTATAAATGGTCAGATATCATTAAAAAAATACTTTACATATTAATAAAACAGCTTAGCAGCTGTTCACTTTGGACAACAACTTTTTAAATTGTGAAAATTGCGCTCATAATAAATAGTTGTCTCTATTGTATAGCTAGAATAATTTTTTAATGTATGAGTATTGATTTTACATACGTGTATATAAAATTTATACCATATCTTTTAAAACTTTAATTATATACAATATTTTTATAAAAGGAAATTGTGTAACAAAATTAAAAGTATTCACAATTGTTTTTAAATCTGGCACGGTTTCAAATTCCTGGTAGGATATTAGTTTTACTTATAATTATTTCCTGTAAAAATAAAAAATAAACTATATAGTTGCAGTAAATTAAATAGGTCCAAGATCTTTGAATTGTTTACTTTTTTACTAAGTTTCAATAAATACTTAATAATGTTTATTTTATTACACTCCCGATAAACTAAATTTTAGTAATTTATTTGTTATAATTTAAAAATTAAATGTTTTGTTATTTTTTGAAACTTTTTAGTACGCTAATAAATAAAACATCTCAGACCCATTTAAATTATTATCAATAATTTAATTTACTTTTTTATATAAGCATAAATACTGATGACTAAAACTAATAATCTTTTCGAGAGTTAGAATCCGTTCCTTAAATAAGGTTGCCACATAACATAGATTTCCCTGAAATTTTACATTTTAAGCAAAAAAAAAAAGAAACAACCTGCAACGTAAAACAATTTTGCATTTAGAATAATGAATTTAGATAAGAAACGAGAAAATTATCTTAAACAATAATTATTTGTATCATTTAGAATTATATATACCATAAAGACATTTAAAGTAGCATTACAGTAGGTTTTCAATATTTTTATACTATTAAAAACAATGTTTATTTATTTTTAAAAATGGACTAAAAAACTTGTGCTTTAAAAACCTTGAAGAAATTCAAAACACCTGTAAAAAAATTCAAAAATCCTATAGCAACCCTGCTTAAATCTTAACAACAGCGCATATATTCTTAATAGTTTCAAGTATGAAAGTTGTAGTAAAATAATTACTTTATTAAACAGATTAGAATTAAATGTAGTAAAAATAATTAAGTAGCATATTAGTAATTGAATTTTATGTATATATAATTCAGTTATCGTAGGTATCAGTATATCAAAGTTACGATAGTTAAGTAAAAATAAATTCTAAAAACGTGAATTTATCTAAACGTGTTTATTCGAAACGCATCACCGTTATAAATTTTATAAATGGCTTAAGTAAATTTATTTAGAAACCCAAATATTTCTTAAAAGCACGACTAATTTATAAAAAATAAAATAAAGCATCAATGCAACCACAATAAATAAAAATAACAACACTACTTTTACTGAATTTTGTTTGAAAACAAAGAAAAAACCGCATTTCTGTTTTCACTCTGTTTTTTCTTTAAAATATGTATAAAATTTCCTATTTACTCTATCATTACAATTTAAAGTTTTATTTTACTTAATTTTTGATAGCTCATACAGAGTATATTTTTAAAAATGTACATGTTTTTCTATGAGATTTAGTGCTTATTTGTACGAAATGTTTAAAGACTTTATGCGACAGTTAATGGAAAAGCAATTATACACAACCATATTACTAAAAATCTAAAGATTTTAATAAAGCATCGAAGAAATTGGATTCAAGTCTTAGTTTTCGTCGTTAAATTTACTAAACTTAAGAAAATTGTCTCTATATACTTGTTAACGACTGAGCTGAAATGTTATGAGTTAGGTGAAACAAAGTATTGAGGATATTTATACAAAAAGCAACTTTTAGGAGGAGATAGATCAGCTTCTTCTTCAGCACGGAGAACAGGTGATCGATGAATTGGGTGCTCAGGTTGACAGGTTGGAAGGACAACTTAAAAGAAAAAATCCCGACCTGCGGCACATTGATCTCGAAGTTTTATGATGTTGTGCCGGAATATAATTTATTTAATTTATTTAAAAAGATAACTAAATAGATAGTTTTAACTTTAAAAATAATCTTATTGTATGACTGCTTAAAAATAACTTCAATAGCATTCTTCTTATGTTAGTTTTTTTTAGCATTTAGTTAATTTTTAAAATTAAAAATATACCAAGCAATTTTAAAAATAAAGATGATTAATTTATGTATGACTTTGTGAAATGTTATTTTGAAAAATAAATTATGAGTTTGTTTGAAATTTTAGTATATTTTAGTCATTATCAATATTTATTTATAATGAACTCTGTTAACTTCAGTTTAAAACAACATACGTACAGAAATTTACATTTTATTGTTAAAACGATTGAATCAATTATAAAGAAATTTAATTCAAAAGTAAATTAAAAGTAATAAAAATAATTGTACATTAATTTTATTGATGGTGATATTTCAAATGAACGTTCGCAGTGGGAACAAGTCCAGACTCGTACAACGTTTCATGTAAGTTTGTGTAAATTTTCTTAGGGAAACTTGTAACAATGTCATAAGATATAGCACCAGACTCCCTGTAATTTGTTAAAAAAAAATAAATCTCGACATTACAATTTTTATTTTACTATTTTAAATGCATAGTTACAAATAACCCCATACTTTATTTAAATCAAATGAAAAGGGTAAAAATATGTGTTTTCAAACAAAAATAACGTTTCAGCTTATTTATCTTTTGCACCAATTTCTAAGACTTAATAAAAACGTTTTGTTTAGTATTAAAATTAATTTGAATCATTAAACTCTAATTCGATACTGTAGAAAGTTCAGATTATTTATATGCAAGTTATTTTTACCTTTTACTATCAATGGCTTTCTTGAGATCAAGTAGAGTTTGTTCATAGGAAAGTTCAAAATTAAAAACTTTATCTTCCGTATTAACTCGAATTTTAGTTGTTTTGTCTTCCGTACTTTCATTATCAAAATTATTTTTTGAGCTAGCAACTTTTTCGTTTTCGAAAACAGTTTTCCTAGAAATATTTTTTTAATCCTAATTACTGAGATATAAAACAAACAACTAACTTATTATCATTGTCGGTAATTAATCTCTTAATTTCATCTTTTATTTTGATGACTTTTCCTTTTTTGACAACAGAGTCTGGAAGTTTTTCGATTAAATTTGAAGTAGAAACAAAAGGTTTATGGATGTCTTCAATCCCGTGAATATTTTTGTTTACGTAATCACCTGTGTTTTATATTGATATAGTTTAACAGTTTAATAACTCTAACTCTTCTTGCTTAACGGAACTCAGTTTTATAAGCTATAAAATCTTAATCATTGAATCAATAGCAAAATATTTCTTTAAATACACATAAATTTCACCGTTGTATCGAGCTTCCAAGTTAATAAATGTTGAGATCCAGTCTGTATTATAATTCATATATACAATAAACTACTTTATATTTTGTATTTGAACTCAAAGATTTGTATTGAAATTGTAAGGCTTCAGGTATAACAGTCGTTAATAACAAGGCTTAATTTTCAATGCTTTGTGTACACTATGATTGCAAAACATTTCGTTGTTATAATATCAAAACTAATTTTATTGTGCGACTAAAATAATAAATGAATTAAAAAAATTCTACACGTTTTACTGCAAAATAATATGCTTAAAAAACTAAAGAGGTGTTTTTGAAATAAATATGTTTAATAGTGAAATTTTGATTCTGGATACTGTTAAGTTTTACACTCAATACACCTAGGTGAAAATCCTGTTAAAATATAAAAAAACCTTTCATTATAAAAAAAACCGATTTACTGTTTTACAATACAATTTAAGGTTATTAATATTTTATATATGTAGCCTTCGATTTTACTAGCAAGATTGGTTTAAAACTACTTTTATTTAAAACTCTACTTAAGATAAAGATAGAAAACTTAGCTGAATTGAAGGTCCAACCTTTTTTTACGAAAATCAACTTTGTCTTTTGTTCAAAGGCTCATATTATATACTATAAGATGCTTTTTATAGATTAGCAATTTTCTATTAACTGTTTAGGACATGACCAGTTTTGTAAAAAGTTTTCAATACAAACGTATAAAATATAAATTTTACATAGCAATTTTTTCACAATTTTACTACAAATCTATCTTTTCCTTTGTTATTGAATCAATTTAAGTCATATTTTAATAATTTTATTTATATTACAAACAAACTGTAGGACAAAGAATTTTTAAAAGTTAAAGTTTTGACCAAAAAAAAATCGATATATTTTTGTTTTTTTTATTTAAGTTAAGTGTTAGTAGAAAACTAGTTTACTAGGAGTTATTTATAATTTGTTAAAGATTGGACTGAAAAAGTTTTAAAAAATGCTCAAAATTTGTAGAAGTAAATATATTTTTAGTAAAACAGCCTTGTTTTTGCTTATAAGAAACTCCCTATTTTTGATCGCTTATACGTCAATTTTCTTTTTTAAACTGTAAAAAACAGCTGGTAACTTAATCAAAAAAATATATATCTAAAAAAAGGTTTACCCCTTCCATGCCGTTATTGTTACAGAAGATAAAATTAAAACAGTAAAAAATAAATGCTTTACTTTTGATTAATCCTCACTTAAGTTAGTAATATATTTTAAACTAAAAGAATATCTATTTTTGGTCATTTGGACACTTTAAATTGCTTCCAATCGATATTTTAATAACTGATCTGTTCTGTTGATTAAATAAATAAAATTAACTAATAAACAAAATTTTACTCATTCTTATTTTATCAAAATTGAACTTTTCACAAATGTATTACGTACTTACAGTAACAAAATTAAATATCTATATTTTTTTATATAACCGTACCAACAAGTTTTATTTATTGAAACCAAATTTAAAGTAAAGTTGGACATAGGCCATTGTTTTAAAAACATTCGTTAATACATAACATTAAAACTAAAAACATAAAACGATTCCGAAAAATTTCAGCTAGTTAAATATTAAAAAATTGTTTCACGCAACATTCTTTTCAAGTATATTTGTTTCTTTAGGATAAGATAGAAAATATAGCATCTTTACTTATTGAACTACAATCACCTCCGCGCATTGTGTCCGCGGCAAAACTGCGTAACTAAACGAGAGGTAGCAAATATACCTACTATATTGGCTGTTTTTTTATAATGCATTTATAATCTTAGATGGGTAAGAAGTAAAGGAGAAAAATAAGAGATTTTATGCCATAAATATTGTGAGGAGTTCAACAATGTACTATGTTGGATTTAAAGAAACCTAAAAAATAAAGAGCAAAGGCATTGAGTTCAATAATTTCTTTATGGAAGCCAGAAACCAAAAATGCAAAAACCTCAATTTTATTAAAAAACATTTAAAGCTACGTATAAAAAATTATGAAACATTGTTAGCTCAATAAATCTAAAACATTAAGGATTTTTCTTATTACTTCTAGAGAATTCTAAAACTCGCAACTAAACGATAGTGCGTAGAATCGCGAGAATTGACTGTACTTTATAATCAATTATGTTTTGTAATAACGAAATCAATTACTACGAAAATTACCGGGGATCTAAAAGAAAATCTGTAAAGATAAAGAGAATCTTATGCACTTCGTAAAGCTCCAGAAAATTTACGTACAGAGCAAAACATATAACTTAAATATGATTTATAAAATACCAGTAATAAGTTATTTACGAAGCTTTGAAAAAAACAACCGTACTCTAAAAAATTAGTATTTCTGAAATAATTTACTATTTTTAAAAGTACAGACCATTGCTAATAAAAAAAGAATTAAAGAAAGTAGATTCCTGATAGTTTAGATATAATGCAGTTCTTATAAAATATTAATTGTTCAATTTAAGCTAAATATCTGTTATAAACGGTTAGTCACATATAAAATTAAAGGAGCAAAATATAAGTTTATAGTTACAGTTTTACACAATTTATAGTTACACCGTTAATTAACAAGTGGTAATGGTATCGACATTAAAACAATTAATAAAATACTCAGTCGCTGACTATAAAACACTTTAAAACCTTTATATTTTGACTCTGCATCCAACTTTCTACCGAGTCCAGGAAATTTAGCTCTTTGCTTAGGATCGACATACGTCACATTCCGATGATCTGTGACCTGGTAGATTAGACGTTAGTTTTTTGAAAGTTAAAAAACAAACAGTATGTATTGTACTTGCAACACAAATATTTAAACGGCAACCTTAATTGGAACTCCGTCGGGAAATCTTTTTTGCAATTCAGAAGGAAAATACCCGTCGATGATGTCCAAAAGGCATCTCTGAGTTGTGTTGTCGGTGAATGGGCGAAATGGTCCTTCAAAGAGTAAAATTCCGTTTGCAAATAACTTCAGCGGCACAGTTTCTTGAACCTAATTTTATTTACAAAGAGGAATACAAAATAGTAGTCAATAACAAAGTAGTAAAACATAGTCTTTATAAGTAAGTAACAAAGAAAGTGAAATTGTGTTTTCTATTGTTTTTAATATTCTGAATACAGGTCGGTAAGTTTTAAAAAATATAGTTATCAGTAAATTAATTTGTATTTAAATATTTTATATACCTATCAAAAAATAAATCTAATCAGTCTCTAAATAAAATAACTGTATACATAAATTTTGTGGTTTAAAAAGAGATTAGTTAATAAATAAATGTTTTAAGATAAATAAATGTATTTTCTTCAAAAGTTCTAAAGAAATATTATTAAAACTGTGCAAAATAAAAATAAAGTATTTTAAGTTTAAATATAAACTTTCTTTAGATATTACAAAAAAGCAAACTTTAAGTGTAGCGCCAGAATAAGTTTTATGTATCTTGTGTTCCCCTTCACCAGCTATTCTGTTCAGCTTTTGTATATTGTTTATTATTACATCGAAATTCGGTATAGAATAAGTTTCTTCATCTTCGTTACCTAGAGTTATTTCTCTTAAAAACCAAAAAAAAATTTAATATACAAATATGTATTTCTTATAAATTTTTTGATTAAGAACTTTTAACGTTTAAAGTTAACCACTTTTTTTTCTTCAACTCTAAAATTAAAATACAGTGAACCAAAACAAAATAAAACTGTGGTAACCGCATTTGCAGTACTTGATTGTACCCATAACAGGTTTACCCATTTATATAAAGTTTACAATATATAAGATTTAGTCTGACATAACATCTGAAAAATGTTTGTCTATAAAATTCATTGTTGTTAAGTTTTGTAATTTGTAATAAAATCTAATGTAGTAATCATTAACAAAATAAACCATAACATAAGCTGCATATATAGTAAATAAAACAAGTATTTAACCATAGGAGGAGTCAGCAGCCTTTATAAGCAACAAGTTGGACTTAAGTTCTTTTGGAGGCCGCCGTATTTAATAATACTATTCGATGAAGATTTTTTTTTAATAATTATACAATTACCACTACAGCTTACTCCCAAGTAAAATGAAATTGTATCGGTAAACTTTTGTAATATGAAAATTATTTGGGTTTATTTGCATAAAATATTTTAAATAAAAAATTGGTTGTGGGCCGTATGGATGACAACTATTTAGAATCAAAGTTTTTTTTATTTACTCACTAACAATGTTAAAACTTCTTAAAGACTTCAAAATTCAAGTTTTAAACGTTCTGCTACTTAAAGTAACAAAAAATTTGACTAAATTTATGACTATAAATGACAAAAATAATAAAAAACTTGAAACTTTAACATAAAAATTTACTTTATTACAACTACTATGAACAGAATTCGTAATTATACGTCTTGTGTCTTATAAAAACCAGAAACTAACAATTGTATACTACAAAAAAATGATGAATCGACAGTAAAAATTTGACTTGTAACTTAATGCAGAATAGGACAGTAGTTTTAATACGAAGTAATAAAAAATTTTATCTAAAGTTTTTATGTAACGTAACTATAAATTTTTATTTATACTTTATTTTAATGAAAACATGTATACATCTACTTTATTCTATGCTTATATTCTTTCATCACAGTAATTATTTTTTTACAGAACCCATTTGTTGTCGATTCGTTAAGACACAGAAACATATGTTGGTATAATAAAGGAAGATTGGTGTACTATTTGTTTTTATTTATATTCCAGTGAAGTTATTTTACTAGGATCTTTTGTTAGCAAATGATTAAACCTATATTTTTGAACAGTTATAAATTTTGAATACATTTTTTTAAATATTGCTATGTATATTGTGATCTGGTGGCATACCTCACAACAATATAGTGTCCTGCTGATGATGTAAGTACCGAAATTTCAACGAGATAAGTTGATTTGAAACTTTCAATGTTTTAATTAAAAACTGCAATAATATTAGATTAAAAAATTAAGTCCACATATTTTGAAAGTATTAAAAACAAAAATATTTGTATAGTTGTTGAGTTAACTCATTTCTTTATTAAAAACAAAAATGCAGCTTGAGTTGTTTGGTTTTATTAGTTAGCTTTTCTTAAAAAAAAACTTTTGCATTACAAATGCATATAATAACTACCTTTAGAGGATGTAGATGCGCTTTCACTTTTCGAAAATTCGTCGTCTCCAACCCAAACCAGTCCATAATCAGAGAGAAATTTCTGCAACAGATATTATAATTTGTTCCAAATTTAAAGTCGGAATTCGCTTAATCTTCAAGTAATTTTTTAATGTTATAAAAAAATGGAAAAAAAATGAGGCTTGAATCTCATCTATAAATTCAAGAACTTTTAAAACTTCGAACCAATAGAAAAAAATTTCTACAACAAGAAATTCACTTTTATAAAACAATTATTAAAAACGATTTAGGTTTAACTTATTTTAAATCTAAGTATAAGTATCTAAGTTTAAAGATACTTTCTTTTGGAAGTAATAATAAAGCAAAAAAAAAACTCTTTTAACTTCCTTGTAATAGCTTTGTATTAGTTATGTTTTTAAGTTGATAAATTCTAGTTTTTATTTACATAAAAGTCGCATTCATTAACTTAATTTAAAAAAAACTACTGCACAGCTACAAAGTTAAGTAATAAAGATAATATTTATTAGTCACAAGTACAAGATGCAAAGCATACAGTTTACTTTTATATAAGAAAAGGTAAAAACCACTAAAAATAAAAGTTACAGCAACTAAGTTTGTAAACCATGGTTTGGACGCTCTCAGGTAAAATTTTACACCTACAATTGGATGTAAAAGTTTTATTACAATTTTTTGTGAAAAGTTTTAATCGTCTTATAACTTTTACTAATTATACAAAAAATAGTTATGTTAAAAATAAACTTTCGACGACTACTGTATACTTAAAGTTCTTAAGAACAAAGTTTAGAAAAATTAAAGGCAATTATCAATCAATAATATCAGACAAATTATCATAAATATATCAAAACACAGTAGCTTACTTCAAGTGAGTATAAGGCTAGAAACATGTAAAAAAAGTAATAAGTATATTTTATACGTCAAAACTATTTTAAAATACATGATTACGAGAAAGTGTTATAAGTTTAGAACTAGCGGAATATAATTTTTAATAATTAGTAAAATTTTGATCTAAAATATTTTACTAAGTGAACACTTTACTTATCTTAAAACAATAAACTATCCACCTATCAAGCACAAACAATTAAAGTACTCCAAAAATCTGAACAGTATTTAGAAGTTTTAGATAGAATTTGTCACTGTTTTTAACTCCGTAATGCTTTTTTTGTTTTATTACAAACTCAAAACTTTTATAGATTTAAATATAGATAATATTTTTCATTGATACACATTGTCAAAAATTCGGAGATACTTTCTGAATTTAAATATAGAATTTCATACATTAGAATTTTGAGAAAATTTTAATTTTAACTGAAATTAAATAAGCATTTCAAGTAAAATAGTAGAAGCAAAGTATATGAGTAAATATTTTACGACCTCTAGACAATCCACGATTTACTGTTCCTCCTAAACTCACTACTTATTTTAATTCTTGCCGTTACAATCAAGCAACTGTCTTTCCTAACTAAATTTTTTTAAGCTTCTAAACTTGTTCAACTTTTTCTAAGCAAATTTAATACTTTTCTCTTTAAACAAGCTTAATATTTTCCTTCTTAAAAGTAACAACTTGGATTATAAACCAACTTCTCGTAAAAATCAATGGATTTTTTTTTCAAATTTGATTTATTATTTGTCAAGTGACTTTAATTGGAGTAGTGAGTTTTGGCTTTAGAATATTAAACTAAAATGCTACAATGTATATCCTTTTAAAAGTTTTTAACATTTTTACTAGCTATTCATAGTTTTTAATGTAATTCATTCAAACTTTTTAATAAATTTAAACATAATAGAATTAAACAACCTCCATTTCGTAGATTTGTTTTTCGTACAACTGACTCTTTTTTTCAAGCTTAAGTATTTCGTCTGCTTTTTTTATGTTGAGTTTATAAGTTTTGTCTAGATTTACCTTGTCCTCTAAAACCTTTAAAATTAAAATCGGTTCTATGTGCTTTTAATAAAATTACTATAAAAAGTTTAATACCCGTAAATATATATTCAACATTTAAAGACAAAAAAAAATCGTGTTACAACCGTAACTTGAATTTAAAATTAAATGTCTTGAAAATGATATACTCTAAATAATAAGTCCATTAATGAATTCAGTACTACAACTGAATTTACTTGGATATATTAAGTTTCTTAGTTTTAAAAATTGTACGTAAATAAATGTTTTTTTTTAGCTTTAAATTGTTAAAACAGTTAAGAAAGTTAAATTAGTGCGAAACTACAGTGATTAAAAATATTTAATAACTTTTACAATTGGCAAACAAAACCTATTTAAACTTATAGAATGATCCGAGCACTTTTTATAATCTAACATTAGCACTTATTTGAAAGTTTTAATGCGAATACGTTAAGTTTTTAATACGTTACTTGTTATAGATAAAAATGAAATATTAAGATAAGGTAAATTTTTTTAAAGGTTTTTTGACAAAAACGTTAATAGGAAAACTCTCCATTGTTGATTTTATTGAATTTTAAAAACTAACTAAATTTTTATTTTCTTCAAGGATTTTTAAGTAAAATTTTTTTTAAAAAGATTTAAACCGTACAAGCGTATTGAGCAACAAACTCTTAACAAAATTAAAAAAGAAAAGGTAATAAAATATACTAAAAATAAATTAATTTTCTATTATTTTTTTGTTTAGACCGAAAAAGTTTGAATACAAGAGTTTTTAAAACTGTGGGTAAAATAGTCTTAGTTATTCATTTTTGAACATAGTCGTTTTTAAATTAATTTGAGAGTAAATTTAAAAACTGAGAGAATATAAAGAAGATTGCTAAAAAAATAAAAATATACATATTGACTTAGGTAGTTTTTTATTTTATGCCTTCTTTAAAAAACCTTTTTAAAACTTTCAACTTGAAAACATGAATTTATAAAGACTCATACCAATTGTAAAATGAAAGTAATAAACATTTCAACTGTATTTAGAAAGCTAAACGCATATACTACAAAATACCTTCTTGTTTTGATAATAAATTGGTTGAGTAATATCAAAAACTTTTTTTATGACAAACAACTTAAAACTATAAAGTTTACACAAATTACAAAAATTAAACTCCCAAAGAATAAAAATCTTATTCTATTGAAATTAGTTAAAATTTCTTAAAAAAAAATCAGAGACGAAATTTCAAACTTGTAGCAAAGTAAGCAAAATAAAAAAAAAATAAAAAAACAAGACTATTTACAACTCCGAAAAATATCTTATGCTACTGTTTAGAATACAAAATAAACTACTACAAATCTAGTACACAAACCTATAAACAGCTTTCAACTACTATACTGATAAATAATTGACTGAAAGAAAAAGCAAACCTTGATCTGTTTTTCCTTTTCTATCAACTCACGTGACTGAGAAAGGTTTTGTTTTTCTAGCATTGATATTCGTTTAATCATAGAAAGCCATAACTGATTATCATCTGGTGCACTTAAAGCAGGCTTTGAAACTTTTTTTGAACCTAAAAACAGCATTGTTGCATTAAATATGGTTTAGTTTTATGTCACATTTTTTTACATTATAAACATGCAATAAACAGATATAATTTATTTTACTTAAAAACATTAAAATAAAAAATTAAAATAACCATACCATATATCTTTTATTTAAAATAAAACTAATAGAAACATAAATTAACATTGAGTTTATGATAATACTACCTTCGTATTTTTTTTTAATCATATTTATATGCTAAAAATATAGCAAAATAAAAACAAACTTTCAGTAGACCATAACTAAGTTGTCTCTTAAAAACTATACAAGAAATTAAATTAAAAAATTAACTTAAATTTTAATTAGTTTTTACAAAACATTGATCATGATAAATAAAAAAAGTTCAAAATTTAAAGCATTAAACGGTTAAAATTAATAATCAATCATTTTTTTTTGTGTCAAATAAAAATTTAAAACTCTACTAGAAGTATATCATTTAAAGTTATAAAATTGTATTATAAATGCTAGTAAACTTACCTTGTGACAATTCTTTCATAAACTCTTTTTCATCAAAACTATCAATTGAAGACCTAAAAGGCATATACCTTTTTCTGAAATAAAGCAAATATTTATTTGTTGTATAATAACATTTTTTCAACTCTTATTTTTTCTTATATCATAATGAGCTACTGGATATTAAACTATTTTTCATTTCAAAAAAATATTTTTTGTACAAGTTATATAAAACTTAATAAATAAAGAGCATGCAACAAAAAAATCAAGAAGTGCCTGTTTTTTGTTACGTTGAAAATTAAATAGAGAGCTTGAAACATTAAATGTTTTTTTTATCTTAAAGTTTGACTAAATTTCTAGGAAAAATTTTTACTTTTTTAAAACTTGATTGAAACAAAACTGTTTTTATTTATTAAAATTAAATTTTGGAATGTTCTTATTTTCATGATAGTCTTAAATTTAAAAAAAATACCACAAAAATATTTAGATAATTAATGGATGTGACTTAAACTTTTAACATTTGTAAAAGTATTTGTTTCTATTCAAAATATAAACTAACTTTACTTTCCTAAAACCAATGCCCCTAGCATTTTTTAAAGAAACCTTAACTACGTAAACGTTAAAAAAACTCTAAAAACTAAAGATAAGATTTGTTCCCACATTTAAAGTTGCAATAAAACTTCCAGTAGAATAGCAGTAGAGTATAAACTATGAATTTATTAGTGGATGTTGTTTTGTAGCTATAGTAATAAATTTTAGAAATTTTCTTTTTATTTATTCAAAGGTTGTCAACTTTTAAACAAGACAACTTAATATTCAAAAATTTCTAAATAAACA
Organism: Thalia democratica; assembly: GCF_965202585.1. Lineage (NCBI taxonomy): Eukaryota > Metazoa > Chordata > Thaliacea > Salpida > Salpidae > Thalia > Thalia democratica. The sequence goes on along the minus strand of NC_139173.1, from coordinate 12,077,365 downwards.
ATTCAAATTAATTTTTTTTTGAACCTTCAGTAGAAATAAATAACGGTTTTTAATAGTAAAAAACATCAGTCCTGGACAAGAAGTTAAAAGGTATCCAAGAGGTGTGCAACTCGATAACTGAAAGGTTGTTTATGCACCAGAACCTAGGACCAAACATTTTGAGCTGTTTTTCTTTTCTTTCAATAAACTATATATTAAGTCCCATACTCTACCCTTTGTAAAAATACACAACAGTAAGTGTGTTACATCATGTGTATTTTTACTTGCCTCATTAATATTTTACTTTAAACTAAAGTAAAACAAAAACAATTTTAAAAAAAAATTAAAAAAAACCTTGGTGTTATGTCATTTGGAGAACATTCACAAAACTAAAATCTCAACATTAAAAACATATCATGAAGATCAAATCCCTAAGCAAGTGTTCACCAACCCTACAACATAAAAACACACCAACAATGTGATTACTGTCACCAGAGTGAACCCACAATCAGTTGCTGACATTAAGCAATTCAAACATAAAAAAGTTTTTTGTTTCATAAATATGTTAAAAAGGGGTTCAATCTTAAAAATTCTTAGTTATAAAATTGGAACAGGTTAATTTAAACCATATTTTTTTTCTAAATATCTTAAAGTAAACATTATAGTATTACCAACCTAGTCTATCTGTACAAAAAATTATTTCTACCATAAAAACAAGAAAAAAAGTTTTATATCTGTTTTTACAGCAAAACTTTGTTCACTAGAATATCAAACTAGTGTAAGAATAAAATAAAAAAAGTATGAAACTAAACTTGTAATATTTTTATTTATTACAGATAAATACACCTTGTTATTAAATTAAAATAATGTTTAATGATAAAAAATTATTTTTATCACCATTTAAAATCTTTTATTCCAGATAATTAAAACAATGCTATAGTTTTTAAGTAAACTTACTCCTTTAAACGATTATTCTTGTCTAAAGATTTAAAAGGACCACTCATTTTTGTTCTGAAGTTTCATCAAAATATTAATTTCATTTGTATTTTGTTTATTTTAGTATTAATTATATTAGCTCTTGAATCTGTAAAATATAGCAATTTAGCTTGTTAGTTTCTAAGTAAAAGAAAAACCCCTACGATAAAAAACTTTAAGTAGCTTTAACTGGGTGGTATTGAAAACTCAACTAAGATTTTTTTAAAGCCCCTACTTAAGATAAATAACTAGTTAATTTTAATTATCTTATCTGAAAATAAAATCCTCAAATAAATAACTAGTAGATTTAAACTACACTCTCAGGAAAAAACACTTTAAATGTAGATGATATAATTTTTGTTTACAATAATAATAAATACCATAACTGATATACATTTGCAAATAAGGAAAAAATATAGTAAACTGTATATATATGTATACCGTCTTTTTATAACAAAAATATCTTTTTTTACGTCATTATATAATATTATTGTTTATTGAACAAAAAAAAAAGCGCTCAAGAAATTTGGTCTGAGGACCAAAACATTGTTAAATAATGTTAACACTTTGGTTTTTTCGTTTGTTATATTAATTTTTTTATTTAAAAATTTATCAAGGCGTAACTAAACTAAATCTTTGTCCTCGATATAATAATTTAATTTTACTAATTCTATTAGGTGCTTTTTGGTTGACCTACTACAACATGGCTCGTTTTGGCTAATTTTCTTGAAACTTTTAAAGCAGATGAATATTTATCTAAAAGTATTTTCGCTCCAATGTACTTCACACCTACTTTTTAATTTCAATTTTTTTTAACACAAAATCTAGGGTAGAAGGCAGCAGTTTTTAAGGCACAACAGGCCGATTTACTAGCACAAGTTCTACGTGAGCCATTGCAGGGGCGTGTTTTAAGTGAATTCCTGGATTACCCAAGACTTGGTAAAAACCAGTATGTTGAGTTTTAAAAATTCCTTTGAAGCAGAATTAAAATTTATTTAAATACTAATTTTAATCTCACTACCAAGGATTTTTGAACACTAAACACACTGTTTTTCACCAAACCTGCTTGAGTGTGTAAAAGTGCCAGCCAAAAGTTATCTACCTGAAGGTCTGTTAAGTTTAATAATAACTTGAATAATATTATTTTTTTATTCTAGAACTGCATGCAAATTTGTTAATGTTTTTATCGTTCCATTAACATATATTTTGATATGCAGGTTTAATTTAAACCTTTTTGTATTAGAATCAAATACTTTTTGTTTTCATTTTAGTTTAAAAGTTACCTAAAAGCGTTTTACTGGAGCTTTACTTTTTTATTAACTTTTTATTTTTTAAGATTTCTAAGTAAATTTTGAAGTATAGTTTGTATATTTAAGGCAATAGTCTTCTAAGCGTGCACCAGTGCACAAATTTCATTTTGGGGTGCTCAAAGTTCATTTTAAAATTTCCACTAGATATTTTGAGATTCTTTGTAAAAATTAAAAATAAAAAGGTCTAAGGTACTTAGAGTTACCCAATGTGACATTTTAAGTAAAAAAAAAAAGTTTTTACTATTTAAAGTTTTTCATATCTTCAATTCTGACAATACTGCGTTGTAGAATTTCTAATTTAGTCTGATGATAACTGTAGAACATTATAATAGCCTAATTAATTCGCTGATTTTTAAAGTCATCACAATTGAATTTTCAATTAATCAAGGTGTTCTAAACTTTGTGAGATTTTTTCATTTATCCAGTCGAAACTAAGCACAGGATGATCTAGGCATAAAAATTATAGAATTTACAAAAGCTAGATTTATAAAAACTAAAACTTATGGTAATTGAAACAAAATATTTTAACCCTGGCGGTAAGCATTAAAAAGAATTTAGTTAGTTAACAGTTAGTTAGTTATTTAATTAGCAGATTTATAAAAAAAAGTTTTTTGAAGGTGTGCGACGTATTATGAAATATATACCCATTTAAAAAAAGTTAGTCTTTCTAAAAGGCTTCTATCTCACATAGAACGTTTGTTTACTGTAGTATCTGAATCAAAAAACTTTTTGCAGCTGAGTTTTAGTCGTGTTTCAAAGCATTCTCAAGTTCTACACTGCATGTTACATCTAAACAAGAAGTTTTTAATGCATTTGATTATTGGTTGAGCCACAACTTTGACAAAAGAATCATTTTTGCAAGCGACCTTTTACTAAAAGTACGACTCAGATTGTTATAGTAGTTTTAAGTTTTTCTTACATCAAAATTCGACTTTTACCAAGATGAAAAGTGTTTACAATTAATGCAAAATAATTTAAACATTGAAAGCCATAGCAATCAAAGATTTCTACTAGTTACAGATACTGTGATTAAGACATACTTTTTTGTGGAGGTTACTCTAACAGTATGTTTTTAAGCAGTGTACATGTAGTTGAATAACAGAAGATCACGCGACTTTTAAAGCTGCCTTCTTAATAGAAAACTTTTTTAATGTGCATAATGAAAGGCGCGTTACGTCTGTTGACAAGTATTCTATATTTATCAAAACTTGGTAATGTGTATAAGAAGACGATTGGAAATTGCACATCATTGTGCTTGTGGTTTGATAGACAAAATTTATTTTTGCGGAGGTCATCTGTGTATCATGTTTTGATACAATAAGCTACACATAAAAACAAGTTGCTGAGATGAAATATAACAAAACTGATGCGGCTTGTTTAGCTTATCAAGAAAAAGTGGTCGTTTCTGGTAGATATGCTAATGGTAGAATATAAAATGCAGTTGAAGCATACGACTTTATTTTTAGAAATAAAAGCTTAAATTGCACTCTAAAAAATTTAATATGAACTGACTAAAGACCTTGGATCTTTCTCTTGAGTAAACGTACCTAAAATAAATATTTAAAGTCAAAACTTGAATAATTAAAAGTAATATAGTAACACTCATATGACTTTTATGTTATCAAAAATTATATAGTACTATTATGTTATTTACTGTGCAATGTTGGACTCAGGCATCAAAACTTAAGCCAGTTAAACAGAACACACAATGTGGAATATTAAATAAAAGCATTTATATTCAACGAAAAATAAACATAAACAAAACATCAAACATAGTTAAAATTATGAAAACTCGTTAACAAGTTTTAACTTATTTGATTGATATAAAAAGCGATAACTTATGACTTACAAAAACATTTGTACAAAATTAATGAAACTAAATTAATATTCTGTTAGAGGGGAGTTTTAGGGAAATAAAACTAATTAATATTACAAATATTAAAATGAAGAAATCGATAATTAAATTAGATAAGATAAATATTATGCAATATTATTTATTTATATTTCTATATTATTTTTGTGAAAAGTTACTGAAGTTTACTGATATTTATATTATTTAAATTTAATCTTTTTGATTTTAAGCGAAAATGATCCACCTTCTCACACGATACCACATCCTATGGTAGTTTGTTCCAGATAGTCTTTGCTCTACATGTATAAAGTAAAAAAATTGAAACCTGTAATGAGTCTTCAGTTTGGTTTAACAATTCTTCTCTTTTATTGTTATTCTGTTCATAGAATGAAACACTTTAAAACATATTTAATCATTTCAAATTTTAAGACAAAAAAGTGATGTACAGTTAAAACTAAAATACCCTTTTTAGAGTGCAATTTAAGCGTTAATTTTTAAGAATTTATTTTTATGTTACCGTGTTTCAGGTGTAAAGTAAAGTTAAGAATTGTTAAATCCGTTTTAATGATATTATTTGTAAATTTATTAGAGTAGTTTTTAAAGTTGTAAAAACCAGCAAACTAAATTGCTTCAAAACTACTCAGCACTTAATAAACTTTAGACGTTTTTTGTACACAATAAACAAATAAGAGCTCAAAAACTTTAGTCAAAGGACGTGGTGTCGAGAAGACCTTTGAGTCATCATATCAGTTCAGGTCATTGAGTAAATTAAAAATCAATGTTATAACACCCTGCTATAAATTTTAGTTCAAACAAGACAAAATCAGCAAGCTTAAACATAATAAAGAAACTTTAGGTAAAATTTGTATTTTAGTATTTTATACTATTTTAATTGTTTAATTTTTGTACTATTTTTAAAACAGTCCATAGTTTCAAACAAGAACTTATACAAATATTTTTTTTACTAGTGTAATATTTATTTTTTAAAATGAAAAAAAAATCAAATAATATCGGGTTAATAAAAAGAAAAATAGCATGCATTGTAACTACTGAAATTAAAACAAGGCAAATTATGGTTAATAAAGAATAAATAAGAAGCTGTATAAATTACAAACGACAAATACATAAAAAATCATATGTAATTATATAACTATAAAGATTAAACTTTAAGTAAAATTACTATATAGCAAATTTTTTTTCAACTTTTAAAAATTAAAAGAAAATTATTTTACATAAAAATACAGAAAACAAGTGTTTTTATTAATATTAGTTTTCTATAGGATCCAAATCCAGATAATATTAAATCTTAAAAACTTTTGTAGCAAAATAAAACTTCATCATTAAATTCAACATTCTTTTATTACTTATATTAAGAGTGGGCGACTTTATTAATAGATTAACGAAGAATGGCCTTCGCGTGCAAAACATAACAAAAAAATATTATTGTTTTTAAACTGAAAACAAAAACCGCTGTTAAACATTTTGAGTTTGAGCTGTCAAAATTGGGTAGCTGTCTAAATTGCACGAGCGTACAAAACTGCACGAACGTACAAAATTGCACGAGGGCACAAAGTTGCACGAGGACACAAAATTGCACGAAGACAATTATGCACGAGGGAATAAAATTGTACAAAGATAAAATTGCACAAATATACTTTTGCACGAAAGGTCACTTTTGCACGAAGACACTTTTGCACGAGCAGACAATTTTGCACTGAGACAATTTTTATTCTTTTTTTGTTTACTGCTACTGTAACCCCTAGCCCTTACCCTCGGTCGGTAGGTTTTAATTTTAGTTTTGATTTTTATTTCTTTTTTTTCTCTATATTTTTTTAATTTTTTTAATAATTTTGTTTTTACTATCACTGTTACCCCTAACCCTCGGTCGATAGCTTTTTTTTATTATAATTTTTTTAAGTTATATTTCTATTTTTACTATCACTGTTACCCCTAAACCTTACCCTCGGTCAGTAACTTTTTTTTCCTTTTTTTATTTAATTATCTTTTGTTTTTTATTTTTTTTATTACTTTTTTTTTTCTGTATTTTTATACTCTCGTGCAAAACTGTAACTCGTGCAAAATTGACCCTTGGTGCAAAATCGTTTTCGTGCAATTTTGTTCCCTCGTGCAAATTTGGCTTCGTTCAATTTTGTGCACTCGTGCAATTTAGTCCCCTCGTGCAACTTAGTAACCTTGTGCAATTTTGTATTCGTGCAATTTAGACCCGTTCCTGTCAAAATAAGACACTAAATGTAAAAACTTTATTTGTACAACTTTAACTTGATAATTAGAGTTTGACTATTATTATAGTTTATTGAACGACAAAAAAGGCGCTCAAAATATTAGGTCCTAGGACCTGGTGCACGAAGAACCTTTCGTACACGCGTACTTTATGCAATAGATCTTTAAAGAGGTCAGCAAAAATTTAAAAGAAAAGAATTCCTTATGCTTTAAAAGAATTCGAACAAATAAAATAATGATCTAAACATGATTGATATAATTATAATACATTTTTAAAGAAGTCTAGTAACTCTAAAATAAACTAGGTTAGTATTTTTCTAAAGATGTAGACATTTACTGAAATTTAGTGTGAAAGGGTAATAATTACGTCAACACTGTAAAGTACGCACTTTTACATGAGTTCAAGGTGCGTACCTTATTGATGTACTTTAAACAGGGCGAAACTATTGAAAAATAACTAGTTGGCTGTTTTAAACACTATCAAAGTATAAAACATACTTAAGTTTTTGAAACAAAAACAAAGAATTTTAAAAGTCTACGACGAATACATGCGAAACTTCAACTAAGCTAGCTTATTAGTGCTATCAAAAAAAATAGTTAACAATTAAATTTATTAAAACAAAACGAGTAACTTATAATTAGAATATTTTTTTATATTAAACTGTGTACATATCTAATTATAGCGGAAGTTATGAAGCAATAATACGTCAACTATTGTCTGCGTTAAAGCTATATTATTAATTATATAGTTTTAACAGTTCTTTGAACAACCTTTTATATAGAGTTGATGAAAAACTACAACGTATTAAATAAACCAATAAACGGTAAATAAAATATTTTAGTTAATGGAAGTTTAAAGAAGATTTAATTTTCGATTATTGTCATTCTTAACAACTATGAAAACTTAAGAAAAAAATTAAGAACTGATTTTTGGTTAAGAATTACTCTTTTTTATTTTTTTTGTTACTTAATTATCGCGTGAAATAAAAAGTTAATTCAAGTAACTAAATCATTTATGTTAGTCAGAATAAAACATAAAAGCAAACTAATAAAACTATGACATATATTATTTCTGACTAAAGTGTAACATGTAAAAAAGTTTAAGCTAAACTTTTAATTTTTTTAAACTTTAATTTTAGTTAATAACTTATATTTTAGCTACCGTTTTTTCTAAAAGATTAACATTTTTATTTTAAAACAATGTAATAAAGTAGTTGGGAGAAATCTTTATTAATAACGTTGAAGTTTGAAAATTAAGCTTTTCGTTAATCATTTGTTTATAAAAGAAAAATTAGTTAAGTTTTAGAATATATGCATTTCGTAGATATTTAAAAAGAATAATTGTACAGCTAAGCATGTATTTTAAATATTGTAAAATTCTTTAAAAAAGTAATTTTAAAAAGAAGACTAGCAAAAATTCAAGTTAATCAAGTATTCATTATATATTTTAGATTTAAATACAAGATTTATTAAAAGTTCAAATCAATCACTACTTATATTATGATTTAACTAGTGTTACTCAAAGTGTGCATTGTACACAGTAGAATGTACCTGTTTTAAATAAGAATGCACCTGTGTTAGATTGCTGAAACACTGCTTTTAGTAAAAAAAAATTCGCACTTGCTGTTTTTATTATAAATATCGGAAAGGGGATTATTAAAAATTATTTAAAATTTTCAAAAATATATAATAAAATATTTTATGATCTATTTATTATCTCTTCTGGTGTGTTTTATATTACTTACTTTTTATAGTTTAGAAATAACATACTCATAGTTTTATGTGAAAAAAAAATCATACTTTAGTGGATCACTTTTAAAGCTTTTTATTTAATTAATAACTATAAAGTGGTAAAAAAACTTATTCCGTATTTTACACCACAGTTAGGTGCAGAACATCATTAAAAAAGTAATAACCTGCAACAAATTTCCTAATTTTTTTTACTCAATTCTAGTAAGTTCAAATATAACTTTACTTATTTCAGGTTTACAGGTGTTCTAAACAGTTAATAAACATTTGTTTTAACGCTTTTGATTAGTGTTTTTTTTGTAAAGTTATTAATTTTTAGATGGAAATATCTGTACTTATTACAATTGTTTTTACGTTTTCACTTTATGACACAAAAGCAAACTACGTTGATGTAAAAAGTAGATACATTCGATCAACCACATTGGAAATAAAAGACTCAGATAGAGATGCTTATGTTAAATTTCACAACGATGTCAGGTCAAAAGTTAGTATATTTGAAGTGTTAATTACTTTTGTTAATAATAATGCTTATTTGGCCTATTTTTAAATTTCAGACGTATTTGTTCTACATTCATGTGTTTTATATCTTTATAATATACAAAACTTAATTGTTGTTAAAATATTATAAATTTGTATTTTTTTGCTAAACTTTACTTTGTTTTATCAAAACCGTTTAAGTTAAATTATATAAGTTCAAACCGAAAAGAGTCACTTTCTCATATAAACTATAATTTTGTGGCTTTTAACTTAAATTATTATAAATCTAAGTAGTGAAGTGGTACATTCTAAATATAACTGTAAAAAATTTATTTTTTGCATATTTGTTTCCTTTAGGTGAATTTTAAAAAACATCTATACTATTATTTTTTAAAAGTATATGTTATTAAAAGACAATTGTTTGTCGAGTTTTGAAAATTAAGTAACTTGCACTTTTTAAACATACCCTAAAAGCTAAAACCTACAAAATTAAAATATACTTTTATTTTAACTTCCATACTTACTGTTTAATCATTTCATAAAGATCAGTCTGCCTACAGACCATAACATAGGTAGCTTTAAACCTAAAACTTTCCAATTAAAAAACTAACATATTCGTGTTAATTTATAAATTGAATTTTTTTAATTATTTATAGCTTAGGTTTAAATAAACTAATAGTATAAAGTTTAAATTAAAACCTAGTAATTGCTTCTATTTTAATCTTTTTGTTTAGACAATTTTGCTGATTTTTAGGAAATGTCATTGTCTACGAAACCTATCATTTGGAAGCCGTAAGGTTTTTGTACACTAGGTTTTTGGACCAAACTTTTAAACGCTTATTCTTTTTTTGTTCTTTATAAAATACATCTAAGTAAGGTCGTAGAATGTCAAATTGATAGTTTTGATGGCCGTATGGTTTAATATAATTATGGTAGAATTTAAGTCATATATTTGTCATACTATTTAGTTTGTATTTCCAAAATTGGAAAACTTATAAGCAATTATTTTTGATTATCACAAAGAAATTTGAAAGCTTTAAATGTCGTGGACAAGACGTTAAAAGGTATCTTGGTGTGCGACTCGATAAATGAAAGGGTTTTTTCGTGCACTAGGTCCTAAGACCAAATATTTTGAGCGCTCTTTTTTTTGTTCAATAAACTAAACTATACTTTAAAATAAATGTGTTTTAGGTTAGCCCTGAAGCAACAGATATGAAAATTTTAGTGCATGACCAACAACTTGAGGATCTCGCAAAGAAATATGCGAAAAAGTGTGTTTGGAAACACAGTAATAAAAACGTAAGAAAGACTGCAAAGTATCCATCAGTTGGTGAAAATCTTTCTTATAAGTATGGTACAGGTTACAATCCTGACTTTAAAACAGCTGTTAAAAAAGCTGTAAAAGGATGGGCTGATGAAGTAGAACACTACAACTACTTCAGAAATAAATGTGGACAAATTTGCGGACATTACACGCAGCTCGTTTGGGCCAAAACTGAAGCAGTCGGTTGTGCTGGTAAGTAAGGAATAACTTTAAATAAAACTAATGTAAACTTTAAGTATAAATAAGTGTTTTATTTTATTATAAGGATATTAAAAAAAAATTAAATATCGGTTTTATTTGCAGTCCAAGCGTGTGACCACATTTCTAATGCTGGAAACAGAGGAAAAAATACAGTTAAGTACTTGACAGTTTGTAATTATGGACCAGCAGGTAATTATTATGGAGAAAAGCCATATCTTAATGGAAAAGCTGGGTCTAAGTGCTCGAGTGGAAGTAAATGTTTTAAAAAAGCTGACATCATAAAAGAAGTAAAATTAACTAATACAAATGTAAAAGCTAGTACAGATACAAAAGTAAACACAAATATAAACGTTTTCTTTTGTTGCATTTTGTGCGCTATTACTGTCGTGAACTTTACTATTTTTATCTACATTTTTTAAAGTTAATTTTTTTTAAGTACTATAATTACTATTTTTTTAGTTAAAAGCTATGGGTGTAAGTATATTTAAAAAAAAAACTGTTAATGTATTCAAATTTAACAATGTAACAATATTTTTTGCTACTTGTAAAACATTATATGATTAAAAGTTAAACAAAACTAAAAGTAATTTTAAATTTTTTGATTTGTTTTTATTCTATGGAAGCTACATTTTATATGAATTTGTTACTCTAACAACATTTGTTATTAAGTGCAATAGACAAGCTTGAAAAATTTTCAAACTGTTATAAGTATATCAATACTTTATTAACAGTTTAAATAAAGGACATAAACAATTATACTAAAATATAGCATAAAACAATTTTTTTTCGAAAACTATGAACACGTTCTACAATTTTATTTTCAAACAAACACTTTATAACTTGATAAAAAATCATATCAAGTAGTTATCAAACTTGTATTTTTTTTTACTCTTTAAGTATCTTATACTTTTTTCGACAGGTTTTGTTAACACAAAAAAAAACACTTACTTTTGGATTGAAGTAAAAATTGTCACATGCATAACAGTTTCTTTACAAAACTCTAAATTATCTTTAATTTCACTAAAAACTGTTTAACTTAAAAGTTTATTTCAAAATTTAATAATTTTTGCAAATAAACATTAAGTTTAATAATTATTTTCCTAAATTTATAAATAAATCATTTTCATAATATTTAAATACCTTCTGAGTTTAGCTTGTCACCGACTTATGTAGTGTTATCAATTTTGCAAAGACTAGCAATAGTACTCAACTAATCCCTCTTTTTTTTCTCTTATTTAATACAACAGTAGTTTTGTTTTACTTTACGTTATGCTTTTTTTAAACTGTATTTTTAATAACCACTCACACTTAAATTGCTAATAAAATGCTTAACAACTTTATATAGTAAAATATCTTTAATAACAAGAAACTAAGTACAAATGCAAACTGCGTACTTAAGCTAAAAAATTAAAACTAATGTAACAATTTTTACAAAATCTTTATTGCTGCAAACTTGCAGTAATTTACCAAGCTACGTTACAGCAAGATAATATTAAGTTAATGTAACGTAGTATGTAGTGCATTTTAACCTTCTTGTTTTGTTGACTCAGTATTGCATAAACTAAATACCGAAATAAAAGCATTAACTCACATAATGCACTTAACTAGTAGAAATATTTAGGTTTCGTCAGCTAATCTTAGGTGTTTTAAACATTGTACAATAAGCTGTAGGCTGTACGACCATTTACAGAAACTCACGTGATAATCTTAAAGTGATAATTTCTTATTTGTGAATAATTTAGTTTCATTGTAGTTTCGAACAAACCCAGAAACAAATGCACAAAAGCTTGATTAGACTTTAAAAGCGGTTCTTTGTGGTTATGTCTATCTTATAGGGAACGAAATAGGTAACAAAAGGTCTCGTGGATAAATGTTTATGACACTACGATGCAGTTCGGGGACATTTCTAAGCTTTTTTAATTGGTGGTAGCAGTTTTTTAATTCATTAGAGAGTGTTTTTTATAGTAGCTGTAAATGAAATTTTTGAAAATGAATAAAATGGCTTCAACTAGCTTATAGCTTTTGTTTTAAATAATCTACATAAAAATATATTTTTATAAAACTAATAGTGAAGCATTTGGAGTAGCTCTTTATTTCTAACTATGTTTATTTTTTTTTTACTAGTAGATGTTAAAAAAAAAGAAATAGTCTTAATATTATATTTCTCAACTGGTAAATACACTATGATCTTTAGTTATTTAGGACTATACAGCCACCTACGATTCAAAGTTTAACATTAATAATGTTTAAATAACAAATGTTAATACTTATAGTTTTATAGACCTTTTAATAGTCTTTAAAAAAAACAAAGGTTATCTGAATTTCTTCAATGTTTTTAAAAGTACATGTTTTTGGTATATTTTTACTATGAAGTAAAGTTTAAGGTAAAAAACTGTCTTCAACAGTACAACACCACTACAAAGATACTATAAAGTTAATTTAAGTGTGTCTTTAATAAAAAAAAAACTTTTGATAACAAAATATGTATATATATAGATTGTTGTGTCAATTTTGAGTTTGTTACTTCACATATTTTTCTTTTTTAATTCCAGGTTTTTCTAATGATTTTGTTCAAAACTTTTGATCTTTTATCAAAAATTTTCAAATTCCATATTTTTAAGCCTAAATTGTCAAGTTCTAGAATTCCGGGTTTTTGGCAACTCTAAAACTAACAAATAAATTTAAATTAATGTTTAAAATAAAACAAATCAAGTTTACGAAAAATATTTATTATTTCTTCTATAAATAAAAAGACTTAAAAGCAAGATCTTATTAATTAAATTTAAGAAAAACACATTTGAAAGCAGAAAAAATAGCCTGATATTTGAAAAAAAATTCAAAACTAGCTTAAGTGTTGCAAGAAATTAATAGAAATTAAGAAAAAACCATGATCTTAATTATTCATAAAAAAATAAGATTAGCTACAGTTGTGGCAACTTTGTATAATTATAACAAAAAGCTCTTTTTCCAATTTTTTCATTCTCTAGTTAAAATCAGAAGAAACGCACTCATATAAATAAACCATTTTTTATACATTTATCTAGAAAAGATGAGCTAATTTAAAACATTAGAAAAAAAACACTAAAATTGAAACTATTTAAATCTTGAAAATATTTGCCAGTACAGTAACCTCTCGCATCTATACGCACTCGTGACGTTACGCACTCTCGTTTAGTTACGGATTTTAGAATTCTAAAAGATTCAAATTTTTTATTGTTTTTTTTTCATATTGCACAAATTAGATTTGTTGTATATTTTTTATTTAGATTATGGTTTTAAATGCTAACTCACCTCTTTATATCTTTAGACTTTGTAAACTTATGACCTTGACTAATTGATAAACATTCAGTTATACCTTAGTATATCAGAAATTTTGTGAACAATAAGAGATAAAATTAAAATTCTGAGAGAAATATGACTGTGTTAAATAATGAAAGTATAATGAAATAATGAGAGTATAAAACACAAATAAATAATACAGCACTCTTGCCTTATATATGAATAAAATTCTAAAAAATAGATCTAACGAAACTTCCTAGCAAATATTACCAGACCAGTTATACCTAATAAATATAGAGATTACACTTAAAACAAATCTCAATTATTTTTATTACTAAACATATCACTAATTTTCATTTGACGTTTATTTTTAGTTTAAGTTCTTCTTCTGTAACACTTGCTTTGCACAGCAAGCGTTGAAATTCAACGTTAAAACGTGAAATTCAATTCTTCGTAATGCTCCCCAGCACCAGTTACAGCTTTTGAAGAACACAACTGCCCGTTAAAACTTATGGTCTTCACTAACATTGGTTTAAAACCCTCGAATTCAAATTCTTCTTCTTGCTCTGAAAAATATTCTTCATCAGTTTCAAGATGATTCTTTGAAGTTCCAGGCATGTTTTTGAATCAACTTCACTGTTTGCCGCTTCAACTTGATCTAAAATACTTTCTGAGTATTCTTCAGTTGTTTTATTGTCAATTGTAATAAAATTGTTTATATCTTTTTCCTCTAAATCAATGTTAATTTTTGAAAAACCTTTTATCAGCCCATCAAATTAAAACTTCTACTTCAGTCACTAGGTTCATCTACAATTCAGCTTTTATTAAGTAAAACTTTTCTACAAGTATTATTATTTTATATAAATATAATTTTTTAAATATATTTGTAGTTTTATCTTTTGTTTCCATGTTTATAAATAAAGTAAACAAGCTATTAAAAGTGGGTAAGTCCCAAGTCTGCTTTTAACTAGAAGCAATATCAAAAAAACAGCCATTATAGTAAGTATGTTTAGTACCTCTCGTATCTTTACGGTCTCTCTTATCTTTACGCACTTTTTCTGTAGACACAATGTGCGTTAATAAGCGAGAGGTTACTGTACATATTTAAAAGTAGTGTTATTATACTCTAAATAAAATTTAAAGTTCACAAAAAACCACAAGTTTACTTATAAGGATAGTGATTTTAACTTAGATATTAATTTTTTTTTAGCTTTGATACCAAAAATATCTTTTAATGTTTTGTATTGGTTATTTTTATTAACTAAAATTGTTTTTAAAAAACTGTTACAGGGTTGCCACTCTTTAATAGAAAAAAATGTTTTTAGTGACCAAAAACTGTATTGAGTGACCTTAAAATGTCCAAAGTCATCAAAAGTTTATTTTAATTAAAAAAAAATATATATAATGAATAGATAAACTCAAGTTTTTGAAAAAAAAAAGGTAATTAAGTATCAAGTTATTAAAACTGGATGAACTAAGTCTCATTTAAGAATTAAAAAGAAACTAGCTTGATATTTTCAAAAAACCTTAAAAATAACCTCAGTTTTTAGTAAAATAACCAAGCTGGTTTGCCTTAGTACCAAATTTTAAACCAGCTTGAGTTGTCCTGAGAATTTGAAAACTTTTATACTGTACAGGTTCTTCCTGAGTATATTAAGTATCATGAATGTGTTTTAACCTTTTGTTGCTAGACACTTAATATTTTTTGTACAATCAACAAAATCGGCGAAAGTCTGCAGAACAAGTCCGGACTTTCGTTTGCCGTGAGACAAGCTCAAATTTAACAAAAGGGTTGATCATGCCAATTCGATCATCAGACCACAAGTTTCGGTAGACTGAGACCGGTTTCGTCCTTATTAGGACTCATCAGTCAGTCACAACCGAAAAACTTGTAGTCGTCAATCTACAAACGGTTTATAATGCTTTCGCATGAAGCAACCATTTGCTGGCAATGATTAGTGACGTCAGCATTGTCTTTGTCGTGCAACGTTTTAAACATTGTCCACTAGGCAAGACATCTGGTACGCTCGTTTTAGTACAATCAACAAAATCGGCGAAGGTCTGCAGAACTGAAGTCCGGACTTTCGTTTGCCGTGAGACAAGCTCAAATTCAACAAAAGGGTTGATCATGCCAATTCGATCATCAGACCACAAGTTTCGGTAGACTGAGACCGGTTTCGTCCTTATTAGGACTCATCAGTCAGTCACAACCGAAAAACTTGTAGTCGTCAATCTACAAACGGTTTATCATGCTTTCGCATAAAGCAACCATTTGCTGGCAATGATTAGTGACGTCAGCATTGTCTTTGCCGTGCAACGTTTAAAACATTGTCCACTAGGCAAGACATCTGGCACGCTCGTTTTAGTACAATCGACAAAATCGGCGAAAGTCTGCAGAACAAGTCCGGACTTTCGTTTTCCGTGAGACAAGCTCAAATTTAACAAAAGGGTTGATCATACAAGTTTTTCGGTTGTGACTGACTGATGAGTCCTATTAAGGACGAAACCGGTCTCAGTCTACCGAAACTTGTGGTCTGATGATCGAATTGGCATGATCAACCCTTTTGTTAAATTTGAGCTTGTCTCACGGCAAACGAAAGTCCGGACTTGTTCTGCAGACCTTCGCCGATTTTGTTGATTGTACTAAAACGAGCGTACCAGATGTCTTGCCTAGTGGACAATGTTTTAAACGTTGCACGGCAAAGACAATGCTGACGTCACTAATCATTGCCAGCAAATGGTTGCTTCATGCGAAAGCATGATAAACCGTTTGTAGATTGACGACTACAAGTTTTTCGGTTGTGACTGACTGATGAGTCCTAATAAAGACGAAACCGGTCTCAGTCTACCGAAACTTGTGGTCTGATGATCGAATTGGCATGATCAACCCTTTTGTTAATATTTTTTGTAATATAAATGTATAACTATCATAATGGATTTAAAATTAGTTGAAGTAGTTAATTCATAAAGATATTTAAAGTTTATAAGAAAGTTTAATAAGAATAATTAGTTAAGAAAACTAACAAACATTTTAGATATCCTATAGGTTTTATGGTTCCTCTCTTGGTTGTAGCTGATTATTAGAAGGTCCTCACCAATGTTTTGAACATTTTTAAAAGAATTCACTGTTTTTTTTGTTTTCATTAAAGCTCGTTTTCTTATTCAAGAAATAAATTTTTCAACTTTGTTGATTTCTGCCTTCAGAATACTAAAATGGTAAATTAGCAGAATAGCTAATAAAATAAATTCATAATAAAGCATCAGGGCTAAATTTCAACTTAATGTTGAACTTATGGTTTAAATAAACAGAAAAAATAAACTTTATCTCTCTTATACACCCAAGAAAAATTTTATATTCATTTTGAAGACCACTGGCTTAGATTAAGGGTAAAGTGATTACTATTCTCCAAAAAAGTAAGAAAAGAAAAGGTAATGAAGGTATTTAAGTAACTAATCTAAATTGTTGGAACTCGAGCAAAAACAAAAACAGTCATCCGGAAAAATGAGCATTTTTAATGCAATTTACATATTGTCTGATGCAAAATTTCATATGCGACTATGCGCAACATGACTATATAAATATGATTGTCACAATTGATAGGCAGTTGTGAAATAAGCTAGCTGAACTAACCACCTTGCAGTAAAGGGAGAACAAACTAGAATTTTTTTTAGTTTTTAATAACTTAATTGCTAGTTACCTGATTAAGAAAAATGCAGGAAATTTGTAAGATAACTCCCTGAAATCACCAGAGAACCAAACTACACTGAAAGTCCAAAACACAATCACAGTCTGGAGGTTTTAGTGGATAATTATGAACTTAAATTTGTCAAACCCCGAAGATGCCAAAGAACCAAAATACATGAGCATTTAATAAACCAAGTGTAATTATACCTATTTTTCATTCTTTTGATACAAAGAATAAACTTTTTGAATTCTAATATTGTATACGTTAGTTTACTGTAATTTATTGTTTACTTTTTATTTAAAACCTGTAAGAAATAACTTTTCCATTAAGCATACAATGCAAAGTAATTAAAGAGAACAGTGGAGTAAAAGCAGTTTATTTGCAAATTAAGTAACTTTACACAACTGTAATACTACTTATATCCTATTTTTTTATAAATGTCATATGTATAAACTAAGCATCAAATGTACATTAACAACTTCACAATTTGATAAACAATTTAAAGTTATAGTTTTATTAATTTATAATTATAAACGTAATTATGTTGCTTACTCTCATTAATGTAAATATTAAATATGATGAATCATTTTACACTTCTGTTTTATAAATAAGTAAAAAAGTTCATGTGTAAATTTAAAATGTATACTGACATTTTCTCTTAAAATATTTTGGGATACTTGAAACTTTAATGTTTGTATTGGAACTATTGAACAGCTACATTTAGTGCATTTTATTCTTTTAAAGTATGTTACAGTCTTGTGATAAAAGTACCATAGCAAACAAATTGTAAACAAAACATAAATAACAAAAAACTACTTTCCTTATGCTTAGTTGGATTTATAATTAGTAGAAACTGCACATTAGTTTAGTAACCGTACTCAAGGGTTATGTCTAGGCTTTTTCAAGTAAGGTAGAACAACTTTTTTGTTTAATAGTAGAGTAGTTGCGATTGAAGATCTTAGAAATGGAAGTAAGTATCTTTATTATGTTATAACATTTGCTTGATAAAAATAAGTAAAATTATGCATTGATAAAACTTAAATAGATTATATTTTTGAATTTTAAAGTTTATTTCATAAAAATGAGTTCCGCTCCTTAACTTAATCTAATATTGCTTTTTAGTGTTTAAAACACAAATATGTTAGATTAAAGCTTAACTTTTAATATAGCTTTTACATATAAATTTATATAGAATTTTCGAAAACATGTCATATCTCATATTTTTATTTTTTATAGTGCTTTAGACCCTGATATTTTTATACTTTATCAGTTTATATAAGTGGTTACCAAAATCTTCAAACGCACAAATACATACCGTTTGTAGTTAAAATTCTACAGAAGTACTCACAATCAAAGTTGTGTAACACTTCAGTAGTGTTTTTCTCAATCGAAAGCAGTATTCTTTTTTCTTTCTTTTCTCTCAAATTATTCAGACCACTTAATTTCAGTAACGCGCTTGTTTTGGGGAGTTAGTGTTTAGCCTCTGACTTGATAACACGTTTATTGCTTGCAAGTACTTTTGTACGATGGCGACTGTTTTTTATATGAACTTTATAATTAAAGTAGCTTATTTTGTATCTTTCAGTCAGTAGTTGTCGTGTTTTTATCGCAGTTTTTATACATTGTAGATATACCTTTGTTTCTAAGACTCGATTTCTTTATATACAATTAGTTTCAGCATTCTAACAATCTAACTACTTAATTAGTCTAAGCTTAAATGATAGTCTAAGTTAATTCGCGTTTCATAAGTCGACTTAGCCAAATAACTTAGCTAAGTCAATTCTAAACATCTTAGTAACCGTCACCGATATTGTTATAGCGCGTTAAGTCAATTAATATCCAGGTTCGCGCGAATATAAGTAACAATTTACATCGGTCGATCGGCAAAGTTGATAGATTCACTGGGAACAAATCGCAAAACGAAAAAACAGTTTAAGAGCATGAAATTATAAATTAAAATTTAAAAAAGTCCGTAATAGATAAACAACACACAACATGGCAGCTACAATTAAAAACAGTTTATTATTCTAACAACGTTAAAACCACTACAACGTTCCAGTCATTAAGTTTTATTGGAGAAAATCAAACAGAATGTTTGAGATTTTCTCACTTTCTTTCTTCTCAGGCTCGCCGACCGAGCAACGCTTTGAAGCGGCGACTCGCAACATGAACTCGTCCCCGAAATTCTCCAAATGCTCCCTGCACACCGCGCAGCTTTCCAGCTTGTGGTAAATCGACAGCACCACCACCACCACCTTGTACCATCCCTTGTTCAAATTCGCCCTCAGCGAACTTCTGTTGAAGTTTTTTTCGGGGTCGAAAACGGAACTTTTCACCACCTTTGCCGTGCTGCCGTCGATGATGAACGTGCGCGCGTGCAAATATTCATGGTGTTTTGATATTAAGTTCAGAAGAATTTCCGTGCCGGCTTCTTCGACCCACAAGTCGTAATCGACAAAATGTATTTGTTCATTGCCTTTCAACGGCGGCCAATTACCGTTGAGATCCACGCGAGTCTTAACATCCGGTATTCGAAATATTTTGTCATCAGGATAACACACTGCAAACTTTACATTGCTGTTGACAAAAACGTCTTTGCGGATTGACACAATTTGACCGTGGGGGTTGTAAAGCGTCACCTCGTAGTTTTTTATTTCGACCAAGCTGTAGCAGTGATTAGCAAACAGGTTGCACTTTAAAGGGTCAGTAAACACCGCCACCATCTGACAGTTGGTCTTTAAGCCGTGGTCGAGCAGTTCTTCCAATCTGAAGTGCGAGTCGTTCGACGAAGCTCGAAAATCTTCGTAAAAATAGTTCGTCAGACTGGCCATAACCTGGGACGGGGGAACGCACGTGGACGATTCGTAAACTCCCCCGAAGTGCAGCTGAACAAGCGCTTTTTCCAGCAACGGCCCCAACAAGCTGCCGTTCGAGCTTTGGCAGTAAAAGAGTCTGTTTTCCACCATCGGCAGCTTTTTGTCAACCTCGATAGCGTGAAGCTTACCCAGTTTGAAAAGATTGAAAACGACCTTCGACCGGTCGCCAACTCTAAAGTTCTGTCCCGCCGGCACGACTCTGTCGTACAGGTCTTTGTTTTTTGCCAGTCCGGCCATTACGGCAACCATGCAGCAGTTGCCCAAATTGCCCTGCACGAAGTTGTGCACAGTGACGTTACTTGTCGCGCGCAATGATGATTTCATCACAGCAAAAATCATGTTGCGTTGGCGGCGAAAAAAATTGTGCATGTTTTACTGCAAATTAGCTGAAACTTTTAAGAAATTACTGGTTATTAATTCGATAAAACTAACATTTTTAGACATTTAAAAATAGTTATATCAAATTTACTAAACTGTAACATGTTGTATAAAAGTTAAACTAAATTATTTTATTTACAAATATTCATAGACAGAATAAGCTAATGCTTTTTCAATCCATTATATTAGTCTTTATTGATAACATGATATTAAATGACAATATTAAGTACTCCTAAACAATATTAGCTTTATAATTTTAAATAAGTTTTTTCAAGTTTTAGATTTTTGTTCCAACTACTCTAAAATACTTTCTATGACTTTAAATGTAACAACTGAATTTTATTATGTGCACCAGGGGCGTTTCTAGACTTTCTGCAGTGGGGTAGAACTTTTTTTCTGTTCAAAAACAAAGTATTTTCTGTGGTAGCTTTTAATAAACAATTTAGCAGTTTTCATGAATGTATACTATACAACTGTTTAAAACTTTATTAGCTACATGTTTTTCTAACTACTAGTAAAAAAGAATGCAAAATCTTGATAGATAATCCAGCTCTTCAGATTTTAGTAAAACAATCAAAATATACACCTAGGCCGTTTATTATTGACAATGTGACTTACATTGTGAAGCTAGCATGAATACGAAAATATTTACAAATGAGAAACTGAACACGAGAACTAATAAAAATTATTAATTAACTTGTCTAAATATTAGTAAAACATGTTCAATGATATGTAAATAAATTGGTTAGTCAAACAACTCCAATTAAAATAACTTAGCTAAACATCAAGTTTTAATCAAAAATTAATTATGTTTTTTAAAACTAAACATTAGCAAAAGTGAAAGTTTCCAAAGTTAAAAATGAAACTCTTTGAGTTGTAATAAGATTAAAAAATATTTAAAAAACAAAAACTTTGATTGGCTTATTTTGTATCAAAAGTTTCATTTATCATATGTGGTGCTTTTGCAATTATAACATTTTTACACAGCTTTTACTTTTTTAACATAAGAACTACGTCAAATTAGTTCAGCATCATTCAAAAGTTTAGCAAAAAAGCACAACTAATTCTACTTAAATATGTAAAGTCTCCGGTTAGATCATTGGTTCCCAACCTTTGTGATGCCTAAAATATTTTAAACAGGTCACGCACCTGTTGCACTATATGCAATAATTTATTTATTTATATTTGATAAGAAAATCATTGCATTTGTTCATTATTTGATGAAGAGTTGTAAATAAATTTTTGTGATAGTGTACTATAATAACAAAAATCAAATATTTGGAAAATAAATAATACAACAAACTGTTTTCGAACAAGTTTTATCTATTTTTTATAAAGTAGAAAACATCCAGAACTAAACGTTTTCTGTAGGTCAAGCAAGTGAGTTTTGCGCTCATCACTTCTAATTCTACCTGCCCTATTTTTAAAAAAGATAGAAAAAATTAACTACTTTTCAATCAAACGAAACAAAGTCAAATCTGTCTTTACAAAAAACAACAGTTTTTTTAATTAACGTAAACAAAAATCTAATCTTATATATTTAATGAAAAAAACCCTAATGACACGTCGTTTGGCAAACACTCACAAGGTGCTTAACAAAGTATTAAATTTCTATTCAGGCAATATTATTTTGAAAAGATAAAGAACTAGATTATAAATCCTCTCTAAGATCAATGACTCTTTCGTTCCTGTTTATTTCACAAAATGTGGTACTTTGTTGCTAATAACAATTCGCCTGCCTGTGCGTTCAAGCGACTTGCAGATTTCGTTTTGATTGACAAAAGAATTCTAAATCCAGACTCGTACAAACAAGTCGTCGGGAATGGGATGAGTAAACTTAGTGCTTTTTCAAAAAGTCTTGGAAGCAAATTCATTGCACAACGCCAACATTGTTAAAGAGTTTTGCTTTCAAACTGCACTTTGAGAAAACGGTTTATGCTCAGTTTAATAAGTTCATCTTTTAACGATTTATCATCGGGCATAGGATTAAAATTAGAAGAATATGGATTTATTATTCAATCTTAAGAAATTTCCAGTTCTCCTAACCCAAAGTACCCATCAAATGACTTGGATAGTATTTCCAAATTGTTGATAATTTCTTCACGCACACTTGGAACTAAAGATTCATCTTCATCAGTCACTTCCTTGAGTAATGGAAAATTTGATAAATTGTCTTTTTCAACTCTCACACCAGAGATGTAACTTTTTTAAAAGCATTTAACACTTCACAACATTTTAATTTATTTACATTCTTATCTTGCATGGAAACACTCAGGTTATTCTTGCGGCTAAAAGTGTAACTCAATTAAGCTAGCATTTAAATAAAATTTTTTGACTCCATTTCTTTAAGATGGTCATACTCACGCTCCTTAAGAAAAGCTTTGAATTCAAAAAAGCGCGTTAAAGCTATTCCACGTGATAGCCAGCGGACCTAGATATAGAAAATTAAAACTGAATGTTCACTACCATAATCATAAAACAACGACTTAGAAAGGCGGTTATTTAGAGCAGTGGTCGTCAAGGTGTACACTGGTGCAAGCGAAACTTTTTTTGGGGTGCACGAAATGTTTAGGGTACACGAAAGTCATTTAGAGGTGCATTAAATTTTGAGATTACAAAAAAATACATAGAGTTAGATTAAGTATGTAGTTAATATTTAATAAAGTAACTAAAGGATACTGAACTGGGGATTTGTAGTAATTGCGGAGAAGTGTTAAATTGATAAGTATGTAAGACAAAGCCATATAATAAAATATCATTGTGAAATTAAGGTAAAACAAATAAAGAGGTCAATTAAAAAGAGGATCAAATAAAAAGTTTCAGCTTAAGTTGTTAAATGGTTTGCATGTAAATACAAACTGAGTTATGACTTTTAAGAAGAATGCACTAAAAAAAAAGTTTACGTAGTCCCACAACTAGCGGCGCTTATTAAAAAATTAGATCTTGGGGTGCACCGATTTTATTTTTTGCAGCTTGGTGTACACAGAATTTGATAAGCTTGACGACCACTGATTTAGAGCACGACCTTTAATCCAGTTGTTTATCTACACATAATATCAAATAAATATTTCAGTTTTGAGGGCAATGTTTTTGATGCCAAGGCATGTCGATGAAGAAAACACGAGCATGAGCTTAGCTTGACAGCGTTTTTAGGAATTTTATGTAAATGTCCAAACTTTAGACCCAATTATTTTCCTTATCTTAATAGCTAATTAAAAACTTTTTTTTATTCTAGAGAACGGTCCTATGTCTTTAACTAAAAAAAATCCATTGAATTGGGGTTTGAATTTTTAGAGTGGGGCCCCTTTAAAAATGTTGAGTTTTATTCTTTTTTTTTATTTATACAAGCTTTTCTCCAAAAATATTGTTTTTATTTCAATTACTTTTTCTAAGCATACTTGTTAAATTGAGTTTAACGATATTGTTAATTTTTTTTTATACCTTAAGCCTCAATAAATTTTTAAGAAAAACTACAACTTTGCACGATTTTCGTTACAGATATACAGCTTTTTATGCAAAAATAATGAAAAATTTTAACTATTTTTATTTTTAACAGACTTGTATAGTTAAGTTTTATGATGTTATGATATTTTTTTTCAAGTTTATTATTATTTTTAAAATACATGACCCATACAAGTTTCACCTAAATTCTTAGCAACGCTAGTTGAGTGATTTCTTGCTCAAGTGCTAAGAGTAAAATTGTATGGGTCATATATTCTAAAAACAATAATAAAATATCACAACATCATCAACTATACAAGTCTGTTAAAAATGAAAATTATTAATTTTTTTTTAATTTTGCATAAAAACTGTATATCTAAAAAAAAATCGTGAAAAATTGGAATGTTTTTAGAAAAATTATTGAGGCTTATGGTATAAAAAAAATTGAAAAAAAACAACATCGTTAAACTCATTTTAATAAATATGTTTAGAAAAAAAAAAAAGTTAATATTTTTGGAGAAAAGTTTGTATAAATAAAAAAATAGAAAAAAAACTTGAAACTTTTAAAGGGCCCAACTCAAAAAAGTCAAACCTTAAGCAATTGGTTTTTTTTTAAATTAAAGACTAAGGACCTTTCTTTATAATATAATAAAAAGGTTTTAAATTAGCTATTAAGTAAGGAAAATAATTGGGTCTAAAGTTTGGACAATTTTATAAAATTCCTAAAAAACGCTGTCAAGCTAAGTTTACGCTCGTGAAGAAAACAGTTAGTACCCTGCAAGTGCGAAATATCCTGTTTTTAAAAAAGCAAAAAAAAAAAAGATTTATTACCAAACATAGCAGGGGCACCGTCAGTACACACAGAACCAATAACTTGCATGTCTAGGTCATGTTTAGCAAAAAAATTCTTCACTCATTGGAAGATGTCTTTTGCTTTGGTGGTTCTCTTCAGATCTTCACAAAATAAGAAATCTTCTGCTATAAAACCATCATGCACATATCTCACAAATATAATCAGTTGACTGCATTTTTCAAAATCGGTTGATTTATCTAACTGGTAAGAGATTATCAAAAGACTAGCTTTGATATCAGCGATAACTTGGTCCGAAATATCGGAACTTAAATCTATAATTCGACTTGAATAACATTATTTGATTATTGTAATAATTCAAGCCTATTTGAAGCTTCTTTTCCCAGAACGATTTTTGTCTTTTGTAATACACATGGTTTTATCAACTCTTCAGCAATTGTATGATGCTTCTTGCAGTTAGCTATATACGTCACATGGTAAAAAGCCATTAAAAGTGGTTTGCCAGCAGATATAAAACCCAACTTTAGAAGTGTTCCTAGTGATTCGAAGCGGATCCTTTTAGCTTTCAATGATTCAACATCATGACCTGAAATATTTGCTTCACTATGTCGGTTGTTAAAGTGCTCTTGCAACTTAGATGGCTTCAAATTTGTGTTTGAAAATACAGTATTACAAAAAAGGGTTGCTACTGGTTTTTGAGAAATTTTCTTCAGGTTTTCAAAATTTCTTCCGTTCTCGTTTTTCGGTCTATTTTTAGTTAAAAATTAAGTTTAAAGTAATAAGAAATGTGTTAAATAGTATAAAAACATATAGAAAACTACATATAGCTTTTTCTTATTATTTTTGTTGTTATATTGATTTTGAAACTTAACTAAAAATTACCATAAATTTGATCTTCGTATTAAAATTTAATTTGTTTTGAAGTAAAAAATTGTTTTTATTTAATTGTTTAAATACTATTTTTCATGACTTTTACATATCTTTTTAGATTTTTATTCAAGCACTGACGAGGTTTTTGACCGAAACTTAGTTTGCAAAATAAATTCTGGAAAGAATAATTTATAGTAAAACAACATTGAAATTATACTGTAAAGCTATTTTAAATGTGTCTTACTTAAATTACCTATATGATATATTTTCTGTGTCAAGTTGGAATCAAGTTGGAACTTTACTACTTAACATGTAAACATTGTTTAAAATTGCAGGTTTTTTTCAAAATTTCTAAAATCCAAAGTTTTTTTTGACTAAAATGTCAAATTCCAGGTAAAGTGGCAAACAAAACATGCACTGCGGTATTTGCAGGCCTTAATAGTTTTAGTGCAAATAAAATCAAACTGAACATAACTATCATTCCACGTTATTTTCTTTGACATAATGAAGTATTGATTAAAATAATTATTTTAAGAAGTATGAAAAAATTAGTTACCGAAACATTTATTTTTTAAAAGATTTATTTTTTAAAACAATGCCTATGGCCTCGTCAGTTAGTTTTTTAAGATCTATAAAATAATATGAGAATTTAGGAAAAGGCACTTAAAGAGTAATAAAAGTTTGCATTAAACTTGAAACTAAAACTTTTGGTACATTGTAATATGACTACAGGTAATATATAAAATAAAATCAGTTGTTCTAGGTTAGGCTAACGCAGGGGTCGGCAGGCAGTTGGTGCTCGCGGGCCAAGTTTCAAGTTTTTAAAATCTTCGTGGGCCACAGTTTTAGTGATATTTGAATAATCTTTTGGCTTTAGTTTTGGTCACACCAGAGATAGTTTTACTTTTATTTACTTAATTACTTTAAATGACTTTTAGCTACACATAGAATGCTTATTTAATATATAAATATCTATTGTAATATAATTTACATTGTTTAACATACTTAAGTCTTAATAAAATATGTACTTTATTAAATACTTAATAAGTTAAACTTAATAAAATACTTTCATATCTGACTTTCAACCTAACTCTCTATAAAAACCATTTATGAGTCACTTTTATACATTTTTTATACAATGAACCAACTTTTCATATTTTGAAAAATGTTAACTTTAGAAAATAGTTTTTGTGTCTTAAATAGTTTGCACTCTTTAGAAAATTCAGTATTTAGGTAGTTAAATAAAATTAATACTTATTTATACTGTAGATAAGCTAAATCAAATTTTTATAATTATCAAATAATTAATGCTGGAATACTTTAATATAATACCTTACTAATAATTAATTAGTCTTTTACACGGTTGCCACTTTAAAAGCAAAAATGTCTGAATTATATTAGAAGTTTACTAAAAGTAAAAATAGCTAAAAACTATCTGTTAATTAAGCTTACATACATAACTAAAATATCCTTATTATAAAAAATCACAGTATGTAAATAGACAAAAAATTACAATTAGTAAACTACACTACAGTCATAAATATTGTTCTGAAAGTTCGAAGATTTATTCAAAGTGTTTGAAATAAAAGTTTCAGATACACCTGAGTTGTATAAAAGTTTCTTTAACAGCTTTAACCTAGTCTGAATTAAAAAAATAAATAATCTAGCCTGTTTGTTTTGCAACCCTGTTTAAAATAAAGTTCACAAAGTAAAGAAATACCGAAGTTTATTATCAGTGAATTATTTATGTAAATAAAAAAAGTATTGTAATTCAGCTTGAATGGACAATTAAGTTTTTAATTTTTTTTTTTAATTTATAAAAGTTTATTAAGCTATTAATGAAATAGAAAAACTTTTTTTTGAGCATTTTAGCGATTCTTTGTCTGCAGTAAAAATTTTGCATTTAAAAAGAGCAAATGTGAAATATAGTACGAGCTATAAGAATTATAATACGTTAGCTTGGAGTTATTGCATCAAACGAAAAAAAAAACAAAAACAAATCGCTTAAGTCAGTTTCAACAACGCACATAATTATTTTCAGTATCAACAGATTAATTAGAAAAAACTGTTTAGGCAAGTTATAAAGTAGCAAAACTAACTACTAAAAAAGATACCGTTGAGAGTAGAAAACTTATTTAAATAATTTGTTTTTGCGTTAGTAAAATATTTTTGTTTATTTCTTCAATATCAACAAAATATTGTTTTTAGGAAATGTCTGAAGATTATAAAGCCGCATAAACCATATTAGGACTCAAATCAATCTGTTAAGATGCGAGAACTGATACAACAGATATTGCCAATTTAAAATTTTTATTACATATGGTTTACTAGTTTTGACATTTTAAAAGAATATCTAGGTTTAGTTCCAATACAAAGCACAACAATATGTAAAGACATTTTAAAAGCAAAGGTGCAATGCACAAATATAAAGTTTTTAAAAGTATAACTTTTTGCTTCTATTTTTAGTATATAACTAAGTTAAAGGTAAAAAAACTGTCTTAGATAATATAGAAAAATTTAAAAGAAACTGTTAAGATACTTTAAATCAGTTTTTTAATAAAAAAGTATTTATATGGTAGGTCTTTTGTGTCAAATCAAAATTTCATTACTTTACATGTAAAAATTGTTTAAAATTCCAGATTTTTTCCTGTCCTTCACAAGGCGTTTAAAGGTATCCAAGTGGTGTGCCGAAAGGTTTTTTCGTATACCAGGTCCTTAGACCATTAATTATGAGCGCATTTTTTGTGGTTTAATAAACAATATTAATTTTCGATAATACTTAAATTCAAACTTTTTCAGATTTTTTAAGTATAAATTGTCAAATTTCAAGCTTTGCCGAGATTTTTTGACAACACTAACTCTTCACACTTATATGTATACAATTAGTATAAATTATAATTTATATTATATCAGCTGAAAGACTTATAATTTGAAATGTGTTTTAGTTCAAACCAACACTGTGCATTGAACAAAACATACATCTTAAATTTAATTTACCTTTAAAGCAAAAAAATCAGTCCGAGTGACCAAAACTAGCCTGATATTTCAGCATACAAAAATAAATTCAAGCCAAAAACTAAAAATGACTAAATTGGCCTGAGATTTGAAGTCTTCAAATAGTAATAGTCTGAGTGTGTGGCAATTTTTATTTGTTTATTTGATCGAATTTGAACTATTTTGATTAAACATGTACAAACTTACTAATTCAAAGCACTTTTTACACTCATTTTTGCTGTTGTAAGAAGAAAGTTATTATGGAGTTGAGAAAAAAAAACCTTGTAGAATGCTAACCTGTCTTTCTCACATTTTTAAGCTAAATCAGTAAAGTCTTTTAATTGTTTTAAAATGTTATACAGGAACTTAAAACTAAATTTATCAAACAAATTTAACTTAAAAAATATTTTTGCTCTGGGGGCCACATTTACATGCTCGCGGGCCGCAAAATTTTCTTTTGCGGGCCGCATTCCATTAAAAAAAATAACGTGCTCGGGGGCCGCAGATTTACCCTTCGCGGGCCGCATTTGGCCCGCGGGCCGCAGTTTGCCGACCCCTGGGCTAACGTAATATTTTCTATTGAAAACTATTAGCAGCTGGAAAATTTAAAAATGAAATGTTTAAGTTAGGATTTCAATAAATTAAAAGATATTTAGTCTAAAATTGTCAAGAGGTATGTACTTCAGCAAACACAAAATATTTTGTATGCTTACAAAATAAACAGAAAACAGTAGTTTCAAAAAAGGAATGAATGGAAATAAAGTTAATGCATTGAATGCTATTGCTTATTTATCTATCAAAGTAAGATTGGTATCACTAAAGCTAAAAACAAGTTTTCTTAAACTGTATCACATACAGTAATTGCTGTGAACACTACGATTTACTGAAGTTAAATCGTTAAGCACCACTTTCTGCAGAGCTAAGCTTAATAAAAGACTACATTTTAAAAAACAAAACTTAAAGATTTAATAGAAATTGTAGTAAACAGCTATTAAAATACTAGTTATAGAAACTTATTTTTATTTAAGTCAATTAAAATAGAAGCTAGCTCATAAACTGTTATAGACAAATATTGCCAGTTTAAGATAATAAAATTTTTAAAGAATAAATAATTAAAATTCGCAGGTACAAAATTCTAAGAAAAGCGAGCTTTAGTATAACTTTTTTACTAACCGCTATCAAATGAAACTAGTAAAAAAAATTTACTTCTAGAAAGCGCTCTAGATTTATGACGTTTTAATAAAATTAGCGTCAACTTCATTTTATAACAAATGTACTTTTTAACTTAATATAATTTATTAGAGAATTAAGATTTCCTTATTTACCGAACTAAAAATAAAAGCCATCTCGCATCCCCTGTAATGCTGCCTTGCAACCCCAAGAGGTGCGAGCACCCCTGGTTAGGAAACTCTGGGTTATATGATGCTTAAATTGAATAATCTAAGCGTTTTCTCCTTATACTTATTTTTTTCAAGGGGTGCACAGGAAACCATTCAAAATACGCCCCTGATCTTCATTTTAGTCTAATGGTTTAAAAAATAAAGAAAAACTATATAAAACTTCAAATGAGATGTTTTAAACAGAAAAATTTAAGAAGTTGAAATATTCGTCTTTTTTTTCAGTATTTTTACTATCTTAAATGCCACAATTAAAATGCTGTAAAGCAAAAAAATGTACAGTTATAAACATAATTAGCCTAGCAAGCATGTTTGTAAACCAATATAAAACCAAAATGACCCGATTTTATATTGACACTCTTTATTTTTTTTTCACTATATTTTTGTATCCTTATTCAAGAACTCTGATTAGTTTACTCGATTGAATAATAGTTTAGTTTAAATATCTATTTGGACTTAAAATCTTTAAAATTGATTTACAACAGTTCCTTAAAGCATTATTTATATAGAATAGAATATATCATGCTTTATTGTATATATTTCATACAGATATAACAACTAATTGTTTGCAAATGTAATTTTTGTATAATTTATAAAAATAACTAATAAATAGAGAAAACTGTAACCAATTAAGATAAAAATTAAAACTAAATTGTAGTCATATATTTTACTCTTATATAGCAGTAATATAGCTTTTTTAAAGCCTCTAAAAAACACTATTTGTACAATTTTCATTGAAATTTTTAGTAAAACTAATTTTCAAACTTTTAATCTTGACAGAATAGTTGTTATATGCAATCTTAAAAATATAATCAAAAACTTTTAACCACTTTAATAGTGAAAAGATATCTTTTTAATATAAACACCTTAAATTTCTTGCTAATAATAAACTTTGTTTATAAAATGCGCATAATTGTTGCATTTATAAACTTATTTAACTTTTATTAAAACACTGCTATGTTCCTATTACTATTCTAGCTAAGTAATATTTTAAAGTAACATCTACACTTTTTGTCAAAATTCTGTAACAACAACTCTTATTACAACAGATAAAATGGTGGTTTTATTAGTACCTGTAAATAATACCACTAAGGATTTCTTTGTTCATTGAAGGATAAAAATAGATTTGAAAATAATATTTACACTCTGAAACTGAAAGCTCTTAACATAAATTTTATGATTTATTTTGAAAGTATATAATCTTTATTAAAGACCTGCAAATTAATAAGTTATTTTTAAAAACTGAAAGATTAGAAAGTTTTTTTTGTTCAGAAAAAAAAATCAGAAGCACAACATTATAAAGCTATTCCCCTTACTTTAAAACAAGAAAAATTTTGCTTTAGTTGCTTGAATAAATAGTTTAATAATGAAAAGTTCTATTTTATCATTAAAAAAGTTGTTTAGAATTTTTTTTTTTGATCAATTATAATGTTTTTAGAAAATTCTAAAAACTAATATTGTAGCATAAACACTTAATTATACAATACTAGCATAAAACTTGACTTAAATTTATAAAAGTAATAATAAAATTTATTTACTTTTACATTTCCAATAACTGCATCAATTTTAGACTTTTAAGTAAACTAATATTACCACTTATCTTGTAGTTGTACTACATTTGTTTATTAGAAATAACTGAATTATGCTAATAACAAAATTTACATAAAAATTAGAAATTCAATTCATTTAAAACTAATAAGTTATATAGTAAAAACAACTAGATCAGTAAAAAACAGCCATACCAACATATCTATCAAATTTTCTTGCATTTATACAATTAAAAATAAATTTTAATTATACAACAATGAAAAGTGCAATGCGTTAACAAAATTCTTATTTATATAAAATTAGTTGAAAAAACTTGTGTACTACAAAAAACGGTATACTATCAAAATCCACCCGCGTTCAAAATCCACCCGATCAAAATCCACCCTCGTTCAAAATCCACCCGATCAAAATCCACCCGGGTCAAAATCCACCCGATCAAAATCCACCCAGTTTAAAATCCACCCGATCAAAATCAACCCGAGTCAAAATCCACCCGATCAAAATCAACCCGGTTCAAAATCCATCCGATCAAAATCCACCCGATCAAAATCAACCCGAGTTAAAATCCACCCGATTAAAATCCACCCGGTTCAAAATCCACCCGATCAAAATCAACCCGGTTCAAAATCCACCCGGTTCAAAATCCATCCGATCTAAATCCACCCGATCAAAATCAACCCGGTTCAAAATCCACCCGATCAAAATCCACCCGGTTCAAAATCAACCCGAGTCAAAATCCACCCGTTTCAAAATCCACCCGATCAAAATCCACCCGATCAAAATCCACCCGGTTCAAAATCCACCCGATCAAAATCAACCCGAGTCAAAATCCACCCGTTTCAAAATCCACCCGATCAAAATCCACCCGATCAAAATCCACCCGGTTCAAAATCCACCCGATCAAAATCCATCCGGTTCAAAATCCACCCGATCAAAATCCACCCGACTCTAAATCCACCCGTTTCAAAATCCAACTGATCAAAATCCACCCGATCAAATAAATTTAAGATTTGCAGACTAGAATAATGAACTAGTTAAAGTTTTAAAATTACCCTGGCTAGACATTTGATGTCCTTGTTATAATACATTTCACATGTATAAAATATTAAGGTGGGGTCTCTTTTAGATGCCTTGGCTTTAAAAAAAGAATGCCCTTCAAAGCAAGCGACCGTGTTGTTTTTCTGGTTTTTTGTAAATGTAACTGACATACTTTGATTTTGTTAGTAAAGTGAACTAAAATTTATTACCTCAGTAAGTATTACAGTTGTAGTGTTCACAAACTAAAACTTGTAACTATTAGAAATCTTTGGTAAGAAAAGGTCACTAATTTACTTAAGATAGTTACCTTTACTGTATTACCATTTAAAGATTTTTCAATATTAACTTTAAATAAAATATTTATCAATTTTTAGTTTTATTTTTTAGACAAAAATTTCACGCTTTTAAAGTTAATTTGTCTACTAAACAATTTGTTAAAACAATAGTTGTCTTTACCGTTTAAATTCGTTATAACCAATATAAAATTTTGTTTAATTTTAATATTGTTTCATTTTTAATTAAATTACTTAAAATTTCTTAAGTTTCAACAAATGAACTTTTTTTATATAAAGATTATATTTTTAAAAAATAGTGGTAAATAATAACATTTCCATTTCTATGAATTATAAATATCAATTAACAATATAATATTGAACAGTAAATAATAATTTAGCTTACTTAATTACAATTTCTATTCAACTTTATATTTATAAAAAAACATAAAACGTTCACAACTAATTAATTAAAAACATGCAGTTATAGCTTTTAACTTAAATTGTCGGAAATTAATTCAAGAAAATTTATCGCATGTAAATTAAAAGTTTTAGATTAAAAAATTTTAAATTTAAAATTTAAACGTTAACCAAAAGAGATTAACTTTTATAAAACCACTCAATTAATCAGTTTCAAAACTGGCCTTAACCTATTAATAAAATTAATAATACGATTGTTTAAGTTGATACAGTCTGGTACAAAAATTCATAAAAATAACTTATACTTGAATTTAAACTCTCTTGTCTGAAATACATACTTTTTATAATGGACATATGTAAAAATAGAACATTTTAATAATAATAAAAAAATGTTATAAGTTTTTTTTTCGTAATATTTGTTATAAATATTTTAATTTTTAATATTTTAGATATGTCATTTCTAAAAAACTCAACTTATTTGTTTACTACTACAATTCTAAAGTATATAATTTCCCTAGCTCAAGTCTAATTACTAACTTTTTTAGTTGCAATTTACAAGCTATTTGAGCAAACTCAATGAATTGTAGAGTCGATATTTGTTTTATGTAAAGGACTTTAGAACTCATAGAAAAATGTTTAGCTTTTTAATTTGTACTATTAGTTAAAAACTAGCAAATTAAGTTGTTATCTAATTAAAAATAATTTATAACTTTAGTTACTTTAGACGAAACAATTTTTAGTTTTTTCAAAAATAGATGGTTTATAAAAAAAACATTTAATTAAATAAAATTCAAATAACTTAAACACTTTGAAAAAAGATAATAGCAGCTAAAATTATTGTATAAATTAAAAAAAATAACTAAAAAATATTTGTAACAAAAATTAGATAGAAAACACTAAAATTGTTTTAAAACAATTATTGATTTCTTACATATTCCTCATTTATATTTTTAGTAAATTAGTTTTCGTATTTTTATATTAAAATTTATGTTCTGTTTTTAAAAATTACTAATAAAAGAAACGTCAATAAATTGTTTACTAAAGACAAATAAAAGCGCTCAAAATATTTCGTCCTAAGTCCTCTTGCACGAACAAACCTTAAAGTTATCGAGTCGCACACCAAAAATATCTTTTAACGTCTTTCCACGTCGAAAACAATAATGTTTAAAATATAATTAATAGGTGATAGTTTTTCCAAATTTAACAAAGGATTTTTATTTTATTATCACGTAGCAATTTTATATAATTCTTTATCTATATTTAGTTTTTTATAAACACTGTTAGTTGAAATTTTTTTATAATAAAATATTGTATGTAATACTATTTTGAATTTTAAGTAAAGCACAAAACACAAAACTTTTTACATCAAAAAAAAAAGCTCAAAAATTTTACATTAATATTTTAATTTTCTTTTTGTAACATTTTATTAACATTTTCATAAATTTATATTATTTGAGATTTGATTTTTGTAATTTTCTTTAGTTTAATAAATGTTATTAAAGATTCTTCAAATTTATAAACTTCTATAGTTTTGATATTTTAATTTACTATGAGTTATCCTTAGTAAAAATTTATATTTAATTATGATTGACTTTGGGAAATTAAATTAGAAGGAAGTTTAAATGTATTAAAACTGAGCGTAATTCTTTTTTTATTTTTTTTTAACTTCTTTTTTTAAAAGTAACACCAACACTACTAACATTAATAAATTATAAACATTTTAAATACTTGTAAAGCTACTATGAATATTTTTTTAATGCTGTTTAATTATATTGTTTAACTTATTTTTTTAATTATTTTATTAAATAAATTAAAATTTCTTTCTTTATAAATACTTACTCTTTTTTATACCAATAGTTGTTTAAACATATAACTTTATTCAATATTGCAAAATTCTATTAGAAATTAATTCTTACTTCGAAAAAAAATGAACTCGGGTTGATTTTGTTCGGGTGGATTTTGAACCGGGTGGATTTTGATCGGGTGGATTTTAAACCGGGTGGATTTTGATTGTGTGGATTTTAAACTGGGTGGATTTTGATCGGGTAGATTTTGAACCGGGTTGATTTTGACTCGGGTGGATTTTGAACTGGGTTGATTTTGATTGGGTGGATTTTGAACCGGGTTGATTTTGATCGGGTTGATTTTGATCTGGGTTGATTTTGATCGGGTGGATTTTGATCGGGTGGATTTTGACTCGGATGGATTTCGATCGGGTGGATATTGAACCGGGTTGATTTTGATCGGGTGGATTTTGACTCGGGATGATTTTGACTCGGGTTGATTTTGATCGGGTTGATTTTAATCGGGTGGATTTTGAACCGGGTTGATTTTGATCGGGTGGATTTTGACTCGGGTTGATTTTGAACGGGTAGATTTTGACTCGGGTGGATTTTGACCCGGGTGGATTTTGATCGGGTGGATTTTGACCCGGGTGGATTTTGATCGGGTGGATTTTGACCCGGGTGGATTTTGATCGGGTGGATTTTGAACCGGGTGGATTTTGATCGGGTGGATTTTGAACCGGGTGGATTTTGATCGGGTGGATTTTGATCGGGTGGATTTTGATCGCGGGTGGATTTTGATTGCGGGTGGATTTTGAACGTGTCCCACAAAAAACACATAACTTGTTTTGTTGTATTTAACAAACAATAAATAACAACGTAATAAGATAAAATTACAACTTAATATTTTTTTAAGTAAGTAATTTTAGTTTTAAATTATTTATTATTTCAAATTAATTAAAAACTGTTTTATATTATTGAAAGTAAGTCTAACCTTCTTAATTATAGAAAAATAAGAATATTTTTAAATTTCATATTTCTAATTTATACTAAAACACAACTATTCAAACAAATTTCTGAAAGCAAGATGAAATATATTGTTTAATTTTAATTCATTCAATTTTAAATACTACACTTAATGGTTATAAATGCTATGCTTTAATAAGATGCTTTACTATTCAATTTTAAATTAGAGAAGTTTAATGACGAGCGTGAACTTAGCTTGTGAGCGTTTTTTAGGAATTTTATAAAAATGTCCAAACTTAAGACCCAATTGTGTCCTTATCTTAATTAAGTAGTCAATTTTGAATAGGTGTTTTTATTTTTAACAAAGACACTTTTGCCACGGGTTAAAAAATTCCATTTATTTTTGTAATTGTAAACTTTTACTAGTTTTATTTTACTATAGCTGTTACCCTTAACCGCGGTCGGTAACTGTTTTTTTTTTTACTTTTTTGTTTTTTATTAATTTGTTATTTATCTTACCTCCATTTTTTCAAAATTATACTTTTATTAGTTAATACTTTGTTTTCTTTTATTTACTATCACTGTTAACCCTAACGTTACCCTCAGACGCTTTTTTTTTTATTAATCAATTTATACATTTTTTCCTTTTTTTTGTTCATTCGTAAGTCATAATTTTTTAAAAATCATTTCTTATCATTATTACTGTTACCCCTAACCTTTACCCCTGTTCGGTAGGGTAACTTATTTTTTCTTCCGTTTTGGATTTTTCTTTAATCTTTTTTTTTTGTAATTTTGTATTTTTATGTTTTTTTTTCTCGTGCAAATACGACATTTCGTGCAGTGGTTACTATTATTGTAAAGTGTATTTGTGCAAAAGTGTCTTTTAGTGCATATTTAACCCTTATTCAAAAATGTCTTTGTGCATATTTTATCTGTTCCCACAAAATACTAAATGTATTTATATATATATATGTATTAAATACAACTTTATTACTAACTTTAATACTTTTGAATCAATGCTTTGTAATGTACCTTACAAAATTATTATTAATCACTTTTGCATAAACAAATCATCAAATTAACTAAACATGATTATAAAGCAATAGATAAACGAATTATAATCAGTATTTAGTTTGTTATATACTCTAACTTGAAGTATGTTTTGTTAATTAGCAAAGGTACTAACAGTAGCTTGTTTTGATAACAATTATATTTTTTTGGTACATAGCCTAACTTTTCTAAAGTAACATTTTTAAAGTTTAAATTTCATTTATTACTTAAGTATAGCAAAAATTTAATTTTTTTATTTTCAAAGCAAATAAAACTGTAAAGACAGTAAACACTAATTTATGAATACTTTTATAATTAATTTAAACACTAATTTACTTTGAAAACTGACTTTTTAAGATTTTTTTTACATTGTTGACTAAACAAAACATTTAGAAAAACATTAGTATTTAGCTACAATTACATTTATCAATGTTTATTTAGTACTTATTACAATATTTTCGAATCGAATTCTTAAGAGTAACTGTTGCACACTTACAAACCAGTCTAAATAATTTTTATTTTCAGACATGAGTAAGCATATAAAAAAATTGTACGCCAACTTTCTGAAGCGTTTTGAGGTTCCTTGCCCTAACAAATCACAAAAAAATCCAGCTGCTAAGAACAGTGTTGTAAATATTGGACATTCCAGTTCAGCTGGTAACAATGATGAGGGAGCAGGCGGACATTCCAGTGCAGCTGGTAACAATGATGAGGGAGCAGGCGGACATTCCAGTGCAGCTGGTAACAATGATGAGGGAGCAGGCGGACATTCCAGTGCAGCTGGTAACAATGATGAGGGAGCAGGCGGAC
This sequence comes from Thalia democratica, assembly GCF_965202585.1. Lineage (NCBI taxonomy): Eukaryota > Metazoa > Chordata > Thaliacea > Salpida > Salpidae > Thalia > Thalia democratica. The sequence continues at coordinate 12,039,637 of NC_139173.1, read as the reverse complement.
ATTCCAGTGCAGCTGGTAACAATGATGAGGGAGCAGGCGGACATTCCAGTGCAGCTGGTAACAATGATGAGGGAGCAGGCGGACATTCCAGTGCAGCTGGTAACAATGATGAGGGAGCAGGCGGACATTCCAGTCCAGCTGGTAACAATGATGAGGGAGCAGGCGGACATTCCAGTTCAGCTGGTAACAATGATGAGGGAGCAGGCGGACATTCCAGTTCAGCTGGTAACAATGATGAGGGAGCAGGCGGACATTCCAGTTCAGCTGGTAACAATGATGAGGGAGCAGGCGGACATTCCAGTTCAGCTGGTAACAATGATGAGGGAGCAGGCGGACATTCCAGTTCAGCTGGTAACAATGATGAGGGAGCAGGCGGACATTCCAGTTCAGCTGGTAACAATGATGAGGGAGCAGGCGGACATTCCAGTGCAGCTGGTAACAATGATGAGGGAGCAGGCGGACATTCCAGTTCAGCTGGTAACAATGATGAGGGAGCAGGCGGACATTCCAGTTCAGCTGGTAACAATGATGAGGTAGCAGGCGGACATTCCAGTCCAGCTGGTAACAATGATGAGGGAGCAGGCGGACATTCCAGTTCAGCTGGTAACAATGATGAGGGAGCAGGCGGACATTCCAGTTCAGCTGGTAACAATGATGAGGGAGCAGGCGGACATTCCAGTTCAGCTGGTAACAATGATGAGGGAGCAGGCGGACATTCCAGTTCAGCTGGTAACAATGATGAGGGAGCAGGCGTACATTCCAGTTCAGCTGGTAACAATGATGAGGGAGCAGGCGGACATTCCAGTTCAGCATGTAACAATGATGAGGGAGCAGGCGGACATTCCAGTTCAGCTGGTAACAATGATGAGGGAGCAGGCGGACATTCCAGTTCAGCTGGTAACAATGATGAGGGAGCAGGCGGACATTCCAGTGCAGCTGGTAACAATGATGAGGGAGCAGGCGGACATTCCAGTTCAGCTGGTAACAATGATGAGGGAGCAGGCGGACATTCCAGTGCAGCTGGTAACAATGATGAGGGAGCAGGCGGACATTCCAGTTCAGCTGGTAACAATGATGAGGGAGCAGGCGGACATTCCAGTTCAGCTGGTAACAATGATGAGGGAGCAGGCGGACATTCCAGTCCAGCTGGTAACAATGATGAGGGAGCAGGCGGACATTCCAGTTCAGCTGGTAACAATGATGAGGGAGCAGGCGGACATTCCAGTTCAGCTGGTAACAATGATGAGGGAGCAGGCGGACATTCCAGTTCAGCTGGTAACAATGATGAGGGAGCAGGCGGACATTCCAGTTCAGCTGGTAACAATGATGAGGGAGCAGGCGGACATTCCAGTCCAGCTGGTAACAATTTTGATGGAGCTGGCGGTCCTTCCAGTGCAGATGGTAACAATAATGATAGAGCTTGCGGTCCTTCCAGTGCAGCTGGTAAGAATTCTATTTTTAATTTATACGTGAACGTAAACATTCACAATATTGGTAACAATGAAAAAAGGGCTGAAAAAAGTGATGGAACATTAGGCTCTAAAGAAAAGAATAGTAAGCAAAATGAAAGTTTGGGATCTAAAGTCTCTTCTAAAGGCAACAACGAATTTTCGGCCTTTAATTTTCCCATCAAAGCGAAGACAACAATTCCTGTAGCCCTGCAGACTACCAAACCAGAAATCAAATTACCACGTTTTTAAGTTAAGAAACAAAAGGGAATAAAGAATGATATGACTTCAAGTAATGATGAAAACAAACAAGCTGGTGATATTATAAAAAGCGAAGCTTCTAGTCCAGCGGAGTATAATATTACTTCCAGTTCAGCTGGTAACAATGATGAGGGAGCAGGCGGACATTCCAGTTCAGCTGGTAACAATGATGAGGGAGCAGGCGGACATTCCAGTTCAGCATGTAACAATGATGAGGGAGCAGGCAGACATTCCAGTTCAGCTGGTAACAATGATGAGGGAGCAGGCGGACATTCCAGTTCAGCTGGTAACAATGATGAGGGAGATAGCGGAGAATTTGTTGCTCAAGATGATTCGAATGAATTTATTGATTAATTTAGTTTGTATCTTACTGTTTTCATTTTTTTCTCTCTATGTTTATATGTTTGAACCTTAGTGTTAAGTTTTACGCGTAACTTTTATAATTTGTGAATTATTCAAATAATTTATAATAAATTAACACCAACACAAAGTCCTTTTGTTTTTATAATACATAACTAAACCTAAAATTAGTAGTAAATTCATCAAAAATAACTTATTAACATAACAGCTAGCTGCTATTTAATATCATTGATTAATTATCTTCAAAAATGTTTGTATTTATAAGTCCTCTACTTTATAAGGTATTCATAACACAGCAACTTAAAATTCCTGAGTAGTATTGATTAATAGAAAAATAGATTTAGGTATATTTGAAAAATACTTAGTTTGAAAATATTTTTTTAAGAGGATTTTATGTAAGATCCTCTAGTTTGGAAGATATTTGCACACATGGTCCTCTGGGTTTAATTATTTTTCGGTAGTTAAAATCGTAATGTCTAATTATATCTAAGTATACTAGAAATAGCAAACTTTTAATCATACAGATGTGTTGATTAACAATATTATAGTTTATTGAACGACAAAAAAAGCGTTCAAACTATTTTATCCGAGGACCTGGTGCATGAAGTACCCTTCTGATGTCGTGTCGTACACTACGGATACCTTTTCATGTCTTGTCCTAGGCTAATAAAAGTTAAAAGCACAGCTGTTAATAAGGTTGAATTGAATAATTAGTTTTAATAACTTGTTTTTAACGCATTGTTAAGACTAAATACAAAACTAAAAAACTAAAAAAATTCTAAGCTTCCGCAACTTTAAAATTAACAAAACTATAACTTATTTACAAAAAGTGAAACAAATAAAATTAAAAATATTTTAATAAGGCAAATTTTACTGTTTAAAGAAGATTCTTTTATTAAGTTTTTTTTTTCTAAAAACTAAATTTTATTAATTTCATTCCTTATTAAGTTAGCTATTTATTTCATTTACGTTTAAATTGTTTACTTTTTTTAATTTTGTAATAAAAACATTGCTATGTTATGTGTATCTATGTTTTTTTTAGTTGCTTAAAAGATTTTGTACTACAAAAAACATAGGTATGCTACTACACAAGATTATAAGGAATATAATTTTATAAATTTCAAGTAAATATATTTAATAAACTATTTTTATTTTATAAATTCATTAGTTTTTTATGGGATTGTTTCTAATAGGCATCAACGAAAAGCAACAATAGTATTTTGGAAACTCTAGTGCTAGTCTACTGTAATTTGATGTGAAAGCTGCTGTAAATGGTCTTGTATTCTAAAAGAACAGTATTTTGATAGTAAAATGATAGCTCTTATGTTTATTGCTGACGAAAGCCTGAGCCTTATAATATTATAAAAGAAACTATCAACACGAATAATTAAAACGAATAAGTCATTTAAAGATTTATCACAAAATGGTAGTAATATAATAAGGTTGTTGTACATCATAAAGAAAAAAAAGCAACGCTCATAATAAATTAAATAACTTTGTGTATTGAAATATTTTTTGGTCATCGGGCTACAACCACTTTTGTATTTTACCCAAAATAAAATTAAAGTAAAAAACTTAATTTCTATTTAAGAATAATTATGTTTATTAAATTTATTTTTTTGGCTAGTTATTTGTTTTTTAGGCTGTTTTAAAGTTTTAGGCACAATAAAGGAATTTAAACTTGATAACTTTAAATACCTTTAACGTTTTAGTAAAACACTTCCTAAAACTAAATTTATGTTTAATAAAAAAGTAGATATAATACTCAGTCACAACTTATGAAGGATAATGATTCTCTTAAATATGTTTTAGAGACAGTTTATTATGATAATATTTAAAAAAAGTTTAAAATATATAAACTATGCTTAATTTCATAAAAATCTCTACTTAACATTGAATATAATTTGCTTAATTTGTAAAAAATAATTTGTTTTGTAGCTTTGAGTTACAGTAATATTAATTGTTAAATAGAAAACCCATTATAAAGTATTTCTTCTTTCGTATAAAAGTTTGTTTAACTACTTGACACTAATGTTTTTAATACAGAGTAACAACTAAAGCTAATCAAAAAATACAAAAAGCAGGCGTCCTGGAGATACCATGAGTTCAGTAAAATACAAATATAAATTTACTTTAATTTTTTAACGTGCAATTTTTATACGTCCCCATTTTATTTTTGTTGTTTTTTAAATATAACCTGTGTGACACTGAAATCTTAAACTGCTTAAATAATTTGTACTAAATAAGGTTGGAATAAGATTAGTTGTATTTCTGAAACTCTCATACATTTTTCTAAAACTATTTTGAAGTTGTTACGTAATTTGTTTTGAATGAATTTATTAGCTGCAATTGTCTTTTTACAAAAAAAAAAATTCTTACAATGTGAATCTTGCCATTCATCAAGTAATTAATAATATAAGTAGTATGTTAACAATTTGAAAAGTTTATAATTGTTAAATTCTCAACATATTTATGCTTAAGGCTTGTTTATAGGTAAAAATGAGTGTTTTATGATTATTGCTTATATATAAATTAAAGAAAAATATTTCCTATGTTTTTACTTCTTAATCTTTTCATTCTTTTTAATATCTTAATTTTTATAACTAAACTAATACAACTACATGTCTAACTAATCGAATTTTTATGTTTTTAACTTTTTGTACTTCTTTTACTAACAAAAACGTTTGTAAAAAGTTGTCCGTGAAATAATGACAAGTTTCTGATCAGTTTGTTCAAAATTTCTAATTATTATTTTTTTAATTCACAAAACCCGCATTCCAAACAGTCAGACAAGTTAGAAAAAAGATTATCACCTCAGAAGCACCTCCGGAAGTAAGTAGATTAATACATGATAAGTTTTAAACCGGCTTTTATCTCCTGTGTCCAAGCCAATGCTAACCCCTTTGTTTAGACATTAAAAAGTTTAATTTCTAGTTAGAACAAAATTAATGTAAAAAAGACAATATTACATCTACTGTGTTTGAAAAAATGATCATATACACGCTTTTTTTTTCACAAGTATTTTCAATTTATTTAAAATATCTTCAAGTGAAAATCGACTTTTTTCTTTGAGAATTTTTAAATAAATACCAACTTGATACATACTTGCTAAAAATTAGACTTGTATCTTGTGAACGTAGAATTCTATATAATTTAAAATTTATTAAACGACGAAAAAATTGCTTGAAAAACTCTGTCTAAGGCTTTGGTTCGAAAAAAACTTCGTTATCGAGTCGTACACAACGGATACAGTTTAATGTCTTGTCTAGGGCAGTGCTTCTGAAATGGGGTTCCGCAGAACCCTAGGGTTCCGCGACGCCTCTCAGGGGTTCCGCGAAGCCTTTCGAAATTAAAAAAGCACATTTATTTAATTATACATTTTATGTAAAATTGAAATTAGGGGTTCCGCGAAAAAGTTGAACTTTGGAAAAGGGTTTTGCCACTAGAAAAAGGTTCAGAAGCACTGGTCTAGGGTATCAAGAAAATTTTCAGCAAAATAAATCTGATGTTAAAGTTAATTACTGATTACTTTTAGCTAAGGTTTTTTAAAAACTTTAAGGTATAAAATAAGAAAGCAATTAAACACTAGTGGTTAGTTGCCGGGTCGGCTAACTTCGCCCGCGGGCCAAAGTACGCGGCCTGCGAGGTACTTTTTAGCTAAAAACATACTTTTTTAAAAATTTAAAAATAAAATAATTTGCAATAAAAACTAACAACTAAGGCTTTTAGTTTAATAAATATTCTAAAAAGGTGGTATTTTAGTCCTTATTTTGTTATATACTTAGTTAAAAATAGTACTGTTCTACTGATTACTTTAACTGTTTTAAAAAATACTGCGGCCCTCGAGCATTTTTTCTGATAAAATTGACTCACGAGTTACAAAAGGCTACTGACCTCTGAGATAGAGTAAACAGTTTAAAAAGCGCGCTATTTTACGTTTAAAACTCGCTGTTTAAAAAAATGTCTGTTAAAATAACTATGGAAGTACATATTTGTATTTATAAAAAGTTTATTAGGTACAAAAGATTATAGTGTTATTAAATATGTTAGATTATTGCAAACTAATATAAAACTCTCTTTATAAACATTTTATTTGAAAAAAAAAATCAAATTATTTTAAATTTATTTAGAAAAACGTTTCAATAAAGTTTTCAATATTTTTGAACTTTTACCTGAATATACATTATTTCTTGTAAGTTTGAAAAGAAGTGAACAAAGTTTAAAAAAGTTCTTTCTTGAAGTTTTAGAAAAACCACCCATGCTAAAATTCTTAACTTAACTTAAAGACCTAGCTGTATCACAAACTGTGCGTAAGATAATATAATTTAGTTACCATTTCTAAAGCGCAATGAAATTAAAAACTAAAACGCAAACTACAGTTGAAAGATTTAACTGAACAAGAAAAAAGATAAACTTTTAAAATCTTGTTTTTGTTTAAAAGAATTAAGTTTAAGTTAAAGTATTAAGAAAATAAATGTTCTTTATTAACAATAAGTCTATAACTAAATTGGTACTCTACATTTTAAAAACAACTTAGTAAAAATAAAGAGCTAATATTTAAGTTTTTAATATAAATTCTATCTAAACTAATTTGTTTAGAAACTTAGTCAAACTAAAAATCTTACTACTTTTTTGAATGCTTGTGGTTTTATTATTGTATGGAGCTTGTTATTATAAAAATTTAAGTATAACTAAAAACTAATTTTGCAAAAAAAAAACATGTGTCAAATGACTTGACATGATTTTTTTTAAATAGCTGTTTTTTAGTTGCATTAAACATAATAAAAAAATAATCTTTTTGTTTGTATAACTCAATTCGTTTAATAAAAAATCTTTTGATGTATTTCTTTCAAAACAAAATATATTACTGTTAATTTTTTTCTAATTTAATCTCAATAGTTAGCTACTTATTAAATTATCCTAAATATTTTAATCAAAGTAAAGGACGTTTTTAAAATTGCTGTTTAAATTTTTGAAATTAACTTTTTGAAATTGCCGTTTAAAGAATGAGTGGGAGTCTAATTTGCACGAAGATATTTTTTCACGAAGGGTTATTATTGCACGGGTTAAAAGATTTTTAATTACTATTTTTTTCTTTTACCTTTATGAATATTGTTTTTGATTACAACTATTTCCCCTAACCCTTACCCTCGGTGGGTTTTTTTTTATAATTAATTTTATATTAATTTTCTTACTTTACTGTTTTTTTTTTTAATTGTTTTCATTAGATTTTTTTCTATCACTGTTACCCCTAACCCTTATTTAGTATTTTTTTTTTTTTGTTTTCTCCTGTATTTTTTCAACAAATAATTTTATTAGGTATTTTTTTCTATTACTGTTACCCCTAACCCTTACGCTTGGCCAGTATTTTTTTTTTTACTTTTTTATAATAGTTTGTTTTTGCTATATATTATTCATTATTTTATTGTTACTGTTACCCCTAAGCCTTACCATCAGTCAGTATTTTTTTCCTGTTTTTTTTTATTCTCGTGCAAAAATGACCCTCTTGCAAAAGTAACTTTTCGTGAAAAATATTTTTGTGCATTTTTGACCCGTCCCCTTAAAAAACCATTGTAATATTGAAAGATTTACACCGTAACTTGATGTAAATATCTTGTTGTAAATTTACTTGAAAATAACTGATAGAAAAATATTTAAGCTAAAATTTTAAATAAAGACTCAGAGTAATAATTTTCTGCAACATTTGCTCTTTTGAAAATTAAATAGTCAATTTGCTGCTAACAAAAATAGCACACTCAATTAACTTAAACGTTTTTACACGCCTTAATTTTAACAACTACATTAAAAGCTAAAATGCGGAAAGTTCAATTTAGTAACTTGTGAAGCACTTTTTTTGACTATAAAATAATTAAAAACATTTTTTACTCTTGCACTTCTGCCTCTCCTAATTTAAAGTTATTCAATCTTTGCTTTTATCACTTCAATGTCTTTGGGATTTTCCGCATCCCAAACAGGATTTAAATCTAAAAACTCCATTAACGCTACTGGCGATCGACTTCTTTCTCCTCCTTCTATGAACAAACTCCTCTGTGCGAGTATTTGGCAAATTGAAAGTCTGTTCTCATCTTCAGCAAGTTCCAAAACCTCTTCCTGGGAAAACACGCGCTTCTTTTCATGTTGTGGAATCCCAAAATTTAAAATTTCTTGGTCGCTTGGTGGCGCTGAAGTCTGTAAATAAAATATTATTAACAAAAATACAAATAAAATGAAGGTATTCGTGACAATAAAGCGTGATATTTTTTATAAATTGAAGACAATGAAATTGCATTGGTATATTACAGACGCCAAAGTTTTAAAAGTTATTTAAGAATTTTTAATAAAATGCAAGTGTTTCTTCAGAGTTATGAATTTTATGCAAGGAGAAATGTGATACAAATGAACTTTTTTTATTGGTCTAGTTTTTAAAAGTAGTTGTTTGGATAATTTTGATACAGGAAATTAAGCTCCTATGTACAAACTAGTATATTTTGACGAGTCTTACAACAGTAGTAATGTTCTTTTGTTTTTTACATGTTTTGTTTTCATATAAGTTTTCGACTGCTAACTGCAGTTGCCTGTAAAAACTGACATTTTTATACAAGTTTATAAATAGTTTTTTGTAGTGTTTTCGTTAGCGTTTACTTTATATTTTGATCCTAATTTGATTGTGCACACTTAACATATTTTTTTTAAAGTTAGTGACTGACTGTCTTTACTGGCTGTCATACTTTGAGGTGTTTGATTAAAGGTTGTGAAAAGTGGTAAATAGTTTAAAAATTTCAATGGAATTCTGTAAATAGCATTACATTTTTTAAATCCATTCACAGTTAAAAAAAAGTTCCTTAAAGTACCTTTGTTGTTGGTATTATTTGAGGTCGCGTAACGCACCCAATTGGACATTAAAAGTTTTTTGAACTTATAAAAACTTTAAAATTCTTCGTCGAGTGACAGATGAATAAAATTCTTCGTTGAGTGCCAATAACACGTGTATTATGAATTTTGATCATCAAACATTTTAGTAATATTTTTTAGGTTTTCAGAGCTTTAAAAAATGCGATTTTTAAATAAAAAACGAAAAAAAAACGAAATGATAAATAAACAAAACAAAAGAGTAGAAACATTAAGTTACAGACCGATGGTAAGGAGTAGCAGTGATAGTAAAAAATACATAAAACTATCTAATAAAAATTTTTAATGAATGAATTATAAAAAAAAAGTTATCGACCGAGGTAAGAGTGATAGTAAAAATAAATAACTAACTCTAATATTTACTATAAAGATAATATATAATATTTACTATAAAGAAATAACTAACTATGAGATTTAATTAATAAAAACAAAAAAGTTACCGACCGAGGGTAAGGGATAAGAGTATTAGTGATAGTAAAAATAAAAAATTATGAAAAAAATAAATAAATAACCCGTGCAAAATTGAAGCCGTGCAAAATTGTATCTTTGTAGAAAAGTGACGCTTTGTGCAAAACAGTCTTCGTCCAAAAGTGACCTACCCTATATAAATCTTGATTTTGCTCAAACAAACGTTTATCGTTTCAAAGGATATAGTTTAAAATTTAAAAATAATATTTTTAAGAAATTGTTTTTTATTTAACCTAACTAAAATTATTTTTTGTTCTAAATCAACTTAAAAAATATATTATATAGTTATGTTCCCGTCAAATGTAAAAACATAATTCCTATATCATTTTAGTTAACACCATTAAATAAGGTAACAGAAAGTATTAGCTATTTATTATCCTGTACAATTTTTTTCAACTTTATTTTATAGAGAAGTAAAAAATTGTGAATACTTTTTAAATAACTTCTTTTTGGTATACTAACTTTAAGTAAAATTGGAGACAGAAATTCATTTTGCAATTTAGTTTTTCTTAACTTTAAATTTTTCAATATACGCTTATCAAAAGTTCATGTAGATAACTAAACATATTTGTGTAAAACAGTAAACTTAATAAATTTGTAAGACTATGCGTCATAATAGGTAAATAAAATTATTTTTACAATGTGATGCTATTATAAATATAAAACTAAAACACTAGAAAGTGAAAGCAGTAATAGCAATTTTAATAAAAGGAAACAAACTTATTTAAACTTTCTTTAGAAACAAAATATAATTAAATTAAACAATAAAAACAAAACTTAGTAACGAAATTACAATAACTTAAACAAACTAGAATTATAAACGAATTTTTGTTTGCATAAACTTGGCTTATTAGTTTTTTTTAATTAATATTCTAAAATACTTAAATGATACATATTACGTCCTTTACAAACAATTGAAAACATATAATCAATATAGGTTTTTGAACATTTTAAGTTATTTAACAAATGTTTACCTATTGCCCATTGACTTTTTATTGGCTTTTTTGTCCCATAGGTCAAACAATTTTTCAAATGGTCCCCTTTAAAGAAATTAAAAAAAGCTATGGCCCCCTTCAAAAACATAATTTAAAAAACTACCATTAAAAGCATCTAAGACCTTTTTTTTTTAATTTTTGGTTTTCATCAACAAATCCAGAATATCTAGTGTCAGTTTCAAATTATGACCTCATGGCCCCCTGTGGCTCCTTTACTGCTTATGGCCCCCTGAGTATCTTTCATGGCCCACTTTGGGAAACCCTGGTCTAAACAGACTTATTTATCTTAAAGTAATAATAACACCACTAAAAGTAGAAAAATTATATAATCAAGATCGAAATTTTTAAATCATTTATTGCTCGTGTGAATCATTTTGATATCATTTAAAACAAAAATCTATGTTTACTAAAACTTCAAACAATTCAAACAAAACTTATTTCTTTTTATTTTTAATTTAACATTTCCCACCAATATTTTCAGGTCCACGCTCATTTATGCGCCCTTCCTCCCTGGGTTCAGCTTCCAGTCGACCTTCTTCAATTGTGACGTCATTCTGAAACTCTTCCGCAACGCCTCAATGAGCAGATCGTCGTGCTTAAATTCGTACGACTTGCACAAGACATTCGCGTGCTTTGATCGGGTGAAAAGTATTATTAAGTTAGTTTGAAAATTTAAATGTGATTCTTAAAAATCAAAGTAGATAAGTCAAACGTTTTAGTTTATTTCTAAAGATCAATTTGAACAGCTCTAAGTATTTAGAATGAAAAAACTATAACATTTGAAAGAAGAACTCAATACAACAAGGTGAGACATACTTTTAGTAAATTCACTCAAAAAATAAATTGGAATTTATTTATGGATATCAAATTCAAGATTTTTTTATTCTTTTCTAGTATACTTCAAAACATGACAACACGGAACATTTCAGAATTAGAACAAAGTTAAATATTGTAAATTTATTATTTTTGAAATTCCTTCAACTTAGAAACAGTATGCTAAAACTTTAGCTATATAAATACACCAGTAATTCTATCATCAATACTACTTGTTGTCAGAATATGTAATTTATTTATCAATTACCTAGATTCTGTTAAATAAGTGTTAATTTTCAGTACACCACATCAACTTTATATATTGGTAGTGTAGTACCTTTTAATTTAATATTTATATACTGTACGTGTATAAATTATAACCATCTCAAGCGGGACCGGGTCTAAACTGCACGAGTGCACAAGATTGCAAGAGGAAACAAAACTTCACGAAGACGATTTTGCACCAAGGGTCAATTTTGCACGAGTAACATTTTTGCACGAGAGTACAAAAAACAGAATAATAAAAAATAAAAAGTAAAGAAAAAATAAAAAATAAAAAACAAAAAGAAATTAATTAAAAAAAAAAAAAAGTTGCTGACCAAGGGAAAGGGTTAGGGGTAACAGTGATAGTAAAATTAGAAAATATAAATAACTAATAAAAATGATTATAAAAAAAAAAGAAAAAAAAAAATATATATAAAAAGCTACCGACCGAGGTAAGGGTTAGGGGTAGCACTGATTAAAAAAATAATAAATAAAAATTCTAAAAAAGAAATTTAAAAAAAATGAAAAAAAAAACAATAATAATAACTTACCGACCGAGTAACAGTAATAGTTAGAAAAAAAATAAATTTAAAAAAAAAAATTACTACAGAAATTAAACAATAAAAATAAAAATTTAGCCCGTGCAATATTGTCTGCTCGTGCAAAATTTTCTTCGTTCAAAAGTGACCCTTCGTGTAAAAGTATCTTCGTGCAATTTTATCTTAGCACAATTTTGTGCCCTCGTACAAATTTGTCTTCGTGCAAAAGTATCTTCGTGAAATTTTGTGCACTCGTAGAATTTTGTCCCCTCGTGCAAATTAGACAGCTACCCATTTACAGCAACTCCTAAATACAGAACACGTGTTTTAAATATCTAAGAATTCAATTAAACAAAAACTTTAAAATCAAAAAAGTATAAGTTAATAGAATAATCAATCTTATTTTTAGAACAAAAAGAAATAACAGTTTTTCAATAACTTATTGAAATACATTTTCAGGTTAACAAATTTTAGAAAAAATAAATTATAGTTATTAAAATGGTACATTAATGCTTCCACTTTAATTAGTTATAAATCTTGAAGGGTTGAACTAAACACTCAATTATAATCAAAAAACTTTACTGTTGTAGGTTTCAAGTTTAAAGTGACATATGATGTGCACTTATTGTTTATTGAACGACAAAGAACGCTCAAAAAATGTTATCCAAAGACCTGAAGTACGAAAAAACCTTTTGGTTATCGAGTCATACACCAGAACAGCTTAACGTCATGTCCAGGACACTAGGTCTACTTATCAAGGTTACTTCTCAAATAGTGACAGTAAATTAAAAACTATCTAGCAGTTTTTTTAAACACTTAACTTCAACTTCCACCTATAATACTGTGAATTGTGCATCTATAGCTAAAAACTACAAAAATTAAAAAAGTTCAAACATGAAATGAGTTAGTAAAACACAAGCTAGCTAGTAACAATGTTTATATATACTTTTCATTTGAAAACGTTGGTTGAAAACAGTTAAAACATTTATGTTGAAAATAACAATTCAAAAGTGAACAACAAAACCAATGCAAAGACTACTTTTGTTAAATATTAATACAGAATTTATAAAAAATAGGAAAAATATACTAATAGATAAATAATTAACATAATTTTAAACAACAACCTTTAGGCAGACCCAGCAGCTGAAGCTCATCGGATAAAGTTTCAGGTTGAACGTTGTGTTTAGTGGCTGACAAAATTATAAAATCAATACCAGCAATGCTTGCCGTCATGCCACCAATTGTCAGTTTTATGTATAAAAAAAATTGTATATGATTTAGGCCTGGATACTCGTATTATTCAGTTATTCAGTTTAAATGTTAATTTGTTAAGTTATCTTTATGCACTAGTGATAGGATTATCCGATAAAAACATTCTGTTTAAAGCTAATGTATACACCAATTTAAAAGTTAATTTGAATTAGCTTAACATGTTTTTATTTTTTAACCAAATTTATTTTGAGTGTTTTTTTGTCATTCAGTGAAATATTTTGAATATTAAATTAATTTTTTAGTTTCACAATTTATTATTAATCTATTTCTCAACTTTTTTCTTTTTAAAAAAACAGGTTAAAAAATATTTATGGTATACTTAACCTTTTTTGTTTTAGGCCTGATGGCCCTGATCAATACCAAGTTTTAATTTTCTATTACTATTAATATGACGGTGTTAATAATCGAAAAAGATCCGAAACTTATAGTCTACCAAAAATTAAAGCAACATTCCTGAGTTGATATTAAGGTTGAAGCAACTTCTATTTACTAAGAAAAACTAAATTATTTATTTCGACAAAATTAGTTTTACTAAGCTGTCTCTTTACTTAGTATGTATTTTTCGTTCGTATTTTCTGTTAACCGGTAATTATTTTTTTTATCATATTAACATTTATCATATATATAGTTTTTCAACTGTGGTATACGACTCGATAACCGAAAGGTCCTTTTGTACACCAAGTCGTTAGACCTACTTTTTATCATTTTCTTTCAATAATATTTAACTTACTTTTAAATACATACTCTGTTATTATAGGAGCTAATATTTAATTTGCTATAAAAAATGATAACAAGGGTTGTGAGATGCTTTGTTTAGTTTTGTGATTTAGTGCTGTTTATCTAGTGCGGTCGGCAAACTGCGGCTTACGTTCTACATGCGGTCCATGAAGGATAAAAGTGTGGCCCGAGGCGTGCATATAGTTGTGACCAGCAAGTTAAAAATACTTACTCTATATATTCTGATATTCAAAGAGTTTAAAGAAAAATAATTTTATTCGTTTTGTAAACTTAAGACTTTATTAACGTAATCCATACTAGTTTTATAATGAATACAGTTTTAAGAAAACAATTAAAGCACTATTGATTTCTAGCAACAAACTTTTGATGAACAAAAATAGTAATGATGTATAGTAAAAAATATCTAAATTAAAAAACAGTAAATATATAAAAAATATTTATATAAAGCCAACAGTTGAAAATATACTGCGCTTATCACAAACTTATGTCCTTTAAAATAAATATAGTAAAAGAAAACGTTACATTTTGATTAGCACAAATTTTAACTTTATATAAAGTTAGTCTAACAAATTGAGAAGTTATATCTGGAAAGTGTTCAATATTTTATCACACATCAACTAATCATTTTTATCAAAAAATATTTTATTACACTGAAAACTGCTAGTTTTTTTAATATATACCTACAGCTAATTTTCAAATGCATATCGCAATCGTTTTTGATATCATCTTTTATGTAAATTTTTTCAACTGACAAAAAAAATTGCACTTCAGCAAAATAATAAAATTTTGAGTTCTTTCTCAAAAAAAGTATTATGGTCTTCAAAAGTGTTTAAAAAATTTATTTCAAATACTCATACTTTTAATGTACATTTAAACGTATGACTCTTAAATAAAAAATATTTTAGCCTACTATGCACAGCTATCCTCTTTCCCTATTTCAAATCACATTTTAAAATATCAAAATTTTAGAATATAAGACAGTTTAAAAATACTTATAGAACAAATTCCAATATTTTATTTTAAATTGAGTTTTATTTTCAGTGGAAAATAAAATCTTATAATGTTAAGTTATATTATTCTCCAAAGCAATAAGTTTTGAGGTCTTTAGTTGTCACCTTTAAAGACAAAAGTTTTATAACATTATAGATAAACTAGTTTCTTCGTTTGTAAATTAAACAAAAAAAAACAATACTATATTTCACTAAAAAATAATATTATAAAAATGTATATTGGTAATTAACTTGGTAAATAATGCTACATAAACTTTACAGTTCATTTATTGGAAAATGTTCGTCGTGTCTATAACTAAAGTCAAGTAAAAAGTTAAACTAGTTTATTAAACCAAATAAATTACCAGTTTAATATATCTTTAAATTAAACTTATAAATATTAAACAAAATTTCATTTGAAAAATTTATTAGCAAAAGTTCAAAAATAATCACAATTAAGACACTAAAATTTAGTTCTTTAACACAGTGTTTCATTCAGAGCATTGATCACAATAATAAACTTGACATGATAAAGGACTAAGTCTTTGTATATATATAAAAAAGTTAAAAACAACTAATTAAACCTTATCAAGAAAATAAATTAGTTATCTTCGAAGTTCTTCAAGTTTATGATTCTACTTGGCTCCTACTTACCTAGCATAGCTTTCACAAAAAAAAGCATTGTGTAAAATTTTAAACATATATGTTTGTGTGCGAGGAATGATTAAATTTTATGATGTATAAAAAACTCAAACAGGAGTGCTGTTGTTGAAATATGCGTGATTTAACAGCTGCCTTGCTGTGGGTCTAAACGGTTGATCAAGCACCAGACATGCTCTGTAAAAGAATAATTTTTTTTAAAGATAAAGCAAGAAAAAAAAGTTTTTTTACATTGATATACATGACAAAATCATAGTCTATTAAGATCTAATATGTTTTTATAATACAATATTTTAAACTATAGTTTCAAAAATAACAGGTATTGGAAAACCAACTAAAATTATCATTTTTTAATAACCCTTACTAAATATTTAAAATAATCAACGTTAATAATTAATTTAAACCAATAACTTAAAACAAATACAAAAATATACCGTAATTTAACGATATATTAATTTAAACATCTTAATATCTTTAAACACTACCTGCAAAGCGATTGTAACTTCCAGTTCATTTTTTTAGGAATCGAAGGGGGTTTTTTGCTATTGCCAATCTTACAAAAAATTAAACATTAAAACTTAGGCATATTAACAATAATCTAATTGAGTTATAAGGCAAAAGAATAAAACTTGATAGCAGTTTACAAAAACTCTCGTACGATAGTTAACATAACAATTAAGCGCACACACCATGTATATAACTTGCTGAACAGTGTAGCTGCAACCGCTCTTGTACCAGGGATGGTTTCCGGTGAAAAGTTCGATTATGACGCACCCGGTTCCCCACACGTCAACATTCCTCCCATAGTGGTTTCCTCGCACGATCTGCATGGTTTATTATTACACTATACTACACATATAGATTGTTCATTGAAGGACAAAAAAGCGCTCAAAAAATTATGGTCAAAAAACCTATCGGTTATCGGGTCTTACATCACGGGTACAGTTTAATGTCTTGTTTAGGACAGGTTATTATTATTTGTATTTATAATATATATATTATTTTATAATTTTATTTATACTGACCATTACAATAATTTATAATAATAATTACAAAATAGATAAATAACATATATGCAAAAATAACCTCAGGGGCTAGGAACGGTGGGGTTCCTATCATTTCATTTTTGAACTCGTTCGTGATAGTCTCAGTTGAAGATAAAACAGCTGCCGCGCCGAAATCGCATATTTTAATCTCATTCTTCATAGATACCAATATGTTTTTACCTAAAAATTTTTCGATTGCATAATTTAAGTTATAGATTTAACAATCTATGTTAATTTTTATAATAAAAAATATCATTTTAAAAACTTTATACTTTTAGCAATCTTGTTGGTTAAAAATAACTTGATGGTACTTATTTAAACTTTGCTACTCAATATTTTTGCAGATTAAAAATATGTACAATATACACAATACACATAAATCAATAGTTAAATCAATATTTTTATTTATTTTATCTTCACAGTTGATCGATTCATTAAAGTATTTATAAAATACTTAACTTTAGAGATTTGTTCGTTGTTAAATTTGTAAATAATCAATAATGTTTTGATCAGTTGAATAATTATGCTATGATACACAAGTGTTTTCTTATCAAGGTTTTATTAGATGTATTTTTTATATGATGACATCTATTGATAAAACAAACCTTTTATATCTCTATGAATTATTCCTTTGCTATGAATATAACTGACTGCGTCAAACAATTGAAAAAGGTACATCCTCATTTGTGAGTCTGCGAATTTTCCTTCGACTTTTCTTTTGTTTACTATGCTGCCTAGACAAAAATAAATTGACCAGTTTAACACACTAGCTTATGTATAATTCTGTGTAAACAAATCAAACTATTTCTGTAGTATGAACAAGCAGTGTATTTATTGAGTACAAACTCTTTCAAGGGCAGAAGGTGTTGTAATTTTTAATTATACAGCAACATTAAAGTTGTAATGTAACCCAGCAAATGTACAACTTGCACAAACAATCTTCGAAAAAAATGATGAAGATTTATAAAATTAATACTTTATATTGTCAGAGTCACATTCTGGCAAAAGCCAAATAAATATATTTACATATATAAATAAATATATCGTGTGAACTTGCTGGATAGTGTTATTAAGCATAAAAAACAACCACAAATTATAACTTTGTAGTACACGGAAAAAATCTAAAATAAACTCTAAAAATGCAAATCTTAGGTCTACTAGATCACATAGATACTTTGATATGTTTTAAATAAACCTTTAAGTTTTTATTGTTTTGTGAATTTAAAGCTTTATAAGCTCGTATAACTTTTAAAAACTAACCCGCGCATAGTTCCAAGAACAAACAGTATTTCAAATCTTCAACTTGTTTGGTCACTCCCATAAACTTGATTATGTTTTTGTGTTTCATTTTCCTCATTATATGAACTTCCTTTATCACACTAGATTCTTTTTCTTCCCTGATACTGCATTTAATCTAAAAAAAAACATGTTTGTAAGCAAAAAAAAGAATTTGATGAAATAATATTAATAATAACAACAGTGAAAATAGTAAAAACCGACTAATAGTGCAACTAGAATTTAAATTATAAATAGTAAAATCTATTCAGATCGAATTTTTTACAGGCATAGATAGCATTATTTCACAATAAACTTTTATTGCATTGTGCGTTTTCCAAATAATTTTTCAATTCCTATAAATTGGACATAATAGTCTTTCAAGAAATATGGCAAGGTAACTAACTAGCTTACTACCCTTTACATATGAAACCATTTTATTTTTCCTTTTTTTTAAATCACAAGTAAATTTATCACAAACAAACCTTTTTCACACAAAAAATTCTACCATTTTTAAGGTCTTCAGCTTTATAACAGTCGGCAAACTGTCCTTGACCTACACATTCTTTTCTAATCCAATCAATGTTTTCATCATAGCTTTTTTTGTTGTACGTAATCTGATAGATTTTATTTAATTTTATCTGATATTAACATTATAAAAGAAATTTTTGATCTATTCGAAAGTTCTGGCTTTTTGAGAAAACTTTCAAATTAAGGGCATAGGGGATCCGACATTTTTTTTTACTAAAAATAACATTTAATCCTATATGAAAGCTTAAAGTACAAACTACAAGCCAGTTTTTATAGAATTAAAAAATATTATTCAACTTTTGAGATATTAAAATTTTTATAAATAGTTTCCGATACAAACGTATGGACCGCAAGTTTTTCGGGGTCAATTTTCTCGGAAATTAAGAAATCACTAAAAACCTATCTTCTCTTTTATTTTTTGAGATAGAGACTTCAAATTTTCAGGAAACGTTCCTTATATAGTTTAAAAGACTTTGAATGTTGAAATTCTAAAAATATTAAAAAATAAAAGTTTTTGAAAAAAAAAAACAAAAAAATAGGTGTTTTATTATAATAAAATTTCTATTTTTCAAAATTAAAAAAATTCCTCCGTTAAATCTTTTTAAAATTTAATAATACGCTTTCTGTGAAAATTTGAAGAAGATTGCTTAAAAAATGAAGGAGGAGATAGATTTTTAGTGAAATGGTCTTTTTCCGCGTTTTTAGTTTGCGCCTTCCATTAGGAACCTATAAAGGTCACCGACTTTGACCGCTAATATCTCTAAAAATAGTTTGAATTTTTTCAAGCGGTTAAAAATTTCTGATAGCTCAGATACAACTTTATTAAATAAGATCAATTTGTAAAAATCAAGGTGGACCCCCCCCCCCTTATGCCCTTAAGTTAAGGTCTATAAAAGACTAATGAACTTAAAAGGTTAAAGTGTTTAATTTAACATAATAAATAGTGTTTTAGCTACTCTATAGTAATTTCTTTAATAAGTTTGAGAGCTCCAAAAGTTTATGTAAAAATTACATATATTTAAACATTTGAAAATTTTTTCTTACAATTCAATTTTATTGTTAAAAAACTGCACTAGCTTGAAAGTAAGAACACTTTATAAAAACAAATGCTTTTTTTCTTATATATAAGCTTAGCTTATAAAGTTAAAACTTAAATTAAATATATTAATCTTCAATAACTATTTAATATATGTAAAGATTTTATAACAACAACTTAATAAATCTTAATAACATATAAATGATGGAATTTTTATCAAGTAAAAGTTAACCTCTCCTTCAAGCGCACATATGACTTGCTCTTCTGATAAACAGTGATAAGGTTCTGTTACTTCGGCATCATAATCGCCAAAACTTGCTTTCTGTATATTTTATTCATTAGTTTTATTAGTAACTGTTTTTCAGTAGGAACTAAAATATATTATTTTTCAGTAAGAATAATTTATTTCTAAATGCTTCTTAAACTAATATATAACATTTAATAACTGTAAAAGTTTTAGGATTCTAATACTATTAAAATATTATTTTTGATTGGATAAAACAATGTTTTTTATAAAGCAAACTGATTACAATTCAATTTTCAACATTTAATATTCCGATTTTCGATTTGAAGATTTCGTGTTTGAATAGTTGTAATTTGAAAAGTCATGGTTTTTATTATAATAAATTGAATTTTTTGTAGCGAAGTAAACTTAGTTGTTTTTAATAAAATTCTTTAATCTCAACTTAAGCACTACTTTGTTTCATAAAAAAACTAAGTAAATTTATGGATGATATTTTTTTAATTTTCGTGGCAATTATGTTTTAACAAATACAAAAACACTTTTACCATATTAAAATCCTAAAAAAAAACTAAATTACGAAACACAGGGTTGCCATTGGTGTTTTGAATTTTTTTTCAAGGTTTTCCGAATTTCTTCCAGGTTTTTCAAAACACAATTTTTTAAATCTATTTTTAGTATAAATTTAAGTTAAGGTAAAAAATGTACTTTAAATAGTATAAAAATATTAGAAAAGATACTGCAATACTACTTTAAATATGTTTTTTAATAAAATAAATTCTAAATGAGACAAAAACAGTTAATTGTGTATGATAGATTATTCGGATCTAATCAAAACTTCAATTTTTAACATATATAAATTATTTTTTCAGTGATTTTTTTTTCAAAATTCCAGGTTTTTCTTTGCCTAATTGTGAAATTCCAGTTTTTACAGGATTCCACGACTTATGGCACTCTGTTTTACTGAATTATTAATTCAAATCTAAATAATCAAATTGAAAATTAGCTGTTAATGACCACTAACATTTGCAGTAGAACATGGTAGGCAGGAAACATCGGCGGGTGTACTCCTTATTGAATACTTTTTGCTTACTTTATTGTTTGAGGTAGATAAAAAACTTTTTGCTGACACACTTAGTTTACTGCACGTTGAACTGTTAAAATAAAATTTTGCTTTAATTTAAGAGTTTTTCTAATTTAAGTAACAGATCGGTTTGAACTAGTTTAATTTATCAAAACTACTTACTGAAAATAACTTTGGTACACAAATTTATAAAATGTATCGATATAAGTTTGTTACTGATATATGATGTCTGGTTTTAGAACTGATAATTTAGTTTAACTTTGAATATTAATAAATTTTATTCTAACTCAAAGAAGTTTGAAAAAAGAACATTGATCATTACAAGCTAACGAAAAAATAATTTTAAAAAGTGTTTCAGTTTTTTCAAATGCTTAAATTAGTTACATTTAATTTTTAATAAAATTCTTGATATCAGAAGCTAAACGTAGTAATATTATCAAAAGCTTTACAAACTTAAAAAACATTTGAGTCACCTAACCATTAACACTTTTAATTATAGTAACATAACATAAAAGATTGATTTCATTGGAAATATCTAATGAGCTGTTTTTTTAGCGAAACAACGTTAAACAAATTATGTAAAACAAAAAAATAGTGTTCATTCAAATTAATTACTAAAAATAACCATCTCTTACAAAATACACAATTCTGTTAAACATTATACTATTTTAAACGCTTGCAACTTAGTTGAATAAATTTTAAGAAAACTGTGTCTCTGAAAACTAATAATTAAAATGTACTTTTAACAGGTTCGCTGTTTTTTTTAAACAACATTTTTAAACTAAATTTAAAAAACAGAAGATACCAAATTGGGAATCAGCCAGAGTGTTTTATTTTGTAAATTGTAATAAAATATAAAAAAATGAAGTACATAAATAGTTCTCATTTCTGATGTGTGACTAAAGTACTTTCTTTACAAGTATTTTTACTTAAAAGCAAAAATGAGAATGATGTTTTTCCTGAGAAAACGATTACTTAAAACTTTGAGGTTTTTCTCCTTAGTATGTTAAAGATAGTATTTAAGCCTTATATCCTATAAAGTGCTTAAAGTTTAAATATAAATTGTACAATTAGTGGTAAAACAGATAGGTTACTTAAAATAACTAACCATTCCAGTTTGCATTAAAAAAAAGAAAACGTTTTTTTTTGTAAATAAGAAATGCCTACATTTTTTAAATGCAACAAAAACTAGCACATATTTTTAACATAGTATTTTAAAACAACTCATGATAATAACTCGTAAACTATTTTTATAAAATTTTTGTAACTGTAACTAAAAAATTAATTAATCATATTAAACTTACAGCTGTTCTAAAAAAGTTGCATATTAATGAAAACTTAGCATTTGAAAATTAGCTGCTTATTTACTTATTTAGATATTCGATTTCTGCAACTATTCTATTGTAACGAAGTCCTTTGTACTGAAAGTACTTATATAAGTGCTAAGTAGATATTTGTAATATGTACGCTGTGTGAAAATCATAATGTATAATAAAATATTCTCATCTGAACAATATACATATTGCATGGGTTTAAAATACAAAAAATAAACCTTGTTAATGTACAGTCTATTTCTGAACCATCTCTGCTTAAATTTTCCAGTTCAGTATTACGTTTTGTTAGATTTGTTTCATCAAACGAGTAAGCAGGCAAGGACTTGAAGTTTGCATTTCCTGTTTAGTTAAAAACAGTTATTACTTAAAAATCCATAGAGCTTTTTGTACACTATATAAGTTTAATAATGTTCATACGATCTTAACAACAAAACTATTGTAAAAAAGTTGGGTATAAAAATACCAAAACTATGGTTTTTATAATTGTTTTTTCTCAAGTTCGCTAACTTAAAAAACATCTTAATTTTAAAAATTCTTACATATATTTAAACTTATGAAAAAAAGTTATAAAGAAAAAGTAAATCTAAATAACTTACCGTTGAAGTGCAATTTCGAGTCTTCAACAAATGTTTTCTGGAAAGAAAAATATAGTTTAGTGATTTATTTAAAAAAGAGTATCATAAAAGTGATTTATTTACTTTTGTTGTGCTTTCTATTTGTGGTTCAAACCTTGTCGTGCAAGCTGGTCTGTAAAAATAGTTATGTTTATTTCATAAACATTAACTTTTACAAACTAATTCTTAATATACAAAAAATTTTTACCAGTTAAACTTAACAAACCAATCTTAATAGGTTTAAAGCTTTTTTTTAATTTAATTTTTTTTTGTAAGGAACTACTTCAAACAATGTTGCACAAACTCACACGACACTACTTTCATGGAACACTATGGGCTTTTCACCGATCGCTTCGGAAATATTATTTCCCTGGCTCTGCGTTCTGTACACACACTTGCTCCCATCCCTCTTCAACTTCAAGCAGAAGTTGCTCCGGCTCTCCGCCGACACCTGACACACCTTCAAGTCCCTGACGCTGCACTCCAGCTTACCGACCAGAGTGTCGTCGTGCGACAAGCTCCTCCTGCAGTTCAAGTGGTCGAACATGGGGTGGTTCTTGAGCTTGGTGCCCGGGTGTTTGGGCAGTATGACCAGTTTCTGGTCGGAGGGGCTGTACACGTTGCTTCGCTTCAACTTGTTCGCCTCCCTTCTTCGCGTTGAGATGGTTTCATCGCACTTCTCTGCGTGCTGAGTAGAACAAAACCGATTTTAACAAATTAAATTTAAAACTACTTTGTTAACTTTCATTAAACTTAAGACATTCTTTTCATTTTTTATGTGCGCATTAACACTTTAGTAACAAAATTAATTAACAAAACTACATTAATTTTAACTAGGTTTTATTTTAATTCAAAGATAAAATCAGAAACACTATACATAAAAAACTCAATTTAGTTTTATGAAAAGAGACTAGTTTTTTTTTTTCAATTAATTTAAGTATTTAAAATTTTAAGCTGGCCTTCTATATTTAAATAATTTTTTTAACAAATAACTTCAAAAGAAATACTATTACCATAATTCTTAGTTTAACGACTTTTCTACATATATAGTTTTTTAAGTTTAAAAACGTATTATATAACCAGCTTAATATAACTTGATTTATTTTAAAATTTATTTATGCTTTAATTTATACTTTTAAGAATTAGATTTTACAACTTTATTCATTACACATAAAAGTTTGTAATTAAAAAATGTTAGAAAAATCAATAACTAAAATTATGTTTGTTCAAAATAGTATATATAACAGATGACAAAAACGAATTAATCAGCTGAACGTTATTAAAATATTTTTATACATATTTTTTTACTCAGCACCAAGCTTAACAAACTAAATTCTAACTTAAGTTGTAAATATAAATTAAGCATTTTTAGTCGAAATAATTTAAAACTACTAAAAACACAAGCTTACAATTATTTATAAATATGAAACTTTATTTGATACAATAAACATTATTACATTTTGATCATCAACAGTGTTGAGTAGCACTTTACGATAACTTTCATCCCTGGGAGGAACCTTTGGAACATGAGGTGTTTTTTTATTCCACAAATATTCATTACCACAATAAAAATCCTCTGTAGGTGAGGTCAGGGGTCTGAGTTTTGTGTCGCCTTGACCTTTTTTCCGGAAGATACTAAAAATAGATTTACTTAATTCAAATTAAATACTAAAATCTAACTATATCAATTTTAAACAGGATAATACTTTATAGTGGTTATAGAACCTACTTTGTAGCCTTTTGTTTGTTTGAAAGAAAGAATTCATCAAAGTTTTCAGAATTATCAATTTTTATGATCTAAAAAATGTTTAATTAAACTATAACTAAACATTCATATTATATAAAAACACTGTAACTTTTTAAATAAGTTAAATATCATTAGATTTTGAATTTTTTTACTTCATACTTCTGTTTTTGTTTTTGAATATTATATACTTGTTTTACAACATTAAAAAAATATTAGTCAAAATTTTTAACAAATCTAGTTTACTGACTTAAGTATATATTAAAAATACAAAAAGCTTAAGTTTTAAATAACAAAATTTACAACAAACATTAAAACTGAAGTAGTAATATTGAACATACCACGTTAAACTGTTATATGCTTAAATAAGGCCGATTAGCTTCAAAATATCAATATTTAATATAATTATACTGAATATAAATTTTTGCAAGTAAAAATATAATACCCTATGGTTTTGTTTTAAATAAAACAGTCTTCTACTTAATTTAATTACAAAACAAAAAAAAACATCAGCTTTATATTTTAAAATTCTAACTAATCTATTTGATATTTGTTTTAAATGTAAAATTAATAAATCTGTTTAACTTGTACAAAACTAATACCTTACCTTTATAAGTAGTTTGTAAGCTATATCAGAAAAAACAGTTGGATAGATATCATGGTACTGCAATACATCAACAGAAAATTCACAAATTATTTTCAAAGATATGTCCATAGCTGAATTACCAAACACGTTAAAATTATACTCACTGCAAAAAAATGTTGTCCTTGAATTATTGTTTAATAAAAAAAGTTTTATCAATTTAGTATTTTTTCTCAATTAGGACAGTGCCACTAAAAAACTAAAGTTTTAACCTAACTAAGTAAACAGTATATAACCAATCGTTTTAACATTTTTCTACATAAGATTTATACTATGCTTTGCTTCAAAAGTTTTAAAATACAGGGTTGCCAAATTTTTTTGAGAAATTTCTTCTAAGTTTTAAAAAGTACCTGTTTTTGGGTCTATTTTTAGTTTTAAAATAAGTTTAGAGTAAAAAACTGTGTTAAATACAGGGTTGCCACTCTTTAAAACAAAAAATCTTTCCTGAATGACCAGAAACTTCCCTGAGTAACTTTAAAATTCCCTGAGTTTCCCTGAGTTTTATTCAAACCCTTAAAAATGTTATTATTTATTTAAAAATGTTAATTCTAAAAGTATTGAAGAACTAGCCGCAAGGCTAAAGAATTTCTAAATAAACACATATAAATAAATCTAAAATTAACTTTTTTAAACAAAATATTGAACTGGATTAGATCTCATTCTAGATCTAGAAATTATTTCCCTGAAACTTTTTATATAGTTATTTGCCTTAACTAAAAAAGAATGCTCAATTTACTGGGATGTAAAGAGCTTATATAAATAGATTTATGCAAATTTTATATTTTATTCGCGACCGGTTTCGGTGGCAAGAGATTGCGACCTTTTCAAGCAAAAATAAAATATGAAACTGCATGTAACAATGTTAGTTAATTATACTGTTGTTTAAAAACTTATTCATGCGTGAAGAATATAAACAAAAACAAAAATGTTGCATATTCGAAAATTCAAGCATATCAGAGTATATTTAGGTAAAATTGGTACTAGTTGTTAAAAAAAAGATTGAATTAATATTAATATAATGAGTCAAATAAAAAAACTGAATCCAGAGCTTTTCTTAAAAAAAAAAAAAATAATAATAATAATAAGATATTTATACCTTTTCTTAAAAAAAATAATAATAAAATGTTTATACCTTGAAATTTATCTAAATGAAATTAAATATTGTCTAGAATTGTGGTTTTAAGCCAAGAGTCAACAAAACATTAATAAAACTCAAAGTCGCTGAAGGTTTCAAAATCTAATTTGTGCTAAGTTAACATAACAGTCAAAATTTAAACGGATTTGATAACTATCTAAAAAAAAAAAAAAAAAAATTCTAAAAATTTATCTAAGTTGAATTAAGAACTGTTTAAAAAAAAACTTTTTTTTTTTTTCCAATTTAAGTCAAATGTCAACAAAAACTCAATGAAAAAATCAAGAAAAATGACCTATTTTTTACTATAATTATGATTTGGTTTAAGTTTTGTCTGCTTTCCAGTTTATTAGTAAAAATCTGTTTCTGTGTCTGCATGAGTTCATTAATTCCGTTCTTTTGTTGATGCAATTTTTACCGGATTCAAGGATTAGTAAAGCTTCTTTTAAGCACAACCTGCATGTCATAATTCCTGGTTTTGTTTTTTTCTCCCTTTGTAATATTTTCCAATTTATTTTGTATTTCTTATTTTCATTTTTTAAAAAATCTAAAATCTTAACTGAAAACTTTTACAGGATTGCCACTCTCTGAGTCAAAAATCTTTCCCTGAGTGACCAGAAACTTCCCTGAGTAACCTTAAACTTCCCTGAGTTTCCCTGAGTTTTTTTTCAAATCCTTAAAAAAGTTATTATTTATCTAAAAATAAAATGTTAAATCTAAAAATATTGAAGAACTAGCCGCAAGGCTAAAAAATTTCTAAATAAACACTTAAAAATAAATAAAATTTACTTTTTTCAACAGAATATTGAAACTGGATTAACTAAATCTCATTCTAGATCTAGTAAAAACTTTTTCTGAAATTTTTAGAAAGAACCAAAACTGCCCTGAGTTTCTCTGAGTTAAAAAAAAGAATCAAAATTCCTTGAGTTTCCCTGAGTCTCCCTGAGATTTTCTATAACTCGAAAATTCCCTTAGTGTCCCTGAATTCCCTGAGTGTGTAGCAACCCTGTTTTTATAAAAAATCAAAACTGCGCTGAGTTTCCCTGAGTTAAAAAAATTCAAAATTCCCTGAGTTTCCCTGAATTCCCTGAGTGTGTGGCAACCCTGTAAATAGTATAACAATACAACAATGAAAAGTTATCTTTAAGCTTCTTTAAATGGCTTTTTTATTAAAAATAATTTATATGATATTTTTTTTTGTGTTAAATCAAAATTTTACTACTTAAGATGTAAAATTTGTCAAAAATTTCAAGTTTTTTCTTAATTTATCAAATTCAAGGTTTTTTGGTTTAAATTGCCAAATTTTAGGTTTTTCCAGAATTCCAGGGATTTTGGCAACCCTATATAATAGAAAACAGTAAATACAGATTTTAAAACGAACTCCTTATATTGTTTTTTCATGTTTTTAAAATATATAAACAAAATTTATTATTTCAACCTTATTGCTATTTTAAATCTACTACTAATTGATATGAGTATAACCTAAGTATTTATGTACTAAAGAGGATAAAAATAAAATATGGAACACAAAACAATTAATCTTAGAAGAGCATAGCTTAAATCGAAATCAAAAATCAATAATATATTTGACTATATGTATATAAAAATATATACATGGTTACAAATGTTTTTGCAAGTTTTCAGGTTTTCAGGTTTTCACGTTTTAGTGTCTATTTTTAGTATAAAATTATGTTTAAGGTAAAAAACTGTGTTAAATAGTACAATGGCATTAAAAGGATATCTCAAAGCTTCTTTAAATGGGTTTTTAATTAAAAAAATTTTGATGATGACAAAAAAAAAATATTTGTATGATAAATTTGTTTGTGTCAAATCAAAACTTTACTACTTAAGGTGTAAAAATGGTCAAAATTCCAGGATTTTCCTGGTCTTTAAGTGATTTTTGTTTAAAACTCCAGGTTTTTTTTTTCAAAATTTCTCACACTGCAGGTTTTTCCAGTTTTTTTTGGCAAACCTGTATATATTAGTTGCGCGAAGGAGATTATATAGCTACAAAGTAAATAGTAACTGAAACCTGTCATTTAAAAAATATATAACATTTTCGTTAAGAATAACAAACTGTCTCACATAAATATTTCATTTTCTTCTAAAATATTTTCAATTATTTCATCTACTAATTCCAAGGAAACAACCAAACAACTTGCCAAAAGTTGATTTGGCATTCCAACTACGTACTTTATGAAGGAGCAAATGTACAACAATCCATTTTCAATAAATTTACCTGTAAGTATAAACTGCTCTTTAAAAAGAATCTGAATTCATATAAAATTAATAGATTATTTATAATGCAGCTTAGTTTTTTAATAAGTTTTCATAAATTTTATGCTTTAATCTGTGTGCTTTTATTGGTTTTTGTTGTTGTTAGACTTAATCGAGGATGTTTAGTTATAAAACTCATAACATAATGTTAAGTAAAAATAATTATATACATAATAAATTTAAATTTGTTTAAGATATTTATAAAAAACTTTTAAGTTTAGGGTATATTAAATACAAACCAGATATGTAAATCTTGAAATTGTTGATAAGTGAAAAACAACATTCGTTTACTAACATAGTTTTGCAAGAAATTTTTATAAACCACATTTTTATAAATTTTTGTCTCTACATTAGGTCAAGTATTAAACCCGAAAATATCCTAAACTAATTACCTAAGATTTAAACAAAATTCCAATGTGTCTACGCAGTGATTACGTTTACTTAAGTTTTTTAAGCTAAGATAGTGGTTTGTTTAGTGTAAAAAAACTTTCAAATAGCAAAGAACACAACAAAAAACGTTGTATCAAAAGTTAATACTAAAAGAAAACCATAATGACTAATGATCAATAAAATAAACTTCTATTGGTAATATTGAATATTTATAATTACAAGATAAAAAACAAATAGAAAATAAATAAATAAAGCTTTCATTGTTTTTTATTAACACTACACTTTTTACGCTCTCTAACTCTTGTTTGTACAAGAAAATTAGACAAGTATCATTAATTATAAAACAAAAAGTGAATTTGTATAAAATAACAGACCTTTAATTTAAAAAAACTTTTTACACTTTTCAACCAATCAGAAAAAAAAGGTTTAAAAACAATAGTTTAAAAAAGCATAATTTAAAAGGTATTTGACTTAGATAACTTTTCTAACCTTTATCAAATACTTTATAACATTAATTTTACCAATACTTATTCCGGCCATTATTAACAAAGTTGAGATGCTGCGCGCCATTAACAATAAATAATGAACTTTACCTACAACCTACCACCGGTTTCGTCCTTACTTTGTACATAAACCAGCTTGGTTAAATCTCAACAGCGGTTTTATGCGACTATACCTGCCTGATGAATCCTAACACGGACGAAACCGGTCGTAAGTTGTCTTGGATACCTTTGTTGAATATCGTGTGGTAAAGTACATTTTTTATTATGTTTATTTAGTAATTTTAGTCCGTACAAATGATAATTTTTATATTACAAGCATACAAACTACTTATTTTTCATAAGAATTTACCTTTTTCATGATTATCAAGAGCATTAGTAAAAGCCAAATTTTTAAAAACATCCATACTGCATTTTCTTATTCTTCTGTCATAAAAATATTTCCATAAATGTCAAAACTTAACTGTAAGTGGTAGCTTAAAACTTATTAAATATATATAACATAGTATTTAGCTCCAATTTAACTCGAGCACTATTGATCAAAACTTTTTTTTTTAATATTAATATATAACATGTATCAAGAATGTATTTTAATATAAGTATTGCCATTAGTTATAATTTTTTGGTTAAATCTGAACTTAAACTAATACTTTATTTACTTATGCACTTAGATCAGGGGTTGTCAAAGGTAACAGGCAAAATTTTGAAAAAATATATTACTGGGCCGCGGTTTAAGTTACAGTTTTTACTCTTTAAAAATATCTAGTAAGAATTTCGAGTTTTCCGTAAATTTTACCTAGGACTTTTTTTTCTCTTCACTTCAAACCTCAAGATACCTAGTGTAAGTTTCAAATTGCTTTATTTGCAGGCCACATTTGCATGTTTGCGGGCTGCAGGTTATATTATTCATAGGCCTCGCTTTTACCCTTTATAGGTTGCATGTTGGCCGCGGGCCACCACTTGCCGACCCCTGACTTAGTACCTAATTAACTATTATGTACATGGACGGTTTTTTAAAGAACACATTTTTGGTCTTTTTTTATTATTAAGTTAAATTTAAGGTAAAAAAAAACTGTCTTAAGTTAAATAATAGCATTGATAAGATAATGTTACGCTACTTTAAATGTATATTTTAAATGAAACAAAAAAAAATATTTCTAATAAATATAAAATATAATCTCTATTTCTATAATATAATTTGTTCGTGTCTAATATCTAATCAAAGCTTTCTCAGTTTACAAGGAAAACTAGTTTAAAATTCCAGTACTTTCAAGGTTTTTTAGTGATTTTTGTTCGAAGTTAAAGGTTTTTTTTTTCAAATATCTTAAACTCTAGGTTTTTCTTTTATTTTTTGCCTAAATTGTAAAATCACAGATTTTTTAGGGATTACCAGTTTTTTGACGACCGACACTGTATAAAATATGTTGAAATACAAAATAAATATAATGAAACATTTATATCACTTTTTTATTGCACATTGATAATGTGTTTTTTTTAATAGACCTACTCTGGATTTAACTGTATAAATTAGTTTTTCAATAATGGAATGATCATATTGAAAAAAATCTATAAATATCTTTTGAAATAAAGCTAAATTATTTTTATAATATGAATGAGTTAAACATTACTTTAGCTATATTATATTTAAAGTAATCTTGACAACTTTATTAATAACTTAGTAACAACTGTAGAACAAAGTAAATTTTCAAAAGCTCTTACTCATTAGGGTCGCTGCATTTTTGAAAAATGTTCATAATTAATGGACGGAGAACTTCAAAATATAATATTGATTTACAATTGCAATACCAGATTAGA
Source organism: Thalia democratica (assembly GCF_965202585.1). Taxonomy (NCBI): domain Eukaryota; kingdom Metazoa; phylum Chordata; class Thaliacea; order Salpida; family Salpidae; genus Thalia; species Thalia democratica. Next base: position 12,008,259 of record NC_139173.1, on the reverse strand, counting down.
TCGGTAAGTGTCTCCTGCAAAATAAGTTTTGTTGTTAAACGCTTTTGTATACAAATAGTTATTTTTACTACAGGGCACTTTTTTAGTAAAACTTCAAAAAACAACATTTCTTTTTATCAGTTTATCTAATTTGTTTTTTTTTTAGTTACTATTTTTTAATTATACTATATTTACTATCAGCAAAATAAAGAAATCTGTTTAATCTAGATAAAAGTTCTAGATAAATATTTGAACAAATCAAATTTTAAAAATTTAGCCTATCCTGTTCATAAAGCATAAATATTTAGTAAAACATATTATTTCTTGTCTAATTAAACACACAACTTAGTTTTTACACACTTGTAATTATAAAAGCTATTTTACAAAATATAATGCTACAAACTTGTAATATAAAGCATAATGAGATAATATTAATATATACATTAATATACTTACAGTTAAGTTTTAATATATATTGAGAAAATTAGCATGAACATGTTAATACATTTTGAAAATCTTATGAAATTTTTATCTTTATTTATTAAATTATAGGTTATTAGAAATATGAATGTTAATTGACACGAAATTATCTAAAAACTTAGCCTTTATAGAAATTAGTTTATATTTATTTTAAAATTTATTTTGAGTTTTTTAACTGGTGTTTGTACCTGAATTACCTATAATATCTCTAGCGATCTTTTTATTTAAAGCTTTGAATTAAAAGAAACTTTTAAGTTTATAAATAGCCAAAAAAAAATATAACTTTTTTAATTACAAAAACATATTCTAAAACTTGGCTATTACTTTTTACTAAAATTTTGTATGAACTTTTATCAAGTAAACAGTTATTTACATTGCAAAAGTTAAATTTCAAACCAGCTATGTTTGTAAAAGCTTTTGTAGTATTAACCTTGTTCTATTATAGTAGAAAATTAAACAGTTTTGCAGTAAATTGATCGACAAAACACTTTTATGAAATATGTGGTTAATATAGTTTTAAAATATAATAGACTTACGCAAATTAAGTTGTACAAACTGATATCTGCTGATTGCACAATCAAACTGTTCAAAATTTCACAAGAAAACTTTAATATTTCGCTGTCTTTTTTTGTTGAGCGCTCATTGCTGTAAAAAATACATGCTGTTTATGTACATCAAAAAAAATCGAAAATACATTACTTGATACAAATAAGTTTCTAATCTGAATATAAAACAAAAATTACTATAAGTAAAAATTTACATTAAGGCAATATAGTTTAATAAATAGGAAGTTTTCTAACTTGCATATTTGTAATTGATCTTTTATTGCTGATTTTAATTTCCGAAGACCATACTCCTTTAATCCATTTGATACGAAATGAACAAAGCAACCAATCAAAACAGACTCAAGCTCCTAAAATTTTGCAGATTTTAAAATTCAATAACAAACGCATTTTAATAAAAAAAATGTGAAAAAAAAATCATTTTTTAAAGAACGTAACTATTAGTGCTAGAATGCAACTTTTAACTCAAACTATAACAAATGTTTGCAAAAGTTAATAGTAAATAAAGAAGAAATACAGAAATGCACCTAAATATGACTATGATTATATTCTATTTATAGTAAAGTTTAATTTGTGATTATCACAGCACTTGTATTTGTTAATTAAAATAAGGCTTCTAAATTAGTGAAGCATTTTATGACTAAAAATATTTCTTAATCTTACTGTGATAAGTAAAGAAGATCAGTAATTAACTACTTTATTTTTAATTTTTTTTACTTAAACTTTTAACAAATAATAAACTCTGAGCACTGTCAAACATCTTTGTAAACGAAAAGAAAAACAGTATTACATTTTTTAATATTACTCAAACAGTTTATCTTATTAGGAAAACAAAAATAAACTTTGGCTTTTGCTAATACTATTTTGCGATATACAGAATTTTTACTGCTTTTAATGCTTATTCTAAACTACAGAAACAAAAAACGTTGTAAGTGTTTTCTTGGCATAGTGTTTTTCATACTAAAACATACTTTTTTGTTAAATTTAAAAACAAGTTTAATTAAAAACATTTAATTTTAAACTTTAGTTTTGGTTTAAAGTAAAAATTACACTAAAAACGTTCAAAGAGAATTTATTTAAGTAAAACCTTTGAAATGTTAAGTTTTTATTGCAGTAGAATTTAATAAAAAATATAGGCAAAATTAGCATTATAAGTAATGAAAAAATAAATATAAATATAAAGTAGGCTATGACTACCTAATACACTACCCTGTCACAACAAAGACTTCTTCAAACTTGTTATAAACTTCAAAAAATTTTGTTTAATTATTAAAGTGTTCTTATTTTTGTTTAAAACTAAAATGAAAAAAAAAGAGCTCGAACAGCTTATTTAATTATGAAACTTAATTAGGTATAAATTTTCACTTAAAACCAAACGCTTAATTTGAGTGAACTATTTAAAGGCATTAAAAACTAACAGAGTTCCTTTGAATATAACAACGGCTGGATGTTTTTGAAGATACAGCGATTTGCATTTCTGACAACAAGACTTTTTCAAATGATATAAAAACTTGTTTTTCGCAAGAAGGACACCGGCTGTCAACGCCAAGCCTGAATGACTGGTCTTTACCTATTTTGTTTTAAGAAATAATAACTTGAATAGTACAGTAAACTTTATTTTTTTTAGTACTAAATACTCTATAGTGACATTTAAGCTTGTTTTAGTTTTTTTTAAACACTAAAACAACTTTTAATTTAATTTAAAAAATTTAAACTGGAAAGTCTTATAAATTTGTTTTCAACTACACAGCTATTTTAATTTATCTATTAGTAACCAATAAATTGTTTCAGTTCACTAAAATATCAGTACCTTTTTTGTAGAAAACAATGGCTCAATGAAATAAATTAAGTCTTTTCTACTTTTTTATAAACTTTTAAACTACTTGCAAATCATGCTATTCCAAATCAAAGATCTATCATTTATTTTTATCTTTTAAATCTTTATAAACTCCATTTAGAAAAACAAACTAACACATATCATAGCATGTAGAATGAATCTTTGATTTACAGTTGCTACATTGAATTAAGTGATGATGGATTTTGGTAATTTTTCTTGTACATACTACACATGTGTTATCTCTGTTTTCAAAACAAGCTACGACTATTTTCAAAATATATATCAGAAAAATTAAGTTTAAAAATACATATATATATATATATATATATATATATATATATCTTTTTCTAATATCAGAACTGATTAATTTGTTATTATCTGTAACTTTAAGAAAAAACCACTGCAGCAAGTGTGTAATACTTATTTATTTTTGTTAATTTAAGTTCAAAATTAAAAAGCTCTTAGTTTTTGACAAAATATTATAACTTTTCTATGGCTTCAATTTATAATAAAATACTTTACCAGCTTTATAACAAAAACTATTTTATTTTAGCTTATTAGAACTTTGTGCATGTTGAAGAACACAAAGATTTGAATAGTTTACTCATATATAATACCACAAATTTTCATATTTAAACTAACCTCCTGCTTTTGGTGATGTATTCATTTAAACTTTGGAATTCACCAGGCAAACCGAAAGTTTTTTCTATCTGCAAACAAAGGTATTTACATAAATCAAATTCATAAACAAGGATTGAAAAATTAACTTAAAAAAACAGTAATGATAAAGTATGCTTCACTCATGATTGCTAAAACTATTACTAATTCAATTTACTTCCATAGTTTTTATTAGTTTTCTTGTTATGGAAATATTGCTTGCTTCTTATGTTATTAGTCTTTATTAAATAAATACTTTCTGTAAAAACTTATAAAAAAAACACAAAGGTTTGTTATTACTTGCCCAAAATTATCTAACTAAACTCTCTTTTTTTTTGTTATATCTAAAAAGCTTTTTTTAAGTTTTTAAAGATGGTGAAAGTTGGTAAACATATTTCAACTTAAAGTACATAATACTCTTATGTATAGTTTAAATATACTTAAATTGGTAATCTGCTTATTAAAAAAAAGATTACTTAATAACTTTTACAAGGTAAATTTTTAGTACAGTAGTTTTAAAGCACACAATAGCATATATTTAAATAATTAAATTAGAAAACACTTAATAAATTTATATGACACATAAACATATAAAAGGGTTATAAATATAAATAAATAAATGTCATTTGTTCTTTATGAAAGTCTATTTATACTTTAAATTATTCTTTTTTATCATATGCTACTTGTTTTATTGATGTACAGTTTTTCAAAATTGAATGGTTACAACTAATTTTTTTAGACATTGAGTTAAATATAAGCTTAATATAAATATGGGATCATTTTCAAATAGCTTTTTAAAGTTTCTAAACTTACTTCCTCCAAGTAAAGAGTGCGGTGTTTTATAAGTTCTGTTTTTGCAAGAATTTTAACCATGACAAAAAGAAGATGCTCACACAAGGGCAGACCTTCTTTTGTACAAGTGCATTCCTGTCATTAAAACTAATTATCTTAAAGCTTTACAACAAAAATTTAAACATACTAATTTACTAAAGACATAAACTAAACAAAGTTATTTTAATGACTTCCAAATTTAGAAAGTGAAATTAAGCCTTTTTTCTAATACAAAAAATTCTGAAACATAAAAAAAAGTTTTTGTAAGAATTCACTTCAATCAGTCAAATACATCAAATAGAGTTTATGAAACAAAAAAACTTATATCTAAAAATCGTAGTAAGTAAGATATAGTATCATAATACCTTTTAAATTTTCAGTATTAGTAAATGAAAGTGATAAGATAAGAAAAAAAAAGGTTATTAAAAATATAATTAAATACATTAACTAAAACAACATAAAACCTGTGGTCCAATTGTGACTATATAAAAATCGTTGATAGTTTGCCCCCTAATGAAAAACTTGTTGTAAAGTCTATATGTACAATAAAGATTACTTGAGTTCATCTGTACAAGCTGAAAAAATATGCATAAGTTAAAGTTTATACATACAAATTCAACTATGTTTTTACTGTAAAAAAGTGTTCGACTAAATTTACTATCTATTTCAAAATGTAAAAAAGGTAAAAAATTCCAATAAATACATGTCTACATAAACACAAAAGTATTTGTGGTAATATGGATGTGTGGCAGTTTGTTATTTTGACCAAATTTCACTATATTTTTTACTAAGCTTCCAGTTGCTTTTAACTACTTTTTAATAATCAACATAAATCTTAAGCTATAATTGATAGAAATGAAAAGTTCAAATGCTTCCTTATAAAAAGTAGCCAAAAATAGACTATTTTATAATAAAAAAAATTTTCCAACATTGATTTTCAAAAAAAATTGTATAAGAAGTTTTAAAATAGAACTGTTCTTCTACTACTACTGTAACACTACTATTCTAAATTAAAAAATTGTTCTTATAAACAATATAAGCACAAAAACAGCCTCTATTATTACAAAATAAATTATATGTATAAAATAGGTTGTTAAAAAAAAAGAAATAAAGATAGCTTTGAGCACATTACTGTTCAAAATCTTGTATAAAAATTTAAATATTTTTTATTGAAAGTTAGATTTAAGAACTTTTTAAGTTTATATAATATAAAATACTTTTATATCAAATATAAAACTTGATAAAGTTTCTAACCTCTTCTTCTAAATTTCGCTCAGGTTTTTTTTGATTCAACATATAAGAAAAATTTACATGCTCTGCTTTTGATTCTTGGAAAACTGTAAGTTAAGTAAGATTTTTTACACAATTTTTATAAATTAAATGTTTTAATTTTTTTACACAACTTTTTATTTTTAAAGGATATTTAAAAATTTTAACAAAGTTGCCACTCTTTGAGTAAAAAAAACTATCTTGAGTGACATTAAAATCTCAAGTTATTCTGAGTCTTTTTAAATCCTTAATCATGATAAACATTAAACTTTATATTTAAAATAAAAACAAGAAACTTCACATCTAAGAGTAATGAGCAGCTAGCCACAAGGCTAAAAAAGTTTGAATAAACATTTCAAAATCAATAAAATCAAGTTTGTGGACAAAATTAGTTAGATAAAGTAACAAGTTATTGAAACAATGCAACTAAATTTAATCCTGACATTTTAAAAAAATTTTAAACTATCTTGAGTCTTTTACAAATAAAAATTATCCTGACTCACTAAGTTTTTAAAAGACATAATATCCTGAGTTATTCTGAGATTTAAAAAAAAATCAAAACATCCTCAATTATCTTGAGTATACTAAGTATCCTGAGTATGTGGCAATCCTGTTTTAATAAAAATGTACAATTTTAAAATATACAAACTAAATCAGGCAATCAAGAATATTCTGACCACCCCGTAAAGCAATCAAAAAGATCTTAAACTCTTAAATATTGATTTTAACTAAAACTTTTCAAAATTTTATTGTTTAAATCTTAATTATCTGTGTGTTCCAGACCATTTTTTAACTAGCCTAAGTAACTTGATGTAGTGGCAAAAACAGTAGTAGTAATACAATAGTCATACTACTTATTTCAGAATGCATGTTCATTTCAAACAACTTTCGAAAAACTATTTAATACCTTCCCTAGCTTTTTTTTACTATTTACAGGATACTTTTTTACTTGATAAAACTTCATAATACATAGCTATGACAATGTAGGAATACTTGAAACTTTAAAATGGTCTGTGTTAGTCTCTGAGCTAGCATGAGTTTTAATTTTTTTTCAATTATACAGAGTTAGCCAGAAACTCTGAAGTAGCAACAACCGTGCATAAATACACTTTATGATTTACTGTTGAATTAATTTATTAATTAATCTTAATCTGTACAAGAACATTTTTTAATTGTAAACTATTAAGTTATAAACTGATAATACAATTAAACTTATAATTTATAATATAATTATTGGTATAAAACTAACATTTTGGTTCTGCTATATCCATATTTAGTTGTAGTTTTCTTTGAATTTAATTTCCAAATAAGTTTTTAAGTAACATCATAGTCTGAAATTTTTCCACATTTATACTTTTTTGTATTAATAAATTTATATGTGTTTAAATTGAAGATTAAAAATCCTACAACTCAGAGGTGCTATTTGAAATTTATCACACAGAATTTTTTACTTAAATTTGTGTTAGTTAATGCTAGGTATAAAAATACATTACTGATATTATGAATTTTTATGGTAATTTATAGATTAGAGTCATTAGTTTAAACTAAAAAAAACTATTCTTTTAGTTTTTAATCATTATTATTAATGAAGATAACTATTCTACATGTGTATTTAAAATCTTATAATAAATAGAAAGGCTGCAAAAGAGCAAAAGCTTTTGTACTGGACAATTTTAGTTTAATGTAAAGTTTAGATGGTTGTAAAATTTTTAAAACACTAGTTTTAATAATGAATAATAAACAGGTTTATGACTGTACATTTGACTATGTCTGCAATATTTGAGCTGCTTTTTTTAAGCATTGTTGATCTTAGAGTGCTTCACAGTGAAAAACTTTTTTTTTATGGTAACTAGCAGGTTTTAATCTTGGAACTAAATTATTATAGTTATCAGTACCACATCTAAAATAACTATAATATTATGGCACCACTGCACACTTAAACAGTAGATTTTTTTCTCTATTTTAAATATTTTGTATATACTTATCGTAAAATAATGAAAATAAAATCTTATAACATTGAAAAAAACTGTATATGTGTTGACAACTGAGTTTTGATCTTGCAATATTTAACTCAGAGAGTTTTTAAAACCATTATTAAGACTCCTACACCATTAGGTCACACTAAGTTACACCAGAAAACGTTTATCATTGCAAGGGGTAGAGTTTCAGACTGATTTTTTTTTACCATAAGTTATTGTAATTCTAAAAAAATTAATTGCTACTTCTTTTAAATTTAACTTCTTTACTTTGCACTAAAGTATTTAATAAACTCAGAAAACTTAACATTTATACCATGCGAACGTAGTGTAGAGATGATTTAAGTTTTATCACTTCTTTATAATTTTCAAAAACATTTTTTATAGTCTAGACTAGACTATGAATCATATGTTTGAAAGCACTGTAGCATTTATTTTCTCCTACTTTTAAATAAAAACCCCTAACTTAGTTTTAAATAATGATTTTCTGGTCTTTTTCGTCAAAATTTTTATATTTTTTAAAGATCCACAAATTGAAATTGATCCAGATCTTTTTCAAACTAAAATCCGGCCGAATTTTGTTAGTTAAAATTTTTCTAATACATTTAGTTTTTCATACTTAAAAATTTTTATTCTTTATTTGTTAATTATGTGTAATATCCCCAGAAAACGTTTATCGTTGCAAGGGGTAGAGTTTGAGACTGATGTTTTTTTACTATTAAAAAAAAAAAAAGGGGCGAATGGGCCAATTTTTTTTTAAAAGTTACTTGAAAGGCAAATGTACCAAAAATAAAATCTTAGCGAGACACAGATTGTCTTTAAATGTACAATTTTTGTTTTCTAGTTTTTCAAATTTTGTCCTTTTCACAAAGTAATATAATGATGTTTGAGGCATCTCTAAAAACTAAAAAATTCATAATTGATTTTTTTTTTAAATTAACCTCTAATTACTAGTTTATTATCAAAATTACTTTATGTTGTTATTTTAGTTTCAAAATATATAGTTTTTATTTTAATATTTAACGGTTCTATATGTATGCTTTTAAAATATCTAGATTTATATACACATGTATGTTTAACAACATACTTTTTGGTAGCTTAAGCGTATAATTAAAAAAAGTTATAAAAAAGTCTTAATTTTTTTTTTTAACATATTTTTTTGATTCAAGTTCAGACGTTTTTAATTAATTTTTGGCCTTTTAATTTGATTTTTTCTTTATAAACCTTTATCAGTTTTATCTTAATATTTCAAACAAGTAAAAATTTTATTCAATAATTTCAATCTGCAGCCCCCTAAGAAAAAGATCACGCGTCGTTACTGTTCGAAGACTTTCTAATGTACAAACTTTCTTTAGGCACTATTTGTTTTAAAGTTAAAACAGTCGCTTCTTCAAGTATACTTGTCATTAAATTAGTTAAACTTCGGACTAATGTTACAAAATTAAAGTAAATAACTCTTTTAAAAAATTATTAAGCTTTACCTACCTACACAGTAGTCCTGGACATGACGTTAAACTGTTTTGGTGTATGACTCGATAACCGAAAGGTTTTTTATGTACCAGGTCCTTGAACTTTACTTTTTGAGCGTTTTTTGTCGTTCAATAAACAATATTAAAAAACTTTAACCTTTTTTTCAATTACAAATTAGTTTAAATTTTATTTAGTAAGGTTATTTAGTCGTAAATCTAAAGCTGATTAGAAAGTTTAATGACTGGTTTTTAATTAAACTTACTTTTTTATATTTTGTTGGCTCAACCCTCGAGTTTCCGGATATTTTTTTCACATTTTTTCTGAAAACAACCCTTATGTTTATTGTGTAGAATCTTAAAACTCGACCTTAAAGTTTTTGGCTTAAAATTTTTGAACATGTAGCAAATAGCATTTATTTTAAAAATACATTCTACGCGTTGTAAGACAATTTGAAAAAAGTTTCAAGAAAATATTTTTGATTTTATGCAATTTTCTATAATTTTTTGTTATTTTGAAGTTTTTTTATTAAGAACTTAAAATCGTCTAAAACTCGTAGAATGTGTTTTTGTGATTAATGTTGCTACACTTACAAATTTTCCAACCAAAACCTTTAAGGTCGAATTTCTAAAGTTCCATACAGTTTACATAGATGTTTTTTTTAGAAAATTTTAAAATGGTGGTAAAAACTAGGTAGCTAATTTTTTCTATGCTGTCTTCAAATGTGGTTTCTTACGCACAAACATAAGCTTTACATAATTTTCCTTTTTAAGAAACAACAGATGTACTCTAAAGCACATTATTTTGCTACACTTCTTAAAAAATAATGTTATTTTGTTTTCAACTTTGAGTTTGTTTTTAATTATTTAATTTTTATACACTTAAATGATTATAGTGTTTGTTTGCAATTAATATTTTGTTGTTTAAAGTTATCTTCGCTAACATTATTTGTTTGTATCTAAATTATACACTCAAAAAATCAAACAAACTAATATATTATAACAGTGAAAGCTAATTTTCACGTGTATGCAACTTGATTTAAAATCTTCAACACTTTTTTTTAGTTTAAATTATTATTTATTTAGAGTTAAAGTAGTTTCAAAGTAACTTTGAATAAAATAAATATCTTAAGTATAACTTACAAAATTTATCCTAGTACATGCAAGTAGCTGAGCTAATGGTTTTTTATAAAAGGAAAGCAATTATGAAAGTTTTGATTTAAAAACAATGATTATTTAAAATAAATAAGCTTCCTTTGTCAATATATTTGTAAATTTATTGAGAAAAGTTGTACAATCCTTAAAAATGGATTACTTTAAGTATTTTGGTATTTTACTAATTGAGATTTTACCTTTTGTGGAGTTAAAAATAAGTTTTACTTATATATTCTAATTCTAAAGTAATTTTGAATATTTTAAATTGTTATTGGATATCTTAAAAAAACACTTAGAAAATAAACTTTCTGAAAATAATATAAACTCTTTGAAGCCTTGTTGTATCACATCTAAAATTAGTCGGTTAAACTATGAAGAATAAGAATTTTTAATAAGAATATTTGTAACTATATTAAATTATATGAACAAGTAAAAATTGCAATGTAAGGTGTTTGTAAAATTTTCAAACTTAATCTAGAAAACCGTAAAACACACTATATATAACTATTGTTAAAAAAAATCTATTTGATGTCAAAATTAGACAATTGAACTCGTTTTCAAAACCTAGATAGATGTGTGTAGTAGACATAGTACTGAATGTTGAATACTTAATTGTATGCATGTTTTACTACAGTAGTAAATTTAAAATGCAGCATTATTGTTGAGAAAAGAAGATGAGTATCTTTGATACACTTGATGTTAGTTTATAATTTTTCAAACTACCATTAAATCAAAAAAAAAATCATTTAAACATTAAAATATTTAATATGTAAACATTAGTACTACATAAATGTTGTGTAAATAAAGAAATTTGATGAGAGTGATGCTTTTTTAACAAAAATTAAAAGATAAACTCAATTATAAAAACAGTTTTTAACTTGTTTAGTATTTTTGTAAATTTTTAAATACTAAGTTCTGGTCTTGTAACATTCAACTCAGAGAGTTTTCAAAGCTTTCATTAGGACCCTTACACCATCAGCCACACAATAAGTACAATTTTTATGAAAAATTATATAAAAAGTATACATACTTAAAGGCTTGTCCTTTATTTATCAAATTATTATACGTCTGACCAGTCTAATATTATAAAGTTTATTGATTTTTAGGATTCGTAAAATTAAAAAAAATATATATACTCAGTCTTGTGAATAATTTTTTATTTTATTTAAATGTGTAGTTCCTTAAAGGTTTTAATGACATAGAAGACTTTTAAATTGTAAGTTGAAAGATTGAAACTACTATCCAACACATGTTAAAAAAATACTTTTTCTTACATTTTTTACCTTATGCATCTCTGAAATTTTTTTTAATATGCTCAAAAAACATATTTTCAACCATTTTTCTAGTAAACGGGTAATATCAGCTAATATATGTTATGTTGCAATTTGTATCTTAAAACTAACAATAACTTCCTACAACAGTAAGTATTTATAGATGATCTTAAAGTTTATTGTCTGGCTAAATAACAATATTATTAAATACTGAGTATAATCTAAAAATTTTTTTTAGAAAATATATCATCATGCATCATGTCAATATTGCAATAAGTTGCTAAACCAAGCCACTTTAATTGGAAAATGTTCGCATAACTGTAAGTTTTGTTTTGTTCTAGGGGTAGGGAGTACTTGGGTGATGTTTATTGTACTTATAAGTCCATGTGATTTGGATGTGTTTTTGCTTCATTAAGAAGTATCTAAAATAAATAAATGAATTTTGCAAAAAAAAGTATGTCGCCCAAAAAACTAATTTCAACCCCAAATATCACATATTTTTTGACTTAAATACTATATTATTGAAATTGACTTCAAAAAAAGTGCTCAACTTACACAATGTAAAGAGCTAAATATAATAAAACAAATGTTTAAGCACTGCTTTGGTTTATTACCGGTTTCGGTGAGCCTTGGCCGACCTTTTCAAATAATTTCAAAACAGTAAATAACATTTAGACATTGGCAGTAATGTGAATCTGAACTCATTGATGCGTAAAAAATAAATAAACATTAACTATTCAAATTTTAATGAAAAATGCATAATTAGGTGAACTAATTACTTAAATACTAATAAAATCATCTATCTATACATGTTTTAGACTTATAATTTATATCTTAAATAAAAGCTTACATTTATTGACATAGATTTAAAGACATATTAACTGCTTTTGATGTATTATGACGTCATAATCACCCTAAATATGCAAATTTTGTCTGTAAGATGGTGCTTTTTAAAACATTGCAAGTTAGTTATTTAAAAAAAAAAATTATTGTAAAACAAAACTTTTTAGGTATACTAACTTACCTTTAAAAAATTAGTCGATGTGGTATGTATATTAATGGAATCTTTGATATCATAGTTAATTTAGCTTTAAGTGTTTAAAAGACCCTTAAATAATTATTCAATTAGCATTACAACAAGTTAACAAAATATTAAAAAGTTTTGATTTATTATGGATAATGTTGTCTGGCATTGAACATTAAGTTAATGATTGCAAAATAAAGACTTTTACAAAGAAATAAAGAACATTGCAAAATAAATTGATTATTGTACTGTTATCATTTAGTATTAACACTTAACATTATTGTAAAAGGACTGATACTTTTTCAAATTTTAGTATAAAAAAACTGTCACATGATTGATAAAATCTAATGGACTATCTGTTTGTACTAATCATGGAACTAATAAACTGTTAAAGGTTTGAAAAAGCTATCATTTAACTTTCTGTATAAGACATCTCTTCTACTAAAAAATCTATTTGCATATGGTTTCTCAGTGAAAAAGTAATAGATTTTTCATTAAAAAAAATTCCATTCCCCTTCAATTTTACAATCAAGAATAGAATCTATATGCAAGTTCAGTAAATCACGTTTAGGTGGGTGTTTCCACTTCAAATAATTTCCATCTTGAACTCTCATGTGAATTTTACAATATGACCAGAAAAATGTGCTGTACTCCCTACCCCTATTTGTTCCTAACTTTTTATTTTAAAATATTGTTATTTACTGTTTGTTGACATCTTTCATGTAATCTTAGTTGAGATTTTTATTCAAATATAAATAAAAAGTCTTATTCAAACCAGGTTTATTGACTTTATTAATTAGTCTTGTTTTTAGTGTTAAACAGACTTAACTATTAATATCTAAGAAAATTTTAGTTAATTTTTCTTGCAAAGTTATCAAAGCATTAATACTTTGTAAAATTTCTTATATTAATAGTCTTTTTATGTGGGTTAATTTACTGTATATAATTTTGCTGATAAAAACCTGATAAGTGAAAAAAGTTTTATTAAAATTTTTCATAATAAACTGGTTTAATGAGTTTTTGTTTCTAAACTTATAATTCAAGACTTTTGTAAATGTCTTTTCATATTTATTGGAAATTAAGTTGTTAGTAAGTATAAAAACCTTGTCAAACTTCGATAATATTTAACATTTTTTTTTAATTTAAACAAGTTTTATTACAAACTAATTGATAACTCATAAAACTTTCACAGTAATTTACAAAGTAGAGTACAAAACAATATTGTTTAAAAACAGCAGCAAGCAAATATTAAATAGAACTATTGAAATTTATATTTGTGTATATCTTATGAAGTTATATTTAAATAAAAACAACAACAAAAACAGTTTGCTACCAGTGCTGTAGAGCTATTGTCAGAACTTCTAAACAATGTCCAATATGTCAAACTGTTAGTTTTAGTTTGTTGTAAAAAATAAGTTACTAATACTATTTTTGTTTTATCTCTAAAAGTAATAGAAAGTGTCTTAACTTTTGAAGTACTTTTATTCTACACAATTTTTTTTTGTAGTGTTTGAGAATACATAAACCTAAAAATAACTTTGCTGTTTCTTTCTCATATCAGCCCATGTTAGATAGAACTTGTTAGAAAAATGAGCCTAAAATTTTACTTAGTTTATGTTTTTTTAAAGTTAAGTTAGTTGTAAAAAGTTTTCTAACATTTTATAATAAATCTAAATGGAATACTAAGATTTTTTAAAATTTAAGAATTTATTGTATGGATAAAAGAAAACAAGTATTTTTTTAAAATTTAAATAACATAAACATTAAAAATAAAAGTTCTTCAAAGATTTTGTTATAAACAATGTGAAAGTCTTATTCTAAAAATTAAGAGCTGTAGCCTAAAAAATCTAGGAGGATGTAGATTTTTATAAAGTTTTAAGTATTTTGAGAAAACTGAAAACTCGAAAATTGTTTTCTACACACTTGTTGTTTTTTACATAAAAACTATGTCTCAAAAATATTTAAGATTTTCATCTTTAATCCTCAAGTATTAGTTTTTATACGCTAAAAAGATTTACTTCTATTTACAAATTAGAAATACTTTTATCTAAAGCTTGCAAAAAAAGTAATATTAAAAGATCTATGGCCTTAAGTAAAAGATACTAAAATAAAAATCTTAATAAAGTCTGTTTCTCTTTTTTTTTAAACATCAGATATTTAAGATTCTAACAGTAAGAATAAAATCAAGGTTTTTTAAAATTAGTTAATGTGTTTAGAGTTTGTATTCGTTCAAGTTTTTTACCACTGTTAAAAATTTGGGGACTTGATTTAAAATATTATCAAATCAAGTAAAAGTTCAGAATTATCTAGTTATTGTAGATTTATTTGTTTTAAGTTTTGTATTTCAATGGTTGTTTTTATCAAGATGGTTTATAAATATAAATTAAATTATTTAAATTTGACCCAAGTAGGATTTTTAACATTATTTGTTTTTAATATTTACTTATTTATAAAATTTTAGCCTGTTCCAAAGTTCAAGTACATTCCAAACTATGTGGTTGACAAAATTGTTTGTGAAGTTAAGATATTGAAGTTAGTTTTGAATTTTAAATGTCAGTTTTCATTTTTATTTAGAAAAATATGATAAATTGCTTTTATCATTATTAGTCAATTTTAATTTATTATCAATATGTGGTAAAATATGAGGTAAGATTTATATGTAGTGAGGTCTATAATAAAGTTTTTGGAGATAAGAAAATAAAAAGTTTTAATTATAAATTAAGTAATTAAATTTTTGATACTTATAATTTTTAAATTTAATTTTCTAAATTGTATTTATAAATGCTATTTGTTATAAGCAAAAATATTCTAATTCATTTAAAAATCAAATTTTTTTATTAGTTTTGAATCATTACTTTACTGTATTAATGATCACTAAAAGATTTTTTTAGAATAATATTTTAATACTTTGTAGATTATCATAAAATATTTAAATAAAATGAAACTAAAATCTATCTTTGAAATATTTTTCGATTTGTTATCCTGAATAAAACGTCAACAGAGAACAATTATCAAAGCTTGGTATTATATCAGAAAGTTTTGCTGACACGTTGACACAAAAAGTTAGTTATCTTACATATTTAGGACATAAATTCACTAACAGATGATTTCTAACTGAAAATTAGTATATAAAAGTTTAAATAACGGTTTAAATAAAAAAGTTTTTTAAGAAACTACTAGTTTGTTACACATCCAGTAGAGTTAATATTTCGAGTTTTTAACTAAATATGTAATAAATACTTGACCATTTTAAAAAATACTTGCGCATAAAATGATTATACAACGTAACATTTTGTTTGTTTTTTAGGAAAAAAGTTACAGTCAGGTGGATGAAACTGACGATGAAAACGATGAACTAGATTTACTTCAAAATAAACTTGATATAAATCAAGAGACCATGGAAGCAAATCCAAACATTTTATTTGCTTCACCGCAAATAAGTGTACTGCAAGCATCACAAAGTAACTAAAATACTTTAATTTGTTAAAAGTTTTTTCTTTACTTTTTATAGTTTCAGTATACTTGGTTATAAACTAAACTGGTAAATTATAAAGGTGTAGAAATTCCTTTTTTGAAAACCAGATTTATTTTTTGACTGACTTAGTCAGTTTTTTTTTGGTGATGGCTGAAATAAAAACTGGGTTTAATAAAAAATTGAAATAATGCTACGTTTAAGTAAAAGTGATTTTAATTAAAATGTAATTGTTGATAAAAACGTATTATACTTAGTCGTCTGAAAATATGATTTTTTAAAAATAGTAAACTTACAGGTGTTTTTTTCTACAAAGTCAGTAGTTTATTTACAGTTACACAGGACATGTAAAAGTAATTCTTTATTACTGTGCAATTACTGTTTTCTTACATTTAAAAAATTTTCAAAGTGTATTATATATACGACTAACCAATATGGCATGAGTTAAAGCAAATTAAAACTAATGATATTTAGTAAAAATATTACTATTCATAATATATATTACTAATATATTAATAAAAAATAAATGATTACAGTTGAAGCAAGTTGTTTATGTGCTACAAATTTTTGTCAAGTTCTTAGGCTCACAATAGCTTTAATTTATAAAAATTGATCTTTTTTTTAACTCACTAGTCCTTTCAAAAATAGTAGAATAAAATATGATATCATCATAAACTCACGACAATCTTGTTAGGTTAATAATTCTAAAATATTTTTTTTTAAAGTTAATTATCTTGATTTCTACTTATTTAATTATTTTTTTGCAATTTTGATATTTATCTCATAGTTGCTTAGTATTTGACATCGTATCACTTTAAAACTGGTGAATGTAAAAGAATAATACTATTGTGCGTTAAATAGTTTCTTAAGTTGTCTTATTGTTAGTAGTTAATTTAAATCGAAGTTTTATATGGAAAATATAAAATGCTAGTAAATTAGTTTAGATCTTATTAAGATTTTTGTAAGAGTTACAAAATTTATAATTATTTTTCTATTTAGCTATCATTTTACATTTACAAAAGTTTACAGTCTGTCAAGATTTAGTCTACCTATTTAACACTTAATGTTTTATAAATAATTTTAAATTTTTAGAACCTAATCCAAATCTAGTAACACCTGCCATTACATGGGAAAAGTCTATAATTTCACCATCCAAACAAGTTGCTGTGTTACAAGAAAGTATTTCACAAGAGAAAAATACGTTAAATACTGTTCAAGATGTGGAAGTTGCTAAGTCTGAAAATAATAATGCCAGCCAAAATTTATTGGATCGCACAGCAATTCAAGACACTAGTGTTTTTCCTGCTCTCATTGACAATGAAAATACAAATGAAAAATACTTACAAAGTAGTGGTAATGTTATATGTTCACAAGATATTTTTAATAATGATGGAATTTCTTTGAGACAAAATCTTAACAAAAGTTATCAAACTACTATCACACCAACACATGAGTCTAAAGAAGGAGGACTAAGTGTAGTAGAAATAGATATTTCCAACCAGATACAATCTTCTGATAATAAAACTGATGACGAATTAAGTAAATCAAAAACAAGTATATCACAAGAAAAATGTTTTGCTGAAAACACACAAATTTATTATGAGCCTCAAAAAGAGTTAAAAGATGATGAAAATTCTCTTTTATTGTCTTTGCACGGAACATCTGAAGACTCAGGTAACTAGTTTTCATAAAAGAGTTCTATTAAATTAATTAGGTTTTAAATTTAAATAAGTTTTTTTAACACTTGGCTAGTCCCAAGTTGTGAGTTTGTTATTAGTTTTGTAGTAAAGTTATAATTTTTATATATAAATTAAAACTTATTTTTTTAAAGTTTTGAGTTTAGTAATTATAATCTGTAACATTTATGAATTATTGTTTGTTTTTAGAAATTAATTTTTTAATAATTTAAGATTATTATTGTAGATGTATTTCAACTTCTACCTTAATCAGAACATTGTATAACGTTTATTTAAATAAATATAATTCAATGCTATAACTAGGTCGTTTATTCTAAAAGATTAAGAATATTATGTAAGCTTTGTTGTATCTTAAACTGTTTTACTCAATAAATATTAAATAACAATATTACTTTATAACTTATTTGACACTCCAAATAGTTTTAAAATGACATTAAATATGAAATACAGATGGAAATGTATTTATAATACTGATAAAAATAAAAAGGAGAGCATTACTAATCATATCAGGGTTGCCACACACTCAGGGAATTCAGGGAAAATTAGGGAAATTTTAAATTGTAGAAGATCTCAGAGAATTTTTTTTTTAACTCAGGGCAGTTTTGATTTTTTCTGAAAATTTCAGGGAAGTTTTAAAATAAAACAAAAAATTCAGGGATTGGGAACATTTTTTCTAAATCTAAAATGAGATTTAGATAATCCAGTTCCTTCAAAAAAATAATAATAATAAAAATAAAAATAATTTATTTTTAAGTTGTTATTTAGAAATTTTTTAGCCTTGCGGCTAGTTCTTCAGTATTATTAAAATTAACATCGTAGTTTATTAAAATTTATAAATTTATATTTTTTATGACTAAAAACAAACAGTTTAGAGGTATAAAAGTTGTGGTTAACTATGCGTTGAAAAGTTCTAATATCCTTAAAATTTTTAGTTACTTAAGTAGTTTAATTTTGTACAGTAAGTCCTTATTTCTTAGATTAAGTTATTTGTTTACAACTACTTGTTTTCGGTTAAAAAGTAATTAAAATGTCTAAAAAAAGTACTATTTTTCATTAAAGTTAACTAACATGTTTACGCAAAATTGTGCACAAGTTTTGTTTTTTAATCCCAATTGATTTAACCCTTTAATATTGAGTTTTCGAAAACAGTTTTTTTCACAAGTTTAGTAAGCATCTAATGTAGAAGCATGCACATACAACCTTCCTTTTATTATTAAAGAAGAAAAATGAGCATGAGATATTAGTAATTTGTGCCAGAAGCAAAAAAAAAAATTCAAGGATTTGGAAAAAAATCAGGGAAACTCAGGGAACTTTAAGGTTACTTAGGGAAGTTTCTGGTCACTCAGGAAAGGTTTTTTAACTCAAAGAGTGGCAACCCTGTCATATTACAAATCGCATGTAAAAAAAATTAAAACATAACTAGTAGCAAGTCAAAAAAAAAAAGAAAGCAAGTTTGTGTTTATTATAAGGTGTAAAAACTAAAAGTATCAAATTAACAAATGAGTATTTTAGTTTAATTTAATTTCTTTTACAGAATAACAAAATTATTAATTCAAAAGTTTTATTTATATAATGCTGACTACGACTATAAAATTATTTCTAATCACATGAAATTATGTTTAAAGGTACAACAGTCAGTATACATTTTAAGTGGACAAATAAAATATGCACAAATAAACTTTTGCACGAAAACATTTTTCTTAAACTCTTTCTTATTACTTAAAGTAAATTTTAAATAATCAAAAATCTGATGATTAAGTGATTTAGAAAAACTTTTTATAAAATAAGAAAGTATAATTCGTGATAGTCTTGTCTGAATAATTTAGATACATGAAATAAGTATGTATATAAATATATCATCGATTCTCGTTATATAACTATTTAAGACCTTTAAAAAGTATAGTTTAAAGTTAAACAAAAATAAATAAATAAATAATACCTTGTAAATCAAAGTGTATGGTTTTTTATTAAAATAAATGTACCTGTTTAGTTTACTATTTAATAATACTATGTGTTTGATTGTTTAATAAATAGTTAAATGTCTCTACTTTATAAAAGGAGAAAATATATTTATTACTTTCTGTTCTGTTTGATGATAAATTTTAATTTTAAGAAATGACTAGCTCTTTGAGCGAAACTTAGTTTGCCAAATAAACTTTTAATAAAACAAAAAAATATTAAGTAAAATTAAAATATAACTTTTAATAGTTTCAGCTAGCAAAACATCAAATTGTAAAACGATAGTGGTAACTAGAAACACAAAGAAAACTAAAGACAATAGAAACAATAAACAAGGTTTTAAATATTTAATTGGGTTTGAATTAGTATGTATTTTCAAAAGTAACTTATAGAAAATTTATTAAGATCAACCTAAATGCAATAACGGAAAAAAGAATGAGAAAAGTTACACACCAGCCAAAACGAAAAGTCAAAGTTTAATTAGTTTATATTTATTACTTACATTAATACAAAACTGACATTCAAACTTAAACTTATTTTAATAAGAATGGTTGTAGTCGTAATTTATTTTGTACTTGTTTAATCTGTATAATGTTTTTTAAGAATGAAAGTATTTAAAAACCTATATTTTATATTTAAAAAAATCAAATGATTTTTTTGAAAAATCTACAAATTTTATGACTGATTTAAACATAATATTCAGTATATAAATCTTGTCTAAGTTTTATAGATAATTAAAAATTTGTAGCTCTATTTTTATCGCATATTGTTCATTTCAAATAAAAGGATTCAGAATTATAATAATAAAAGTATTGCTCCAACTTTTTTTCTTTACTTTAATATAATATAGGTTGTTTTAAAAGAATTGCATTTATGTACAACGTTAAGTATTTTTCAAACAAATTTATTAAAAAATCAAATTATTTTGTTGTAATTTGCATGTTGTACAACTTGAAACAAGGTTTAATTAAAAATGTTTTAACTATTGCTGTAATTCACTCTGATTTATTTTAGAGGTGCTCCGCCTTTATTTAAGTAACAAAAACTATTAATTACAACTCTGTCACATTGTGGGTTTGTATAACTTTAAGTGTTAAAGAATACATTTTGAAAACAGATCTCTAGAAACTAAAATTAATTTAATATAAGTCTCTTTGCTTTCTTTGAATACACTTAAATTTTTGTTAATTTTGTATAGCATGTATTATGCATGTATTATTATTTTTAAATATATACAAGTGTTTTTAGTTATTTTTTCATATTTTAAATTGTGCTAAATTTATGATTGCACTCACTCAGGCCACTCCTGATATTCTGGACATATATCAGTTTTACATTTACAGTTGAGGATTTTTTTGAAAAAAATCATGCTGGCCGGGCTAATTAAATTTTCTTTCTTAAAAACTTGTACAACTTTTGTTATAACTCAAATGACACTGAGTTGATTTATTTTGCGATATGAAGTTTTTTGATTCAATATAACTGTTTGAAAAATAGCATGATTACAGAAGTAGAGTGTCCAATTTGCCAGAAAAGGTTGAGCATAAATCAAATAAACAAGCATTTGGATGGTGTTTGCATTCCTAGCAAAGATAAAAAGAGCAATCTTAGGCAACCTCAACCTGACATAAATTACAGTGAAACTAAAATTAAGTTAGTTGAATGTTAGAAAATTGTGTGTTTCGCTGAAAAGATAAAAAAATCTACGAATCATTATGACTATAACTAATGCTTAATGTTTAGCTCTTGTTAATTTTTAAATGTGGTTTTATTAGTGTATTAGCTTTTTTATTGTATAAAAGAGTGATAATTCTCAACCCACCAAATAAATTAAAAACTAGTTTTATTTTAGTTTAAGGTTTTACAACTTACTTTATCATAAATCTTTTATTTAAAGCTACGGTTTATTCAATGACGATTCATATATTATTAAACTACCATATAAATTAATTAATTTGTTGTTTAATTTGATAGTATTTAGAAAATGTAATTGCCCACTCAAGTAGTTATCGTTTTTAAAGTAAATAGGAAACTTCTTTGTTTATTGTTTTTTTTATTAACTTTAAAATTAACATTTTATATCTAAAAACTTCATGTTTTTTGTTTTAGTTATAAAATAACGTAAAAATTTTGGTTAACTATGACTGGGGTGTAAAAAAGTTATAAATAACTAAAAAAATAAATAACTCTTCTAAAGACGGCAAAAAAATTATGGCTTTGTACTTACTATCAAAAATTAGAGAATAAACATATATACAACGAATAGTTTATAAACAGTTTTGAGTTCAAATCTTAATCTAAGGTGGCACATTTCTATGTTAAAAAAATAATTTTTAACTTTAGCTGTATAATGTAATTCAATAAATTATACATGTTTTAATTTCTCAGAAATGTCGATCATGAAGAGGTAGATTATAAATGTATTACAAAAAGTGAACTTAAAGCTGTTGCTAGAAGGTTGAAGATAAATACAAATGGCAGTAAAGACGCAATTATCAGGTAACATTTAAAATCAGTTGATAAGTTTGGTTTTAAAATGTTATTACTCGCAAAAAACACCCTATAGTTTTTATGTCAATAATAAAAAAAAGAACTTGCGACTAGTTTTTTTTGTTTTAAATTAAACAAAACAATGTTGCTATGTTTTTATTTAAAATATACTAAACATAATATAAATACTGACATCATCTAACTAAATTATAGCAGCAGTTGAAATATGGTAGCTAAAGTAAATAAATTTTAGTTGTTACTTAAATCGTACAGTAACCTCTCGCATCTTTACGCACTCGTGACGTTACGCACTCTCGTTTAGTTACGATTTTAGAATTCTAAAAAATAAAAATAAATAAAGTTTTAATATTATTTTGATATTGTACAAATTAGGTTTATTGTATATTTTTATTTAAAATATGTTTTTAAATTTGAACTCACCTCTCTATATCTTTAGACTTTGTAACTTTATGTTCCTTGACTAATTGATAAACATTTAGTTATACCTCAGTATATCAGAAATTTTGTTAACAATAAGAGATTAATTTAAAATTCTCAAAGAAATATGGTTGTGTTAAACAATGAAATAATGAGAGTTTAAAACACAAATAGTTAATACAGTACTCTTCCCCTATATATGGATAAACATCTTAAAAAGAATCAATGAAACTTCCTAGCAAAAAGTAGCAGTGACTTTTAATAAATTAAGAGCTTACACTTAATACAAATCTAAATTGTTTTTTAGTAAACATAAAATTAGTAAAAATTTTCTACAAGTGTTTTTATTTTATATAAATTTAAATCTGTTTTTTTAACAATGTATAGTTTTATCTTTTGTTTTCATATTTATAAATAAAGTAAACAAATTATTAAAAGTAGGAAACTCCCAAGTCTGCTTTTAACTAGAAGTAATATAAAAAATCGGCTATTATAGTAAGTATATTTGGTACCTCTCGTATCTTTACGATTTCTCGTATCTTTACGCGTTTTTTCTCTGGACACAATGTGCGTAAATAAGCTAGAGGTTACTGTATTTAAAAACTTAATGGTTTTAATTGTTTAAAGCTGAAATTTATAATGTATTTTTTATATGCAGTACAAATAATAAGTTTTTTCCATCTATCCTTTTTTATTATTACTAAGTAAAAATATTCTATTAGTATCATTGCTTATGCGTCTGTTTAATACTTAACACTTTGATTGACTTTATTTTACTCCTGGAATATAATAATTATTTTATATTGAAAGCATAAAGTGTTTAAATTAATTTCATAAATGTAAAATATAGCTTTGAGTATAATTTGTATTTGATAATAAAGTATAAAACAAAATTAAATTGGTAGCTGTTTGTTTAAGGTATAGTTTGAAAAAAAGTATCAATCTAAATCAAGTACTAAATAAGTTAATAAAAAACCACAGAAGACATAAAAACTATTTGAAAAGAAAGTCAAATGACTCCATCTTAAGTGAATGTAAGAAGATCAAAGTTGAAAAACCGGAGGCAGAAGAAAGACAAATTAAAAAAGCTAACTCCAATTGATATTTTTATACTTTTGCTGGCTTTAGTAGAAATATAGAAACAATTGTAGTAGTTTAGAAAATTTTATAAGTTTAAAATTTAAGTTAAATTTGTTTTAAGTTTTTAATAGAGAATTTAGTTTTATAGTTTTTAAATGTTGTTATGATAAACATAAATTTATAATTTTTTTTTACTCCATTATAAAATTAGAAGGACGTAGCTTATCGTAAGTTTTAAAAGCTAGAAAATTAGTATAAACTCACACACGTAGTTAAACACATGTCAACAAGTATTATAAGTAAATAAAAGACTATTGTACCTACCATAAAATAAAAATAAAATAAGGTAGCCTTTAAATTTATGGTGTTATTTTGTTAAGTAAAAGTCGTGAAGTTAAGATGTTTTCAATAAAGTTTTTACTGAGTTTATTTTCTTATTAGCAAAATTATTCTATTTGTGTAAAAATAAAGTTTTTGTAATGAAAGCTATTTAAATATTTTTGCTCAGCAATAAAGCTAAGCTTTTTTTTTAGGTTTGTACAGTGTTTGAAATTGTTTTATTTGTTATGGGTTTGTTTGAAAGGTAATTTCAGCTTGTGATTGTTAGTAACGAAGTAAATATTTTAAAATTATTTCATGTGTACATTTGATTTATATGTTTTTTTTAAGTTTTCCAAGCTAAATGTATAGCTGTTAATTATTTAAACAATTAGTTAATTGATAACTTAAAAAAGTCATATACTTACTAACTTGTGTTTTTTTTATAGCCTTAATATGACCTAATTCAGCCGTTTTTAGGTTTTTGTTTAATGTGCACACTAGGTTATTAAGTATGTAGTTTTTCAAAAAGAAAAAAAAAACACAAACGTTATGGTTTTTTATTTGTATTTTTTACTAACCATTGTGTCAAAACTTGTCAAGAACTACAAATAGCAGCTTTAAAAGTTAAGATAGTTTATATAGAAATCCGTTTCAACATATTTTACTATTAACAAATTTATGTCTACAGTTAACTTATAAGTTAATTTTAGTATATTGTTTAAAAGCTTTATAAAAACGTTAAACACTGTTTCCCTCTACTAAAATACTTGCTCAATAACAAATTTTTGTTTAGAAATAGAGAGCAAAGTCATTCACTAAAGAAGGATTTTATTTCAAAATATGGAGTTTATTTAGAAGGTTTTTATAAAGTTGTTAATAATTTTGAAAACATAAGAAAACTTATTAAGTTTATAGAACTGTCTGCTCAAGCAAAGATTTTTTCTTCTCAAACGAGAGAACAAAATCATTCACTATAAAAACGCTCTCTTATTACGTGACGTAATAGCTGTTATAACAAACGTTTGTATCATACTGAACCGACGCGTATATATACTAGCTTTGTGATTGTACTTCACGTACTTGCTTCGGCAGTACATATACTAAAATTGGAACGATACAGAGAAGATTAGCATGGCCCCTGCGCAAGGATGACACGCAAAATCGTGAAGCGTTCCTACTTTTTAATATAGAAACTATTATTTGTAATTATAAAATGCTGGCTTAAATTTGAATACTGCTTGCAAATTCGATGTAATTAACAGCACATAGTCAGTTTTTAAATTCTCTTTTAATTCAAGTATGGTATAACAAAATTGATGACAAAGCATAAATTCAACAAAATACAAACTAAGTCTAAAATTGATAAAATATTTTATCAGTAGTTTTAGATTTGTTGAAATTTGATTGTAAAATCTTGAGTCGTTGTGTTTAATCTTATTTGAAAAATGAACTATCAACAGTTACTCCTTTATTTTGTTATAAAAAGATTAAAGATTATTACTATAATTAATAAAAGTTTGCCTAAAACAGATTATGTTACTGCGTTTTTTTGTCAGAATGACTTTTATTAGATTTTAAAATCTCTGTTTTAATCATAACTGTTTAGGTTTCAAACATAACTTTTGCTTTATTTTGTGTGTTTAATTGTAATTTATTGTCACATAAAATATGATGTCACACAAATATTTTATTAAAAAGGGATACTAAACATTTTATTGTTTTTGTTTAAGTATTACACTAGTTTTTTAAATTAAGTTTAGTAAGAATGTTTCATTTGAATTCGGTTACGTAACTAAATATCTGTGGAATTAGACCAGGGGTCGGCAAACTGCGGCCTGCGAAGGATAAATCTACGGCCCGCCAGCATGTAAATGTGGCCAGCCTAACAAAATTATATTTTAATTTTTTTTTTTACGATAAATAAGCTGTAATTTTTTTTTGTTTTAAATCCCAGGATTACGTTTAAAAACCAGTAAAGAATTTTACTGGTTTGGATTAAAAATATAAAATAGTTAGACTGGCACTCTAGTAATATTTTTTTCTTATTTCAGAAAATAATTTCTTAAAAAAAAACATAAAAAGTAAAAAATTACTTGGATTTAGTAGTTTATGTATGTATAACTTGTTCAATCAATTAACTACAAATGCTTTCCATTGTGTAAAAAAGTAATTAACAATAATTTTATTACAATTGAGGTATTTTGTTTATCACTAGTAATTTATACTAAGTTTCAATTATGAACAATGAACTTCACCGCACGATCAACAGCATCCGAGACAATCCTACGACCGGTCGTAGGATTGTCTCGGATACTGTTGTTGTTGATCGTGCGGTGAAGTTCATTGTTTATATTCGATGGCCTAAAACATCTCAACTTGTTGACGATGGCCGAAATAAATACTGGCTAAGTTTTTTTTACAGATATTTGAAATTTTTAAAATAATAAAGGATACACAGAAACATTTAAAAAAATAAAGTTATAAGAGAAAATATAAAGTTTTTTGTACTTCTATTTTGTCACGTTTTGATAATCATATAAACTTTGTGCTTTTTGAATTAATTTGTATGCACACAAATGTACACAGGTGCTCATTTTTGGAACCAGTTTTTAAAGTAAAACTTCAGTTAGATGTAGTGTAATATAAGCATGTTTTTCTATTGTTATTGTTTTTCACTTTGATTGTATTCAAATGGTTAAAGACATTCAAACAGAAGTTTCAAACAAAATAAGAATATCACAAAAAGTAAAATTATTTTGTTCAGAACATGTTTTCACTTTTTAAGTTAATTAAATATGTACTCAAATTAATTCATACGCTTACCAATGTACATAGATTTTTGTTTTCTAACTTTTACTCATATTTAATTTAGTTTAAGGATATTAATATAGTTTTGTACTATATTTACTTTATCACTACATACTATGTTTAATTGTGCAAATAAAAACTTCAAACAAAATGAGATTATGACATAACATTTTTTTTTCTAATAATACAACTTTATTGTTTTCAAAAACATTTCTGTGCACATTAAATTAATTTCTATGCACACTAATGTACACAGTTACTCATTTTTCATACCAAATTTTTAGTCAATACTTAGTTTAAGTTAGCATCTAGTTTACAGAAAAAATTCTATTCTACAGAAACATTAAAAACAATACTATATAAATGACAGAAGTTAGGTAGTTTTTGTTGGTAAACATTTCAAGTTTTAAAAATAATATTGCTTTGCAAATCAAGATAATTCCTATGCATTGCACACTAGTATTCCAAAATGCTCTTTTTAGAGTTACCTATCTAATGTACTTTATTTCGAGATTATAAATTTGTTTAGCCTGTATATTTTCAATCAAAGTTTTTTAAATTTAAGCAAAAAAACAATTAATAATGCGACAAACTTAGACTGAATCAGGCTTTAAATATCATGCCAAATCAGTCAATTTTTTTTTCAGTTTTTGGGTTAATGTTTTTTCTAAAATATCTGGCTAGTTTTTTGTCGTCAAGTTGGCTTTTTTGCTTTTAAGAGTTGGAAAGAAAACTTATGTTTTATGTTTTATTCAATATAGATTTTTAGCTTAATTAAAAGATTAAAATTTCATGTTATGAAGCTGCTACAAATAAAAATAATATTTATGTTAATTGTATATAAAGTTTGATAATACTAATTCGATCATCAGACCACAAGCCTTTGGTAGACTGAGACCGTTTTCGTTTTACTAGAACTCATCAGTCAGCCACAGCCAAAAAACTTCTAGTCTTCAACTTACAAACGGTTGATCATGATAAAAAATAAAGTAGTTATTTGCTTCTTGTTTAAAATAATAAACAGTTTGTAGGCTGAAGACTGGAAGTTTTTTTGGTTTTGGCTGACTGATAAGTCTTAATAAGGACGAGACCGGTCTTAGTTTCCAAAAGGCTTGCAGTCTGATGATCGAATTGGTAAAATCAAACCTTCTGTTAACCTGAGCTTGTATAACGACATAGGAAAGTTCAGGCCTAGAATTTCTAGACTTTCGCTAATGTTTTTGTTGATTAAATTAATTGTATACGTATAAGTTTGAACAATGCACACTGGCTTAAAAATTAACTGAATTTAGGAAGAAAGCTTTTTTTGAAGTATTTAAAAAAATTCAGGCTGACTCAAGCAAAGTTTAAGTTACTCAGAATAAATTTTGTTTGCCCTAAAAGAGTTTAAGCTTTTTTCCCCCTTAACTTGATTAGCAAATAAAACATATTATATTTTTTAGAAAAACGCTCGACTTAATAAATCCTTGCTTTGTAGTAAAAGTACACAAAACTAATTTTACTAACAATAAACAATAACGCAGTCTTAATGGTCTGTTTTTGTTTCACATTATTTCTAAGTGTTAAAATAAACACAAAGCTTAAAAAACTTTTTTAACATTTGTTTCATATATGTCATGGTTACAACACAGGAAAAACGAATTTTAACCGAACAAACCAGAAAAAAAAAGATGATCGACTTAAAAAACTGCATACTTCTATGGTTAAAACTAATATAGTTTTTGTGGTATATTAAACTTTTTTTGTGCTCTTCTGTTTTACTATGTAAAAAAAGTCAAGTTATTTCATAATTAATGCACAAATAGAATAATTAAATCAATTTTTAACTGGTTAGTTGTTAATAGTTTAAAATAAGTCAGGCTCGTTATCTTCCTTCAGTTAATAAACTCTTAATATTTTGTTATAGAGTTGACATCTAGTATTAAGTGTTTAAGGTATTAGATATTTTGTTAAGACTTAAGTATACACGTAAAAATAAATTTTAGTCCAGTAAATATGTCAAAATTAACTAGGCCCTCTCTATGTGGCTAAAAGTTATTTAAACTAATTAAGTAAATAATAGTAGAAATGTGAAAAATAACTAAAACTGTCTTTTATTGCCTGTGACTAAAACTAAAACCTAAAGAAAAATTTTTTTTTACAAAAACTAAAACTGCGGCCCGCAAACATATTGAAAATTAAAGTTTGGCCCGCGAGTACTTATTGCCTGCCGACCCCTGAGTAAGACAAACGACTAAGATAATAAAATACTACTAAACTAAGTTATTATAGCTTTAATTTTTTAATAAAATATGTAAATACTGGTATCTTTTTAATTAGAACTGTTATTTAATTTAACTCATTGTTTTAAAATTCTAAAAGTATATATGTAGCAAAATAAAGAAAGGAAAAAAGAATAAACAATCTATGTTTAGAAAATGCTTGTATAACGCTAAACAGGATTTTGAAAATAGCGACCCGCGTGTATTTTTAATTATAAATTAGATGCGGCCCGCGAGTAACAGTTTTAATTGAAGAAAAAAGAAACTTAATGTAAAGTTTATGGGTGATTTGAAACTTGCTCACTAGATATTTTGAGGTCTTTTATAAAGAGAAGAACTACAACTGTGGTCTGAAAATATTTTAATTTTTGTAGTTTGGCCAGCGACCACCAACCTCTGCTCTAATTCTTTAGGCAGCATTGTTATACCCAAATAAGTATGTAAGCGTAAAACGAACAGTAAGAAGGATTTTTTTTCAATAAAAATTAGATGTTAAAGCTTACAATCACTTAAATATAGACGTAGCCGCGTTTGTTAAATCCTTTTATTTTTAGCTCAGTTAAATTTTAAATATAATGTTATCGTGATACTTATATCATTTTCTAGTTCTTCGTGTTTTTGTTTTTGAAAATTTTAAGTACATTATGCAAGAGAAAAAAAAGAATACTAGATTAAATTAAATATATATTATCATGTGGATCTTGTAAAAGTAGTAGTATACTAATAAAATAAGTTAACATACTAAAGGTTAACGCTATATTTTTAGAACTAATTGTAAAAATTTATTTAGGAACTTATTGAATATAAACTTAATAAAACACAACTTTTAGTAAAACTTTTACAATCTTTTTTAAATTAGTCCATTCGATTATTTATTTATTTCAGGGTCGGCAAACTGCGGCCCTCGAAGTGTTAATCTGCGGCCCGTGAGCATGTTTTTTGTTTAAATAGAATGCGGCCCGCGAAAGAAAAAGCTGCGGCCCGCGAGCATGTAAATGTGGCACTCGAGCATGTAAATTTGGCCCGCTAAGCAAAAATATATTTTGAATTGACTTTTTCGAAAAAAAAGTACTTTTATAAGTTTTGTTTTCAAACTTCTGGATATCATTTAAAAAACATTGATTATCTTCACTGCTTAAGCTTAATAGTGATAAGCTTAAATATGTGAAAAAATACAGATAGTAGTTCTAGCAGTTTTTATTTAAAGTTTATACTTTGCTTTTCTTTTTAAACAACAAGATCTTGGAGTGTATAGTATACATAAGCTTACGTACTTCGATTAGAAAGATTCTTAGATTCAGTAAGTTGAATGCAATAGGTAATTTTATTTAGTATAAAGGTTTTGTGTGTACAAACTCTGTGCAAACATGTCAATTCTTTGAAATTTAGGTCTTTGATATTACATGTGATTATAAAAATGTTTTTTTAATAATTATTGTATTACATTATTTAAGTTTGCAAAGAAACATTTGAAAGAAATCAATATATTTTTAATAAAACTAAAGTTTTTTTTTTGTAAATTATTTAGTTTAAATGGCAATGTTTTTCAGTCTTGACTTTTTTACAATTTTTTATCTTTTAAGATAATTTTATGGTTTGATGTAACTGATTGCAACTTTTTTGTTTCAAAAATTTTCAATCAAGAAAACTTTAAATAGATTATTTAAGTATTTAAGGGTTTTAAAAGTAAAACTTGCGCTGTTTAAAATGAGTTTTGTTTATATTTTAGTAAACTTAACAAAATAACTAAAACTTCAAATATGTGCTGTGCAATGTATTTAATATATAAAAATTATTTTCAACACCTTAAAATAAAATAATAACTAAATAAATAGAAGTTAATTAATATAAAAAGTGTACAAAGTGATTGACATTTGTTTTCTGAGCTTAATTTTAACAGGTGTCAGTGAGAGTTGCTTGTAAATGACTACGTGAAATGGCTATCTACAAAATACAAAAGACTGCAAGAAAGAGAAAAAACATTTCTTCATGAAACCAAACTAGAAAAGGAAATGTATATCAAATTTTATTAACTGCTTTATTGCATCACTGTGTTTGTAGTTGATCTTTTATTTTTGTGTATCGTGTAAGTTTTTTTCTAACCAAAATATTTAATAGATTGCTTATTTCATTGTTAAAGAGTTGAGTGGTAATGAACAGAACAAGATTGTTATTTTGTTTAATTAAATTTATAAATAATTATGAAAATAATATTAGGAAATAAGTGTTAAATTAAACATTATTTTAGACTCTTAAATAAAAATACATTATAAATAGGCCAGGCCAGACCCCTATAAGTAGCTGTATGTGACTAAAACCGATTAAAAATGAAAAATGACTAAAACTAAAACTGCGGCCTGCGTAAAGTTTTGAAATTTGAAACTTTGCCCGCGAGAACCAATTGCTTGCCGACCCCTATTTGATGCCTGTGAAAAAATCAGCTGCACCAAATCACAAAACAACATTGACTGTGTCCAGGACAGATTTAAGTGCTATATTGTATACATAAAGCTTGTCCAAATATGAAGCTTGTTCATTTCTTTAAAATAAAAATAATTTATTAACTAGTAAATTACATTGCTACAGTACTATATCAGAAACATGCATAGAAAAAGTAAAAACATTGTGTATAAAATATTCAGGCTGAATTGTATAAAGTAAATATTTTTAAGAGTTCTTAAAACTATGAATGAAAAACTAAGAATATATGCTTGTAAAAATTTGGTTCACGTGCAAATTGTTGGGATACTGATACCTTTGTCTGTTCATTTAACAAATTTATAAAACCGTTATAGAATTGACGCTTAAGAGCTGAAAATTGGTTTAACATTAACTTTTTTGTTTAGAATCAGGATGAAAACAATTTTAAAGAAATTTTTTCAAGTATTCAAAATGTATAACAATCCTGGTCAAAACTTCAAAAGGTGTCTATGGTTTACGACTCGATACCAAAAAAGGTTCTTAGTCCAAGGACCAAGTATTTTCAGTGCTATTTTCTTATTAAATTAATTAATAGCAGTATACAGCACGCTACAGTTTAAACATCAATTAAATATGTTTCGTATCAAAAAATAAAAATTCATAAATTTGTTTTTACTCTGTTTTTTTATATTAATTTTTATAAAATCTTTAAAAACATTATTATTTTTTCTTTAATTTGAAATAAAATAACATAATACAGTACTTTTTATTACAAACAGCATTTACAAAAACAAAAAAACATTTTATGTTTTAAATATTCAATAAAAATAGTTTTCAGTAATATATATTGCTTATTAAAAAGTTAATAAACTTGTAAAATAACAAAAAAAAATGTTTAAAGATAAAAATGCATAAGTTAAATGAAAAACTTATTATAACTTTAAATTGTATGCAAAACCTTTTATTTGTGAAGCTAATCAGTTTATCAAAGTTGAAGACGTTTCTATATGTAGACAACCCTCAATAGTTTATATAAAGATTAATTTTTTTTTGCCTTGCAAACAGTTAAACATTTATAATTATAACAATAATTAGTTAAAGAATATATAACAAATTCTGCAAATTTTTAATTTTTCTAGAAAATACAGTTTTCGTAACAAAATACTATCGGTAATATGCTTCAGTTGAATCAACTCAACAGTGTTTTTTTTTTGCTTTGAGTTTAGAAATGATGATCGAAGGTTTTTTTGAAGCTTGAGAAAATTTTTAGGTGATAATTGATTTTCGAAAAAATAACGAGAATGTTAAAAATCAACAAGGATAAAATAAAATTTGAGAGCTTTTTTTTTAATAAGCTTATATTAGCTTTTTTGAATGTACTATAAGCAGAGTATAAATTTTATATTTTACAAAAATAAAACATTAAAACATTTATAAATTTTCTAAGTTTTATCATTAAAATTAATTTAGTTTCAGACTTTGCTGTTAATAGTTTTATAAAAGTTTAATTGAAAGTTTGTTTTAACATACACTGAACGTGAATACAAAAAAAAGTTTAAAAGTGTTGGAGACATTAAAAAAAAATTAGCATGAGCTGTAAATAAATTTTTAATAATATTAACAAAAAGGATCACAATTAAAGTTGTAAAAAAACTCGACTTTTAAAGTTTACTTTTCTATAGATTTTCCAACAACTGTGATTAAAAAAAACGTTTATATTAAGCTAAATCAGGGTTTCCCAAGCTTTTTTTTCAAATTGCCCCCTTTAAAGAGGTTAAAAAGGCTATTGCCTCCTCCAACAGACTACCATTTGAAACACCTAATACTTTTTTTTTGCTCTTCATCTGTAAATCAAGAATATCTAGTGTAAGTTTCAAAATATTAACCTACGATTTTTTTTTTGCTCTTCATCTGCAACTCAAGAACATATTATGTAAGTTTAAGAAATTTTGAATAGCCTTTACTCTTTACTTTACTCTTTACTTTACTGATTATCACCCCCCCTCCCCAACTTACTAAAATCGCCCTTAGGGGGAAACCCTGAACTAAATTATTACACTAGTTTTAAGTTGCTGCGTATATAAATAATACAAACAAAATGTTCAGAAAATCAGTACTAAGTTGAGAAAAATAACTTTTTTTAGCTTTTAATAACACTTTTTAAGTATGTAGAGTTTTGATTTATTATATACAAAGGTTTTTATTTCATTCTATACACTAATGCATTTAGTGTGTTTAGTTAGTTATACATTGTGTTGTAAGATGGTATAAAACTTCCGTAAAAAATTAAACAAATTAGTTCTGTAGTTTTTTTTATATTTTTTGAAAATATACCGTTTAAAAATAAGTTCTACTTGTGTCTGTTTCAATGTTTTAGAGTTTTAAGTTTAAGTTAAAGATGTTTTCTTTTCAAATTAATTACCTAATAATAAACTGCAGAAAAAATACTAAGAACTCATCGTAATTAACTAAATGCAAATTAAAAAATATATGTATGTTTAAAATAAATATTTTGAAGCACATAATTCAGTACTTATTTGTATTTTGTTAATTTTAAGAAATAATAAACATTTTAAACCTTATTTTTGATCTAAGATTATTTTTAGTTTTAGTCTTTCAAAGATTGGTTAGTATTTTAAAGCATATTTTTTACTTTAACGCATCAAAAATAGTTAGTATTTTATATTTTACAATAATAATTTTACGTTGCAACTATAAATATACAATAGATTCCTTTTCAAAGTAATTTTCCATTTCTTTTTTGGTAGAATTAAATGCGAATCGTGCTCAAAAAGTCTTTTAAACTCTAATTTAAATAACTAGTAGCAAAAAGTTTTTAAATTTTAATCAATAATTTTCGTAGTTTAACAGCTATTAAGTATAAAGCTGTATTTAAGTTAAATAGATATTTATATCAATGTGGTCGTATTTATTTATTTCAACCAAATTTATTTTCACTCCTGTTTGAGTTTTTTTTATAAATATGCTAGTCATCTATATTTATTTAAAGTATGCAAAAAACTTATTAATCACTTTTTTTTTGTCGTTAGACAAACAAAATACTTGGCCTATATAAAATACTTGGCCTAACAACAGAAAATAAAATCCGACTAGAAACATTTAATTTAAGCGCTCAAAATAAGGGTAGCTGTCTAAATTGTAGGAGCGTACAAAATTGCACGAGTGCACAAAATTACACGAAGATACTTTTGCACGAAGGGTCACTTTAACAAGAGTAGAAAATTCTGCACGGAGACATTTTGCACGGGTTATTTTTTTAGTTCTTTTTTTTAGTTTTTTTTTTACTATCACTGTTACGCCTAACCCTTATTCTCGGTCAGTAACTTTTTTTTTTTCTTAATCCTTTATTAGTTTTTTTTTTTGTTTATTTATATATATATTTGTTTTCTGTATTTTTTACTCTTCTGCAAAAATGTAACTCCTGCAAAATTGATCCTTGGTGCAAAATCGTCTTCGTGCAATTTTGTTCCCTCGTGTAATTTTGTGCCTTCTTGAAAATTTGGCTTCGTGCAATTTTGTGCACTCGTGCATTTTTTTTCTCGTGCAACTTAGTCACCTCGTGCAATTTAGACCCGTTCCCCAAAATAAGATGATAACTGAATAAGTTTTATCTATAAATTTTTTTATTAGAAATTTAATTAAAAAGATGACTTATATTACTGTTATTTATTTCAGAGTATTTTTTAATCATATTAAATAAAATTTACGATACTATAAACAAAGTTATAATATGCCAGTACTTTATAATTTAAGTTTAAAAATTTTGTAAAATAAACTTTTTGGAAAGGTTTAATGTTTAGGTATGAAAGTTCTACTAACTATTTGTATAAGTTTTCAAAAACTTACAAATTGCTATATTAAGTAGGAAATCAAGTAAGTCGTATCCGGGGTCAGAAAAAAATCCAATTCACTACTATTTTAGACAACTGTACAATTTTAAATATCAAATCAAAAAGGCTACAATATAGCTCATAAACAATCTGTCAAGTGAAATAGAAACCGAACTATCATTTAAAAAGCTTTCATCATTTATTAAACATTTTCAATGCAATAAATAAAACGGCTTATTTAAATAGAATCTATTCAAAAGAGTGTTTTGAAAAAACTTACTTTTTTTAAATTTAGTGTCTTATTTTGGAAGATTAAGATTTAATGTTTTATTTTTACATTTAGTGTGTCATCTCATTTTTTTTATCTGTCAATGGATTAATAGGGGCTGAGAACGTTAGATTTAGCCGCAAGCAGCCTGCCAGTTCATCTACCAGGAAAATAGGGTAGTTTTGTAGGATATTGGTGGGAGAAAACAAGCAGATCATGATGAAAGTTGTGACAAGGTGGAAAATATTAGGGAAAATTGTTGAAATTGATCAGACTGAATCAGACTCATTTTTATTATATTTAGTTGAATTTTTTAGAGATACATTTCGTTATAAATAAGGTGATTTTATAAGTTATGGTTTAAAATTAGAAACTTGCTACCATTCTTAAATAATAGTCATATACTTGGATGATAAGTTTTAAGAAATTAAATTTTAGTATAAACAATACTTAAATTGATATTTTTTTAGCTTTTGATAAGTTTAATTATACCAATTAGTTTTAAATAAGTTTGAAATTGTTATAACTTGCAATACAAGCGCAATCGATTGTAATTTAAATTATATTTTGTGAACATTACAAGTAATTCTTTCAAATATTATATGTCATTTAATTAGAGTTCACTTAAGTTTATTCAAATATTAAATCAGCATTTATTGCTGCACAGTATTGTGACAGTCGTCCCACATTTTTTAATAAGTTTGTTAATAATAAACTACTAATACAAAAGCAGTGTACTTCTGTTTAATTTAAAAGTGATGCTTAAAAAAGATTAAACTCAATGTGTACCAATAAAACTCATACAGCTATAATTTATTTTTAAAATTTTAGAATTAAAATATTTTGTTTAAGTTTTATTTTATCTTCTTATTACCTGCCTTAGTGTTTTAAATATTCTGTTACAGATCAACCAGGAAAATAATCTACTACTAATTTTGAATTTCGGTTTAGATAAAACTTATTTTTATAATCTAATAATGATTAAGAGTGTAAAAATTTATTAAGTTTAAACTTTGTCAAGAATTAAATGTTGTTTACTTACTAAACAAAATTTTTTTCATCAAAAACTTAACACAAATCTACATTCATAGGTTTTGGAACATTGTATTTCATAAATTTTTTTATGAAATATTTAAAACCTTATTTTATAGTTTTTTCTCTATAAATTTGTACTTTTATTGAAGGTGCAAAATAGTTTTATACTCAAACACTACAAATAAAAAAAAGTATTTGTTATATTAAAAGTGAGTAATTTAAAGTTTAAACTCCTACAATTATTTTTTATTTATACGTTTTTATAATTTTTTTTTTATTTTATTTTTGCCTCAAGCTTAGATGCTATCAGATTATGCTTTTATCTAAAGTAAAAATGAACATTATAAACTAATGACTTCATTATTCATAAATTGTTTTATAGTATCTAATGTGATTAAATCCTAAAAATTTGATATTTTTTAGTTGATACTATCTTTATAACATTGCTTTTCAATCGACAACAACTTGCTCAATGTTTCTGCTAGTAACTTCTGTCCTTTTCTTGGTTACGGTTCTCCTATTAGAGTATAATCGCCGAATCAAATGTTTCAACAAAGGTAAACCACCTGGCCCTCCATGTTTTCCTGTTGTGGGATCGCTGCCATTCTTGTCACTAAACGGTCAAACAAGTTTCAGAGATTTGGCACTTAGATACGGGCCAGTTTTTTACCTGAAAATTGGAAGCTCTTGGACTGTAGTTTTGAATGACTTTGATTCAGTCGAAGAGGTTCGGTATTAGTTTTATTGATTTGTATAAATAGTTAAATTTTTTATGATTTATTTATGTCGATTGTAGCTTAAAGTAGTATTTAGCATTTCTTATTACTTCATTAATTTCTTTAAGTGTATCAATAAAAGTTTAAATTAAAGATACTTTTTTTAAAAGCTTAAAATTTTTTAACTTGTTTGGTTTTTTTTATGTTTTCCATCTTATAAACAAAAAAAAATTAAGTTTTTGTTTAAGTTCAAAGTAACAATTTCAAAATAATTAAATGATAAACAAAACTAAAACAAAGTAAACAAACTGTACGTTTAGAATTTAAATTATGTTTTACAGATAAGTGTATATAATTTCTTTTAAGTTTACTTTTTAATATGGTATTTAACCTTAACGAAGATACAATCAAAAGTTAAATTGAGATTTACTGTTATTAAAGATATATATCTCAGTATTTTCTAACAACATTTATCACAACAAGCTACAGTTTATTAAGTTTTTTAATACTAAGATATTATTTAAAAAACTTAGCAATGAAAGGTAAAAAAAGTTTTATACGTGTTTATTTTAAACATAACTTCATTAAAAAGTAGGAAGAGTATTACGAATAAAATTTGAGTAATACTTATTTAAACTTTAAAGGCTTTCGTAAAACAATCTTCAAAATTCATTGGAAGAAAAAACAATTTTTTCACTAACTTCGTTGCAGACAATTCTCGTGGAATTTTCTATTTAGACAGTGAGAGCTCCATTTCCCATCGAAAATTTGTGCTGAAAACTTTGTTTGGGTCAATTATATTTCTATATCGTTAAATATTTTTTTGTAAACGTTTTTAGGGTTTACTTTGCCAAAAAGTTATTATAACTAAAGTTTATGAAATTTTTAGTAACTGTTCTTTGTTAGAAATATATATTTAAACAAAAAAGATAACTTTTATATTTTAAAACAATTAGATAGTTTTTGCTAAAATTTTTCGAAAATTAGGTATTGCTTATAGTGATTTTTACAAAACTAATTTTCTGTAGTCTACACAGTTTTTTTTTTTTACAAATACTGATTGGTGTGAAAAGTACATTAAAGTTTTTTTAAGGTTTCAACATAAAACACAGCTTAAGTATGATATTTTAAATAAATAATAAAATTTTCAAACAATAATTAATGTAGTTTTTTTTTGTACAAGCAGGAAAATGCACGATTCTTTTTTTTGTTTATTTCTACTTAAATAATTGTAAACAGAAAATTAAACATAAACAGGTTAACAGTTCGACCACATTTGGAGAAATTTATTTTAAACGAAGTAAATTTACTTCAACAGAAAATTTTTGATAAATGCAACAAAATGTATGATATTGAGGTAAAAACTGTTTGTAATTTTGTTTTAACTTAAACTTGAATTTATTTAAATATCAACATTTGAGTAATATATTTTAATTTGCTTTTTACTAGCATTTAGTACGAAACAAACTACAAAATAATCTAGAAAATTTTTGTGTCATTTTTAGAATTAAAAAAATATGTTATTTTTTAACACAATATTTACTAAACAATCTAATATACAGTTTAAAACAACTTTAACTTTATGTTGAAGCAAACTGTTTCATAAAAGAATTATTTTAAATGTTTAACATTAGTACGTTATCGTAAATTATTGCAAATAAAGTATAGTATAATATGATAAAAACAAAACGACACGTTTTGTATATAAAATATAAAGAATTATAAGAAACTCTGTATTTTAATGTTTATGACAACAAAATTTCCTTGAAAAAATTATAAAACTTAGTTTATGTAAACAAAAAGAGTTTCATAGTTTAAAAAACCACTAAAATTAGTTTTAAAGTAAAGTAACTTTTTGAATGAAGAATGACGGATTTATTTTTACGTAACAGTCGGACATGGTGTCTTCAGTTTCGAACATAATATCGATGATGATGTTTTCATCGAGAGTTGAAGATGAAGGCAACGAGCTCTTGATGGATTACATAGAAACAAGTTGTACGAGGTGACTGAGTTTAAAATAGAATTGACCTAAATTTTTGTTTGTTTAACAAAACAACGTTAAAAATTTTCGTTTAAAAGCATTGATATTTTTTATTGCTTTGTTAAAAACTACTAGGTTTTTAATAAAAAAAATCTTAAAACAATGTGTTTTTTTGTTAGAATTACTTGTATAAAGCTACTAAAGTTTAAAACAGCTAAAATATAAACACTTCTAAAAATTAATGTAGATTTTCTATGTAGCTTTTTCAAAATTTTAACTTCAGATATATACGTATAACTGTCCAAAAAGCTATAAGGTATGTTTACAGGTCAACATACTTAAACATAGTATGTATAAGGTAATAAGATTTGAAATGATAAACAAAAGTTTTTAATAAAATTTCTTAACAATTATAATTAATAAAACATAACTTTTTGTATTAAGGTATTAACATTGGTTTAAAAGAACCTGTAAGTTTTTCTTATCTTCATCATTATTATTATTATTCCACAAAAGTTTGATATTCAAAGAATTTTCTCTTATAGCTTTAAAAATAAATAGGGGTACTAAAAGTACTCATTCTGTTTATATACATTTTAATATACATTTTCGTTAGTAAAACCAATGGTATTTTACCATTTACTACATGATAAGCTTTAGTATGTTTCTATTATAAGTAAACTTACCTTTTAAAGCAAAAAGTTAAATAATACTTTTCTTTTAATCAAGCAACATACTTAACTTATTGTGCACTAAAACTTATATAATTCATCTATAACTTTTTTATGTTTGTCACAAATTTTGAAAAGTTATATGATAAAGTAAATTATAAAAGTAAAAGATTAATCTTCTTAACTTTTCATCATACTTTTCAATCTGTTATTGACTAGTAAAATAAAAACCTTTAGATAGGAAGCAAATATGTCTAAACCTTCTAAGAATGGTAAGATTTAAATGTTTTTAATTATTAAAAGTATTATAATTAAATATAACAGAAGTATGTTGTAATTTATCTGATAAAAGATTATTTTTTCTAGTATTAGAGAAAAAGCAACTGTTTTTAATATACTTTACTCCATGCCTTGGACCAGATTTCTTCCAGGAATTTCTAAGCAAGTGATAGAAATGAAAGAAGGAATGAATGTTGGATATGGTAGTTTTTAAATAATAGTTCGCTATTGAGATAAATCAAATGTGTTTAATATTTATTAACTAAAAGCTTTTTGTTAAATTTGATAGATTAAAGTTCAATTTCATCAAAATTAATGATTTTTTTAAACTACGTACATAATTTATAATATCAGTCTAATATTAAATAGAATATATACGATCTTATGTAGTATTATTTTTAAGACTTTTGAAATGTACAAGTAAAAACAATCAACTTGAAATATAAAAAAAGAAAAAAACTAAAAGTTAATAATTAATTTTTTAGGGTATAAATAACTTAAGTACCAATATTAATTATAGCTGCAATGAATAAGCAAATAAAGGAACATCTTGAAACTTTCGATCCGTCTGACATAAGAGACTTCGTTGATCGTTATATTGCGAAAAATGATGCTACAAATAGACCATTTGATGTTTGTTTCCGTTACAGATGCATTAAAGATTTTATTTAAACTTCATTATGTAAAATCAAACCATTTCAGAAAACTTTGTTAAGAAAAAATAAAAAATACTACTAATCATAATAAATAAGTGCTTTTTTTTTAAATGATTACATTCTTTTATACTTAACTATTTGTACTCGCTTTAAAATGAAATTATATTTCTTAACAAAGTTTAATAGCCTTATTCTTTTAAGCAGAAACGTCAATTGATCCAGTTTTTAAAGGACATATTTGTAGCGGGTACTGAAACAAGTGCTTCGACTGTCAGATGGATTTTGTTAATGGTTACTAAACACCCTGAAGTTCAGAAAAAAATACACGATGAAATTGATCAAACAATCAGTTAGCATGTTTTATATATTAGTATTCAAAACTTTAATCCTTTTAAAACAATTTATTTACAAAATCAAAGTCAAATAGTAAAAAAGTTCTTTTTTTTTTAATTCTAACTATACTTAATATTGATTAATAAATAAACATATATAAAACATTTACAAACTTAATTATGAAACTTTTTCTACTTTAGATAGGGATGGCAACTTATCAAATAATTTAAAATTGCCCTACACTCGCGCCTGCATTCTCGAAGTTATGCGAATGAAGACAATCGTTCCGTTATCTATTCCGAGATTTACCACTTCTGATGCAGTTGTCAGTGGTTACCAAATTCCGAAAGGGACTGAGGTTTGTAAACAAGCTTTTTTTTTTAATCTACACTTTATTTTGTTAAGATTACTGTATTTGCCTTTTTACGAAGGCAAAGTAATTGTAGTTAATTTATTTAGATGGTTATCTATAGTAGTTGTGAAAGTTTTAGTGTAATGTATCAATATTTTTATTAATTAATATTTTTTAAACATTTACAACAATTTTTTTTGTGTAAAAATGATATCTTAAAGTATTAAATAATTTTAAGTACTAACGTATCTTATTTCTTTGACTTATACATTTAATTAACCAAATTGTAGCTTTTTGTATTATAAATTACTCAATTAAATCGTTAATAAATCGTAGTATAAAACAAATTGAGTTCAATATATTAGTAAAATCTGTTACAGTACTAAATATTCATGCAATTTATACCATATTACTTCAAAGGTTATTCCAAACTTGTGGGCAATTAACAACGATCCAGTCTTATGGAAAAACCCAGAAGTATTTGATCCAATGCGTCATATAAATGAAAGCGGCGAATTTGTTTCGAGCAGGAAAATAATCCCGTTTTCATTGGGTGGTAGAAATTGTCTAGGTGCAACTTTGGCTAAAATGCAAGTATTCCTGTTTATGTCGGAATTTTTCAAAAGTTTAGAGTTAGTCCGAATTCTGAAAAAGTTCCGGATCTGACAGAGTTCCCAGGGTTTATTAACTCTCCTAACCCTTACAACTTTGTGTTTAGTTTAAGATGATTATTTTTAATTTTGTTGCATTTTCTATGTTAGATACTCTATAATACAATAGTATCTATTTTTTATGAGAGTTTTTCTTTGATTTTACACTTTTTGTCGATTTAAGAACTAAATATATTTGTACATGATTTGCATTTTACATTTTATTTCTTATTCACATTTCATTTTTATTTTTAAATACGCGTAAACCAAGAGTCGGCAAGCAGACATATGCTCTGCAACATTTGTTTTAAAATGAAAACTAATTCTGCAAAGGAGCAAATTTATGACTTTTAACATTAAAAGCACATAAATGTGCTCTTTTTTGATTCTGATTTGACATTAATGCTTATTTTATGATGGTTTCATTAAAGTTCGACTTTAAAAAAGCCTAATTTTTTCAGCACATTTTTTAAAGTTTAATTGGCCCACAAAATATTTTTGCAACAAATCTGACCCGCGAAAGATTTTTGAATTAAGACATGGTTCAAGGATGCCGACTCCTGACGTAAAAAACAGTTTTTTTAAACATGTTAGTTACTTAAACGAGCAGAAATAATAGCTTACAGTGTATTTGTATATAAGCTTTTTTGTGTTACTTGAAAAATAAACTTTACTTTACACTTTATCACAAAAGTAATTTTTCATAGTGTTTGTTACGGTTATAAATTTCTTTTTATTTACTTTTGATAGTATGCTTAAACAAATAAAATGTGATAACGAATAAAAAGCAAGTTCCAACAAGCTTATAACAAGCTTAAACAAATAAAAAGCAAGTTATTCAAACACTATGCAAAAAGCTAATGCAGTACAAGCAAGTTCAAGTTTGTTATGTCAAAGTTGAAACTTTTTTTAAGAGAGTTACTGTGCTGCCAATTTTAAGTATTGGACACTATATATTTGATATACATATATATTTATTACAACTCAAACTAATAACTTTAAATGTTATGGTAATCGCTGGCTATGGATCTAAAAGTTTAAAATTATCTATTTTAAAGCAAGCAAGTAATGTATTAAAAAATATATTACATTTTTTTTAATCTTGTAGAATATTTTTAGTTGAATTTATTAAAATAAAAAGTTAAGCTCTTCAAAGTTTTAACGCAAAGTATTTTTACTGGCTTAATAATTTATTTAACTGACTATAATATCGCTTCTTGTTTTAAA
This sequence comes from Thalia democratica, assembly GCF_965202585.1. Taxonomy (NCBI): domain Eukaryota; kingdom Metazoa; phylum Chordata; class Thaliacea; order Salpida; family Salpidae; genus Thalia; species Thalia democratica. The sequence goes on along the minus strand of NC_139173.1, from coordinate 11,964,782 downwards.
ACAAAGAAAAACGCAGTAGTAAAAAATAAAGAGTAAATTTAAAACTAATATAGAGTCATAAGAAAGACTGAGCTAGCTCGACTTTAAATGAAATCTAAATACTAAAAATTTGTATAAATTATACTGAACTAACCTCTAAATAAAATACACTAGTAAATTAAAAACATAAAAGAGCTGATGAAAAAAAAACCTAAATAAATATAAACTAATCAACATGCTATTATTGATCCAGTTTTTAAAATGAACCTATGATATACAAGTTGAAAATGAATTTTTATTCTTTTATAAAACTTTTATAACTTTTATAACAAGTAAAAAACATTTATAAATGCTTGTAAATCTTACAATGTAGGTCAATAACTATGTGCTAGAGTATCTAATACCGTTGATTGTTTAGTGCCTGATAGTTTGAATTGAGCTTTTATCTTTTAGGAAGACTTTTTGTCCTAGATTTAATATGACTATTTATATACTTTAGACTCAAATTATACAGTGTCCTTTCTTTATTACACTAAGCGTGTTTCTGTTTGTTAATGGATTAACACACTTCAACGGAGCTATGAAATAAAGAAAGGATACTATACTGTATAATTTGTTGTTGTTATATATTTCGGTGAACATGCATCGCTAGGATCTTTTGTTAACAAACGCTTAAGATTGTATTTTTGAACGGTTATATTTTAGACTCTTTATTAAAAAAAAATGACAAGTAATCTGTCTAATTAATTGCAACTGAATCACGACCCTGTTTTGAAAGCGATATCACGCTAAATCCTGACTATCAAATCAGATAGATCACCAGTAAAACAAAAAGGTCGGTAGTTACTGTCGTATGCAGTTATAAGTTTTATGTTTTAATCGAGTTAACAAAACAATCAAAAGTTTGAAAAATTTCATTTCTTTTTTTATTAAGATTACAAAATAAATTTACATTTCGTTGTCTTGCCAAATTAATTATTCGAGTTAAAAAAAGAAAGTATACCTTAATTTATTTATAGTATATTTTGAATAACACTTGAAGTTGAAATAGCTTTAGTTATCTAAATAATTAAAAAATTAGCTTTAATTTTGATAAAACTTAAATTCCATATGATATTTCGTTTAATATGCTTAAAATAGTGTTCACTTATTGATTTAATTAGACTAAAATTAAGTTTTTATTGCTAAGTGTACTTAAAAAATTTTTAAGTAAAAATTTATGTGAAAAAATTTGTTGTCAGTACTTAAGAAGACACTTTTTAACCCTAGTGTTTTACTAAGATTTTAATCTTTTATAATCTTACTATACTTTAAACGTTTTTTCGTTAGTACTTTGAAAATTATCGTTACACTATTTGTTATGCCTGTTTTAAATATCATTTCAAAAGAAAGGAATAAGGATTATTGTAAAACTTCCAACTAGAATACATAAAAAGCCTTGTTTGAGAAAGATATAAAGTATTAAAATATATGAATGCAACACAATGAGCTGCTTAAAAACAAATATTAGCTTAAACTTTAGCTTAATTTTTTTATATGTATTGAGTTTAACAAAAAAATAAAACTATGAACTAATTCTACAAACATCTATGCACTTTGACGTATTAATAATACACTATTTGTGCATTGCAAAAAATTTAAAACAACATGAAAATTTCTACAGTATTCTTATGAAGTAGAAAAACAATGGTTTAAAATAGTTTTATAGTATTTTTACTATAAAAGAAAATAAAAAGAACTAATGCTTCCATACTTTCTTACTCTAGTAAAAAACTTTAAGATGACAACTTTTATCTTCAAAAGAGGTTACTTAAATTTTACTATTTTTTGATACAGCATAGTACACAATTCCACTCATTTGTTTTTTAGTGTTAATTTTACCATGTTACTTTTGATTGTTTTGTTTGCGATGTTTTGGTTTTGGCCTTAAGACACCTGACTTCTTAAAACTTTCGGTTAACCTAAGTGAAATTTTTTTTGCCTTAACAAAAAAATTTAATAAATAATTTTGTAGATTAATTATGACTGTAATACTAAATATGCAAGCATATTTTATTTCTAACTTGTTTTAAACACTTTATCTAACTTAAAATAAATATGTTATTAAGTATATTGTATTCTTAAATCGTAATTAAAAAAAAAACAGAAATAATTTTGTTATCTTTAAAAGAAGTAATTCAAATAAAGCGTTTAGTTAAAAAAGTTATAATTTATTAAAGAAACAACTTAAACTTAACTTTAAAATAAAGATAAAGATACACATTTTTCAAAATCTTTAATGTTTAAACGTTGTAGAATTCTTTCAAAAAGTAAATTAAAGTTATTTCAAAAACGTATAGTAACTATAGTGTAAGTATTAATTTTTTCTTTCTATTTAAATCTACCTTAGTAGTTTTAGTTTTTAAGTGTTGTTTTATTGCGGTAAGAATTTTAATGGATACAATTTCATCGGCACTATTTTATGGGTATATTTGCTGCAATCAAATCTGCCCATAGTTTGATGTGATGTCATTAAAATTATGGGTAGTATTGAGATGTTGCTGCAATTAAGTTGCTGCAATCAAATGAAAAATAAAATAGTGGAAAGGCCTTTTATAAATGTTATGGATAGTTTTTGTATGTACGATTTTATAAACAAAAAAAAAAAAAACTTAAGTACACATAAACCAATTGATTGATATATAAATACATTAATGTAATTTTTATATTCTAAACATACAGTAGGAATGGTAAGCCTATTATAATATTATGGATAGTTTTTGTATTTAAGATTTTGTAAACAAAAAATAAAAAATAAAACTTGAACACACATAAACCAATTGTTTGACTTATAAGTACATTAATGTAATTTTTATACTCTAAGCTTACAAAAGGAGTGACTAGGCCTAACATAAGATTATGAATAGTTTTTGTATTTAACATTTTGTAAACAAAAAATAATAAATAAAAGTTGAACACACTAAACCAATTGTTTGATTTATAAGTATATTTATGTAGTTTATATTTAGTAAACTTATAGTAGTAGTTACTTAGCCTATTATGAATATTATAAACTGTTTTTGTCTTTTAATATTTTAAAATTATAAAATAAATAAATACAAAAAACCAATTGTTTGATTTGTAAGTACATTTGTGTAATTTATATTTTTTACAAAAAAAATTAAATTTAGTTAAATATTTGATAATTAACTAGGATGATGTTGACCAATATCGAACAGAAATTAAAATAATCTTCATTTGATTCGGGCTCTAGTCCAGTCTAAACTAAACCATGTTTTTAAAATGTGCTGTTAACAAAGTAAGTACTTTGATAAGGTACGCACTTTAAGAAGTATATATCCGCGTAAGGTACGTACCTGCATAAGGTACACCTTAAATTTTTAAGTATACATTTATCTATTATATTCAAAGGTTTTCTATAACAAGTACACAACCCCGTTAGGTACACCAAAAAAAGTCCCCAGCTCCAGAGTTTTTAATGGGAATTAAATCTGTAGGCAATCCAAGTTGCAATTTTAAGGCTGTTTCATCAACTTTATGATTTTCATCAAAGTGTATACTTTGTCTTAACTCACTAAGTAGCCTCAAACTTAACCTGGGAAATTCACAAAAACAAGTTTTGTAAACTCATTTTCTGGTAAATTTTTCAATTTACTAATTAATGAAAAAACTTCTTGTCATAGCTTTTAAAAAAGAAACCCTTTAAAAAATTATACCAAACAAAGTTAGTAAATGATCATATTCTGTAGACTTTAAACTAAGGCATAAGTTGCTTCATACTGTTTTACAAAATTCAAATTAGTTTTTGATATATAACAGGTCAAAAGTAGAAACAAAAAAGTATGGTAGAATACAATTAAGAAACTCAAATCATTAAGCAACTAAGTTCACCGTGCAAGTACAAAAACCACATAATCTAACTGTGTAATAACTGTTACCAAAATAAAATTAGTATATCATAAAAATCATTTAATAAGCATTATAACAAATATTTTAAGCTAAAAAGACCAACTTAACAACTGTTTTACTTTATATTTTTTTATTTTTTTTATTTAAAAACAATTAAGCTATGAAAAATTATGTTATCTAGTCCCCTATTTCGCTGCTGACACTTTTATTTCTTTTGAATGTTTTATATTGTAAAAAAAGAACAAAATATTACATAAAATACGAAATATACAAATTGTGAAAATTATATTTTATTGTTTAAAAAGTTTTAAAGTAGAATATCATTTTTTATTTTAACACTTAGAAATAAAAATTGGCAATATTTAAAAAAAAACAGAAATATTATTAATAAATTTTTATGACAAATTTAAACTTATAAAAAAGTGACACACTAAACTTTCAATTGATCTGGCTATTGTAGAAAAACTAGCATTCATAAACTTGACTATAAACAATTTTTTAAAACTTAATTTAGTAATTAACACTTAAACAAACTTATGTAATACTTTCAATGTTTTGTTTAAGCCAGTATTGTTTATATTGCATAAACATAAACTTGAGTTCAATATTTTAGAAGCCTAGACAATTTTTGTTGTTTCTTTACAAATTTAAAGTACAAAAACTTCCTTTAATTGCAGCAACTTAACTGCAGCAACATATAAATGACTATACATCATACTATATACAGAATTGATTGCAGCAAAACTATCCATAAAATAGTACCCATAAAAATACCGACCCGCCCGGTGGATCTGTACGCTTCAAAGCACACTTTGTGGACCAATCAGAATTATTGTAAGCTATTTCAATTGATCCGTCATCATTTAACTTTAATTACAAGTATGTCTTTCAAAGCTACTTTTTGATCTTGTGATAGTTTTTTTTTCCTATTTTTACTCTAATGTAAATTGTTGTATACATAATACAAACTATTGTTTGCAATTAAGGCTATAGTTCTTTTAAGAAAAATTTATAGAATATCATGTCAATATTTAATACATGCAGTGATATTCACGCGTACTTTTTATTCATAATTTTTGATAAAATATTTTAACTTCAACTTTTTCTTGCAGCTGTGAAATTAAACTTCATGTTTTTCCTTGGACTACAGCCTAAAATTTCACAACAATATTTCACAAAAATAATAGTCGTCAGCATTTTTCAGAAATTCTTTCTACTTTGTTCCGGAGGTGCCGTATCACAGCCGATTACAAAATTCAGACGTGATTGCTCGGATTATTCTAAAAAGGGATATTTCCACTATCATAAAAATGTAATTAAGCTATAAAAACAATTCCAAGTTTTCTACAACTATCTGTTTAAACATTTAATTGTAAAATAACGCTGGACATTTTATTGTAAACTAAGTTAGGCGCTTAAAATACTTATACCTTTTATTTTGTTAGCTTCATGGAGGTATGTTTTTGAAATAAAATGTAATACTTACTATTATAGTTTACCAAGTACTATTAACAAGACTATAGATACTACATAAACTATTTTATTCCTTTTTCATCTTGATGGCCTCTAAAGTCTTCTTCCGGACACAGTTGTAATTTCTCCAGAAACAGCAGCAATGACAAAACTGCCGATTTCGAACACATGTATCTTAACTAATGTTGGATGCCAATTTTACTACATCTAAAAATAGACTACTTGAGCTTAAAAAACAGTATTTTAGACCAAATATAATCTAACCGTATGTTTTAAATTAATAGAATAGTTTAGCAAGGTACTTATAAGTGTAAATACTACAAACAACAGCTGATACAAATAAGTTAGATCAGATGTGTATGTCTATCAATTAAAAATTATGTAACGAAATTAAATATATAAGTTATAATATTAACTTAAACAAAAATTGGTAAATAGGTTACTTATTAATATTACCAACGAAAACAAAGGTAATATTTTTTTGTAGACGGGTCTGTTTTGCACTAAGTCATTTTCACGAAACGTAATTTTTTCACGGGTGTTAGTTTTGCACAACTCGAAGCTTTTGCACGAGTCGTCACTTTTGTCTGAATTCAGTTTTGTTTAATTGATATAACATTAACTTAACAAATATAATTATGAAAAATTACAGTTAAACTAAATTTTTAATAAAACTAAAGTACAGTTATTTAAAATATAAGCATATTAGTGTGAAACAACTTTATATGAAATAAACTAAGCATAATATATAATTATAACAAACTTATTTAAATTTAAACAAAAATTACCTAGGTGTAAGTTTAAAATAAAAATAATCAAAGATAACAGAATTAACTGAATTGTTTATTGAACGACAAAAAATATGCTCAAAAAGTTTGATCCTAGGACCTGGTGCATGAAAAATCCTTTTAGTTATCGAGTCGTACACCAGAACAGTTTAATGTCATGCCCAGGACTTAAAAGTAATTAAAACAAGACTTAGTTGAAATTTATTAGACAACTAACAAAAGTACCTATTGTCTGGTAAAGAACTTACAAATTATATTACTAGCCTTTTAAGAATAACTTATAATTCAATACTCATTAATTATCTACTACCAGGTTCAATTTTCTACACTGTGCTTTTCACTGTTTAACTCAAAGTCTTTTTTAAAAAGACTGTATGATGAAATTGTAAGTTATCATGAAATTTAACTGTTGGCATTAAAAGCAATACAACTTTATTTAGATATTTTACTTTTAATTTAACAAAAAGTACTAAATCATATTTAAAATTTATAATAGCCAAATAGTGAAGATTATCACTTATAAAAATAACAAAAAAAGATTAAAAAGTCTAATATTAACATGATTTTTCTAAATACTTGCTTATTTCGTTTTTAAACAAGTGTTCAACAAGTCTTTAGAACAAGGTTAATTTTTGAGCTATTTTTTTAAGTTCATTGAAGTAGCATGTATAAGATATGTTAGTTTAATCAAATTAACCCTGTTATAGTATAAATAAGCAAACAGTGTTGTTTTTATTGAATTTTTAAAAAAGAAATTTTTTTTGAATTAACAGAAAATTCAATTATCGACATTTGGGTAATTGAAGTAAAAAGATTTAAGTTTCATATCAATAGGTAACCTCTTGAACCGTGTTTTAGTGGGTTTCTGTATTTTACTTTATATTTTGAAATTAAGTTATTTTTAAATAGACTTTTGTTAGGGTATTTAGATACCTTTAACAAACTACTATTTAAAATTGTTTGTAAAAAAGTCTTCGTGTATATATTTTTTATTTTGGTGAATGTTTTAACAAGTAATATTATTCAAAATTAGAACACAAACTAGCTTGAAGTCATATATGTAATTTTTTTTATAAAGCGAGTATTTAGTAAAAATACTCAACTGTAATATTATCATTATTAGTCGTTTAGGTCTCCTTTAAATTAAATTTGGGTTTAAAAAAGAACAGTAGTGTTGGTAATCGGACCTGGTTTTAAACTAATAACTAATGTCAAATTTAAAATATAAAAGTTTGTCCGAAAACATAAGCTACAAGTTTTTTGAAAAATTTCTTTAAATCGTCCTAGAAAACATTCTTATTTATAAATAGTTTTAAATCACATATTGTTTTGCTTGTTCAATAAGCTATAACTTATTATATAATTAATTTAAGCATACATTTTAAAGTATATTTAACTTAATCTAGAGTTATTCAATTGCAAATATATTTCAATTTTTTGTACAACTTTAATTTAGATTAACTTTTAGTTAAATTACTGAAATTGTAATCAAGTTTACTAAAATTTTGTTTTATTTTACTTAAACAAAGTTATCCAAAATTGATGCCTTTCGAAAAGAATTACTTGTACAAAATCGACGACTCGTGCAAAATTAAAGACGCGCAAAAATGTCAATTCGTGCAAAACTGATTCTTGCAAATTAGTTCGCGTGCATTTCTTACTCCTAACCCTAACTTTAAGCTGCATTAAATATTAAAACAAGCATGTTTGGTTAGATTGCATTGGCGGTTCATCGTTACTATATCTGCCTAATTAGTCTTAAGATAAAATGAAACCAGGTCGCCTAACGTGGGTTGTTGATGTTCGTGCGGTTGAGTTTAGTGCACATTTAAAACTAAATATATGTGAGTAAACTGGTTGTTATAACAATTAACTTGCTTTATTTTTATTTTAAATAAGTAACACTTCAAAATTTAAAGCTTTTTATTTAATACTACAAAACAAAAGTAAATAATTTTTATTCAGTTTCTACACGTTACTTTATTAAACTCAACCTTAAATTCAGCAGTTGTAAATATCTAACATGAATTTGATTAGAACTAAATTTATAAAAGTGGTTGATAAAACCTTTTAAGTTGCAAATAGTATTTAAACAAAGGGAAAACTGTATATAAAATATAATAAATTACAACACTATTTTTAAATTTAAATGGTTTTAAAAACTTTACAGAGATGCTTTGCTATTTAAAGTTTTTTAAAACTTCATTTAAAAAATTAAAAATCCGGCCAAGTTTTGAAATAATATTATAAAGAAAAATAGTAATAGGCAAATCAAAATAGTAGTTGCAATGGTAAAATAACAACATCAACAACTTAATTTCTTATTATATATAATTTGTGCTCTTTTTACTTATGTTTGATACAAAAACTAAATGCTTTATAAATTATCAACTAAAAAAAGTCGTTTATTTTTATTATTTATTGTTACAATAAAAAGGATTGCTTTACAACAACTTCCTGTAATTAGTAGCAACTAAAAATAAAAATCAATAACAAAAAGTAAAAAAAATTGAGTTTACAACCATGAGTACACGAATTTAACTTTAATGAGTTTGTTTTTCAGAAAACCTATAAGAAATTATAATTTTTTTTTAACTAAAATATTTTAATTACAACACTTTTTTCAGATACTTTCATGCTAACCATTTAAATAAAATAACTGTCTTCCATTTTATATAAATAACCTTTTAAAGACTTGTTTTTTCAAAATCAACTATTTTTATCGCAAAATTTAAAACTTTAATGTATTCAATAGAATGATGAAAAAGTACTTCAATAAACTTTGGAACTGTGTTACTAGTTTAATAAAGAGAAACATACGCAGCTTAATAGAAATTTTAAAACTAAAGTGTTTGTATAAATTAAATCACTCGCAAAACATAATATTGTATTTAAAAAATTATTTATACATATAGACATTTTATTATCTAGTCTATATTGCTACTCTCTAGCTGGTCCTAATTGATAGTAAATCATCATTTTTGAATTATGTTTAACACTTTATGGATAGATTTATATTCTAGTAGTACTAAATGTCAAGGTAACGTTATGGGTTTAAAACTTCTTTTCGATATTCTAATTGTATAAACAACAAAAATTTAGAAAACTTTGATTGCTAATAAAAATATTTATGTAGAAGATTGATTACCAAACTGGTAAAAGGACTGAGCACAGCATATAATAAAATAAAAGTTTTGTACATTATTCGATATATACTTATACAAAAAATATCTTTATGATTTTGTTTTTAATGTGAAAAGTATGCTAGATCTCTTTAAAAACTCATAAAACTAAATATTTTTTTAGTTGTTTAATAGATTTTTGGTATAAGTATACTTTTTGAGATCAAATGATACAGAACCTATTTTGGTAATATTGCACAATACAATTACTTTCTTACATACAATAAAATTTAAAACGATTATTAAACAGTTATGTATTTTAATTATATTTTCATAAAAAATATTTTCTAGTCTTATGTATCAATAAATAACAATTCAAGTTTTAGTCAAATCTCTGGTAGAAGTGACTCGGAAAACTTCTGGAAGGTTCGATCTTATGGCATCAAACGTTTTTTCTGGTATTCCCGGCGGCAACACAAAATTGATATTTCTGGAAATTCCCCCGTCCCACGACGCCATTTCAATCATGAATCCTGTGAAAATAAGTTCTGTTTAATCTTTAAAAAACTTTGCTTTAAAAGCGTCTTATTGTGGCTTATAACAAGCGAAAGCAAATACGAAAACTAAATTTTAAAAAGTCTGTTTTTTAATATCAAGTGTTATTAATCTTAAGGATATATCATCAAGTTTTTGAATTATATATTTGCTTACATAATTTAAAAAAAAATTTTTAGAAAAAATAACATTTCTTTAACTTACTTGTTTAAGGAAGCAATGTATACTTAAAAACATACTTAAACATAATCTAAATTATAATAGCATTATAAAGTATTCCATTCAAATAAGAAAATTATTTTACAGTTCAAAAAAAAAACATTATAGGAGAGTACATAAGAAACAAAGTATATAGAAAAAACTATTAGAAACAGCAGGGTTGCCACGGATCAAGCTGAAAAAAAAAACTCTGACTGTTCTAAAGCAACTCCTAAATATAACCAAAAACTTGAAAATAAACAGATAAAAGGTTAAAAAAAAGTTCCTTTGCTAGATTCAATCATTTAAGAATCTAAATTCAGTTTTTAGTGTTAATAACCTTTCTTAATAAGAGCACCTTTACTGCTATGCGATACCAAATTATATTTGACAAACCGTTTTATGTTTAAGTGAAAATTCAGAACGAGACGCGTGCAAATACTGATGCAATTTATGTAGAAATTAGATAAGGAGAAAATAAAGTAACAGTTAAGAAAAAAACACCTGATGTAACATTTCATAATCTATGTTCAGATATATAAAGACACTAAGTTTAAGCAGAGACAATCATTCTAGCCAAGACCTAGCTGCTGCTAACATGAAGTTTTCAGAAATGGACATTTATATTGTTAATCAGTATTATGTAGTGAATTTTGTGATTTAAATTTAATATAGTAGATTTTTGTTTTAGTTTAAATATCATATTTCTTAAATACATACGATTAGATTCTAATTAAAGTGTTTTCTAAAGTACAAAACTTTTTTGTTATTGTTTTTGCACTATTATTGTTTGCATGGTTCTTTTTATTGTTAGATTGTGTACTAGTTCTTAAATATAAAATATAACCAATAATTATCATGTCTAGTTTTTATAGAGTAGAATGTAAGTAGCTTTCAGTATCATTAGTATTATTTAGGTTTCAAAACTATTTATAGCTAATAGTTAGGATTTGAAGTATAATATATGCACAATACCTATCTTATCTTAAGTGATCTACAACTTATGTTGGGTAAAATTGTATTAAAAATTTTTTTTTTCAATAAGCTTCCATTTTTTCCTAACTTTTGTCTTTTTTTTTCGTTTTTCCTGGCGTTTCCTGACTTTGTGGCAACCCTGAAGCCATCTTAAATTAAAACAAAGAAATATATAATTTAATAGTTCAATAAAATGTAATATTTTGTATGTAATGTTTAAAAAAAAAACCTTTCATCCACTTCATGACCAGCTCCGCTCTCCTCACCGCCCACTGGTGGTACTCTGTGACGTCACTATCGCCTATGTCATCGTTGATGAGTAGAAGTGGAACGGCCAGTGACGTCACCTCGTGCTCGGAAGCGATGCGTAGCGCGTACCTGATTTGCTGGTACACCTGATGACGCGACGTGACGCGCTTGTTGCTATGGTGATGCTTGAACGTGACGTCAGTTTGGTCGGTGACGACGTGGAAGATAAGGTGACATTTTGACAGGTTGGAATGTCGCGTGATGAAAATGTCACCCTCGTCGAAATTAGACGTCGAAGCTTGTCCGTTGCTTGATTGGCTGAATAAGGTTATTTTTATGCTTGGTTATTCGGTACATTGAAGGGCAAATTTTGTAAAGCTTTAATTTTTACTGGGAAATATGATTGTAAAAAGTTATTTTGAAAATTAAATTCCACATTAATCTAGTTTAAGGTGACTGTTTAAAGAATAGATTTTAAGACTTAAGTTAAAAATTTATCACATGCTGTAAGTATGTTAATTGTTTTAAAATTATTCAAGGCCAGGGTTTCTAAAAAAGCATCATACATTACAATTGTAGTTTTTATAAAATTTACACTTTACATATAATATGAAGTTTATAGAAAAGTAAGACAAACATGGTAACATATCATAGTTCTTTTGAGGTAGCTTACTCCGATTTGAAACTTTAAAAACTTAATAAAACAAAACTAAAATTTATTTTTATGAATTATATATTATATAATTAAACACTTAAACTAAGATAATAAGTATATCAGTATCCAGTTTTTAGTATCAACGTTTAATTTTTATGTACATTTTTAGTACAAAATGAAAAATTATAGCATTTTTTAAGTACGTTAATGTCATAAATTTAAATAAAAAAATACATACGCGCTTTTATTGAAAAATTTAAAATATTTTTTAACCTAAAGAGTAAAATCTGATAGGTATGAGTTTTTTTAAATTATTATAATTGTTTTCTTTTCATTCAAGCTTTTGTTTTTGTAATTACATAGCTTTTATTTTTTAAATCATATACGTTTTTTTTAAACAGCTTTATTAAAATAATTTACCTTACATTAAAAAGATACGTATTTTGTAATTCAAGTATACTAAGCTGACATTCACTAAATACAATAAACTATACAGATTATTAAACCAGTTATAATTTTTTAAATTAAGATAATTTTATGATATTTAATCAAGACAATTTCTTACTTCACAGAATGCAGTTGATCTTTTTTTAAGTTTGTTATACGATCTTTTACAGTACCAACTTGCTTGTCAAAACTATCAAAATGCAACTCTTCTATTTGATTACAAATTGTTCTTAATTCTGTAATTTAAAACATAAAAATGTTGAAACTGTATAGAAGTTTATTGAATAAAAAAACTAAATCAGCAATCAGATTTTATGTTTACTCAAGTTAATATCATCTACTTCACATAGTTTAAACTATTATATGTTTTGATTTTTTGAAAACAATATACAAAGATCTCAACTTCTAGAGGAAAATTTGTATAATTTATTCTTTCAAGACTTTAAATAGTACACTAAGTTTCGGTCAAAGACCTCGTCAGTACTTATAATAAAATCTTACTCAAATAGAAATTATTTCTATATGAACAAAATATTATTAAAGCTATTAGTTCTACTTGAATAAGATTTTATTATAAGTACTGACGAGGTCTGTGACCGAAATTTAGTTTACTAATTAAGGTCTTGAAAGAATAGATTATATAGTTTAAATTATGTTAAACATCTTTTAATAATATTACCACAACACTTTTGCTTATACGTAGCCTTAATAATATCAGCAAAAATATTTTCTTACAAACTTTTTAAAATTCTTTATCAAAAATCAAATACTTTAATAAAAAACTAAACGTTTGCATACCAGAATAAAATCCAAGCTGATCATCGGTGATTAAAATGACTGCTGATAATTTTTCGGAATACAACGTCATAACTGTTTGTGTCTGCTGTGCTTCCATCTCCCTAGTTTTGAAATAAATGCTTTACTACTTTATTATAACTAGACCGACATTACTGTGCTTGACTTTAGAAAAGTTAGTTAGTGTATTGCTAGTAAAATACGCTTAACTTTAATTAATTGTTGAAATGAGGTGGTACTTTGTATAACTTTATATGTTATCAAAAATATACTTTTGTTTTATATCACATTTTACAAACTTTCTATGCAAAAAATGCTATACAAAAGTTTTGATAAAACACTTGTTTTACAAACTTACTAGTTCAAAATATGTACACTCAATTAAAACATTAAATAATCAAAATCAATAAGCTGCTCACTTTTTGTCAGTAAATCTGCAATAGTTCAGCAAATCAGTGGCGTGAAGGCGAATGTTGTGCATTATTTTCAGCTGGTTGCCCAGGTTCACCGTGAAACTTTCCTCCAGTTCTTTCTTCGGTGACAAGTTGTCGACCGAAGGCGAGTTGGCAACAGGGGCTTGTAGCGGATTTGATTTCAAGAAATCTTCGGAAGAAGAGATGTAGGAATTTATTTTTGCACTGAAAAATAAATTCAAAAGTATTTTAAAACACAAATATTAGATTTAAGTCAGAGTTTCTATACAGATGTTTACTTTTAGCTGAAAATTATAACATTTTAATGAATAAGCACTAATAGGAAATTTTGATAAGGCATTAATATCCTAAGGGAAGATGTAAATATTTTTTTGGAATTTGACCTTATTTTGTAGAGCTTTAATTAAGCTAAAAGTTGCTTATTACAACTTTTTAATATTTATTCAAATGAATTTTTGAGATATACAAAACTAAAAATATAGTGTAAGCATTACCTGCTTGTTCCGAGAGACTTAAAAAAAGAAAAGAGTTTTTACTATAGGTTAACACTATATAAAGCCGAGCGCGGCTCGAAAGGGCAGTTTTTTGCAGTTTTTGCAATTTTCGAATATTCTTGAGTAGAATGTTAAAACTTTCTTCGTAGTTAAGCGTCGCAGCTTTTTGTTTAAAGCGAGTGCGCTTTGCATTTGCAGGTTCATTCTCTTTTCGTTTCGGCTAGCTATCATTGTTGGTAAGCATAGCTACAATTAAAGCAAACGCTCTTTTGTTTTAGCAGGCACTTTTTAGACTCTCAGTGAACCAGCTTTCACTATTTTTTGTTTGAATCGCATATTGTTTGACTTTGTAACAAACTGAATCTCAAAAGCGTATACCAGAACGTGTTTGAGTCTAGTTGTGAACGTCACCTAGATTGTATTTTAGCGAATATATACGTTCAGCTTTCGTTGCTTTTTAGCGACTGTTGCTCAGCGTTGCACTTATTTTGTAGTCCACTGACTTTAATAAACACCGCTGAGAAACGAAAGCTAATGTAATTAATTACACTTTCCAGCTTTCATTGATCGCTACAACCGTTTTTTTTTTGAGCTGTTACACTTCGATCGTAAATTATTTTCCTGTAATAATCGCCTAAAAACTTAAACAAACGTAATTTATTACACTTTCCAGCTTACGTAGTTCGTTACAACCGTTTTTTGAGCTCTACACTTCTACAGTGAATTATATTCTTGTAAGAATCGCCGAAAAACGGAAGCAAGTGTATATTCAACCTGTATCGATTTCCAGCTTTCGTTGTTTTTTAACAACCGTTTATGAAGTAGAAACTTCTATTGTAGTTCAAACTTTTAGACGTTTCATACGCTTCAAGTCCTAGCTTGGCTCTGACTTCAGTGAGAATTGCTGAGGACTGTAAACAAACGCTAACACATTTAATAAAAGTTGCCTTGCAAACAAACCTTCGAGCTCTGACTTACAAGTGTGTGAGTGTTATTTTTTATCGCTTGTTGTTTAGCATTGTAAAATAAATTTAGAATGCAGAACCTATACTATCAGTACTAACAATAGAAAGTAGTTAAGTAAGTGTAACATTAATCGAAATAGTGTATATTATTTTGTTCTCTATTAGAATTATATAGTGAAGTATACGTCGAAATCACTAAGATTAAATTAAAGATCTATTTTCTAGTCTATATTAAGATTATATATTAAGTAAATATTAGAATCATCATAGAATAAGTTAGAATGACAATAATAGAGTCAGAGGATTATAGTAGATTAACAAAAATCACTAAAAATGCACCTTCTTTTCCGTATTTTTGAAATAGAAACCTTTAAAATTTAGAAAATAATCCTTGCAAAATAAATAAAATCTATTTTGTTAATTAATTTTTAAAAATACCTTACGAAAGCTTTATAGAAAAATTACAAAAATCATTTCCCAAAAATATGAGGGTTTTATCTTAAAAAAAAAAGAAGGATATAGATTTTTAGTAATTTATATTTTTTCACCATTTTAGTTTTATTTTCCCGCAAAGAACCTTTTGTACACCCTCACTTCAACCCGCTATATCTCAAAAGTTAATTCAGGTATTTAAACAAATTAAAAAAGCAACTTGTAGCTTAGATACAGTACTACAAAATAAGAATAAATTGGTAAACTTATCTTTATAGCTTCACTAACTTAATAACTAGAAAGATTTTACCTAAACTATGCTAGAAACGTCAGGTGAAATTTGACGTACTATCTGTCTAAAACTGACAAAAAAAATATTTGAATTATTTTTTGTAATTAATGAGCTCTGTAATCGAAGAGCTGCATGAAATTAAGTTTTTATTAAATTACAAATCAACTATTTTAGGATACGTACTTGTAACTAAATAAACAATTATAAAAACATTAAAGGCTCAAACTACTTTGATCAGCATTGTAAAATTAGCATAAAAATAGTATCTCTTATATAAATTTAATGTAAATTACTTTAAATAGATGTAAAACTTTTGTCTAAAACTACTCAGACTACAGCAAATAAAGAGAAAATGCTTAGTTTTAACAAACTCTAATTTTAATTTTTTTAAGAATATATAAAAAAGCTTTGATTAGTAACCATTTTGTAAACCAGCAATACATAAATAACAATTATAATATAAAATGATAAAGTATAAGTAAATAAAAATGCAACAGTAAGTAGATAAAGTCTCATAATATTTTTTCTTAACTCACAAAGAAACACTGTCAGGAGGAATTTCATCATTATTTGCTTTCATTTCAGCAGCTAACTGAATAATTACTTTTCTGAAATTGTTTCTTTTTTCTTCACTCATGCTCTCATAAGTTTGTTTGAATTCAGTTTGGAGTTTCTAATAATGAAAAATTGTGTGAATATATATAAAAAGTTATAGTAAATAAACTAGTACTGAATTTGAATGGTGTAAATTAAAAGACAGTTACGAAAATAAGTACAGGCTAAGTTTAATTAGCCTCCTAAATCTTAAAAGTTATTTAGACACAAATATTTTAAGCACTAAAAATTGGAACAATTTCATGCAAGCAAGTAATAAATTAATTACAGATTTGCCTTTCTTAAAGGCAAATTAGCCAGTCTGAGTGAACGAAAAATTCCGCGTTTCAGCAAGCAACGTTTCAGAGTTTATGTGAAAAAAAATTAATATGATTCGGTAAATGAAAAAATACTGCTAATAAAGCTTGAAAATCTAAAAATTCGTAAATAATAACAAAAAAACTCAATAAAAACAGAATTTTTAAGGAGAAACACTATACTAAATCAAAAAACTAGCCTGAGATTTCCAAAAAAACAATCAAACAAGCCTGATTTTTTTCATAAAAGATCAAACTAATCTGAGTTATCCTGAGTAGCTTAGGTGAGTGGCAACCATGACTTTAAAAGCTCTAAAATTAAATAAACTTTTTCAAAAATAAACTTTTTTAGGACACAAGTTAGGCTAATGATAGATTTAAAACTTTAATTCAGTTATCTTAAAACCTCATTTACCAAGGATTTGTCTGCATGTTAATAAAAATATAAAAAATAAAATTTCTATGCCTTTGAAAACAAGAAAAGTTTTACCTTTTAGATTTTGCACTTTTTATTTTTTTTAAACATCCCAGTTAAAAACTAGAAAAACTTATCTTAAACATTTTGAGTAAGTAGATGAACAAACATTTTAAATAAGTCAAAATATAGTGTTTTTGGCTTCTTATATTATTTAGTTATTATTTAAACTTTAATAAATCTTTTTTAAGTTAATAAACTATTACAACTTAAAGTACTTCACTGTCTTAACTTATGGATTCAGTAATTAAGAAAATACAGAAAAATATACAGGGACTAAGTTAAGACAGAGAAACGCCATTCGTTTTAATAAACTAGGTTTTAATTCTTTTTAATGATCTTGTTACGTTGGGATCAATTTTAAGGAAAACACTTAAAAATATACAATTTAAACAGCACTTTGCTTGTTGTAATAGCCAAAAACATTAAAATATGATTACTTTTGAAATTGCCAGATTTATTTCTAAACTCTTAAAAATGATATAAAAAACATAAATAGTCTTATTTATAAGTTTCAAAAGGAATCCATTATAAATGTGAAGATTTTACAAAAAAAAAGGAGTCAAAAATGTTTATCGAAAAACATCAATCACAGAGACCACTAAAAAACTACTGGAATTAGAAGTAAACAGGGTTGCCAAAGGTTTTTTGTGAATTTCTACCAAGTTTTCTAAATTTCTTCTAGGTTTAAAACATAAATAAGCTTTTTAGTCCATTTTTACTATAGAATTAAACTTAAATTAAAAAAGTTGTCTTAAATAGTATAACAATATTGAAAATATACTGTAAAGCTATTTTACGTGTATACTAATGAAGAAATGATATAAAAGAATTTTAACTGTATGATAGATTTTTAAAATCTAATTGAAATTTTGTTATTTACATACTAAAATAGTAAAACTGAGTTTTCATTAAAAAGTCTCGAAACAATTAAATAAATAAACAAAAATATTTTGAAATTTCAGGTTTTTCTATGTTTCTTTTTGCCTAAATTGTCAAATTCCAGGTTTTTCCAGTGTTCTACGTTTTTAAGAAACCCTGAAGTAAAACATTAAGGTTACTTAAAGTGCAGATAAATTGAAAATAATTTTAAGTTAAAGACTTTGTTTAGCACAAAAGGATAATGAAATTCAAGAACATAATCTAAACCATTCTACTAATTTTTATACTTTATCTATTACAATTAAAACTTAAATTTTTTCATCTAAAACTTTACCAAAGTTTATAAAAATTTGAAGTAAATATTGTGATAAGCAATATTTACGTCTGTAAAACTTCTCTAATTTATAATCTACAAGAATATTTTTTATTGACAATAATCATTTATTAAAGGCTAGATCTAAAAAATCTAGTAACTCTTACCATTCACATATTTTACACAGAATTAAAAAAAACTGTAATGTTAACAAAGCAACTTAAAAAACTATTAGCAATATAAAAGACTTTTAAGACTTTAAGTAATTTATTTATTATTTGTCTAACCTCTTTTAAAACTAAACACAACATAACTTTTTTAAATTATTTTATAGTTTTATCAAATTCATAGCAGTAACTAGACAATTAAAAAATAAGTATAAAACAAAAATAAAGCCAAAAAAAAAACATAATAAGCCCTACCTCTATTTCAGTAACATGCCGCGAACTGATAGTTACAATGTCTTTTTGGGTGTAGGCAAATCCAACATTTTCACATACATGCGCCATTTCATTTTGCTGGCGTTGTTGAAGTGTGTTCATTTTCATATCGTTGATGTTTATTATCTTGAATGACAAATTTATAAAGTAAACTAACAGTTATATATTTTCAAACTTAACTGTCTAAACTCATATAAAAAAAAAAAAAAAACATTTATAAAACATTGTATGTATGAAATTTAAGAATTTTCCTAATTCAGCTACTAATCAAATTACCCTTGATATGACTTTTTGAAATACTTGTTCTACTTGTAGCAGTGAAATCATGGCAGACGAATGAATGAGATAGTGATAACATTGAGCAAATTCTTTCTTTTCACAATATTTTGCTGTTGCAAATTTCATCCAACACTGAAAGTTTTATAATAATAAAATAAATAAAATAAATTTGCATAATAAAAACATTAACTCATTATTTTAATTATTTATAGTTACTGTTTATCTACTAGTCCATCTTCTCTTTAAATTAAAACAAGCTCTATTCAATTCTAATTCTTAATCAATGAATACCAACAACTATAATGTAAGTAATTTTTTAAAGAAAATCAAGTTTCAATTATTATTCAAAAACTTAACTTAAAAACGTAACTTAAAAAAAAATTATTACTTTAACTAAATTACTTGAGTTATTATAAAACTCAATTGATTAAATTGTAACTGATGAATTACCTTTGGTTTATTTGTTTTTTTTAAATTACTTACTGCATAAGAAATAAAACAAAGTTAGATTAGTAGGTCTTTTTAAAACCTATCAATATTTAAATAAAAAACAGACAGTTTGTTGTATCTAAATTTTTTTTTAAGTTATCAAATTTAAATAAAATATTACAAGTCATGAATTACATAATTATTAATAACTAATATAAAAATAGAGTTTTTAAACTTTTTTGTATTTGTCAGAAACATTTAAGGAAATATTTCCAGATTTTACAGAACAACTTTTTAGATAATCTAAGAGAGTAGAAGCATTACTGTTTTCTTCTTGTTTTCTTTTATTTTCAGTGAACTCTTTTATTTTCTCCGTCATACCTTAATAAAATATAAAAAAGTTAACAAAAGTTGAAAATGAAATTAAAAACTATTAAGTTTGAAAAGTTTCTTTACTTTAAAGGGGAAAATTTTTCTTAATAATTTTGTATTTTAAGTTAAGTATTTAATATCTTATTAGATATTAAAATTTGTAAAATATAAAGAAGTTCACATTTTGTTAGTGATTATATTACCACTAACAAAACTATTATTATGAATTTAACTTTTATCTTATTTCTCAAGTTTTAATTTTAGTCTTCTAATATAAAACTCCTATCATTTGCAAAAATAATATTTAATTTAAGTTAAGATATATTATTTTACACTTGATCATATTTAAATTATCTTTTGCTACCATAAACTTTGAAAAAACATTAGGTTTCAATACTGAACACAACTTTTATTTACATGACCACAATGCCTGCTTAATTTATGTTCTTACAGTATTTACATTCTATCATCTACTTTATGTATAAAACTAATAAGGTTCTACACAATTTACAAGAATAGTTTCTATTTGACTGCAAATATTCACAGACAAATGTTAACCTGTTTTTAAAGCAGAGTTTTTTAAATAAAACTTTGCTATATCAAGTAGTTTTAAAACTTATATTTTTTATATTTTACTTGTCAAGACTAGATGCATTACAAAAGTAAGAAACCAATGACAACCAAAAAACTTTCAAAAGAATAAATAATGTACTACATTTTATTTTTTAATATAAATAATTTAAAAATGTTAATATTTTATTTTTAAATATTTCACAAATTTTCAAAACACTTATTTCTTAATAAGTAACAAACCTTGAGTGACAAAACTAGGTATATCATGGTGTCTACTGACTCGTGATGCTAGTTCTTCTGCAGACTCTTTACTGTACAATTGAACTGGTATTTTAAGCTCATATTCAGGATAGCTTGAATCTTTGTAGTTTAACTCAAAAATTTTATCTTTCTTTAAATCCTTCAAATCCAGTGCTTTCATTGCTTTTATTTTAAATTAGTCAGATTCTAAAAGGTTAACACTATACTTAAAATTGCTCTTTTTAGTTTTTTTAAGTAGTTATTCCTATTTAAAAACTCAAATTAGCAGATTACGTCATAAATTTTAATCTAATTCACCCTTTATAAATGTACTTAGTTATCTTTATAGCATAAACAAAGTATAAATTATTCTATAGTAATGAATTTTTGTAACAGAAAATGGTATACATTTTAGTTCTAAATAATTTATGGCAAAATATCATGAAATGATTTAAGTTTGTAAACATTTTATTACATAAATTACCTCATGCCAAGCTATTAATCTATTCTGGACATGACTTTAAACTGTATCCTGGTGTATGACTTGATAACCAAAAGGTTTTTTGTACACCAGGTCCTTAGACCAAATATTTGAGCGATTTTTGTTTTTATTCAATAAACACTAATATAAAGGTTATTAAGTAAGTGATAATTCAAATGTTATTAGTTTTATAAAGTCAAAATACATAGAAGATTTCCACAGTAGTCTGTATGGTCTCTTAAGGACCATCCTAGCAAGTCAGGGGAATATGCTGCAAAGGGGTGTGAGGAAGGCAGCTATAATAAGTAAAAGAGCAGAATGGGATACTTATATATGTTTCACAAAAAATTTAAAACTTACACTAAGTGTTCTGAGGTTCGATGTATTGAATAAAGAAAAAAAATCTTAGGCATAATTTAGAGTAAATTTAAATGTTACACTAGATATTCTTGAGTCTATAATAAGAAAGAGTAATAATTTTAAAATTTTCAAAAAATAAACTTTTATAAAAATGGGTTAAGGAAACCAAGATCTAAACTGATTTTAATGTAAAAATTACTATGTTAGTTCTAAGAATATTGAAGAACTAGTTGCAAGCGTAAAAAATTATTTATTATTAAATTATTATCACACTAATAATTACCAGATACATGTAAGAGAATAAATATAAACAAATCACACTTATAAATGTACAAGTAAATTTCTATAAATAAAAATAATTTTAAAAAACTTAACAACTATCTAAGTAAATAAAAAATAAATTAGTTAATAAATCTCACTTAAAAGTAAAAACAAACAAAATAAATTTCAACTACATGCATGTTCAAAAACTTTTGTTTCTTATAAAATAAACTTAACAAGTATTTAAAAAAAAAATCATCATCATACTTAAGTACAAAACTCACCTAAAAAAATAAATAAAACAGTTAGTAAATGAAAACTGCATGTTCGAAAACTATAACCAAGAGCAAACCAACTCTCACAACCAGCCAACACAACTGCAATTGAAAAGTCTTAAAAAAAAAGATAGATAAGACCCTTCTGCAATAAATAGCATAGCACAATGCATTTTAATATTTGACAAAAATCATATAAGGGGATTTTTAATGTCATTTTTTCAACTTTACCCACAAACGGTCGCTTCAGTGGTTTGTACTTAAGCCCGCTTGTTTAAGATCACAATAGCGGTTTCTCGCGACTATTCTTGCCTGATGAGTCCTAATAAGGACGAAACCGGTCGTAGGATTGTCTCGGATGCTGTTGTTGTTGATCTTGCGTAAAGTTTATTGTATTATTAAGCAAATGAGGAAAGATAATAATATTAATGTACATTTAAAACTAGATTCGTTTTTTAAAGAGAAAAAAGCTCTCAAAATGTTTGGTCTTAACTCTAAGGAACTGGTAGTGTACAAAAAAACCTTTCAGTTATCCAGCAATAGACCATAGTTACAGTTAAATGTCTTGTCAAGGACAAAATATTTTTTTTAAACTAATATGTCTTATTATAAAATTTTAACCCAAATTCAAATCCCCAACAAATTTTATTTAAAATAAAAGACTAAAAGCTTACTCTAGGCCATAACCCATCTTACCTAAGGATAAAAACAGAGACAGTAGTTTAAATTTAGTCGAACAGAACTACTTTGACTTACTACTAAACCGGATCCAAGATCCGGATCCGGTCGGATTCTAATTTTTTTTTAAGTTGTCGTTCTATTGTACATTTAAATCGGAATAAGTGCAAACACGAACGAAACGAAAATAATAACTTTACAAACTACTATTTATGGTAACTTTTCGATTTTTTATCTAATCTTTTAATTTAAGTATTTTATAAATTACTTTTAAAATGATTTTTTAAAATATTTCTTTAAAAAAGGTTTAGTTAATAATGGACTGCTGAACAAACACTTTATTTATAACAACAAATTATATACGAGTAATTTTTGTTTTAAACACCTAAACTTTCAACAAAGCATAAAGGATAAAATTTAGGCTTTTAAAACACTTAAGCTTGTTATTTATGTTAAATAGTGTAATTTTTTCGATTTAGAATCCTTGAACTTTTTTAGATTTGAACTGAGAATAAGTTTTACTTAAATTTGAGAAGTTAAATTACTACTTTTATGTGATCATGTAGTTGAAAAAGCAAAAAGTAGTACAAAATTAAACTTGACGTATTTATGTAATTGTTTAAGCCGTTACAAAGTTTGAAAAAAAAACTTTTCTATTCTAAATTTTAAGTAATAATAAAAGTAATAAAAATAGTTTAGTCAATTGTGAACAACTTTAAACATGCCTTTTGCTGTTAGCTTTCTTATAAAGTGATTAGCTGTGTACGGCATATTCTTATCAAAAACATTGTTTTAAAAGTAACTATAAAATTGTTATGGTTGCTTCAAAAAAAAAAAAAAAAGATTGTTGTAAAAAAATATGATACTGACAATTCATTACTACTGTGACAACATTAATGGCGTAATAAAACGTAGATGCACCAGTGAACTTTAACTTAAATTTGTTTTATCTGCCATACATATAGAGCGAGAGTGTAATACAACTAATTTTCTTATACAAAAACTATAAACAATTAGTTTTCAGATTGTTTACTGTAGTTTCAATACGTTTAGCATATCATTAGAACAATAAATAAAACGTTTATATGAAATGTTTTATTAATAACAGTTGTTACACTCGACCATCAAAAGTAAGTCAGGTATTCAATTGTATTATTAAAAACCCTAAATAAAAAAGGAGATATTATAAATTTAAGTATTTAATAATTGATACATTATTTAATAAATTAGTTTTAGGCAGATGTTTTAGAATGTCTTAATTTTTTGAGAGCCTCTATGTTTTTATTTTAAAAAGCTCAATCACAGGTTTATAAGAGATGAAACATTGTTGTTGTTTTTAAGTAAACAAAACTTTAGTAAAAAGAATATTTTTTGTAAATAGTTGGTAAAGTTGCTTTATAACTTGATATAAGAGATATAAATTTTTTCTAAATTGTTGCTTAGTTAAAAATTCTAAAGATTTGTTTTTATACTTAATAGTATGTTCAACAAATTTCATAAAGTTTTAATCTATTTTTTAACTTTTAATCATTTTTACTTTATAAAAATACTAGTAAAGATAAAATGACTAATTTATTCTTATTTACATTATGCTGCCAATGGTATCTAAAATCTAGTAAAACTTTCCCATGATAGTACGTTGCAATTGTTTTTATCAAAAAAAAAAAGTTTTTTTGTACATTTTTTAAAACTACATGTTCCACGAATAAACATTTTAACGGTTCCGGTAACAAATTAGCTCTGGTAAATCCGCCGTCTAGAAAACTGCTAACCACCATTCGAAACACTAGTTAATCTTTATCACTCACACTATAAATCTAAACAGGTCAACTGAAATTTCATAATTTTAATTTTTAGTAACTTATTATTATTCTGTACATACTGATTAAATTCCAAAATATAATTTCTTAATAAACTTGTTTGAAAGCATTGAAGTACAATAAAAACACATAATCATTATAAACTTTCTTTTAATTTTCTTATTTAACGTACTAAACCCAATTAGTTTTTTTATAACCTTAATTTCACTTAAAACAAACTTATAGTGAGGCAGAATAAACAAACAGGCAGAATGTTATTCAGTGATAAGATCTAAAACAGGACTGCTACAGTAGAAAAAATCATTTGAAGTTCTTGGATGGTTAAATAATATCAAAAATAAGAAACTATTCAATTTCATGAAATTTGATGTTGTGGACTTTTATCCTAGCATTTCCAAAGAACTTTTAATAAATTCTTTTCAATTTGCAACAAAATATTTTGATGTTAGTAATGATCAAGTTAAAATCATACTTCACTCATGTATGACATTATTTATCAATAATGAGTGTTGGATAAAAAAGAACTCTGCACATGATCTTTTTGATATATGATCATGGAGCAGAGGTTTGTGAATTGGTAGGATTATTTATCCTAAATGAGCTAACTAATGATAAGAAGATCGACAAATCTAATTGTGGCCTTTATCGAGATGACAGTTTGCTCATTGTTAAAAAACTATCAACAAGATTTATTGAACAACTGAGGAAATCTATAACGAAAGTATTTCAGCAACATAACTTAAAAGGTTACTAAGCACATAAAGGGTGGACTTTTTAGACAAAACTATGGACCTGGAGAAGGACGAATATTTTCCATTTAGAAAAGAGAATGCTAAGAATCTATATATGAACTTCAATTCAAATCACTCATACCTAATAGAAAAATAAATTCCACCAATGATACAAAAAAGGTTATCATCACAATCTAAAGAAACATTTGACAAGATAAAAGACCCTTATGAAATGATTTTAGAAAATAGTGATTTTAAAACAATACTATCATATGTTCAAAATAATTCTATCGGAAAAACTAAAAGAAAAGTAAGGAAAAAGAAAGTTTTTTACTGCAATCGTCTTTTCAGTAATTGTAAAAAAACGAATATAGGGGAAGAATTTCTAAAATTAGTATCCAGACACTTCCCAAAATAGGGCTTTTATGGTTCTAATTTTAATAGAAATGCAATAAAGATTTTATATTCCTGCATGTCTAACTTGAAAAAATAATTGTTCAATCACAACCAGAAATTACTTCAAAACTCAAATGAAACATTTCAAGAAAACAGCAAGTTATGCAATTGTAGATCAAAAACTAATTGTCCAGTTAATGGTGAATGTCTTAGTAAAGGAGTCATTTATAAAGCAACAGTTATGTATAACAATAAGGAAATATTTACATTGGTACAACTGGAAGACAATTCAAAAGTAGATTTTATGAACATACGCAATCATTTAAAAATGCAAAAAAGAAAGTACAAGATTAAGTAGATTTATTCACCTAATCAAAAATGGCAACGTTGATTGGAGAAAAATACTAAAATGGGAGATCATTCATCGCAGTAAACAAAATAGACTTAGTAAAATTTGCACCCTCTGTAATTTTGAGAGACTTGAAATTGCAGACAACAACAAACTTTTAAATTTTAGATCAGAATTGGTGGGAAAATGTAGACATTTCACAAAATTTTATTTGAATTCTTAATTTACAAAATTTAAGTTACCTACCTTCGTTTTCATTATTTAATTTTGTTTTTAATATTGTCTTTTTGTTTCTTGTTATTATTGTATATTACGTTAATGAAAATTACTAAAATTTAATTAACTAGTTACCTTATCAACTAATTTCTCATTCAAAACTATATATTGTGTTTGTCCATTGCAGCTTGTTTACTTGTGATCATTGCTTTATCGTGAAACAATTGTTCAGTATTAAACTCAATTTAACTTTTGTCTTAATTTTATGAAGGCTCCTTAAGTGTGAAGCTCTTTAGAAATTTATTGTTTAAACCTCAATATAACTTATAATACTATTCTACTATTACATTCATTATTAATTAGTTTGATTAAAAACTTTTCACATAATGCTTTTTAGATATTTAGCAATAAACTGATATAGAATGCTTAAGAAAAGGCTTGTTTATTTGTTTTTTTTTTTTCAATCTAGCATCATCTTATACTACTAACGAAAATTTTGAGATGCAAAATTTAACAACTCAATCAAAAGATATTGAACTGATTTCTACAATATTGGAGTATACTGTATAGAGTTATATACTGGGTAGGAGTCACAAACATCGAACTAGACCGTATATTTAATTTGTTAGATGGAAGAGTTTACGACCCGAGCGATCTCAGCGAGCCTCATCTTTGTTACTGAATCCTGAGTATATAAAACTTGAGCTGTGCGTGAAAATTCTTCTAGACGTGGATTGGTCAACGCTAATTGTTTCACTAATACCGGCTTTCCAAGGATAGGACTATGTGAAATTTGTGTTAATTAGTTTTCTAAATACTATTGTAAGTTTGCTTGCAACTGTGATTAACTTTAGACGTGATCTCAAGAAAAGTTATTCTCAAATGTAATTTAAAAGAATGAGCACTGTTGGACTGAAATCTAACTTAGTTGTGCATACTGAAATGTATAGTATATATGCTATAACAAATTATTATTAGTATAACTTTAAAAGACTTTGTAAAGTTTCCTTATCTTAAATTTAAAATAATGTGTTTATTTTTTTATACTCCTGTTTTTAAGCCTTGTACAGTAAATCATTTTATTTTTTCTCTAAACGTCTGATTAATTGTTAAGGATTTAGTTTTTTTTTTTTTTCAAATACATCAAATTAGATTAGTTAATTGCCTATTTAAACATTTTTATCTACTTTTAAATTTAGAGCAGTATAGTCTTTAAGATATGTTGAAGCGTAGAAAAATAAAAAGTTTTTAACGATAAATTTTGTACATCAATTGAAATAGTGCTGTCAGCTAACATTTATTTAAAATTAAGTCTTAAACAGTTATTTAAATTTAAGACTAAATAATTCATAGCTGCTTAAAGTTTACAATGTTATTTCAAGTATTAAAAGTTTTTTAAATTTTAAAATACCCATTTATCTAATCTCTAAAGTATTTCAAACAACTAGTTCAGATATTAGACGGAATTATTCCTATGATCTAAAAAGTTGTGACAAAACTAACTAAACTTAACAATCTTGTAATAGTATAGCCATTGGCTGTAATCATGAAAATTAGCTAGATACTTGAGAAAATCTTTCTTTTTAAAATAATTTCTGTATTTTGCATAAAAATTAGATAGAACTTATAAAATCAACTCTAAAAACGTATCTTTGTTAAAAATTTTGAACTAAAACCCATAAAGACAAAAGTCATACAAAGAAAAAGATAAGTGTTTAAATTAAAGTTCTATCACATACTTTAAAACGTTAATAAAAACAATATATTTAAGACTCATATAGTTTATATATTTTTTCTTATTGCTAATTTTTTAAATAGTATAGTTTTAATTAACAAAAAAAAATTCCTCTATATCAATTTTACTATTTAGGGTTAATATAGTAAATAATATGCAAATGATTTTTTTAAGTAGTTTTGACATAAATTTAAATTATCAAACTAAGCTGTAGTTGAGAAGATAGCTATTTGATTATAAGTAAAAATAAACAAAATTATTACAATAAGCCAGCTAAAAATTGTGTATCAAGAAAATAAACTAATTTACTCTTTATAGTCTGTTATTATGACATATTTATTTTTTCAGTAAGTTTTTCAGTTTTGAAAAATCGTAAAATTTAGAACAAAAAAAAACTTCAAGAAACTAAATTAACATTTACCGGTATTTTCAAAACATTAAATTTTCTTTTCATCATTTGAAAATGAATGTCTTTTATCCTAAATAAAAAATGGCATACAACTTAAAACTAAAGTATGTGTTTATATAATATAGTTTAAATTAAATGTAATATCCGTAGTTTACAGAAAAATTAAAAACACTTAAGTTATAAGCAAAGTACAAGTTTCTTTTGTTTAATACCTGTAAAGCATTAAATCTAATGCCTTTAAAAGTTATAAACTACATGAAAACATCTTAATTTAATTAAATTTTTTAAAAGCTACAAGCTCTTTAGCAATATGTATATTTTTATATACTTGAGTCTATTATTGCTAAAATTGCGATAATTTAACAATATTTGCAAACTTTGTTTTCATCGTGACGTATTTTTACAACGTTCAGAATTCTGATTAAAATCTTTACAACCAAAAATCTAAAGCAAAATTTAACTTATGAAACAAAATGACCAGAAGAAAATCTCATAAAGCTGCGAGAATCAGTAAAAATTATAACTACAGCAAGAATGCGTCCGAGAAAGAGGGAACTACACGAGAAATAAACGAATACAATAAGAGCAATGAGCTTTTAGAACAGCAGATTGAACTTGACGGATTAAAACACAAAAAAGAAATGCTTGATGCGGAAAAAGAAAAAGAGCTGATAATAAAACCATTGAAATGAAATACAACGATGCCATCAGCAAAATGAACGGCGTGGCTGAAAAAATAAAATCCGCCCAGCGATCGAACGCCGACCTCGAGTCGAAGATGAGGCAGCAAGACGAACACTGTTCGCACGAGCTGACGCTTGTTAAAATCAGCCAGGGGGAAAACCTGGCTCGTTTGAAAACCAAGCTGAAGAGCCTCGAAGTTGAAAACAAAGAGTTGGTCGAAAGAAACGACCAGATGGCTGAAAACGAAAAGAAGAGCAAGCTGGTCGTGAAAGAACTGGAAACGAGAGTCAACGAGTTTGCAACAAAAAGCTGACTGTTGACCTTGAAGCAGTGAAAGACGAGCAAGAACGGTGCCTGAAACAGCTCGCGGAGACGCACACCGTCAACAACAAAATAAAGGAAGAAATTGAATTCTTAAACCAGGCATCAACGACAAACTTTAAACAAGCTCAAGCAAGAAAAATGTATCTAATCGGAGGAAGTAAAGTCTCAGGAAGAGAACCTGGTAGAAGTTAAAACCAGCTTGGGAAACGATAAAGTCCTAATTGATGATCTCAAAAAGCAATTGGGAGGGTTAGTCTTCAAACAAAAAAAAGTGATGAAAATCTGAAGAGCCTAAAACCAAATATCAAACAAATTGACTATGAAAACAAACAAACAGAGCTCGAAATCAAAAAGATGAATGAAAGTTGGAATCTTAGGGGGTGGAGATTTAAAATCAGAAGGAAGAAAACGAAAAAACGTTCATGATTTTATAATTTATTACTTCATTATTAAAATACCTTTCTTTTATTACTCCTGCTCCATTCTTTATACTTAAATAATTTTTAAACTTGATTATTTACTCTTTTAAAGCTGCGAGAATCAGTAAAAATTCTAACAGCAAGAATGCGTCCGAGAAAGAGGGAACTAAACGAGAAATAAACGAATACAATAAGAGCAATGAGCTTTTAGAACAGCAGATTGAACTTGACGGATAAAAACACAAAAAAGAAATGCTTGATGCGGAAAAAGAAAAAGAGCTGATAATAAAACCATTGAAATGAAATACAACGACGCTGTCAGCAAAATGGACGACGTGGCTGAAAAAATAAAATCCGCCCAGCAATCGAACGCCGACCTCGAGTCGAAGATGAGGCAGCAAGACGAACACTGTTCGCACGAGCTTGTTAAAACCAGGCAGGAGGATAACCTGGCTCGCTTGAAAACCTAGCTGAAGAGCCTCGAAGTTGAAAACAAAGAGTTGGTCGAAAGAAACGACCAGATGGCTGAAAACGAAAAGAAGAGCAAGCTGGCCGTGAAAGAACTGGAAACGAGAGTCAACGAGTTTGCAACAAAAAGCTGACTGTTGACCTTGAAGCAGTGAAAGCAGAACAAAATAAAAGAAGAAATTGAACTGCTAAACCAGGCAGCAATGACAAATGAAGAAATTTTAAACGAGCTCCAGCAAGAAAATTTATCTTATCGGAGGAAGTAAAGTCTCAGGAAGAGAACCTGGTAGTAGTTAAAACCAGCTTGGGAAACGAAAAGGTCCTTATTGATGATCTCAAAAAGCAATTGGGAGGGTTAGTCTTCAAGCAAAAAAAAAAGTGATGAAAATCTGAAGAGCTTAAACGCAAATTTCAAACAAATTGACGAC
The DNA here is from genome assembly GCF_965202585.1 of Thalia democratica. Classification (NCBI taxonomy): domain Eukaryota; kingdom Metazoa; phylum Chordata; class Thaliacea; order Salpida; family Salpidae; genus Thalia; species Thalia democratica. Next base: position 11,934,072 of record NC_139173.1, on the reverse strand, counting down.
GAAAATAAACAAACAGAGCTCGAAATCAAAAAGATTAATGAAAAGTTGGAATCTCAGGGGATGGAGATTTTAACTCAGAAGGAAGAGAACGAAAAACGAGGAAAAAATGTGATCGTCTTCATAAGGAAAAGACAAACATGATCGAAAAACTGTTGCAAGTTCGACAGCAAATTGCGAAAGTAAAACGAGCAGGATTCTTTCGTCGAATCTTCAAAAAGTATTAAATCTGCTTTAAGAAGAAAAATTTAAAAGAGTAAATAATCAAGTTTAAAAATTATTTAAGTATAAAAAATGGAGTAGGAGTAGTAAAAGAAAGATATTTTAATAATGAAGTAATAAATTATAAAAACAATAAATTAACAAAAATTAAAGTCTTCGTTTATCATATTAAGTAAAGAGTTAAGAATTTCAAAGTAGAATATAATGGTATCTTGTCATCCATAATAAGCATGGAAGAATTATAAGGCATACAATAAGAACTTCAAACAATTCTACGTTTAACCATTTTTTAATATCACGCAAGATAATCCAAATTTAAAACTGTTAAAGTTAGTAGGAGTTGTTTTGTAAAGTTGTTTAGTAAAGAAAACATTTTTTAAGGTCAAGGGTCGGTAAATTGCACCCCTCAAAGTCAAAAACTGCGGCCCACGAGATGTTTTCAGCTCAAAATAAAATATTTTAAAAACAAAAAATTCTTGAGTTAGAAGCTTATAATCAGGCTCTCTGTCCGCTCGCAGGGCCTGGCAGCCACGACGAACAGATACTGCCTCTGAGTAGCTTGAGATCATCTTAATATACTCTTACTTACAATATTAGACAGTATTAGGATATCAGAATATCAAATATGCATATCAATATATGATGAATATAAATAGAGGGAATATGAATATTATTAATGGGAATCAATAACAATAACAAATAATAATATGAACTTTTAACAGGATCTAATAGTTTTAAACAATTATATATAAATACAGAAAACTTAAACTACTACTAATAAACAAAATAAATCACTAACATATTATAAACAACTAGTTTTTACTAAATTTTATTATTAAACAAATTAGAAATGTAAGCTTGCAATTAAAGAAAATCAAGAGAGAATAACAGCATTTACAAGATAGCAGTCAACAAGTTCTCTGAAGCCATATCATGTTACTCTCAAAACATATCATGTAACTCTAAAGCCCTATCATTAAACTCTAAAGACATATCCTGTTACTCTCAAGCTCTATCATTAAACTCTGACCATATAAAAAACTGTCTTCAAAAAACAACAAAACTTATCTATTGTTACGTCATATCTTTTGATTTTAGCGTTCTTAGAAATATCTGCTGAATATTCCACCAATGCGTCGCTGATTTGTTTAAAATTTGTAGCGCTATAGAGCATAAAAAAGTTTTAAATTTTATAAATTATTACGAAACCAGGGACAAAATGATGCGATAAGTTTTTTTTAAGTATTTTTTAAATAAATAAGTAATTTTTAATAAAGTCTTTTGCTAACTTGTAACAACTTGTGGCTCCAAAATATGATAAATAGCATCAAAATTTACGGTTGGATAGCTTTATCTCTATGAAAATAGATCAGCCAATCAGCGACACATGTGTAGAATATTAAGAATGATAACAATAAAAAAGCAAACATATTGTTAATAAAAAATCTAAAACAACTCTAATATTTTAAACTTAGATGTACTAAGTTAACTTGAAAATAACTAATTTAAGTAAGATAACATAAAACAGTTAGTTTTTAATAATTTAATTAGTGTTTTTATAAACCACTAAGTATTAACAACTTTTTTAATAATTACCTATAAAAAACCAAATTTACGTAAAATAAAAAATTAAAAGAAACGTACTTTTGGGTAAAAAAATATAAACTAATCAATAGTGATTAAATTTTTTTTTAAACTCAGAAAAAAATAAGAAAACCTAAAAACGTTATGACTTAATCAGTTTCAATAAAAACAATGGTGTTTAATACATTTTGTATATAAAATAAAATAAAAAACGTCGTTTAAACGTCATATATCGATCAATTTTTTGTATGTAAATATCAAAATATTATTTAAAGATGGTTTGATGAGAAGTTTATAGAAAAATTAAATATAAATAAAATTTCACGTTTTAAGAGACAAGAATACACTTTAAATACATTTTGAATTCTACTTATAACCCTTTAATACATAAATGACAGTATATTAAATATATGGTCAAAACAGGTTTACCAAAAGAATTAAATCAAGGTTCGTACAATCAAAAACTTTATTTTAAATTCTCATTGGTTGATAACCCGTTTAGTAATGAATTTTATTAATTCTTTGTTCTTTAAAACAATAATTTTCATTTGTATTTAAGCTGTTTTCATTAAAAACACTCAGAGAAAACAAAATTTTAAATAAAAAATAACACAAAACGCTTACAAAACATCTTGATTCGAGATTTTTATCACATATAAACGAAAAATAGTAAAAAAAAATATTAAAGCAAATTTTTAATATAAACTTAAAATAGTTTTTTTTTTGGCGAAAATAAACATTAAAGTATAGTTGAAAAAGTTTTAAAATTATTGAAAAACAAAGCTCTAAAAATAATTAAGAGTTAGTTTGATAAAGAAGTAAATTTTATGAGATCAATATAGTTTAGAAATAAAATGAGTGTAAGGGGTAGGCGTAGGATTTTATTAATTGTAGGTTAAAATAGAAAGCTTATACTTAGGCATAACAGTTTAAATTAAAGTAACTATTACTTTTATTTAGTTTAAGTAAGTCAATTATCTCGTTTGTTTTATATATTAACTTGTTGTGTGTATTTTTTAAATAGCAAGTATTATACTTGATTAAATATAATAATTAAATTAATTTAAATATTAATTTAGTTGTCTTGTTATGTTAACAAAATAGGTACATAATTAATTATGTTATCATATTTTTATTGAATTAGTATTTATGGATAAATTTCAATGCAAAAACTTTTGAAAAATTGTTAAAATTTTTACATTAATAAACGCAAAATGTGCAGCTATATCACAGGCAACATGGACGAGTGGTTAAGCTTTGCATTTTTGCTCAGAAACACCTGTGTTAGGATTCAAAGCCCACCACTTCCATTTTTTTATTTTTTTATATAATTATGTAAATAACCACATATAATTTTAAAAAATAAACAAAAAGCCAATTATTATTTATCTATTAAATTTAAAGAGTATCTTTAAGAAGTGCGAATCCGTGTAAGATAAGGATAAGTTTAAGGGCATAGGGGAGTTAAAACACTTTTTTTAGAATGTGATCTTATTTTATATAGTTTTTACTGAGCTACAAGATACTATTTACAGATTTAAAAAATTCAAAACAATCTTTGAGATATAGCCGGTCAAAGTCGGAGGCAACAATAGGTTCTTTATGGGAGGCATAACTAAAACAGCAAATAACTAGAAATCACTAAGAATATATCTTCTCCTAGGTTTTTTGAGATAACTACCTCAAATTTTTAGGAAATGTTCTTTGCAATGTTTAGAAAAGTCTTTTGCAAAAAAAAAAATTCATAACAAATAACAAAAAAAAATTGTTTTATTTTTTATATAAATCTTTTTAATAATTTTAATAATTCCTTGCACCAGTATTTTCAAATATTGCAAGGAACATTTCCTAAAAATTTGTGATAGTAATTTCAAAAATGCTAGGAGCTATATCTTTAGTGAATTCTAGTTATTTGCTGTTTTAGTTGTAACTCCCATATGAAACCTATTGTTGCCTCCGAATTTGACCGGCTATATCTCAAAAGTTGTTTTGAAATTTTAAAATCTGTAAAAAGCAACTTGTAGCTTATTAATAACTATACAAAACAAGATCACATTACAAAAAAAGTGTTTTAACCCCCCTATGCCCCTAAATTTATTTTTACAGGGGGGTTACACTTTTTCTTAATGAATAACTGACATTTAACTAACCTTTAACTAATATTTATTTCTAAAAAAGTGTTGTAACCCCCCTATGCCCCTAAGTTTATTCTTACCTTACACGGATGCATACTTCTTAAAGATATTCTTTAAATGTAATAGATAAATATTTTGAAAAATTTGTGCGTACCTTACACGGATGCGTAGTTCTTAAAGATACCCTTTAAATATAAAACATATATGTTTTAAAAATTTAGTGAGTATCTTACATGGATGTAACCCCCTGGCCTCAACTGTAATTTCCTTATGCTTATTTAATTGAAGAATCATAGTTATATAAATAAACAAAAACATGGAAGTGATTGTCTTTTAACCCCTATACCCTTAAAAAAGTTCTTGTGGCAAATTAGATATCTTTTGTTCAAACAATGTTTTAGATCCAAAACAAAGTTATAAAAACAACCAGAGGCCTAAGTTACCCTGTGAACTTTATTTTATAAATTTAACCTGAACTTAATTAAAACCAACTATAACTGTAAATATTATAAACTAATACTTCAAGAATTAATATAAATTAAATCCTAATATATACTTTTTTGCCACTCTTTGAGTCATAAAATATTCTGTAAGTAACCTTAACCTTCCCAGAGTTTTTTTTCAAATCCTTAAATACTTTTAATAGACTATTTAAAAAAAAATTCCTGACGTTTTCTTAAAAATCTTAAAACTGCTTTGAATTTCCCAGAGTTTAAAAAAATTAAAATTTTCGTGAGTTTCCCTGAGATTTTCTATTATTTGAAATTTCTCTGAGCTCATTAGTGTGTGGCAATTCTATATATATTTTATTACATAAAAGCCAATGTGAATTTGATAATTATCTAGAATGATGTTGCACCAATATCTAACTGAAATTATATTGTGTATGATGTATTCTTAACTATAGTTTATGGCTAAAAATTTATATTTATAAGTACATAAATTGAGTTATATATCATAAATTAATAAAACTTAAATATATAATTGCTTTTATTAAACAATATAAAGCAATTAAATCTTTTCAATTTTTTATATTGATTATGATATTGTAAAACATAATCAATCGAATACTTTAGTTTGTCATAAATAAATTTTATTCTCACTATGTATTTAAATCTTGTTTAAAACAAAGTATATTTCAGGCTAAAAATAGTTAGCATAAAACATTGATTTTTAGCATAAAATAATGGTTAGAAAGACATTAAATTTAATATATTTTCAGCTTGACATTGGTGCAACTTCATCCTAGGTAATTACTGTGAATTTTTAAACCAAAATAATGAACCACTCTTAACCTTATATTAGCAGTAAAAATAAATAATCCTAAGTTAAATTATTATTTAATAATTTTTTCTCATCCTACAGATGTATTACAGTTAAATTGTATACAAATTTCTGAAACTAGTAAGGTTTAATATTTGAGAACAGACTTTTGAATTTTTAATAAAGTCTTTTGCTAACTTGTAACAACTTGTGGCTCCAAAATATGATAAATAGCATCAAAATTTACGGTTGGATAGCTTTATCTCTATGAAAATAGATCAGCCAATCAGCGACACATGTGTAGAATATTCAGCCCTAGAAATATATAACTATTTTGTACTTTTTCGAATAATAGCCTAACATTAAAGAGTAACTGTTTTTCAAAGAATAATTGTTGTTTATCTTGTTTTGTTAAAGCAAAAAACAACTCGTAAAGTTTTCTTTTTTACGCATAGATGACAAAAACAAAACATTAAATTTCTAATCAAATACAAAAACTGAGTTATTTAAACAAAATAAGTAGCCTGAGCATATTAAATTTTAAATGTTTTTTATATGAACTTTTTAACTTACACTTAGTATAACTTAAAATATATTTTCTAGCTTCTCATTTTTAAGGTTTAAAAATGGTCTCAAACCATTTGTTAAATTAAATAACTTGAAATGCAAGTTCCAAATTTTGGGTGTCTTGCCAAATAGGTGTACTATTTGTGCAAAAACAGACATGTTTTTTATGGCTCACTGAGCATGAAATAAAAATGTTTTAGAATTGCACTAAGAACAACCAAAGCAAGCTAAGTTGTAAACCAACTTAAAATTTGATATGAAAAATGAAGAAAATAAATTAGATTTTTCCAATTAAAAAAAAAAATTGGTCATTTTACCTGAAAACTTAGAAACAAGAAAATATGGAATTTAAATTTCAAATCATAAATTTAAAATTCAGTCAAAAAACCTTCAATTTTTTACTAAAACCATATAAAACATGGAAGTTCAAAATATTTGTTTTTAGTTTTATGAAATTTGAATTAAATACAAAATAATATAATATGTATTATTTAAAAAAAAAATATATATACAATTTAAACAATATGTTTATCAGTTTATTAATACCTCAAATTTTCAGATAAAAAACTTGAAAACAGGCAAAGTGACAAATGTATAAATATTGAAAAAATGTGTCAGGTAGCTAAGATAAAACAAAAAAAGGATTTAGTCAAAAACAGGATAGGACCCCCTTTGACTGTAAAACATGTGTGTTATTACTGTGAATTTGTTTACAAAAAGAGTTATTTTAAGAACAGTTGCTTAGTACACCTACTAGTTTTAAAGTTTCACTGATGAAGGACGGTTGTCCGAAATTAATTTGAACAAAACGTGCAATAAACTGGTAGATTTTTAAACCATCGTTAATTTATTTTTTGTATTTACTGATGCAGGGGAAAAAATCACTAGTAAAAACAATTGACTTGTGTCCTGGACCGATTTGCGAATTATTTATAAATCTTGAAAATACACTAGATAGTTTAGTTTTTTTGGGGAACTTTTAGTTTACACAAAAGTTTGTTTGCAATTTTGCAGAATATTTACATATAATATTAATACTTTTGTAAATTTCAAACCAAAGTGCACTTATGTTAATAAAGATAAAGTTTTTATTTGCAATAAGTTTTTTTTATAAATACTATAGTATATTTTCTTATAATTCAAGCAACTTCTTGTAAAAAATTTAAGTCAAAAGCTTAAAAATAAAGGAAAATGTAGATATTTTATTAATTTAGATTGACAGTGAAATAATTGCAGTTCATATGTTTGTACAGGAAACTTTTTACAAAAAATACTATATCTTCAAAATTAATACAACATTACAACAACCCTACAAAATTATATTAATTAATAAGTTTCAAAGTCTATCCTCCTATGTCTGTACATTTGTAAAAAAAAATAACCTTTACCTTGCTAAGCCCTTAACTCTTGATGTTTTTCCTAACTTTTTAAGTTTCCATTGTATTGTGGTTGTAACTATTTGATTTGTTGTAAATAGTTTTTTAAATAAATCAAAAAAAAAATTTCAACGGTCATACAGTTACAAACACACAACCAACAATATTTTGTATCCAAAAGTAGAAAGAAGTTGCTTATTTCTTTTGAGAAAAAGTATTTTTTACTTAAAATAATAAGCAAATTTTACCAGATAAAAGATTAGTATTAAGTTCACATTGAACTCAGAAAATTTTAAATTCTGGAGGACAAAAAAGATTTTAAAAAAAAGTTTTTGAATTTTTTTGTATGGTCCTACGCCTACCCTATATAGAACCTATTGGACTGTTTTTCTTTGTACATACCTTAATATCAAAAGGGAATTGAGAATTTTAAAAAATGTGAAAAGCAACTGCTAGCTAAATCAAAGATCAACTTGAAAAAATAAGGCACACCAACCCTTACCCCCTATGCCATTAAAAGTAACATTTACTTTTTTTTGTTGATATTAGTTTCAATGTAGTTTAAAGTATATTTCACTTTAATGATTGCACAATAATAAAATTTATTTAATTATTTTGTACAATTTATAATCAATTGTTCTATGTTATAAGAGCTTATTTAAAAACTTTAAGGGTGTAGGGGGGGAGGGGGTAAACCACCTTTCAGGAAATGTTCCTTTGAATATTTAGAAAATTTTGATAGAACAAAATTCTAAAAAGTTAAAAAATAAAAATTTTCTAACAAAAAAAACTTTTGAGCAATTAATCTGGTATATTTTATCTTATTATTTTTAAATAAGTTGAGAACTATTTTTGTTCAATTTAGAACTTCAAATTTGTTTTGCTTTATAGTATCTTCCATGTTCTGTTTAACTCTTATTTTTCAAATTTAATTTGTAACTAAAGGTCCCTTAAAAAGTTAAACTTAGTTTTTCAAATAAAAATCTTGAATAATTAATCTTGTATATTTGTCTCCTTATATTTAAAAAAGTTGAGAACTATTTTGTTCAATTTAGAACCACAAATATAAATCTATTACAGAAATACAAGTATTATATGCCTCAAAAAATTTTAAATATCTTTGAAAGTTATAAATTGTTTTGGTTTTATTTAAGATGACCTATAAATATATTTAAATTAGTATTTAATAAACCTGTAAAATAATATGACCATATAATATAAAGATAAAAAAAATGTTTTGATAAATACAAAATAAGTTTACTTTCAATCTAAAAAAAAATAATTAACAATTAATGCTTTTTAATTTATAGTCTTATGATTATAAATAACTAATTTTTCTTAAATTAAATAATATTCCATTATAACTTCAAATAAAAATGTTCCATAGGGTGGCTTTGAGCTCAGGTCTGTAGTTTTTTAATATAGTAATTCGTTGACTTTAGCCTTTCGGCTATCAAGTTTGACTACCGATTTAGGGTTTATATATTTCACATATTTTACTTTTAACCAAAAATTAGTTATTGCATACACAACTATTGATTCAATAATTTATAACTTACAAAACAGTAAATAGTTTTTTGCAACACTACAATATATGTACATTATTGAAACTATTAGTAAACAAAAAAAATTGTAATACACCATAAAAATAATACAAGAAACAAACAATATAACTAGCAGTAAATTTCACGAACCTTATATAAGTATTAATTTCTTTGACTTAAGGTGTCATGAAGAAATATAAAGTTAATATTATAACTTAAACTTAAAAAAAGTTAAAATCTGCCACTTACAAGCTCTATATCTGTTTATAAGTTTTGAGTACAAATAAATTACTCCATTTTTAGTTTCAATTATTTATTTTTACATTTACTTATTAATCATAAACTTAAAGAGTTTTTCTTTCCACTCAGCTTAAATTTATAATTTATTCTTTAAAAACACCGTAAATATTATTACTCTTTTTGGTTAATAATCTAATTTTATGTAAAAAAATAATATAAAGTTTTTAAATATACAGTTACTAAATAAGTTTTGTTAAATGCAATTATGTTGATTTAATAAAGTAAAATATAATGTTAAAGTTCATTGTTAGATTGCATTTATCAAAACTAACTCATGTATAGTATTTTACCGTAGGCATTGCGTGTTTAATGATATTACTGTTCTCAAAAACTTTAATGAGTTGTAAATACGTTTCGACAGTATTATTAATTGAATAGAAACAATTAATGAAAAATATGAGTTGAAGGAAATCGATTCAGGATTTTAATTCGTTTTTATTTAATGATAGTCTGTTTTTAGCTTTAATTGATTAAGTTTTCAAAATCATAGTTTAGATACGGATTCTAATAATATCAATAATCTGTCAATAAAAAACAATTTTAACAAAAACTATAAAAGTCTACTCAGATCATGTATATTTAGCCTTTTTAGATACTTTAACAATTTTATTAAATGAAATGTTGTTATGTATAAAAGTTTAATTATTTAATTTTTTATAATAAAGTGTGTAGTCTTATAAAAAAATTTATTCATAGTTCAAATTAAATTATAAGTTTATTTGTTTTATAATGAGCTTTATTTCGCACGATTATTTAAAAATTAAATCTTATTGACAAAAATTTGTTATACAGTTAGAAATAATACATTTTATACAAAACTAATCAGCATTATTTTTAGTTATTCAAGAAAGTCTTAAGAAAAAAAATATCTACGAATTATTAATATTATAAATAAGTTATTAGTGTATTAGTCATAAATTGTTTTAGTTTTTAATGAGAAAAATTAAAGTGTTAATTACATTAATAAATGTTAGGTAAAAAGGATGAAAATATTTTTTTTTTCATGACTCAATGTATTTTCTTCTAGAAATAAAACAACGCTAAAGAATATATACATTTTTAGTACATTAAATATAACGAAAAACTAGCAATAAAAAAAAAATCATGTTATAATTTTGGATAAAACTTGAAAATAGTTAATTTCAAATTAGTTCCTTATTTAATTTATTGGCTAATATACCTTTGTAAGTTTGAAATTTAACGATCTTTTATTATTGACTTTCTTTTTTGTGTTGCTTAATTTACTTCTTAGCTTACATATTGTCTTTAATTATTTTTTGTTGAACTTTGAAAGTTAGTATTTTATAGGCTTTTTTATACTCAGTGAGCCATAAAAAACAGGTCCGTTTTTGCAGAAATAGTACACCTATTTGGCAAGAAACCCCCAAATTTTGTTAAGTGTATACTAAAAATTTTATTTGTACTTCGTTTAACGTTTATTGTTGTAGAGCAGGGTTTCCCAAAGTGGGCGATATCGCCCCCCTGGGGGCGATTTTAGTAAGTCGGGGGGCGATAATTAGTAAGGGGGCGAAAGGGTGGGCGATAACTAGTAAGGGGGCGAAAAGGGGGCGATTTTAAAATTTTGGGCTGTCATAATTTTTTTTACTTTTTATATTGCTATTTTACTAATTTTAGCTTGCTATTAAATATTTGACCCAGAGGTAAAAATTAAACAAAAAAAGTTTATTTTGTTTATGTAAAATATAGAGAAAAAATTCAAGTACTATGAGTCATAGTCTATGACTCCTACTTTCAAGTAAATTACATGTTTTCATTCATATATTTTATTATTTAATAATTACATAGATCATAGACGATCGGAATCCCTCTCACCATTTTATAACTAGACATATATGTTATTTGGGTTCATAAATGGTTTGTAAAAATCGATGTTATATATTATTAAATTTCTAGGTAAACTGGCAACCCTGTATACTTTAGTTATTATTAGAAATATAATGTGGTGATAGTTATATCACTTCATGATATTTTTAATAGTTTTTTGAAAAGTCTCTAAGTTAGACTAAGAAATAAAACTATACAGGTTTGCCAATTTACCTAAAAACCTTAAAAAACCTGGAATTTGACAATTTGGCAAAAAAAAAAACCTAAAAAAATTGGAATTTTTAACAGTTTCAATATATTAAGTAGTAAAATTTCGATTTGACACAAAAAAGCTATCATAAAGATAAAAATATGGGTCCCTTCGAGGCAGATGTTTTTGAAGTAAACGACTTACAGGAATTCTTCTCAGACTTACAAACTGACCTTGAACTTAAAGTAAATTTTTCTAAATAACGATATGAAAGCTTTTGGACTCAACAAAAACAAAGGCAAAAGTATTCAATCGTTTGAGAGGAATTTAGATTGTTGTTTATAGTTTTTCCTTCTAGCTATCTTGTTGAGAAAGCTTTCAGTTCAGTTATTAACATTTTGAGCAAAAGATATAATCTAGATATTTGTAAAGGAGGCTTTATTTTACTGATTAAGAACCAGGTTAGAAAAACTTGCAACCAGTCATAAACCTCATCCTTCACATTATATTAGACTTCATTAGCAGAAATTATTTTATGAAAGTTTTTTTTATTTTATTCAATCTTTTAAAATACTTCTTATTTAACCTGGTTTGTATTGTATTTAAGTAGTCATTTTAAAATGAAAATTTTATTAAGTTATTTATTCTACAACAGGTTTGCATAATGCCTAATAAATATTAGTTACGGTAGACTTCCTCTTGAATTCGCACTTTTTACAAAAGAAAAAAGTGCAAATTTATATTTTCTAAAATTTAACTTAAATAAAGTCTATTACTAACTAAGTATTAATACAACAAAAAATACACAATATTTAATAGCTTATATAGATCTAAATTTAATGAAGGTTTGTTTTATGTATTGGTTGACTTCATGTGTATGCATAACGTTATTGCATATAACATATTTAAATTTATCAATTTGTTAAAATAAATGGTAATAATTTTTGAGTTTGCACTTTTTGATTTTGTTCAAAGTGCGAACTCAAGTGGAAGTCTACTGTATCTATTAAACAGTTTATGTTTTAAATCTGTTAATAGTTTTATTCTGACCTTGTTAATTTTGTAGTTTATATTCGTAGTTTAACATTACACGAAAAGTTTTTATAGCATAGTGATTAAAGTATTTGTTTGAAAGAAATTTATTTGACATATTTTTATTATTACTTGTTTAATCTGTATAAATAAAAAAATCTTGTAAACCATTAAAGTTTTTATTTCAAATTTTTTTTTTGGTTTTGAAAGAGTATAGATTTGAGGTCTCTATTTGAAACGACTTCAAACTTTTCATTTAAAAGATTCTTAAACTCAATTTTATTTTCCAACTTGATTTATTATTGTTAAAAAATCTATATATTAAGGAATTTTAAACTATTAATACAACTGTTTTTTGTTTTATCTTAGTTTTTAATATTTTAGCAATTAGAATGTGTTGTTTATTTTAATAGTTCAACATTAGCTTTTAGTTTTTCACTATTTTCTTCTGGTAAATTATTATAGGCTAATAACTAGACAAAAAATAAATTTAAACAGTATTAGACTGCTACAGTTACAAAACAAAATTTTAACCTAATTAAAAGAATTTTTTAGTCGATCACTTTCTGTTCACAGAATTTACTGTAAAAATTTTGATTTTTAAATATAAATTAAGAAAAAAGAAATTAGAATTAGGGTTTAGTTTCCTAAAGGTTATTCCAAGTCAAATACTTTTTAATGGTATTCTACTAGAAAAATATATAGATTAAAAAGTTTAAAATTAAGTTTTTAATTTTACAACTAACTTGCTTATAATATCTTTTAGCATTGAAATTAATATTGTTTCTGCATTAACAGAAGCTATTGATAAAACCACTTTTCATGTGAGATAATCAGCCAGTTGGTCAAACTTCCTTAAACTAGATCAGAAATTATGTTTCAATATATATTTTATTATGCGTAAAATAAACTGTTCATTCTTTTATAGTTTATTTATTTCTGATATAGTAATTTTAGAATATGCCTATTTATAAAATAGTTTAAGTGTTTATTGCGGCTTAAATAAATTACTTAGTATTAACTTCAAATTCTCCGAATTTCGTTATATGAGAGATTATTATAATGTCAGGTTTCAGTTAAGATTTTAGATGGGTAACGTACGGTTAATATCCAGTCAAATTTCGACCCGCTTAGTATCTTGAAAACTACCTGTGCAAAATAAACAAAATATAGTTTTTTGATACTTAATATTTTGAAATACATTTTCAATTTGGTTTTCAGTTTGTTATAGTATTTCCTGACCTAGATCACAATAATACTGAATCATTTTATTACAATTTTGCTCGAGTTTTTTAATTTTCAGGTATGTTATTTTTTAAATTATGCAGCCTAAAAGTTAAAACTAAAAAATTTTTTTAGCAAATATGAATTGCTGACTACAAAAGTAGTCTATCACTGCCCTAAAAGTTTTATTAGTTTCAAAACAATTATATCTAAACAGGATTGATTACAGATTACACAAGGCTTTTTAATAGTTAAGTATTTTAATACACTTTACTGGGCTTATAAGAAAACAAATGTAACTTATTTTCTCAAGCCCTGTAAACTACTTTGAACACAGCCCAAAAGTGCGTGCATGAGAAATACCAGAATAAATTTCATTTCAAACACAAATTTTTCGGCTCAAAAGTTTGTACTCAAGAGAAAAACTACTTTGTAAAATCGTGGGGGCGATTATTTTTCAAATTTCTGAAAAGGGGGCGATTTAGAAAATAAGTTTGGGAAACCCTGTTGTAGAGGGAAGAGTAAAATTGATGTTTTTCTATCATAAAATATCATAAAAAACAATAAGTAAAAAAAAAAAATTGATGTGTCCTAATGTTGTACTGGTCCTAATTACAGCTTTTTTTGCTATTGTAATTGTGCTACAGAACTTTTCAATATGCTGATTGGGTTGATCATTTGTTAGTATTTAATTTTTTTTAAGGTAGAAAAACATCATAACTCACTTTACTAACGAAACAAACACTAACGAAAGTGATCAACAACATTCAGTTGATCAAGCAAAATTTGACAGAAACTTTTTTTTTTTTGGATGAATAAAATTTATCTGCTGAAAAAATTAAAGAAGCTGAAGTCTTGTCTTGGTGGAACTCCAATCCAACAAATAAAAATAAACACATCTTGCGATACCATCATCTTCTGTTTGTTCTGAAAGGTTATTTTCGGAAGCTGGTAACATATAAGAAAAAAAGAGAAATCGATTTCTTCCAAAATCTTTTATTTATTCCTTTAACAAGAGTATGTTTCTTTTTTAGCTTAATGGCATTGATATGATTAAAAATTATTTCTATATATTACTTACTTTTATATATGTAAACAATTGCTAAAGAAGTAAGTTGTTGTTCATCTTAAAATTCGAACTTTTGTAAATAAAAGTAAAACGTAAAGCTTATCATAAAAAAGATTTGTTAACTTTTAAAGCATTGTACATTTGGTTTTTATTTTCGTTTCGTCATACAAGCTAAGAAATTCGAGTTTAGTCGTATAAGTAGCTTAAAAATTAACATTTAAACTTAGATTTTGTTTTGGTAGATTTTTTTTTACAACTTATTTTTTTCTAGTGTTCAAATAAAACATTTAAACAAAAAAATTGTGTCTTTTTGAACAAATATTTTTATTAAACAATTTTTGTAAACTAATGGTAATATAATAATTAAGTTTTTTAAGTTTGTTCTATATTGAAACTATATAAAACTTAAAACATTTACGATCCGGATCCGGCTGGATCTTAAACCAAAGTATAAAATCTGGTTCCGGTTCCGGTCGGATCTTAAATTTAAAAAAAGATCCGGATCCGGTAGATCACTACTTACTACCTCCACAATTCAGAAATACTAACATTTTAGCAAACTTGGTGTGAATAGATATAACCTTACTTAGAACAGAAAATTTAGCTAGGTTGAAAATGTTTTCAAAGGTGTTTATTTTTTTTTATATAAAAAATCTAAAACTATTATTATTTAATAGTTTTTAACACGTTAGTTATAAGTTAATTCAAAACAGAAGATAAGAATATACAAATTTATATAACCTAGATTCTAAATAACAGAAAATTTGTTTTGCACTAATTTACTGTTTAAAGCTTTTGAAAATATCAAGAACCAATATTTTAAACTTCAAAATCATCTTAAAAATATTGCTTTTAATTATCGTTAAAAAAACGGTTATATTAAATAGAACTTTAGTACCTTATTTTCATCAATAATCTTTAAATGCTTAAAATAAATATAAATAAAATAAAACAAAATATAAATAAAATAAAACAACTATAGTCACTTACTGATCAAACTAGAAATATAGAGATGTATATAAAACTATTGTAATATGTTTTAAATTTAAAGCTTTTATCTGCCGTCCATGAATGCAAGGTTTAAGGACGTTTGTGAAAATTTACATAAACATAATAAATCTCAAGCTTAAACAGTGCTAAAAAATAAATTTTTGCGTCAACAAAATTTCAAAAAGCAAACTAAGAAGCTTTATAAAAGAAAACTCTGGTTCTGAAGTATTTGAAATAAAACTGTTGTAGTATTTTTCTGTTTATTCATAAATTTTTTAAGAACTTGTATAGTTTAAACTTTTTGTATTCGTCAGCAGCAGGTTTTATAACTAACATTGTTTAGAACCCTTATGTCATCACACCATTTAACTTAACCTTCTTTTTTAATTTAAGGCGCCTGACATCTTGGTCTCATAGTCAAACGGTTCTTGTAATTATTGTAAATGTTTCATAGTGTTTTAATTTCACAGATAAAGATTTTATACATACTTTAAGTACAGTAGAGACATAGATAAAGTACGTACTTTTATAGATACGCAGTCAATCTTTTAAATAAATAACATCAGAAAGTATAAAAAAAAAAAGTAAACTAAATCATTATATAAATATAATTAATGGAAGTTTAACACAATTATGAAAAAATAACCGTATTTTTATTTAAAATGATTTGTCAGTAGCCAGAATTCAGTGTGAAATTGACAAAGTTTGTCTGAAAGTACACATTTTTCCTTGGGACCAAGGTGTGTACTTTATAACTGTCCACACTGTCATATTCTTTATAATCATAAACAATAGATACAGTAATGTCAGTTATACAAATTATGGTACTAAGACTAATTCAAAAAATACAAAACTTCTAATATAAGAAAAGCTTGAAGTTGATGCTCTTAACTATGTGATAAGACGAAAAGTACTCAACAATGTAAATGATACTGATTTTGTTCAACCGCTTAAGGAACATTGAGAAAGCATATAAGCGTATCGACACCTATCAATTTTATAATTTTGTTAAAAAATATTTTTTAATTACAAATTGCTTTACATACTTAACTTATGCATAACTAAAGTACGTAAATTTGTAGCAAGAACTTATAAGCTTCCATTTTTTTAAACACTAAAGAACATTAAGAAACAAAATATACAGCTGAAATTACTACTGCTATCTATACATGTATATATATAAAATATTTCAAACAAACTTAGAAGATTAGTAACGATACTAACTTTACTGATCAAAAAAGTAATGCTAGAGTTTTAAGTTTTTAAAACCAAATAGTTTTGTTTATCTTAACAACTTTACAAAAATTATCATGTATTTAAAAGAAGTTTGTTACTGTTTATTAAAATATTTATTTTATTTTTAGCTTTTTTTAGCTTTAAACCAACGTTGTTATAGCAAAGATAAAAATTTAAAGTAAAAATTACATTTATAACGAAGTAAAAATGAGTCATATTTTCTTAATTTGATAAAATTCAATACCTGCTTAAGTTTAAAATTTAAGCTAACCAAAAAGTTTTAATTTCATATTTAAGAACTTATCAAAAACTTTTGGTTATAACGTTAAAATTTTGCGACAAAATATATGCATGTGAAGTAACGTTTTTTCCAAAATAATTAAATGGGTAGGTGTCAAAAATGCACGTAAGGACATTTATGTACGGTAGGTCATTTTTGCACGACGACAATTTTAGACAAAAACAATTTTGCACAAAACACTTTTGCACGGATTGAACGTTTTTTTTTAATTTTTATTAATTTTACTTTCTTTTATATATATCTTTTAAATTATCACTGTTACCGCCGACTAGACCTGGTAAAAAGTAGTGTTGAAAAGTAGGCGGTAAGATTTAACTTATCATTTAAATTAGTTAATCCTACTGCAGAGAATTTTTTAACAATTTTATGACTGCTTTTTACGAAGTCTGCCCTAAACCCTTGGTCGATAACTTATAAACAGTTATATGAAAAATTTAACATAATTTTCAAAAAATTTCATTATATTAAACTTTATTGTGAAAATAAAATACTGAAAATCATGAAAAATTGTACTATTTTTTACTCTTATTTACTCAGTTATGTTTCAGTTATTAGCAGTTTGAAACAAAAAACAGAACTCAACTCGTTCAACATACTACTTTTAAAACAAGTCTTTAGTTTAAGTTTTAGTTTAATAGCTTACAACTACAAGAATAACATTGCAGACAATAACAATTTTTTTTTTACTATATCTGTTATCCCTAACCCTTACCTTGGTCGGTATTTCTTTTAATAATTTTTTTAATCTTTGTATTTTTTTTAATAACGTGCAAAATTTATTATCCGTGTAAAAATTACCTTTCGTGCAAAAGTGTCTCTTCGTGCACATTTGACCCTTTGTGCGAAAGTGTCTTAGTTCACATTTGACTCGTCCCCAATTAAATAGTTTAAAAGTCAATTTTTTTTTTAATTTTTTACTAAAAAGTTCCTTAAATAGTCTATAATTATTTGACTAAATACAAATGACCATATTGTATAAATCATACCTAATTTATTTAATACTGTCAGTGCTCTCTGTAAAGTTTAAATAAAATGATAAGTAAGATCTAATTAAAAAATCAAACTAAACTGACCTATTTATGTTTAAAGCTTAAGATATTAATCCACAAAAGTAAAATACAATGAGTTGGGTCTTTCACTTTTAACTATTTGTATATTAACAAACTCAATGAAAGTTGTATGTAACATATAACTATTTGCTTGATTTTTGATATTTAGATAATAATTTGCTAATTTATAAAACTTAAAAACATATCTAATTAATTCCTTAAATGTTGTAAACACTTAGGTATAAACTTCCTTATTAGTTGTACATTAATATATATATTTTTCAATACTTGTGTTGAGGTTATATTTTTTGGATTAAACTGTGTTTGTACTAAAATTTACAGACAGTAATGTTAATGTCAAAGTGGAAACTGGTGAATTTTGTATGAGTGTTTGACTGCATTAAAATTAACAATTTGTAGTAATTTTCATACTGTTCTGACGTTTTATTAGGCAGGTTTTTCTAAAGTAGGAATCAAAAGACATTAGTTAGTTAAGCGGTAAATAAATAAATGAGTAACAACTAGTCAAGGGGGATATCTAATAAATGGGAGCATTATGATAAAAGTTATTTTGTAAGGGGGCTTTCATATAAAAATACACTAGAATAAAAATTTATATTCTATTTGATATTTACCATTTTATTATATTGTAATTAAAGGTGTACAATTAAATGAGCTACTAAATTCAAGCACAACTGTATAACTCAACAATTCAAAACAGGATTTAATAAATCATCTATTGTCATAATGACGGACTCTTTGGTGTTAACCGGTATTTCTCCTATCAGCACTGCCAACGAAATCGTGAACAAACTAGCTTGCGCTGGTCAGGTCGGCCACATCGACATGATCTATCCTGAGATACCAGAAAAGGGTAAGTGGTACGGCGAGGCTTTTCTCAAGTTTAACAACGAAGATGATTTGTCACAATTTAGTGTTCCAAATTGCACAATCCGCGGCAATCAAGTCAAAGTTGCTCGTGCAAATCTTGATGCTTGCGAGCGCAAAAGCTGCAGTGAAAGTTTCAAAAGCAATTGTTCCAGCGTCAACAGTTTATTTTTTAGAAAGCAATCTGTTAACATGCTGATGGTTAACAACCTTAAGCGCAGCACGAGCAAGGCTTTCGAAATAAAAAAGTACTTTTCGTGGTACGGCAGAGTTCAGAGCATCAGTTTGCATTTCGATTTGAAAATTAAAGAAGGTTTTGCTGTTGTAGAGTTCGACAGTGTCGAAGACAAAAGATCGGCCATCGCCAGCTACAAAAACCCCTTCTTGTGCAAGAGCAGAGTAAATATCGAGAAGCTGCCCGGGGATTCATTCGATTCCGTCGCCAATACCACTTCTTCTTGGAATGGGGTGTCAGGGTCATCCGGTAAAGCAAGCGTCATTGAGCATCACTTAGAGTTTGCAGGTGGGAAGCCTGTTGAAATCCGCATCGATTTAGAATCGCTGCCGGCTAAAAATGTCACTTTCAAACGTTCACGCGCACTTGGTATTGATGATTATTTTGTTGAAATTGGTGCTTGACTGTTTTAATTACAATATATAAATTTGTTACGTTGTTTAATGAACGCCTTCGTTTAATTTAAACTTTATGTTGAATGTTTCTTTTGCAATTTGTTAATAAATTAAGAAATAAAAGTTTCTCGTATATGTATTGTAATGTTAAAGGTAAAATTACTAACAAACTTTAGTTAAAAAAATTTTTGTAATTAAGTCCTGTACCTGCGGGAAAATTTTTTGAAAATACTTAATCGTATTTGATAACTAATTAGTTCTTTCAATTAGATATCTTCTGAAGTGATTTATATTTATTTAACATATAAAATCGCTATTAGTAAATTTATATATGTAAAAGAAATATGTTGAAAAAATTGCGCCGTAGAACTTAGATAAGATTTAAAAAACCATGTACCTCCAAGTTAAGTAAAAAAATAACAAATGCTAAGAATTTTTTTCTTTCAAACTGCATGCATATTTTAATTGCAATAATTTGTATAATGATGTAAATTATAAAGTTACAGTTTCACACGCCACCGTTCTACTAATATCCATTTGAAACTGTTGTATTAAACTAAAAATGATTAAGTTCTTTCTATTTACTTAACTATTAAAGTTTTAATTTAAGGTGTAAATTTTATGATCAAATCTCTTAGTTGGTATGCGACTCTTGTCTTCCCAATATAATGGAATTTATGCTGACATGAGAACAATATAACGATTAAAAGCGCACAATACGTTTGGTTGTATTTAATAAACATATCTCCAACTTAACAAGGAAAGTGTATACTATGCGCTTTCTATTTTTACCACGCAAACAAAGTATAATATCAACCATTTTTAATAACATGTAAATATTATTTATAAACTTAGTTTAAGAACTGATATCTTGATGGTACTTAAAAAGCCAGATGGAATAAAATAAACAATTAAATTTATAACGTAGTAAAATGTTTATGAACTATGTTATTAGTTTATATATATATAAAGCAGAAGTTTTTATTAAATTGAGTACTTGTCATGTTGCTGTGAAAAAAAAGACATTAAAAGAATATTTAAGTTTGGTAAACTAATGTTAATTAACAAAGAATTTTCATACAGCAATGAATCTTTAAATAACAACAATAAATAACAAAACATTGCAAAAGTAACGTTAAGTTGTATTTACTTATTAAAAGTTTTATTTTCAAATATATTTTGAAAAACAGATTTCTAACTTTTATCTACTTCAAATTATACCTACTAGAGGTTTTTAAAAATATATACAACTTCATAATCAGAAATTGTAAAACCTAACATAAAAATACTACTAAATAATCGAATTAAAAGTTACACAGATCAAGCTATAAAAAAAACGGTGTTTTTATTGGAAAAAGTAGCAAATTATTGCAGAGTTTTACAGCGTATGGTATGAAACTGTAACACTACTAAAGTTTTAAGAAGTGTTAAAACCAATGAAACTTTATAGCATTCTAAATATTTTATTTTAGATTATAGCACTTATACTAAAAATGTATAAGTTTTATAACTAAACTAGTTTATGCATAGTTAAAGTTACGAATAAAGCTAATTTAATAAAATAATTCGTACTATTTACGTAATAAAATATTAAATAAATTCATTATACAAAACAAAGTTATTAACACCTTTCTAAAACGATAAACCAAAAATTTACTCTATTGAAGGCATTTTTATTATCGGTTAGTAAATAAAGTAGTTTATAGCTTTCTTTAATTATCCAAGAAGTATAAGTTTTAGTAAAAAGTTGTCTACAGATAAAGTTTACAAAAAATAAGTCTTAAAAATATTTTTTCATTTAAAAGCAAAGAAACTTTAAGAAAACTTTATACAGCTCAACATAACTTCTCTTAATCAAACATTTTATCGTTGTCTGTATCTTGGAAATAATATTTATCTAATTTATTAAAAAAAAAAAATCAAAAATGTTGCCTCTTAAAAGTTACTCTCTGAGACAAAATGCACACAAGGTTGTTTGAATAATACATTTATTTTACAAAGACAGTTTCAAACTTTGCAAGTGTTTGATGTAACTCAAGTTATACATAAATTGATTATAATAGCTATTGAATTGAGATTACAATATTTAAAATAAAGTAAGGTATGCAGTATGACCAATAACCAGAAGTAGGCAGCCTTTTAAAAGCAAAAGAAAATATATAAAACAAAAAAAATTCAAGACAAATTTGTTTTTAAAAAATTTGCGGATGACCTTAATCATGAAAATTGCAACAGTGGCGTGTTTTGACTGACTTTATGTTTCCAGTACAACTCTAAAAAAATAGAATAAACGTAATAAAAAAGCGATTGAATATCGTTTTCTTTTGAAAAAGTTTACTAAAAAGTCATACCAATTTGTTAACTGTTTGCTATCAAATAAGATTAAGTTACGTTTTCCAAAAATGACGTGGTTTTTGTAGACTTTTTTAATAATTATATATTTTTTTTGATTACAAAAACTACCACTTTAAAATAAAAAAAACTTTTAATTTATAATTAACCGGTCTAAGTGATTAAAAAAATACATTTGAATAGCTTTACACCTTCAAGCAGACTTGATAAAAATCACTATCTATTATTTTTGTAAATCCCTTGCAGAGGATTTTAAATTGTTATTTTAACTAGTTTAAATTCTACAGTCTAAAACTTTTTTACATTAAACACAGTGTTTTTTACCAAGTCTGCCTCTATGGGTTTTCTTTTTAAATATGAAACCATTGACCAATTCGTATTTTGTTTTCTTTTAATACAGTAGTAGAAAACCCGTAGTTTTACAGTTTATTTTATTTCATCACGTTGTCAACCAGAAGCCAAACCAGAAAGTGTGTCACAACAAAACTCATTTAACTGCGTGAGAAACGAGATAGCTTCGTCAAACAATCTTCCGTCCTTTTCTTTTTTAAGAAAGAGTCCCGATATTATTTAAATTTTCACGGTGTAGTTTGTTTTTGTTAAGTTAATTTTAAACTTTATCAATTTTTTTTGTCTGTTTTAATTCTTTAGCTAGTTGAATTAGCAGTAAATTTAGTTTGCGCTCTATGATACAACTTGCATCACATACATAGTATAATATAAATAAGGTAGATTACAAAAAAAGCAATATTTTGACCTTATCCGGCCTTATTTTCAAAAAAAAGTTTGCCCAACATGGCAAGATAAGCAAGGAAGCACTGTAACTTTGTTTTACTAAAAGCTAAAGTACTGGATTATTTAATTTAATTTTACATTCTGGCTTACTAATATTTTCAAATTGTTTAAAGTTTAAAGTGTTTTGAAGCTGAGAAAGTTTAAGATACATATGTAGTAGATAGTTAACGTTTTTCCTAAAGTTTAATATGCTAATACAGAAAATTCTTTATTGTTAAACAAAAAAATTGCTACCCCACTAAAATAAGTCAAGACACGCCTTTTAATTACAGTAATATAAAAAAAGCAAAACTATAATGAAAAGATCATTATATTTGCAATATTGTCATTGCAGTTAGTATAAAACATGTGTAAAACAACTAATAGCCAAAATTTTGTTGTGTGATACGAGCTGATTTCAAGCTAAAATTTTTGCTTTTTGCAACAGATATATGCTTAGCAGGGTAAATGTGGCCAAAGGGACTTATTTTTCCGAACTCAGTGTTACATGATAGTACGATTTAGCTTCAAGTATTTTGTTGGTTTTTTCTATACACAATAGGTGTGCTTTGTCTATAAAGTTTGCGGGCGAACTTTAAAAAACAGTCTTTTACTGGCTGGTTTTGTTATAAAAGCTTTAGCAGAACATTTGAATTTATTAATATGATATTCCTCTAAGCCATGGGTCGGCAAACTGCGGCCCGCGAACGATAAATCTGCAGCCAGCTAGCACGTTTATTTTTTGAATGGAAAAGTATCCTTTAAGTCAGATTGTTTTCGGTAATTTGATTAATTTGGTTTAAAGTCCCTGTATAGCAATTTAAAACAATAAAAGACTTTTCTGATTTAGCTTAAAAATGTGAGAAAGACAGATTAGCATTCGACCAGGAGCGTCGCGTGGGGTGTTGCTCTGCCGCAATTGCACCACCTTGAGTTTCTGTAAGAAAAAATTAAGTGTCTATAACATTTTAGGTACTTTTCAGAGCAAAATATTTTATAAAACTCCAATTTAGACAACGACCATCTTACTCACTACACTGCCGCAAACTTTTAGCTGACTGCCGCAATTAAACTCAAAAAAACAAAATTTCTTCAAGAATTACCGCAAAATCAATATGCGGTAAGTAAGCTAAGTTGAAAATTCCCTAAAACAGTTCAGGCTTGAGTATCATTCCACATGCAATTGTAAGAAAAAAATGTAAACAAAGCTAAGCAGAGACAACTCGAGCAAAAGCAACTCAAGTAGAGGCGACTCGAGCAGAGGCAACTCGAGCAGAAGCAATTCAAGCAGAAGCAACTCGAGCACGGACAACTCGAGTAGGGACAACTGGAGTAAGAGCAATTAAAGCACCTGCAACTCGCATTTTTTTTTGCACCACCTAAGAAAAATACCACACGACGCCACTGCATTCGACCAGTGTTTTTTTTTTTTAATTGTATAATAATTTTCTTCTTACAACATCAGGCTATCATCTGAAAAAAGTGTAAAAAGTGATTGCATTTAGTAAGATATTTATATAACACCTACTTAGTAAATAAACTAAATGCAAGTATTTACAGTTTTGTAAAAACTTAATGCACAGTTATTAATTAAAATGTCATTTCTTTACAGTTTAGGTATTTAGTTTAACATGTATTTAAAACAATTTTTTTTTAGATGTTTTATCACTATAAGTTAAATTTGAGTGTCCACAAAAAGATTTAAAATAACATTATGATAAGAATTTATTTTTGGTTTTGACACATTTAGATTTTTTAGAAGTTTTACGTGCCTTTATATTATTTTCTAGGCTTACCAATGTACACAGATGCTCATTTTTTAACCATTATTTATTGAATACCTAGTTAGATTAATAATAATTTTTGTAATATCTTAGTGTGTACAGACACATTTGAAACAATATATATTACATAAATGAAAAGAGTTTTGGCTAGGTATAGACTATAATTTTTCAAACAATATGTTTTGTAAAATTAAACATATTTCTACACTTTGCATACTAATATACACAGGTGTTGTTTTTTGACTATTTAATACAAACTAGATTTAAGAATCGTAAATTTATCAAGTTTGTATAGTCGTAGCGATATACTCGATAAAAGAAAGGTTTCTTTGTACACCAGGTCCGTAGACCAAGCTTTCTGAGGGTTTTTTTAACGCTCAATAAACAATACATATAGTTAAACCAAATAGTTCAACTTCTAGCAAATAAACAAGCAAACGTTGCCACACACTCAGACTAAGTCAATTTAGTTTGTAGAATTTTCAAATCTCATGCCAGTTTAGGCATTTTTTTCATTTTTGGCTTGAATTGCTTTTTTTATTCTAAAAAAACTTTTGGTTTTGATCACTCATGCTGGCTTTTTTGCTTAGAAGAATGGCAAAGTAAACTTATGATATATGATTTGTTCAATTCACAGTGTTGGTTTGAACTATAATATATGTTGAATTTTAAGTATTGCAGCTGCTATAATTTAAAATGTTATTTAGTTTAGTTAATTGTATACAAATAAGTGTAAACAGTCAGTGTTGCCAAAACCCTTAAATTTTAAGACGCTTGACTTTGACAATCTATGCTAAAAAAATCTGGAAAAACCTGGGATTTGAGAATTAAAAAAAAAACTGGAATTTTAAACAACTTTTACATGTAAAGTAATGAAATTTCGATTTGACAGAAAAAATATATCCTATAAATACAATTTTTTTGGTTATCATCATTTCTTTTATTACAAACATTTAAGGTAGCTTAACAGTATCTTTTTAATTTTGCTATACTATTTAAGATAGTTTTTTATCTAAAACTTAATTTTAAACTAAAAATAGACCCAATACTTGTTCTTTCAAAAAACCTTGAAAAATCAGAAAACATAGAAAATTTTTTAAAAACCTTTGGCAACCCTGGAACTGTTTACATTCTTTCTGAGGGTTATAAGTAGTTTTTATTTGAATAACTTTATGTTTATACAACACAGGAAAAAAAAATTAATAGGTGAAAATAGAAGTTTTAAGTATTATGACTAACTATTCTATTTTTTTTATCTTTAACATCCTTAGTAGGTAATCAGATTTATATGGTTTCGCAGTATAATATTATTTTATTGTTTGTAAAACCTAATACAGAATTTACTATAGGAATTATTGTAATGCACAACAATTACTTTTGCTGCTTTTTAAATTTCCTTAACAATTTTTACCGATCAGTCTGTAGTTACTGAACATAATCATGTGCTTTGTTGTAACTAACTTAAGCGATTTATTTTCTCGTTTCTTTGAATAACTTTTAACTAACGTGTTTTAAGTTTACATTTACTCTTTTAAAATACAACATTTCTATTGCAGATAACGATTTGCTATAATGCTCAATAAAAAACAAGTTTCAATTGTTAAGTATTAATGGCTTAAAACATTTTTATATTTCCGTTAAAAGTATTTAAAAAACTTAATTGTCCATTCAAGCTGAGTTATATATTTTTTCCTTTATAATTTATTCACTGTTAATAAACTTCGTTATTTCTTTATTTTTGTGAACTTTGTTTTAATAAGGTTGTCAAACAAACAGGATAATTTAGAAATTTGAAAAATCAGACTAGGTTAGACCTGTTAAAGACATTTTTAAAAACTCGAGTGTATGAATCTTTTATTTCAAACACTTTTAATAAATATTCAAATTCTCAGACTATTTTTTATGACAGTAGTGTAGTTTATTAAAGGTAATTTTTTACAGCTTACTAAAATTTAATGTACTTTTTTGTCATGATGTTATTTTAGTTGGGTATTTAAGCTTGATTAACAGTAATCTTTTACATTTTCAACTTTGAATAAACTTTGGCTAGTTTAATACATTTCACACATTTTCGCTTTTAAAGTGTCACTGTCAACCATGTAAAAGACTAATGAACTACTAAAAAGCTATTTTATTAAAGTTTTTGAGCTTTAATTGTGTTAGAAAATATGTTTAATAACTATTACGATAGAAATAGGAACTAGTTTTATTTATTTAAGTAGTTTCTGATATTTTTTTAAAGTGCAAGCAAACTACTAAAAACGCGAAAAATGTTTTCAAAAGTTAATGCTTTTAAAAATATAAAAAAATGGTTTATAGTATAAAAAAATTATAAATAAGTGTTTTTCAAGCGCGGTTTTTTAGAGAGTTAAGGTGGAAGTAAAATAATAATAACATTGAATAAACTTAAAGTTTACTTTACATGAGTTAAGTAAACTTAAACGATTAAGTTATTAAAATAATACAAAGTCTTTTAAGGCTTAAGTATATTAGTCAATGTAAATAAAAAAAATAAACATGTATGATTAAATGGCCATTTTTTGTGTAGCTAAAAAGACTTAATAAAAGTAAGTTGTTTTTCAGTGTGAATAAAACTAAAATCAAAAGATTATTTTAATGCCACTAAAACTAAAA
Source organism: Thalia democratica (assembly GCF_965202585.1). Taxonomy (NCBI): domain Eukaryota; kingdom Metazoa; phylum Chordata; class Thaliacea; order Salpida; family Salpidae; genus Thalia; species Thalia democratica. Next base: position 11,907,086 of record NC_139173.1, on the reverse strand, counting down.
CTGCGGCCCGCAAAGATTTTGAAAACTTGGAATTTGGCCCGCGAGCACCGACTGCTTGCCGACCCCTGCTCTAAACGAAAGTTTGTTATAAAACAATTTATATTTTTTGTGCAAGCACTAACGATTTGTATTGCCGACTGCTTGCCGACCCCTGCTCTAAACAAAGTAAGTTTTTAATACAAGCACTAACGATTTGTAACCTTTACATTTTTTGTTAATGGTTAAGTCGTTTTGGTCCTGTTTCATCAGAATTCCAAAGTTAGTTTTGAAAAATCCCCTTAGTCGATTTTTTTCTTGAAACTTTCAAATTTCATGCTTGTTAAATTTTACACAGTTTTACCTTTATGCTTCATAACTTAAATTTTATTGTTTTTATTACTACATTTTAAGCTATATAAGCTTTTATAGTTTATTGAACATTTCAGTTTATTATAGTAATACCAATGATAACATTACTCAAGGCTTCTCAAAGTGTTTTAAGACAAGGTTACAGTCGTGCACTATGTCATCAAAGAACTTTCAAAGAAAGTAAGCTTGTTCATCTACTGTTTTTCAATCATATGTAATAAATACAACATTTTGAATTAACCAGCTACCTCATCTAGATTAGTTTTATGTAGTTAATCTTTACAATAGTTTTGATTAACCAATGCTAACTATTGCTAGATTTTTGTTATGTTAATTTAATTGTATTTCCTTAAACTTGGATTAGTTCTATATTTTATTGATAGTTTAAGATAAACTGTGACTTAAGTACAGCCATTCTTTAAAATATAACTCTTATCTACTTTTTTCTGTTAGTCTTTAAGTTTGAAGAACAAAAAATACTCTTAAAATATTTGGTCCTTTGACCTGGTTCATGAAAAAACCTTTTGGTTATCGAGTCACACACCACGAATACCTTTTAATGTCTTGTCAAATACAAGTATGCCCTTTTCTTGATATAAAACCAATAATACTTAAATACAAGGTTGCCACAAGTGGTTTACCAAATCCTAATGCTTGATTTCCCAAATCCTGCTGTTAAATCTAACGCAAATATAAATTTTCAAAGAAAATAAACTGGTTTTAACCAGATCTTGATCATATAAGGTCTTATCTGATTCTAGTTGGACCTCAGTTTGTATCATATTTTACAAATTATTTTTAATAAATGCCCTTTTTCAAATGATTGAAGAATGATGAATTTGAACTCATTACAAACCTCAGAATATCAAATTTAAGTCTTGAATTTCTCTGAAATGTTTCTAATTACCCCTTTTGGTATCATGCTAATTAAGACCCACCCTTTTGCAGAATATCTCTTCCTGACTTGCTAAGATTAAACGCTTTTGGAAACCCTGGTTTAGATTTAAGATTTGGTTCTTAGTTTAAATAAAGTTTTGCTTGATTCTAATCTTAAATCAAAATTGAGATCCAACTGGAATCTAACGGGACCCTATTTTAAATCAAAATCTATTTGGGACTAAATTTGAATCTTTTATTCAGATCGATATCTGCTTAGATTCAGTTCTTGGCAAACTATGGCTGGATCTGAATTTAAATCTGGTAGAATACTAGTTGCCAACACCAGGGCTTCTCAGGATAGCTCAAACAATTAAAAAAAAAAAAAACTAAGACTGACTTCGACTCATTTGAAATTTTTTTTTGAAAATCTTAAGCAAATCTTAAGCAATATTTTTAGTAAATATCAAGCTAGTTTTTTTGACTGATTTTTTTTTAGTTTTGTTTTTACTACACCCTGTTAATATTTTGACATTTTAATTACATTTAAATACATTTAAAATTTGTTGTTTTAAAAAAACAACAATCAAAGATCTCTACTTTTACAAGGAGAATAAATACTTTTTATTAAACAGTGTTTTGCTCAAAAAGCTTTTGCTTTAATTATAGTTCTGAAAAAATTAATTTGTGAGTCATGAAAAATAGATGTTACCTAAAAGATTATTTAAAGTTCTAGTATGTAAAAAAAGTAAAAATTAAACTAAAACTAATTTTTGGTTACATGACAATTCAAATTCGGACAACTTAAATTCAGACAATTCAAATTCTTAAAAGAATATTTGAAAGACTATATCTCAATAATTATAAAAAAATTAAACAAAATAAAAAATACATATGTAGGTCTTATTAATATCTACTAGCCACTTTTTTATCATTTTTGCAAAATCTTAAATATTTTTCAAGATATTTTAAAACTACTAAAAATAACTATGTTTTTTATTTTATTTAAGCCATATCTCAAAAAGTATTTAATGTTTTGCAAAAAGAAAAAAATGGCTTGTAGATATTAATAGGACCTACATATGTATTTTTTTACATTTGACAAATATACATTACTATTTTAGCTTTTAATTGTAATAGCATAAGAGTTTTAATTGTCGGAATTTAAATTGTCTGAATTTGAACAGTCATGCACCCCTAGTTTTTAATTCAAAAACAAAATAAAATAATTATTTTTAGGCTAAATTGATAAGTATTAAGTGGTAAATAAGTTGTAAGTTTTATAAAAATTGGGATATAGGATTAATTCCTAATAATCATGCACATCTGAGGTTTAGATTATTCTTTTTTTGTTGGTTGTTTTAATATTGAGAGCTTTTTAAAGGAAAATAAGTAAAAATATAAAAAAGTCTGACATTAAAAAAGCTCCAAAGGTCTTTCTAGGTGAAGCGGCGTAAGCTTAGGTTGACAATCGCTGAATAAAAAATATTTCAACATAAAGTCTGATACAATTTTAGTGCTGTTGTGTTGTTTTGCAAATTTAGATTAAAGTTAAGTTGTAGTTTAGTAAATAAAAAATAAAAATAAGTTGTGATAAAAATAAAATCAGGTATAATTACAACTTGGTTGAGTTTTTTAATGTAAGTTCTATAAGTAAATACTACTTTATTACAAGTAATCAGTTGTTAAAATATGTAATGCAGTTTAAGAATTATGATGTATTATAAAATATTTGTATAAACACTTCAAAAACTACTTTTCAAAACTTAATTCTTAAATTGTCCCTAATTTTAGTGTTATGAAGCTACTGTTTTAAAAACTAAGAGAAACATAAAAAATGCCTTCAAGCCAAACCTAAAAAAATTTTCATAACTAAAGCTCACATTCTTTTAAAGTTTCTGATTGTTATCTCATAGGTTGATAAATTCTAAATTACAATAGTTTTTAGCTTTGCACATTTTAACAACTGACCATTTCAATAAAGTACTGTTTACTTATAACACTTTCAAGGCTCTGCAAAAAAAAGGACTGGATAACTAAATTTTTATTACATTTACTCTTTTTTCTGGCTTTCAATTACAAAAATAATTAGAATTTAAATTTTCAATACAACACAACAACACCAAATATGTATCAGACTTATTAGATTTTAATTATTAACAGTTTAACGGCTCTTAATCTTAAAACAACCAATAAAAATAAAATTAATTAAACCTCAGATATGCATGATTATCTAAATCTAATTAATTTTTATCTCTAGTTTATCTAGAAGTTTCAATTTCAATAATTCATAACTAAATTATTCTCTTAATTTTAACTTGAAGACAAATATTTTAAATTGGTTTCTTGTTAAAATAAAGATTTATTTTGTTTAATTTTTTTTACATAACATTATTTTAACTAATCTTTTAAGTAATATCTGTGTTTCATGAATCACATAAACGTTTTTCAGAATTTTAGTTTAAACTGATGAGCTTTTTACGTGGTTTAAATTTTAAAACATTTAAATAATGTAATATTTAAACTGTATTTACACTTTATTTTCAGTTTTAGCTCTTATTTTTTCAGTTTTCTTACTAACTCATGTCAACTCAAACTATTTTTTTAATATTCAGGCTGACTTTTTTGCCTCAAATTATTAAGTTTTAATAACTTTTTACTGCTACAGATATTAAACAAAAACTAAAGACAAGATTCATTCAAAAAATTTTTATTGAGCAAACAAATGAAATATATTTCGGCTAACCATTATCAACTACTTATGTTAGCAACTAATTAAAAAAAAAAGTTTTGTATAAGTAAGTAGCTATAGGTTTCATCAGAAAGTCCTCAATTAATAAAAGTAAGAATAGTTAATTAGAGATATATTAACAGTTTATAATTACATATTTATAAATTTTTTTATAATACAATGAAAATAAGCATATATACAAAAATAAAAACAAAAGCAAACAATAAGCAAAATAAAATAAGCAACAAGCTAGACAAAGCTTATAAAGATTAGATTTATAAATGTTTACATCTAATTTATTCAAGCAGCAGTACGTTTAAAAGTCTAATTTTTATAAGTTGTTATAAATGTTTTGTCTTACTTGTCTCTTATTTTGTTTTACTTATTATTTGTTTTTATTTTTATTTTTCTACATATTCAGAGTAATCAGTGAACTCAGGAAATTTTGATTTTTTTTAAAACTCAGGATGACTCAGGACAGTTTTGATCTTTTATAATAATCAGCAGATAGTTTCAAGGTTTTAAAAAAACCTCATAGCAGATTTTTTCTAGATCTAGAATAAGAATTAATTGCTCCAGTTTCAATATTTTGCTATTTAGTATAATCAATTTTGTTGAAGAACATTATTTTTAATGATTTTGAATGAAATGTTGATTTAATTTTTTTAGACTCGAGATTAGTTTTTAACTATTCTTAGAAATAACCTTTAGTTTTGGTTTTAAATATAGAATTATAATTCATCATGATTTGAGTATATTTATGCAAGTGAGTTAGTAATTAGATTTATAATAGACTTTGTGGTAAATTTAAGGTTAGTTAAATAAAATTTCAAAAAAAAAATCTAACTAATTTCTGTTATGTATTAATTTAACATGGTTTCATAAAGTTTTCCTCTTTTTTGAAAATAATCTTAATTGATTTGGACTTTAATAATTAAATCTCTGAAAACAGTATTTCTTATAAGTTTAATGAATATCTAATGCAGAAGCATACACATTCAGCCTTCCTTTTAATTAATAAGAAGAAAAATGAACATGATGTATAAGTAGTTTGCGCCAGAGGCAAAAAGAAATTAAGGGTTTGAAAAATAAACTCAGGATGACTCAGGGAAGTTTAAGATGGTTTAAGGCAGTTTTTTTGACTTCAAAAGTGGCAAATCTGTAATATATTGATCTACTGTAATACTGAGTTTGTTAAAATACCTGCAGTTATCTTATGCTTTTTTTTTATATAACTACTATAAAGTTTTCTTCTTTTTTCGGTTTTTATTTATTTAATGTTGTAATTAAACTAATTCTTATTTTAAGTTGTAGTTTATTACTAAATTCAGTTCACTAAAAGTTTTGTTCTAAAAGTTTCATTGTGGTTCTTTAATTTTTGCTGGTCATAATAACCTGTTAAAATCCTTAAAGGAAGTAATTTTATACATTTAACTATTTTTGTTGTTAAATAAGTATTTAGTGATTTTTTTGCCATTGCAAAGAAAAGTGTTTTAAATTAAAATGTTCAGCTGTAAAAAGTAGTATTAATATTTTTTGACATAAGACATAAATCAAATTTTTCAACAGTTATTCAAACAGAAGAGGAAAACTTAATTCGTGTGAGTTTGTTAAGTAGAATTGTATAGTTTTGTTAAACATAGTAACTAAACAACAAGTAATACATTCTAATTCTTATTGTTGTATACACTTAGTTTAATACAAAGTACAAAATTATATGTTTTAATTTTTCAATGTTTTAAACTTCAAGTTTGGTACTTGAATTAAATTAAAACAGAACATAGTACGAGTTTTTTTTTAAAGTTTAGAAAAACTTCTATGCTTCTTGAATATGTATTTTTGGTAGAACTTTTTGTTTTGCTTGTTATTACTTGTGTATAATTACTAATTATTTATTTAAAATGTCTACTATTGTGCACTTTATATTCACTTACTTTTTTTTCTGAAAGTTTACAAAATGAAAAGGTGTTATGTAATAAAACAAAGGTGTACTTAACCTTTGTAAACCTTTAAAATTATATTTTGACTCTGAAAACTTTATTTTATGTTTACTAAAGTTTTATGAAATACATTATATTTATTAAAAAACTTTTATTACTATTTTAGTTTATATAAATATAGGTTATATGTATTTAAATTTAGTATTGTTTAGAAAGTTTCTTAAAAATAAAAAATAAACTTTTTTTCTGCTAGATTTTACCAACATATTTAATTTAAAGTTTTCTATAGAATTCAATCAAAGTTTTTTTTTTATGTTATAGCAGAAAGTTTATGTTTATTGATTTCAAAGTTAGTAATTTATTTAAACTTATTAAATATTATATTTAAAAGTTAATATTGCTGCATGCATTAAATTTTACTTGACGTGTGATTTTTCTTTTTGTTTTGCATTTTTAATTCACTTTTACTATTTGCAATTTCAGTTAGCTATATAAGATAGTTTAAAAAAATGTAGCTGTTGTACAAGTCAGAGAGACAGTAACACATTTTCTGACTAAATTCTAATTTAAAACTTAAAGATCATGTGTTTACAACCACTCTTATGATGTAACTGAGCTGATCTAATTACCACGTTTTACTTACTTTGAAATGCATATTTATTTATTAAATATGTTGTATTTTGTTGTGTTTTTAGTTTTCTTTGTGTTTAGTATATGATTACATAGGTTTGTTGTATACTATAAAAAAGTTTTTCAATGATTGATTTCCATATAACCTAAGGTGTTTTATAGTTTTAGTGAACTTCTTGATACTGCCCTGCGTCCTGCTCCTACTCAATGGGCCACAGCGAACCCAAACCGTGTTTAAATAGATATAGGGAATGAAAGTTTGTATGAAATTAATATTTTTAACTTTGTTTTCAACGTTTAGTTTTATGATTTTAAAGTTTCAACAAAAAAAGAACACATTTACTAAAGCTATTAAATAAAACTTTCTGAATAACTTCTATACAGTATTTTTGAATTATAAGTAGGCTAAAACTGTTGAAAAAAAACAAACTTTTCCTTGTATCATTTGAGTAAGTGTTTAAAATTATAATAAAATCTACTAAATCTAACCTACAATTTATACATATATATATATTATAGTATTGAAATCGTGCAAAAAATACAAAACACTTTTTTTACAATTTTATATCATTTTATAGAGTTTCAACGAGGCTATCAGTTAGTTTTTACAGATTGAAAAATTCAAAATAATATTTAACATGTAGCAGGTCAAAGTCGGAGGCAACAATAGGTTCCTTATGAAAGGCACAAAATAAATTGGCCAAAAAAAATAATTTTACTAAAAATCTTTCTTCTTTGTTTTCTTAGATAGATACCTTAAACTTTCAGAAAATGTTCCTTGCGATATTTACAAAGTTCTGTAGTAAATAGTTTTGAATAAATAAAGAATAAAAAAATAAAGTTGAAATATTTGTTTATTGAAAACAAAAAATAAAGTTTATTTTCTTTTTTTTGTCTTAAAATTTTTGTAATTTTTAAGTTTTGGACAACTGCTGTTGAGTTTGCCAACAACCAACTTGCTATACAACGGAGACTTTAGAACTTGTTGTCGAACATTACCAAACCAGCTAAGATTACACTGACTGAGAGTAATTTACATTGTGGTATGACCAGTACGTTTAAGCATCTCCTCGTTTTAATACATTGTTTTCATCCAAATCTAAGGATACAACGGAGGCGTTGTAGGTAGAAGATGTTGATTTTTTTTCTTGTTCCTACTACAAAGTCCACATTTTGCCACAGGTTAGCAAATCACTACATTCACAGGAACAGTAGACTATTGACTTTGGCAACATTTTTTCTTGGTGCAACATTTGAGCCAAGGTATATAATTTTGATCGAAGAAATTGACCCTTAGCTTAGAACTTTAGCTTCTGTAAAGCCGAATTCATGACCTTCTGACACAAACTAACTCACTAGTATCTAAACATCTCGTGCAGAGTGAGCTACAAGTGTGAAAGCAAAAACAAGATCACGTAGTATAAAACTCTTCAGCTTTTGTGTTGCTCTAAACGTGAGAAGTTGAGATGACCATCACTTCCTGTATTGAGCTTAATTCAAATATACAAAATGTGCTACAGTTCACTTATTCTACAATAGTTGATGATTCAGAAGCATGCAAAAGAGCATAGAAAAAATAACTCCAAGCAGAATTGGAATCTTGCTTTACCCCGATTTCAATTTTAAATCAATTAGAAACACAACTAACATTTTAGATGGTTGCTCTTGTGTTATTTACAACTACTAGAGAAATGTAATAAACAGAACATGCATTTGTATATTGTTCTCATTGACCTCATTAAAATTTTTGATTCAGTAAAAGGGTTGCCACTTTACCTGGAAACCTAAAAAAAACCTGGAATTTGACAATTTAGGCTAAAATAACCTGGAAAAACCTGAAATTTGAAATTTTTTGAAAAAACCTGAAATTTTGATCAAAAAACTTGGAAAAACCTGGAATTTTTAATAATTTTAATATTTTCAGTTGTAAAATTTTGATTTGACACAAAAAATCTATCATATAATTAAAATTTTTTGTTATCATCAAAAAAATTTTTTATAAAAAACACATTTAAAGTAAATTAACAGTATCTTTTAAATATTTTTATACTATTTAACACAGTTTCTTAAATAGAAATTAACTTAAAACTAAAAATAGACCCAAAATGTGTACTTTTAAAAACCTGGAAGAAATATGGAAAACCTGGAAAAAAAAATGAAAAAACGAGTGGCAACCCTGCAGTAAGTAGAAAAAGACTGTTTGCTCTAAGTCTCTTCAACATTGTAAGGTCTTCTCACACAAATAAAAATGCAATCATTCTAATTAAGACTAACTTTGAAAAACTTGGTTTACTAAATTAAAGGAGTTGTTTTTGTGAGAATTAAATAAAGTAATAGATTTGTAAAAAAGAACACTAGTAATTAAAAAATATAATTTACAAAACTTTATGTTTTTCATGGACCAAGTTATAAGTTTTGTAACTTTATTATTTAAACTTATCCAGATTAAAGGTATACAATCTACTGAGTCGACTACGGATAGTATGGTTAAAACACCAGCAACTTGTCCTATATCATCAAGAAACTTGCAAGTTACTTCTGAGGTTTTTTATTATTCATAATAAAGTATATTTTATTTGGTCAATATAATTTAATTTCATACAATAAGCTTAGCACTTAAATTAGCCGTTTGCTATTTTCACAGACCATAGTTTCAATACTTTAATTTTACTTAAGTGTAGAGCTGGTAAGTGCAATGTTTTTACCTTTAGATTCCATGCTTCTAGTATTGAATAGTCAAAAGCAAAAATAAAAAAGTTTTCGTATAACAAAGCTTCATTTATAACAGCCCTGCAACAAAATTGTAGCCAAATGACATCTATGCTACGGAGTGTTTCATGATATCTAAAAATTGTCGCACTTAAACTTATTTGATAATTTTTTATGGTTTATAAGCATAATGTGTATAGTTATGACTGCTAGTGATTTATTAAAAAAAATTAAAGAAATATGTAATGAAATAGTACGTTTTTATTTAATTAAAAAAACCTTATATTACTTTAGCAACTTAGGCTTTTTGCTTTGAAAAATAGCAACCCTGAAGTAGTTTTAAAATAGTTTTGTTTTTTAAAATTAGATAGTTTTTACAAAATTAGTTTACTTTAAGAGGTGATATAAATACATTCCTCTGAGTGTTTTATAACTTAGATATATAATGTCCTGTTGAAGGTTTGTTTGTGAAAACAGGTTGTAAAATTTCCACTCATCTTTTCTTTATAATTATATTTTGATGTTAATATATTATTAGTTAAGGGCATGGTGGGGTTTTAAAAAAGTAATCTGTTATTTGTATTTTTTATCTTAGCTATCAAAATTATTTCCATTTAATAAAGTTGAAAATATACATTTTGAGACCAAGGACTCAAAGTTGGTTAGTTTAGTAGGCTCCTCATAGAACGCGCAACCCAATAAGACACTAAAATGAACGAAAGAAATAAAATTTTGTTTAAACTCAATATACGTAAATCTTAAAAAAAAATAAATTATACTATAGCCCGAAATTCCTATTAGAATAAAAGTTTTCAGAATTAAAGTAATAGCTTTCTAAACCTTTTTCGTTTTATGCTTAATTTATATTCAAAAACAATTATATTTCAAACTTAAAATGAGGAATATTAAACTCATACTTTAGTTGTTTTAGTGTTATAACAGGAGGTATATGTTATATAAATTTATAAATAAAATATTTTAATTTTTTCTGTACATACAAGAAAAAGATTAATAAAACAAAATTTGGTTTGTTTTTTCATCTGTAATTTTAAAACTCTACATTTTTGGTACATTTCAATAGAGCTGAAAAGAAATTAAAGTAATTAAAACTTTATATAACCCTTTGTGTACGTATAGTAATATACTTTAAGTATTGTAAAATTACATATGATAACTGTACAAGAAATTCAGCTAAACATGCTTTCGATCAGTGGCCGATTTAAAAATTTTAACACAAAATGGCAGCAACTGTAGTGGTTAGCTTTTTAAACCTTGCTGTAAAGAGTAGCTACGTTTTAGTAGACTTCGTTTATCAAAGCGAAGTCTACTTTGTATTTAGTTTGAAACTGTTTTTGAATGAGTTTTAACATTATTGAAAGAATATAAAAACAATATGAAAGCAAAACTTTAGTGTTTTTGCAAACATGCAAATCTGTATTTTTTGCATAATAAAAAAACAAATAGCTGAAAGTGAATTTAAAAAAAATAAAGTGATCTAAAGGAGCAAAAAGTATCTTTATCTATGAGCTCAAACTATTTGTTGCTACATTTAATTTTTACTCAAACATGAAATATTTTGTTCTTTAATATTTCATGAACATCAACTAATAGTGTACCATCATATATAGTTAAGTATATTGTAATAGCGCGATATGCTACTTAATCGTTTTCCAGTTGTATCTGAATTTGATTATTAAAACTATTATTTACAACTTTATTTAAAAGTTCTAAGAGTTAAGTAACATGAAATACTTTACAAAGTTCCTGATTTTCTTCAATTTTTTTTTGATATTAAATTATATTCTTGTCTAAATAATTTCAAAAATTTATCAATTTTAAAAATATTTACTAATAAACCCAAATAACAATAATAATAATAATAATAATAGTTGTAATGATAAGTATCAATAGAAAGTGTAATACATTAAGTAGCCAGGTATATAAAATTTAACTCAAAAGTACTTTAAGAGCAATATTGACAAATATCATAAAAACTTTTTTAATTCGCATGGTGATAAATAATTTCAATTACTTACTTTATGATTACAAATCCGATTGTACTTATGTCACGAAAAAGTTCGAATATGTTAATTTTATAAAATTTTACAAAAGAAACTTTGACTTTCTAAACAAAATATTTTGATAATGGGTTTAAGTCAAAAGATACAGGTCACTCTAACAAAAGTAGTAATGCAAAATACTGAAGAATAATATTTTTAATGATAATGCATAAATAAAGTATAAGTTTAGACTTAAATTGAATTTTTTATCAGTTAGAATGAATTATTAGTGAGTTTAATGTTTTCTTATAATAGTTGTAAAGAGTAAACTAAAAATTTAAATAGAAGAGTATTTTTTTGGTGAAAAATAAAAAAGCTAAGTACTGTCTAAAAAATTAATAACTCACTTTGAAAATTTAATCTATCCATTACTTAAGTTTAACATTTTTTGGTGAAAATTTATATGTATTGTGCATGGTTTCCTATACAAGTCTTTAGTGTCTTTAAATAAGTTTTAAAAGTATTTATTTGATACTTGTTCAGTTTGCTGGTCTGCAATAAAAATGTTGCAGCTTATGACAACTATCTTTAAAAAGTTGCTTTTTAAAACTCTGTTTGGAAAGTTGCATCAATTGTTTTAATTTACCTTTATAACTTTGAACAAATTTAATGTTAAAAATTACTTAAATTATTTTGATTTTTTGTCTTATACAAGGCATGAAACTATTCTTAAGTTTTCACTACTTCCTCTTTTTTTTAAAAATGATACTAACAATAAACAGGATGTGTTGATATTGGGGCAGTTCGTGGCATCGGACGGTTCTATTTTGGAGCAGCACGAAACTGGTCTGTGCAGAAAAGAGTATTACAAAATCAAGGCGAACATTTTGATGGCCCAGAGAGAAGGTCAGTGTTCTTGATAATTTGCTGTTTTTTAATAGGTCATACTTAAATTTAAGCTTGATTTTTTAAATAAAATAAATGACCAAACAGGGATAAGTAAAAAGTACTTATCATAAATCTACAGCTTTACTTAATCAAGAAATTTTTTTTAGGTTGTTTTGATCTTTTAATTTAAGTACAGTATACTACCGCTTAAGTACGCACTTTTTTTGGTACGCATCACGCCTTAAGTACGCACTTATCCAGAAAGACAAAGTAAAGGATGTTATACTAGAACTTAAAGAAATTCCAGTTTTTTTGCCTAAATTTTCAATCATCAAGTTTTTCCAGATTATTTTATGTTTCCAGGTAGAATGGCCAACCTGCTGAGTTAGCCTGATACTTTCACAACTTTTAAACTAGGGTGAGTAATCCTGAGTAGGCCAAGTAGCCTGAGATTGAGACAGTCCTGTTATTAAATGTTAACAAACTAAATACTTATGTAGTGGTTGCAGAAAAGTAAAAAGAATAATGATATTTGAGCTGTAATGCTATAAAATAAATAAATCTAGATGACAAAGTTAAAAAAACCTACATATACAAAATAGTTAAGTCATAACTTAATTTAAATGTACATATATTGATGTTTTGAAAATGTTTGGTAAACACAAAGTAGTTTGGTACTTTCCCTCTAACAAAACAAAATGTAGCTTAATATTTTTTTTTAAATCATTGACTGACATTGACTTTCTATATTAAATGTATGTATTAATTATGTAGAAGCTTTTTATAGAAAAAATAAATCATTTTAAAATCTATTAAAAATATTTGCAAATTAGAATTATGTTTTAAATGTTATTTAAAATAAATGACTTGTTTATTTGGCTTAATTATTTGGTGGCTAGTTGCAAGAAAGAAAACAAACAACTAAATTTCATATTATACTATATCGTCAAAAAATACGCACTACCCGTGCTAAGTACGCACTTATTGGTCGGGTTCAATTTGCGTACTTAAGCGGTAGTGTACTGTAAATTCATTTAAAACTTAGCTGAAAGTTGCCTATATATGATTTACTATCATAAAATCCCGGCCCGTTTTTAATCTGAATATATCTCTTAACTTTTTTAAAACTTGAATTTTAAATTTGATTGTTTTATAAATAGCACATTTTTAACCCAAGGAAAGTGTTACGTTTATTTGCTCTGTTTATTTACAATGCAGAGTATAAATTATTTACCCACAACTTTCAATACTTATGTTTAAACCCGTAACTATTAATTTGTAATCTTAATTATAACATTTAGCAATCGTTAAGTTCTAGTTCTTAACTGTACTTTTTGACTTTTTACAGATAATTAAATCCATAATATTTAGTCTTTATCGCTAAGCCTATATATAAGGCTTATAGAGTTAGGAAACATATTAGTTTGGAATTTATAAGTCAGGGTCGCAATGCTATCAGGATGATTCAAGCTAGTTTATTTATTTTTGATCTGTTTTGTTTGATTTTTTTTTTGAAAATGGTTTTCAAGATCTCAAGCTAGTTTTTATATTAGAAAATCTTTTAATTTTATTAAAAAGTTTATTTTTTTAGGTATCATGACATTTTAATTTGTTTTTATGTTTTAGGTATTTAAACTTGATTAAAAGTTTTTTTTTTCTTGTTTCTTTTTTTTCAGTCTAGCTTGATGTAACTCGGGCAGGTTCTTTTTTATTTATAATAGTGGCAACCCTTATAGGTAAAATAATTTGAGCATTTAAAATGCTGAAGTTGTAAACCTGTTATTTTAAAAAGGACAGATTTATAGATATGCAAGCTAAAAGTTTACATGGTAAATATAAACAAAAAAAAGTAATTTTGAAAGTTTTAACATCAATCAGTTATAGCTCAGGTTTGTTTTAGTATCAAATATATAAAGATAAAATAAAGCATATTTAATTACATACTCAAAATTAGCTTATTTTTAGTTAAGAGTATAAGAACTAACAAACAGCGCTTACTATCAAAAAAACATTCCTAAGTTAACGAAATATTTTATAAAAAATGTTTATTAACTTAATCTTTACAGGTCAACTTCAAATAATTATGATCGCCTAGTTTTTTGTAAAAAAGATAAACAATTCAAAAAACTTCGAATTTTTTAATTGAGTAAACTGAATAAATTTTTTTTTAATACTTTCATGGAGATAAGTTGATTGTAAGAGATAATAATCCTGATATATATATATATATATATATATAATTAAGTTATTTTACTTGATAAATCAAATCTTTCACACTGAGCCCACCTTAAGGGCTTTATTAATAAAATAAGCACGAAACTCGAGTCCTTTGAGTTTTACATCTTGAAATAAAACTTTATATATATATATATATATTTAATAAGGTTATTATTTAAACTGAACACCTTCTACTGAGCCCACTTGAAGGGCTTTTAAATTATTTATTAGAAAAATAAGATTTTAAAAATACTGGTACACGTGTTTCATAAGACTAGACGCCTTAATCTTCAGCCAACTAAATTTAAAATAAAAAGCACTCTGCTAAACATAGATGCAAAAGTTATACAAAAAAAAAACATTATGACGTAATATTGTGCATTACAAAAATTCAGTACAAAAATCAATCTACTGTTTTTTGTTTTTTTGTATAACTTTAGCATCTATGTTTAGCAAAGTGCTTTTTATTTTAAATTTAGCTGGCTGAAGATTAAGGCGTCTAGTCTTATGAAACACGTGTACCAGTATTTTTAAGATCTTATTTTTCTAATATATATATTTATTAAAGCCGAATTATTGAGTGTTTTGATCAGGTAATAATTTAAGAGAACAAATATTAAGTCTTATCTTTCAGTATATCTAATTTTTAAGGCGTGATTGAAACTAAGAAACGTATCATCTTCTTTATATTAGTTACATAAAATCTTAAAACTATTCTGAAAGTAATTTAAACACTTATGACAACAAAATCGTTATTTAAAAATATTTAAAAGCTAAATTAAAAGTTTTAAGTTAATAATGATGATTACAGGACTACTACCAGACAAACAAATAATTGAAAATGAGCACGTGATGCTATCGGGAAAGCCTTTTCCAAAACTTGAGAGGCATCTTTGTAGGTTAGTGTAAAGTTGGTTTTTAAAAAAAATGTTGTTCTTTTTTTATACATTTTTATATGTATATAGATTTTCAAATAATGTAAGTCTTTTAAGTTGAAATTTTAATATTCTTTTATTTATTAAATGTTATTAATGTTAATCAATATTAATGTTCTAAATGTAGCATAATGAATAATAATTGTAGAAGTTGATATATAATCTTACTTAAGTCGCATTGTAGGTTTCAAGTTTGTTGCTTAATAATGAAAAAACTTAGTTATAGAAAATTAAGTACTAATCTTTAAACTGTTCAAATAAAGTTTAAGTATTAAAAAAATCTAATGTTTGTTTTTATAAAACAACATTGTTTTAAATGTATATTTTTTTTACATTAAACACAGTATGTACAACTATTTTTGTAGAAAATTTAATTATTTTCGAAAAAGTAATACACAGCAAGACTGGAAAAAGTAACCATTCATGACACACAACCAATTAAACCAAGTCGTACCGCTTTTAGATTAGAGTTATTCTCTAAAACAAAGTTTTGTTTGTGTCACAAATTGATTTTAAATTACTCAAACTGAGTTTTGTATTAAACTCTGTCTAGAATTAATCAACTAATTATTGAAGTCATGCATATCACATGGATAAAGAAATAAGGATGTTCTTTTTTAAATAAATTGTTATCTAAAATCTGGGTTTTTATGTAATTATTTTATTTTATTACATCTTTAAAAGTTTTAAGCATTTTAAAAAACATACTTTTATGATTTATGTCGTAATTAAAAAAACAATATTTAAATATTTTTTTTGTATATGTTTAAATCAAAATACTATTAAGCTTGAAAATTTACTCCTTACTTTCAAACCTTCTTAATTTTATTTTTTTAAGGTAAACATTTTTTTGCATGATTTTTAATTAAAGTTTTTTAATTGTTTATTTTTGTAGCAAGAATTAAATTAGTAACTTGTTTTTTGTTACTGTATATAAAAAATTTTAATTTAAAAAAATCAGCTGACCTTTTATTTTAACCTCATTATTACTGCTTAAAGTACTTTCGAAACGGTCGTCAGCAAGTAAGTAAAATACTAACTGCAAGGTTTGAGAAACTCAAATATTTTAATATTACTGTGTTTTTTTTTAATTACTTAGTGTCACTGTAGTAATTTACTCCGTGTTTACCCTATATCCATACATTTAAAGTATTATAAAATATGTACTTAATGTCATAAACACAAAAATTTTTAACTGCCTACCACAAACAGTTGCTATGTACTTGGAATACATGAATTGTATGGATTTTCTAAAAATTGAAGTTTCAAACATCAAAATAAATTTTTAACTGTATTTTACAACCCAATCTTTAAAACGAAATTGAAGTTTACTTTCGTATGAGCATTTCTAAATGCTAATTTTATTACTATGTTTGAAATACTAAAACTCAAAGGTTCTCAAAGTTCAATTCTAACTTAACACAAAAAATTTGGAGAAATTTGCCTTTGAAAATTTTCAAATCTATACGGTTGTATCGGATTTTTTTTTACAAAACTTAAATATCTCAAAAGTTAATTGATTTTTTTTAATCTGTAAAATCTATTCTATATTATATACTCTAAGCTTTGATATAATAAGAGCCAATGTTATTTTTTGTAAAGAAAAGGTTTTGACCCACCTCCCTATGCCTTTAAGTACATTTTCATTTCTGCTTGAACTAATCTTCCTATGGTTTATTGTTGTTACAATTTTTTATTAAAAACTACCAGAAATAAAATTTTGAACTAATTTCAGATGTATTTACAGTTATTATGACTACATTTTTACTACTCATCAAAAATTTTATCTGCATAGCAAAATTATTTATACGCACGTAAGTAAAATAGGTGCATAATTCTTTTTAAAGAAAAAATGCTATCACTAGTATGACAAAAAAAATTGTGACCAATTGAATTTTATAAAAATTATTTTTAATTATATTTTATAAGTTAAGCCTACACTGTGTTCCTTACGTTAATCACCAGTCCTTGAACTTCAAAACAGTGAAAATTTTTATTTTACGTATCCTTGACGAACAAGGCTTATTCCCTGAAGAGCTGCATTATTTCTCTTCAGATGATCTTTTATAAAAGTTGCAAGTTTCAACGCACCACCAGCTTTGTCAACTTCATAAACCTGTTTTCAATAATTTTTTTTAACTGAATTAATATAGTATAAAACATTATATTTTACAGTTCTGCTTCTTAACCAAAACGGCAACTTGAAATATAATAACCCTTACGGGTGAAGCAGTTAATTATAATAAATTCCGCTAACTTTTCTACTGAATCAAATTCTGCATAATCACAGGTACGCTGTGGGTTCGCGGCAGCCTTTCAGGGGCAGGGGGTTGTGGTACAGGAAGAGGTGGCACATGGTGGGCGACAGGAGATCAGCGGAAGACGCGCCCAAGATCAGCAACAAGCCCATCAGGACCCACCACTAGTTGTAGATTTTTAGTTGTAGATAATTATATATAGTTTTTGTAAAATAAAAAAAATACAAAGACTAAATTAGAGTACCCAAGCTTCCACTGCTTTCTTTAAAACTGATAATTAAAGGGTTTTACTTTATAAAATTATTTTACCAATTAATTTTTTTATGAACATAGTTTGCTTAAGTGTAGCGAAATAAAAAAGATTAAAATTTAAGTATTCTGTTTTTATAGCTTGATACAACGAGTAAAATAAAACTAGTTTTTTATAGTGTTTTTTTATTATAAACATAGTACTTTAACATTGTGTAAGGCATAAAAAATGTTTAAAAGTAAACTAATTAACTGTTGTCTGACTGATAAGTTCAACAGATGTATAACATTTTAGAAAGTTTTTATTGTTGATACTAAAAAACTTTAAAAACTAAACTAAACTGTGGATAAAGAACATTTTCCAGTTGTACTTGAATAAGTCTGTTCAATTTCTTTAATTAGGGTTAAGGTATATTTTTAATACACTAATTACAAAATATTTTCTATGCTTTTCTATTGATACATCTGATAAAGTACGATTTTTTACCAAATATGAATAAAGCATAACTTTACTGTTGATAAAATCATATTTTATAAAGTTACTTTAGTTTACATACTCCTTAGAATTTTAGTGAATAAAACTGCAATACTTTTAAAAATTTGAAAAGCATGTACTTAAAAAATATGAAATGTAAAAAAACTTAAAAGGTATTTTAGTGCCCTTTTCAGGGTTGCCACTCGGTCAGGAAAAGTCAGGTAAAAAAGGGGGGTTTTGAAAAAAAGTCAGGAAAAGTCAGGAAATTTTATTAAAAAAAAATCAGATTTTGTCAGTCAGGGTTGCCACTCGGTCAGGAAAAGTCAGGTAAAAAGGGGGGTTTTGAAAAAAAGTCAGGAAATTTTATCAAAAAAAAAAAATTAGATTTTGTCAGTTTAAATTTACAAAATTCCTTGTTTTCAAAAGCCTTCAAATGGTAAAAATTGATTAAAAATCTTCTAAAGTCAGAAAAAAAATCCAAAATTTTCATGGAAATTTACAAAAATATTTAATTTTATTTCCAATGCCTTCACCTGGTATAAATTAGTAAATTATCCTTTATGAAACTGCAAAAATTTTCTATTAACTTTTTGAACAAGTACACTACTTGAACAAGCAGATTTTGTAAGCTTTTTAGCATTGATGATCTGTAGCAAGTACACTTTCATAGTGAAACTGTGATATATACACAAAAATTGTAAAAGCTCCTTAATATGTCATTTGTTCATCTAGATACATTTATGCTAGGAAATGCTAAAAAATTGTGTCTTTTTTCAGACAAGCTGTGTTTATAAGGTGATAATACAAGTATTTTGCTGATAGAGCTGTTTATTACAAACATCAATCATACACAGATGGTTAAGTGATGTACTGGAAGTTTGATAGAATTCAGCAAAAAACTGTTGTTTTTAATCTGTATTAGAATTATATTGAAAGCTTTATATAGTTTAATGTGTTAGATTATGTATTTTAGAATAAGTTCAATTGAAGAGTATGATTTAGAAAAGTCAGGAAAATTTTGGTAAAAAGTCAGGAAAAAGTCAGGAAATTTTTTTCAGCTTGATCAGTGGCAACCATGCCTTTTAGTTCAATTAAATTTATTATGTAAATTATTCTAATGAAGGTGAATACAGGTTAGCTGCAAGTCCTGGAAAAACCTCGACTTTGAGAAATTTTGAAAAAAAAACTGGAAAAACCTGGAATTTAAAAAAAAAACACTAAAAAACCTAGAATTTTAATAAATTTTTACATGTAAAGTAGTAGAATTTTAACTTGAAACAAAAAATCTATCATATAGATAATATTTTTTTCATCATCAAAATTTATTTTATTAAAAAACACAGTAAAGTAACTTTACAGTATCTTTTCAATGTTGTTATACTACCTTTCACAGTTTTTAGCCTTATATTTAACTTTAAACTAAATTAGACCCAAAAACGTGTAATTAAAAAATCAGTGGCAATCCTGTTGATAATATTAATCTAATGAGTAGAAAATGTTGGTATTAAGAGTTCCAAACTCAAAATAAGTTTTAGGAGAACGTATACATGATTTGTTTTTCACCACAAGTTTAATATAATACCAAGTTACAGTAAAAGGGATTGTCAGTTATAAAAATATGCAAAATTAGTTCTATAAAAATCAGCTTAAAGTTTATATTGAACAAAGTATTATAATATTAACTAATAAACTGCTATTAACTAAAAAATAAAGATGAACATTATATTACCTCAAGTGGATCTCTAACTATTAATAATCTGTTCACGGAAGACAAGAAAAAAAATTCTGTGCAAGCTAGATACTTAACTAAATAAACATCTTTTAAAAGATTTTTTTTTAATGGTAACTTTACCGACTTAAAAATAAAAATTTTAGTTAGAAACCTGTAGGTCATGCTAAGATATCAAGTTTGAAAATATAATGCGAAAAATTATATATTTAAAAAAAGATAGGCTAAAAACAAGATTTAAGAAAACAGTTCAGTTTTAAAGTATAAAACTTTTATTAGAGTTTGATTTAATTTTTCAATTATTTAGTAATTTGTTTTTAAGTTTAAGATTGTTTTTCAATAACCTTTTATGTTTTGCATAACATATTTTTTTGTTTACTAGGTAATACTGCTGTAAATTAAAATTAAGTTATCATTTAATAATGATTAATAAAAAGACTTTGATTTATGCAATTCGTAATGCAAAATATCGATTAAAATAATTAATCAGGAAAGTAAAAAGTTTATAGAAACTCTTTTTATTTATGTAAAGTAATATTAAGTTTCATTTTGTTAATAGTTTTATTAACTTAATTTCTAAGGTATAGAGAAGTGTAACACAAACTTTAAAAGAGTTAATGTAAAAAATTTATATATAGATATAAACATATACTTTCTTTTTTTTAAGCTTTTTCTAATGACTTCAAATACTCCGTAGAGCTGATCGTGTCTTATGATATGCTAATCACCGTTAATTAAATGAATTCTAAAAACATAATCGTACAAAAAACATGTTTTGAATAAAAAAATAGCAACGGTGAAAAAGTCATGACTAATTTTTTGATGTAATTTTTAAACTTTTTCTAAGTTTTTGTACTTTTTATAACTTATTATTAAAGTATAGTCTTATTGACTTAATGTAGGTTTATAAAATTAAAATAAAGTTGAAATGGGAGTTAAGTGTGTTGAAATGGGAGTTAAGTGTCAGAGATTAATCATTATATAATAGAAAAGAATGAAACTTGATGCGTACTTGTTTAAAATGAAATTATCAAAAAAAATTAGGGCATATAATAGTTATTGCAGTAAAAAGAGAATATTAACCATACGTTAATGCTTACAGTAATATTTTTTTTCCTAAAATCATTGTATAGTAGTTTATTATAACTAGTGGAAAATACCAAGTTGTTAGTAAAAGTAATTATTTAAATGTGAAGAATATCGTTGAGGTGTCTACAATAAATTTCCATATAGTTGCTTTTCTAAAAAAATAATTGGATATTGCTTCTAGCTTTATTTTTATAAAAACAATAGATACCAACAGCAAAGTATTCACTGTGTACTTATGTTACAGAAAGTACAAATTTTGATTCTTGAATAAGACCAAAAAATACTTTTTGTCATAATGGTACTAGAGATTTAAAGGTAACTTAGTTTAAAGACTTAACAAGTAAAGCCTTGTTTAGTTTAAAATCAAAGTTTAACAATATAGTGGTAAGCTTTACCAGTGGTCGTCAAGGTGTACACTGGTGCACACTAGTGTGCACGAAATTCATTTTGGGGTGCACGAAACTTTTAGGGTACACAAAACTCATTTAGGGGTGCACAAAATTTTTAGACTACAAGAAAAATCCAGTTTTTATTATAATATTTATCTAGTTTAAGCGACATAAAATATTAAATAAAACATTTTAAGAGTACTGTACTGGGAATTTTGTAGTGATTGCGGATATGTGTTAAATTAACAAGTTTGTAAGACAACGCCATATAAATAAAATATCATTGTGCAAACAAGGTGAACCAAATAGAAAGGTTCATTAAAAACAAGATCAAATGATAAAATCTAGTTTTAGTTATCAAAAAGTTTGCATTATAAACTGAGTTATTACTTTAAAGTAGAAATGCATCAGTAAAAGTGTTTACGTAGTGACACCACTAGCGGCACTTATTAAAGTTAGATCTTGAGGTGCACCAATTTTATTTTTTGCATTTTGGTGTACACAGATTTTGATTAGCTTGACGACCACTGAGCTATACATTACTGTTGTACTTAGTGTTATAGCATAACAAGCAAGTTAATATATAAACAATCTGTAGTAAATACCTAAATATAAATTAAGGCAAATACATAGTGTTTATGTTTAAATAAGTCAAGCTTACTAGAATAAAAAACAGTTTTTTTTTAACAAATTTTTGAATTATTTTATTAAAATTTTGTTTATTAAACTATATGAGTCCATTGATTAGTATAAAATGACTTAAATAGTTTTACAATGATATAAAAATTTGTTTGTGATTTCTTAGTGAAAACTGTATTCATCCATCAAAAATATACTAGTAAAATACAAGTTTTATATTAAATTTTTTAGTAACTTCTCTTTTATATAAGTTGTTTTTAACTGTTTTTGCTTCTTTTTAGGACAATATTTCATGGGAGACTTCAAACAAAACCAAAACTATCTTATTTTTTAAGTACTAGAAGTTTTTAAATGCTCTTTTAGCATAACTAAATTTAATAACATCCGATAGTCTTATTTACTTTTATATGGGAATTTAATGTATATATAAAAGCTTTTCTTTAATATATGGTTCTTATACCTTGTCCTGGGCATGACGTTAATCCTGTATGACTCGATAACCGAAGGTTTTTTGTACACCAGGTCCTTGGACCAAACCTTTTGAGCGTATTTTTTGTCTTTCAATAAACAATAATACAAGTTTATTGTGCTATTAAAAATGAAAACTAATGTAATTAGTTAAATAAGGACAAGTTTTCAGATGTTATGTCTCGGACAAGACATTTAAAAAGTATCCTATAACCTAAAGGTTCTTCGTGCACCAGGTCCTAGGACCAAATATTTTGAGCATTTTTGTTGTTTGATAAACTAATAGTAGTTAAAAATGTTTATAACATACTTAATCTTACAAATACTTCAAACATTATTAAAAACAATCAATTAAATAGGTAAAAATTTAGATATCAAAAATCTATATTTTAGTTAGATTAAATTCAGTTTTGTTAATCAGAACAATAAAAAAAAGATTAATGAGTAAACATTCTATCATAAAAATTTAAGAAAAATTAAAAAATAATTCATTTTAGGCCTTGTTTTTGATTAAAAAATAATATTACTACTTAAGGTGGATTATCTTATAACTTTGTAAAGCAAACAGTTAGTAAGTAATAACATTTTGTGTATTAAAGAATAATTAGTACGGCTCACTATTTCCACTGTTATTGGATTTTGAAAATCTTTTTACTAACTGTTTATGTTTTGTTGGATTATACGTTAACAAACTGTCGTTTTGTATAAAAGGAAAACATTATTTTAAAAGTAGAAATTAATAAAAAAGGACAAAATAATGTTTCAAATAACTGTTATATTTTGAATTGTATACATAGTCAGATACAGATGAAGAAAAAAAGTTTTAAGTATTGTTAAAACATCGGTTTCTCATTATGGTATTAATCTATTCAATTATTTAATAATTTATTTATTTGGATACCAAAGTTATCAAAAAAAGTATTAAACGCTACTAATAAGCTGTAACTTTTGTCAATTGTTAAACACTTTAACAAAAATTGAGCTTATCAAAGTATTTTTGTTTCCAAGAAAATGTTAAATGTTCACCACATGTTTTTGTTAAATGTACGTTTAAAAAGTTCTTCAAAAACATTCAATAATAATATTCAATAAGTTTTGTACATTTTGTTAACTTAAGTTATTTACTAAACGTTAACGTAATTAAGCACTTTGTACAAATCACTAACGAAAAAGAATCTAAACATAAAAGTCCGAAAAATTAATAATAGTATTTATAGAACTATAAAAAAAAAATATTATTCTTTAAAAAAAACTGGCTGGCGACTTATACAAGGCAGCAACCCCTGGTGAAAATGTTAAAAAATTAAACTAGGTAAAAAATTCTATTCAAGTTTAATTCTAATAAATATTTATTTCGGCCATCGTCAACGAGTTGAGATAATTTATGCCATCGAATATAAACAATGCACTTTACCGCACGATCTACAACAACAGCATCCGAGACAATCCTACGATTGGCCGGTCGTAGGATTGTCTCGGATGCTGTTGTTGTAGATCGTGCGGTAAAGTGCATTGTTTATATTCGATGTCATAAAACATCTTAACTTGTTGACGATGGCCGAAATAAATACTGGCTAAAACTGATAAAACGAGCGTGGAGAGTAAAATCTTACATTAAGCTGACAATGTCTAAGACGTTGAGCTGTGAAGATTTGCCAATTTTTCGGACTTTACCCACAAACGGTCGCTTCAGTACTTTGTACTTAACACCGATTGGTTAGAACACAACAGCGGTTTCTCGCGACTATTCCTGCCTGATGAGTCCTAATAAGGACGAAACCGGTCGTAGGATTGTCTCGGATGCTGTTGTTGTAGATCGTGCGGTGAAGTTCATTGTTTATAATTCTAATAAAGTTATTTTTGAAAAAGTAGTATTATTATTTAGTTTGATTTTTACTCTTTTTTAATACTTATTAGTTTCGACTGCATACAAAAATTTTATGTAAAAAACAAGTAAAAAAAAATTAATTTCAATACCACAAGCTGAAAAAATTTACCTTATCTATTTTTTTTATTTTGACTGAAAAACTTTATAGTTTTGTTGTAAACATAACAAGACATCAACACAAGTTTTGATTAATACTATATTTTGTTTAGAACTTTTTTTAAAGTTTCTAATTTATTGTTAAATTAAAAGTTTGTGAATTTATTTATGCAATATACATTCTATGTAACTACAAATTAGTAAAAAGTAACAATAGTTTTAGCGGTATGATTTCTACAAAGTTGTTTGGTAATCTAGATCAGTGGTCTTATCTTCCACCGTTCTAAAAGCACTGCAAACTTAACTACTAAAATAAAAAATAAAATTTGTAATATATTATAATAAATATAAACTAAGTTGTACATAAAATATATTTTTTTAATTTTAACAAATTAAATTTATAATTTAACAGTTATTTAAAAGTAATTTTTATATTTACACATTGAAGTATAGAAACAAAAATAGTTACAATTTTTATATTTTGAATGAAAATAAAATTTTGTTTAGTTAGTTTATCAGTAAAAAAAATTATAATTAGTTTTGCACTTTTAAATTGCAACCGCATTTTTAACAAACATCATCAAATAAAAACCGCAACTAAAACTCAAAATCACACATTTTCAGATTTATCAAAATGAGTTACGAGTACTACAACATCAGCGTGGACCACTACGATCCCAACCGCAAGTACATGTCAAATAAGGAGTGCGCGAAAGGCCTCACAACTCCGAGAGGAACTTTCATTTTTAATGGAAAAAGGGACGTGCGGAAGACCGACGCCATTAGAAAGTGCAACGAGATGGGAGCCATCCTGGCGCCAATCACCGAAAGAGAAGACTTCGACAAGATTTTCGAGTTTGCAAACAACTGCAGGCACTTCGAAAATCCAAGAGAATACCACATTGGCTTCGACGCGCACTCCAATAAAACCAGGTTGTTTTCAAACGGTGTGCTGTGGGACTGGGAAAAGCACAGTAAAATTTACCAGCACTATCACTCCACAAAGCGTGAATGCAGGCTTCACATACTGAGTCTTTCCGAAAAAGATCGTGTCCAAGTGACATACGACAGAAAAGACAGGTGTAAGTATCTTAAGTTGAACTTTATTTGTTTGAAGCCACCAGCGCCGAAATGTGAGTCGCAGTGTTCTCATAGCGAGGCTTTAGTTCAAGTTAAAGAAGCAAACATCAAGCTGTTTGATTATGACTTATTTGGATATGGCGTGTTGCTTGCAGTAATTTGTTTTTTGATTGCGATGCTTATAAAAGAAAAAAACAAGTTCTTAAAACGAAATTAAAGTTCTTAAACGTAATGTTCAACATTTTCTAAACTTACGTTTCTCGTATAAATACAAATAAAAATTTTACTTAAAGTAGTTATTTTGTTGCTGATATAAAAACTAAAACTAGCTTTTTAAATATTCACAAGTTTGTTCCTTAATCGAAAGCAGTAATACTTGGTGTGAACAGTAAATACTAAAAGTATATGATCTATATTTTATTTTTGCTATCTTTTTTTTGATATAAACTAATTAGTTTGACATAACTTGTATTAATAAAGAATAATGATGTTAAAAGTACTTGTGAACTAAGTGTAAAACTATCAGAATTTAAGATGAATAAATGATGCAAAGTTTAAACATGTTTTTAATTACTGATTAATAATAGCTTTATAGCAATTTAAACGTACTTTAATATACTATACTATAATAAAAATTATGTTTAAGTATACTTTTGTCTTCAAAATAACAAGATACTGTTAGACATCTTCTAAATGGTATAAAAGAAACAAATCACTTTTTCTTAAGTATTTTATAGCTGTAGAAAACATAACAATAATAAATCTGATAAATTTAATACTTGTTCTAACTCATAGGAATCAAAATCCTACTGTGGTAGTTGAATTAGTACAATAAACAACTTATTTAGTCAGTATTAAGTATAATGTTTGCAAAAAACTTACAAGGCTCATGTAACTTTTCGTCAAACTCGACGTTTTTTATCACTAGACTTGTCTTAGGATTATTAGTGTAAGGAAAAAAATAAGAAGTCAATTCTACAAACTAAATTTTTTTTAAGTTTTTTTTAAATTTAAAACAATTGATAAATGTATAAATTGTTACGCAACATTTTGAAACTTAGTAAATTATTCTTTTAGAAGTTTTGGTAACTATTTTGTAAACTAAGTAACTTTTCTAACAAGCTGAAATTGAACAAATGTTCTTATGGTCACTAACTAAAACTTTTAGTTCTTAAACAAATAGATCAGTCAAAAAAGTATTTGAATGTAAATGAGTCTTCAAGCTTTTGACTTTATCTTGTTTTGCTAAACACATTCAGTTTTTTTTAGAGTTGTTATTTTTATGGTAAATTATATAAGAATACATAATCAAATGTATAACAAAATTAAGACATGAAGTTTTACATAAAACTCTAAAATCTTTGTAAACAAAAATGTTCTCAATTTTAGTTAGTCAATTACCTTAAATCTTAATTTTATATTAATAAAAACTTTTTTATTTCAGCAAAAAATAATTTAATATAAAAATTATCTTTTTACGTTTTATTTTGTACTTTTACTTGTTAACAGTTTTCAAAATGTTTATTTTTCTTGGTTAACTAATGTTTTAAGCCAAGTTTAGAATAAAACTTTGAAACAGTTTTAAGTTTTTAAGATTAGTAAATTATTAAAACTTGAGTTTCCTGACCTAAAGGAATCACTACAATAGTCGCTACTAAACTTTAAATTTATATTACAGTTTTATGTAAATTTGTTCTAAATAATGATGCTAATAAATGTTAAAGAGTTTTTATTGGAGACTATTGAAATGTTTTATTTTAACACTTTTAACGAACTAAAAAGAAAAGTTTTAAACAAAACTAAAGAGTTTTTGAATAAGTTAGTATTGTTATGTGATTAGATTTATTTAATTTCATCAATATGTGTACAAATTATAAGTTTGCTAGCCCTCGTTGACTAAAAAAGCTTTAAAAATAAATAATTGCCCCCTTAAAAATTATGTATTTACTAAAGTTTCAAACTTAACTGTGTTTTTATAGTCATTTTGTTATAACTTGAATGACTTCTGTTTTTAATTACGTAGTTTTTTAGTCTTATAAATCTGATTTTTAAATTGTTATTGAAAAGCTTCAAAAATATACTTAGGACAGAAAAATATAATTTAAACTAATTGTGAACAGAACCGAACATAATCAATTTTTTTTATTATTTTCATAGACAATTATTTTATGCAAAGTAGATTCAATGTTTGGCTGCTGAGTTACGATAAACAGCCATAAAAATAGATAAAATGTAAAGCAAAAGTATAACAGTAGTCAATAAAACTTTAAGTACTAAGAACATATATGAAAATGAAAAAAAATAGTTTTTATTTATGCTTAAGAAATTAAGCTAGTTTTAAACAAAAGTTTAGGGCTATATATTTTTCTTTTTTTTTAACTTAACAACCGTATAAACTTTCGAACAAAAAAAATAATTCAGAGACTTTTAAAGTTATAATTTAAACAATTTTAATTTATTAATTTAAACAACTTTTAAATATATATTAAAAATAATGCTAAATTAAAGGTTATGTTTATTTATTGATAAAAGAATGCTTTATTGCAAACAAATTTATTTACAGAAAGTTCTAAAAATATGAAACAAGTTAAAGTCTAGTATATAAAACAAATTTTTCCTTGTACAATTGTTTCAGCGTACTACACGATTTCTTCAGCAAGAATTTATTCAATTAAGTAAAAAGAAAGTTACAAAAAGGAGTACGAAATTATATAAATTTTTAAGCATAAATTATATATAAGTTAGTATAAGCAACAACATTCAACAACATTCTAAAAATAAGTTTTTAAATAAACTGCTTACTGTAATGCAAAAATCCCCTCTGTAACTCGTTACTTTTGTTGAAGGATTCACATTTTATAACGTTTAAAATTTTCTTTTTTTCGGCGTAACTTAAATGGCACCTACTTTAAAGATATTTTTTTTGTTCTTACTATTAATTCCAAAAATACTTTTAAGTTAGTTTTATTATTTATAAGCTTCCATATGTACTGCAATGAAGTTGTAGCATTACCATGTTTTTCATGTTTGAGAATGTATTTAAGCTTTGTGTGCTTCTCTTTGAATCAGTGGCATTGCGTAGTATTTTTCTTAAGTGGTGCAGAAAAAAAAACTTACACTTGCCGGTGCTTTAATTGCCCTCTGCTGCCTCTGCTCAAGTTGTCCCTGCTCGAGTTGCCTCTGCTCGAGTTGCTTGTGCTCGACTTACCTCTGCTCGAGTTTCTTGTGCTTAAATTACCTCTGCTCTAGTTGCCTCTGCTTGAGTTGCCTCAGCTTGAGTTGATTCTGCTGGAGTTGCCTATGCTCGAGTTGCCTTTTCTCGAGTTGCCTATGCTCGAGTTACCTTTTCTCGAGTTACCTCTGTTCGAATTGCCTCTGCTCAAGTTGCCTCTGCTCAAGTTGCCTCTGCTCGACTTGCCTCTGCTCAAATCGTCTCTGCTCGACTTGCCTCTACTCGACTTGCTTCTTTTCAAGTTGTTTCTGTTCTGCTTTGCTTTGTTTTCATTTTTTGATTACAATCGCTTGTGAAATGATATTAAATCTTGTACTGTTTTAGTGAATTTTTAATTTAGCTTAGTTACCGCAAGATATTGTTTTTGCGATAATTCTTGAAGAAACTTTGCATTTTTGAGTTAATTTGCTGCAGTCAGTTAAAAAATTGCGGCAGTGTAGTGAGCAAAATGGTCATTGTCTAAACTTGAGTTTTATAAGAGATTTCTTTCTAAAAAATAACGAAGACGTTATAGATACCTAATTTTTTCTTACAAAACTTTTAGGTGGTGCATTTGCGGCAGTGCAACACCCCACGCGTCGCCCCTGCTTAGAAAGATAATCCTGTTGAACCAAAATAAAACTTGGTTTGAATTTCAAAATTAACAGCAGCTTTATTAATTGTATTTTCTGTTAGACATTTGAACGGACATTCTTGTTTTTGGCGGTTGGACATTAGCTTTTTTCTTTTTAGCATGTTAAACTGTTTACGATTGTTTGCCATTAATAATAGTCTCATATTTGACATACAGGACTTTTTAACTGTCTTCATCTTGAAAACTTTACTATAAGGATGGTATTTAGTAAAGTTTTTTTCTACAATCTTTAGAAAGCATTTCCAAACTCGCGTTGCTACGCATTTAGGTTGTGTTAGGTTTTTTCCGTAAATGTACTTGGACTGCTAGAATTTTCCCTGATTGAGTTGCCTTTGCTACGGAGTTAGAGTGCATACTAAACTTATAATTGGCAACTACCAAATGACGAGATCCTCTTTTACCGTGCAAAAACGTCACAAGGCAAGTTTAAACAAATGTATGTTTAAAAAAATGAAAAATTAAATAAAAAAACACCTTTCTAATAAAAGAAACACTTGTTGATTTTAACATCTTAAAAGCAAACACATACGAGTCTTATTTAAAACATTTTTATAAATGAAATTTAAGAAATAGTTTAGAAACATTAAAAATTTAATTATAACTTATTTGACACATAATTTGTATAATGCTTTACTTTACTAAAAACAAGCGTAAAGTAGTCCTCGATAGTTTTCTACTTTACATCTAGTTATGATTAAAATAATTGTAAAATATACCATAAAATAAAAACAATTATGTTTATAAAAACAGAAAAGCTAAAACGTAATAAAAGTAAGTGAATAAACCTTTGTGTAAGGTGTCTTGAAAAATAAACAAACATAGTTAAAATGTGTTTTTTAAAGTTGTTGTAAAAATCGTTAGTAATGTTTATACACTATAATTTTTTATTAAAAAATGTTCCATGTAACTTAAGATTTACTATTGACTAGTAGTATAAACTCGTTTTTTTAAATGGAAGTTATACAAGTTAAGTTTTTATTAAACAAATTAAAACATTCGTAGTACTTAATCAAAATTTAAAACTTTTAGCTTTTTTTAATCAATAGTAATTAAAAATAGTTATCAGCTTATACTAAATATTAGTAGTAATTCAAAACATGTATTTTAAAATATATAATTAAAATATATAATTTCATAATTTTCTTCTTTTTTTAATTAAAAAAATAAAGGTAAAAGAAAAAATTTACATTTTTTCTTAAAGAAAGTTGTACAAAGTTTTTACTTTTTTAAGTTTAAAAGTATTAAAAAGTCTATAGTTTTCATACCTAAAAACGAGTAAGTGTTTCCTTTGTATTAAATCGATTCTAATCTTGCCTCTCTCACACTGTCAAAAACGGAGTTCTTGATAAGACGTTTTGCCGTGGGCGTTCTTTTTTTTGGTGCTATCATTTCTTCTACTAAACTTGCCTAAAATAATTAGTGTTTTTTTTGAAATTTTTAAATTAATTTAAAATAACTACTGTTAAACTTAAAAAAAGTTGTGCATCTAGATAAAATAAATTAAAAATAACTATGCTGTCGTAGCACAAAAACTCGGATGGATATGCTGTTCCCTCTCTTAAAGATCCAAAAACTCGCATTTTTTCTTCCCAGGTAAAGTTCTTTGAAAACATCTCAAATGTGAGGATTCCGCTGGAATAAACATCTACTGAGGCTCCATAGCTTCTAGAGCTCTATTTTTTATTTATCATAAGTTTAAAGAATTTTCATCATATAAATTGATCAACAATAATTTCATAAACATTTAAAAAGGAGCTAAAAAATACTGCATAAAAAAGTAAATAAATAAATATTATTATTAATAGTTTTTTTCAATTAATGTATTTTTAGTATTTCTGACGTATAAAAGCGGTAGTTTTCAAAGTCAAAAAAGTTTAATTAAAAAACTTATAAAAGTTTAAAAAAATACATATTATTACATGGTATAGTTATTTATAGTACATATCACATAGAATATTGTGACAATTGTTAATCAAAAAAACAGTATTTAAAATAAATAAGTATATAATCAAATATATTTATATATATATTATGATAGAATGATTAAATTTGGCTTGGAATCACTTGAATATAGAAGATGGGAATTTGAACAATTAACTCTTTATAAAATTATCAATGGCAAGTATAAAAGTTTTTTTAACCAGTTTTTTAGTTTTTCCCAAAATAAATATCAACTAAGAGGAATAAAATTTAAACATGATTTTCAAAACAGTCAGTGGCAAGGCGCATTTTTTCACAGAGCAAAAGCTATGTGGAACAGACTACCTCAGGATATAGTATCTTGTGAGGGGGTTGAACAATTTCGTTTAAAGCTAAAAAGATTTGATTTAAATACAATAAATACCAGTAAAATTCACTAACTTTCCACTATAAACAAAAGAAAAAAATCTTTTCCCTACGCCCCCCCTACAAACTATTAGTTTACTTTTATTTATTTTGTAATTATGAATTTTGTTTTATAAGCGATGATTTTAGACAAACTTCTTTATTGTGTGTACTAAGTAATATATAAGTTTGAATTTTTTGAATTGATTTTTTTTTTAATTTAGTTCATTTGTATATCATATTCTGTTTAACTTGTGTTATCATTTAAATTATGTTTTTGTATATATATATAATTTATCTTAAAGTGTTGAATATAAGTTTGTATTCTTTTTCTCTTTTTGTGTGTCCTGTTTAAGTGGCTCAGGTTTTGATGCCTGAGTCCAACATTGCACAATAAACAATATAATAAAATAATTTAATTAATAAATATATTTTTTACAAAATCAGAACTTGTTCAGCAGGACGATAAAGACTATTTCCGACATCACCGCTCATTTCAAATTCCTGATAGATGTCTGCTTGTGGTATACGGGCAAGGTCGCGTGAGAGTCCAAAGTCAATTAGAGTTGCTTTTGGAAAACCTCTAACTTTCTTAATCATCACATTTGCAGGGTTTATATCACGATGAATTATTTTGTTTTTGTGAACGTGACACAACCCAGCTAATATCTGAACAAACAGTAGCCTTTCAATTCTACTGCATATTTACAAGGCAGTTGTTTGAAAATTATGTTTTAAGCTATGTTTTAAAACAAATCTAATATAATCAAATAAAATCGCACTTTATTTCTTTTAGGCTATTTAAATATATCTAAACGATAAAAAAAAGCAGTTGATTCTACTTAAAAATTTTTGTAGCTTTTCTACAAAACGAATCGGTTATTAAATATTGTGAAAATTAATACAGTGCATTATCCTAATTTAAATAAAACAGTTTAAGTACTAAGACAATTTTACATTACAATACTTTAACTAGTACATCTAAAACACTTTAAAACAAGCATTTGTGAAACAAAGTAAGTTTGAAATTCACTTACTTGATAAACAATAGAAAGGCTCTCTGAATAACTTCTATCAGGATTAGCAGTGATGAATTGAGCAAGGTTAATACCTTCTATAAAATCCGAAATTATATATACAAAATAAATTTTGTTGTCATCATCTTTTGAAGAGTAAAACTCATGAGGGACGCTATTCAAATGGTATAGAGGTATATAGAACTATACTTCCAAACGAAACTTTTACAAAAATTGAAAACTTTAACGGAAAACAACTATTTGTCTTTCTACAACAATTATTTGAAGATAAAAGTTATAAAATGCAGTATTTTGAAAACTTTGTTAAAGCTCATACTTTTAACATAAAAACTCTAAGTAAACTTTTGTGTAAATGTACAACATGTTTTTGTACTTAGAAACTATATCGCATTTACTTTTGTTGTTCACCTTCATTCAAAAATTTAAGAAAGAAAAAATTTAAGAAATAACTTAATAAAAAATTTCAATTTTATTACTTTGAATTATTTAAACTTTAACAAGCTTTCTAGATAGATTTATTATAATCATCTAACTTTGAATTGAATTTTTCACGCAGCTCCCTGTCTTTAAGTCTTTGCCATTTTGAATTGCTCGATCCGCGCAGAGCGTTTCTATACTTAATCAGACATGGATGGCTTAACTTTTTCAAGTTTAGGGCTTCCTTCAAAGGATCGCGGGTGTTTCTAAATTAAACACAGTTCTTGACTATACATACTTAACAAGTTTTAATAGAAGTATAAACAAACTTTAGTGTTTTTAGTAGAGTACCACAGGGTGGAGTGATTAGTCAAATTCTATTTATAATATAAATTGTTTGTAGAACAATAGAGATATATAAATACAGGGACATAATTAGATTTATGAATTTGCTAAACATTTTTTGAGAAAATGATGCTTTAGAACTATCCCTATATAATGTTTACCAGTTGCTAATAACAAGAAAACTAATACTAAATCCACAATGTATCAAATTCTTAATATCGAAAAAAGCTAATCTAACCCCACTGAAATCTTGATTAAGAATACTAATTATTATTAATTATAGTACTTTAAGGCTTTGGAGTATACGTTTCTAAAAATTTAAAATCAATTTACCAAATACACCAGGTTGCATCAGTAGGCATCCTATCAAATACTAAAAAGTTTTAAATATAATTTAACTACAAATCTGAAATTCTTTTTATACTATATGTTTATCGTAAACTAGAGTCCAACACTCAGCTTTGGTTTCCATATCTTAAAAAAAAATGATAACAAAATTGAAACAAAAATTCATATATTTAATATGCAATTGTTGTAAGACTTAATATAAAGAAAGAATAAGTCAACTTAGTTTGAAGTCTCTAGTCTAGATTATAAAAGGTGGAAATTTTAATTAGTAGCGTTAAGAAATTGTAGCTGGTCAACATAAAGTATTTTTGTTTAAATTTTAGTTTTTTTACAAAAATGCATGTACTAAGGAGAAACAACAAGCAAGCAATGTAGAAAAAATCATTTTCCGACAGATTAATGATTTTGTGGAATAAGTTACTAAAATTTGTAGTTTCGTGTGAGAGGTAGAGAATTTTTGGTTAAAAGCTTTTAAATATGATTTGAATATATTATAGTTGTTAAAAAACGCGGTGAAATCCCAAAAAAAGTTTAAAACAGCAAATTACTAAGTACAAAAACTTACCATTATCTAAATTAATTACAATTAGTGTTAAAAATTATTAATGGGTATTATTTTCATACTACCCCTCTTAAAGTATTTAGTAGATTTATCTACTTTACATAAAACAGTTTGATTCAGAAAAAAACTTTTAAATCTTTTAGGCTAGTTAACTTTGAAGTTTGTTTAACTAAATATATTATGTGTTAAACATCATATTTTAACATTTATTTGTCCTTTAAAAGACATTTTTATTTCTTATGTTTTAATTTTATTTTAAATGAAATAACAACCTATGCTTTGTAATTATTTTGTTTTGTTTTCTATAGTTATTTTTGTCTGTTTTTCTTCCCGTACATCTTCTTTAAGTAGCTTAAGTTTTGACGCCTTAGTCCAATATTGCACAATAAACCACATAATAACAGTTAAATAATGCTGATAATAAACAAAATTGCAGTAATCATAATAGGTACTTTATAAAACTAATCTTTTTTTTTGTTTTATACTTATGCTTAGTTTTAAATTACTGAACATAAAAGCTTTTATTCTTAAAGTTGAAAAACAAACCTTCTGTTTATTCTTATCCTTTTCACTGTGACGATGTCTCCATCCAACTTTTCGGCTTTAAATATAAGGCCGTATCCTCCCTGTTTATTACATATTTATTCAAACATGCTTGTATAGTTATTGCTGCATTGAGAGTTTTTATGATAAAATCATTTCAACGCAATAAAAATATATCTTTTTTTTAGCTAGATGTGAAAATTAATAAGAAATAAAAATTGACTGTTTTATTTATTTTTCTAGTTTTCCAATTTTTTACTGCTCGAAAAAGTTTGCAAAAACGAAAAAAAAAATACAGCAGTGAAAGTTTCGTATTTTGTGTATATACGTTTAGTTAACAATTTGGTCAAAATATATTTAACAGAGATTCAATTCAAGATGAAAATTATCATATACAAAAAATATTTATCACAAATTTTAGCATTTACTAGGTTTCACCACTGAGCAGATAGTCAAATTGCAATACTCTGATAAAAAGTTATATGATTATATAAATTTTTGTTTTAACAACTACAAAGATTTTTATCATTAATTGTTTAATTTAACAACAATATTGTTTTTGTCAAGATTCCATTATCATAACATAATATTGCTTGGAATGTGCGCAATGCGGATGAGTGTTTATTTCTTGGTTATTAAATATGGTGTATTGTTTAGTAGATTTTATTGGTTTTATGAGATGCTTATTTTGCTTATTTTGTCGTTTTATAACAATTTTATAACATCACTGCAGTTTGACAATCCGCTCAGCGGTGAAAGTAAGAGAGTGCTAAAATTTGTAATAAATATTTTTCTATATACGTTTAGTGTCATATTTTATAAATTAATCAAACACTTTTTATACTTAACTAAATTTAATTTCACCTTAATTTTTAACAAAAGTAATCTAATCAAAAATCAGTGTAATTGCGCAGGTGGCTGTAAATATAATTTGAAGGGGGGAAATTGCCGGTCAGAGAACATTATTTACAAGGCAACAGTTAGCTCTGACCTTGAAAAGAAGTTCTACATCGGCTTATGCTCCACTCAATTCAGATTTCGGTATGCTAACCATAAAAATCCTTTAAAGGTGGTGTATACGAAAATGAAACTGAGCTTTCGAAGTATGTTTGCGGCCTTAAGCGCAAAAACATTGATTTTAAATTAACTTGGGAGGTGATAAAAAGAGCACAGTCATTAGCAGATGGTAACAACCCTGTTTGTAGGCTGTGCTTAAAAGAATCAACAGCCGTTATGTATGCGTTAAAAAAGGAAGGTTGTTTAAATAAGAGGAGTGAATTCATATCGTCTTGTCGTCATATGAAAAAGCTCCTCGTAAAATACAACAAATTTTGAAGTATTTTATAGTCAATTAACTGTTGATTTCGTTAATTTTAGTTGTTTGATTAGTTAGATGGTAGATCGATTTTTGTACTGAATATTTGTAATGTACAATGTTAATTCTTACGTCATATTGTTTTTGTTTTTTTGTAAACTTTTGCATCTTTGTTTACCAAAGTGCTTTTCATTTTTAATTTGAACTGGCTGAAGATAAAGACAATCTTTTTTGTCTTTATGAAACATATGTTCCAGTATTTTTAAAATCGTCATTTCAAAAATTACATATTTATATATATATATATATATATATATATATACATATTTGTGGGTTGCTGTCTAATTTGCACAAGCGTACAAAATTGTACAAGAAGACAAAATTTCACGAGTGCACAAAATTGCACGAAGGGTCACTTTTGCACGAAGACACTTTTGTACGAGCAGACAATTTTGCATGGAAACATTTTTGCACGGGTTAATTTATATTTTTTACTATCATTGTTACCCCTAACCCTTACCCTCAGTCAGTAAGTTGTTATTTTTTTAGTTTAAAAATAAAAAATTTAAATAATAATTTTCTAGTTTTTAAGTTTTATCTTTTCTTTTTTTATTTTTTACTATCACTGTTACCCCTAACCTTTACCCTCGGTCGGTAGCTTTTTATTCTTTTAATTTTTTTTTTGTAATAACTTTTATTAGTTTTTTTATTTTTAGTTTTTACTATTACTGTTACCCCTAACCCTACCTTCGGTCAGTAACTTTATTTTTTTTATTAAGTTATTTTGATATATACCTTTCCGTATTTTTTACTCTCGTGCAAAATTGACACTTGTTGCAAAATCGTCTTCGTGCAATTTTGTTTCCTCGTGCAATTTTATGCACTCGTGCAACTTTGTTCTCAAGCAATTTAGACCCGTTCCTATAATATATATATATATATATATATCACAGATGTTCTTGTGCTAAAACTTTATTTCAACTAACGGCGTTTCACTGCTCTCAAATAAATTTAAGAACAGATCTACGGAGTCTCAAAAAGCTCTAAGAATAGCGTACATTCTTAGAGCTTTTTGAGACTCCGTAGATCTGTTCTTAAATTTATTTGAGAGCAGTGAAACGCCGTTAGTTGAAATAAAGTTTTAGCACAAGAACATCTGTGATATACATTCCGATAAGCTTAGCTTATCAGGATCTCCAGGATTTAACGCCTTATAACGTTACATCTTATATATATATATATATATATATTATAGGAACGGGTATATATATATATATATATATATATATATATATATATATACATTTATAACTATATAATGCATAGAAAAGAATAAATTAGGTAAACTTAATCATGTTTTACATAGCCCACTTAAAGAAGACTATCAAAAAAAATTTACATAAATCTACTTTAGAAAACTATAAGTAGTACATTATGGAAAATATTTAGCTTTAGAAGAGAACTAGTTTTAACTTACTTTACCGATTATATCTTGAATTTTGAAGTTGTGGTAAAAGGACGGAACTTCGCAGTCCATCTGTTGTCAAGTACCATTTTTATATTAAAAAGTAAATTATTTATTGATATAACTATTAAAACTTTAAATTTTTAGCTTGTTCTACTCTATGTATTAGTTTTTTTTTTCGTTAATAAAATTTATATTACAGAATATAAAAAGCGATCACAACTAAAGAGGTATAAACAAATAGGAGACTTATGCACAATTATTCACAAAAGTTTATTACAATAAAGTTTTGCCCTGTCGGACTTATCAAGTAGAATGCTCTGTAAGATAATCTTAATAGACAAAAAATAATATTGATAATAATATAATCGATAGTTTTTTTACATACATTAAAAATATTAAAGTAACGTTGTTATAGTTGCTTTTTTAAATAATTTATTCAATTTAAAAAAGCTTGAATTGATTTTAACTATTTATACTTATAAACTTAAAGATAAATTGACAGCTAAATAATAAATTATTTCTTTGTATTTTAGTACAGTAGACTACCGCTTAAGTACGCAAATTGAACCCGACCAAAAAGTGCGTACTTAGCACGGGTAGTGCGTACTTTTTTATGACATAGTATAATTTGAAATTTAGTTGTTTGTTTTCTTTCTTACAACTAGCAACCAAATAATTAAGCCAAATAAACAAGTCTTTTTATTTTAAATAACATTTAATACATAATTCTAATCTGCAAAGTTATTTAATAGATTTTAAAATGATTTATTATTTCTAAAAAAAGATTCTACATAATTAATTACATAATACATACATTTAATATAGATTGTCAATGTCAGTCAATGATATAAAAAAGAATATTAAGCTATATTTTCCATATTTTGTTTTGTTAGAGTGAAAGTACCAAACTTCATTGTGTTTACCAAACATTTTCAGAACATCAATGTGCGTACATTTAAATTAAATTATAATTTAACTATGTTGTATTTGTAGGTTTTTTTAATTTTTTCATCTAGATTTATTTATTTTATAGCATTACAGCTCAAATATCATAATTCTTTTCACTTTTCTGCAACCACTACATAAGTATTTAGTTTATTAACATTTACTAACAGGACTGTCACAATCTCAGGCCTTTTAGACTACTCAGGATTACTCATCCTAGTTTAAAAGTTGTGAAAGTCTCAGGCTAACTCAGCAGGTTGGCCATTCTACCTCGAAACATTAAATAATCTGGAAAAACTTGATGATTGAAAATTTAGGCAAAAGTGCGTACTTAAGGTTGGGTGCGTACCAAAAAAAGTGCGTACTTAAGCGGTAGTCTACTGTACTTATAACCATTGTAATGATGTATCTAACTGATATATGCTAAATTTGGCTTTTTTTACTTTTTAAAAAAATTGTAAACTTTATCGTTTGTAAACTCTAAGTTTGCTTCTCTCAATAATAACTAAGTTAAGCATCTAAAAAACCGGCTAAATTGAAAATAAAAAAAATTGTGACTCAAACATCATACTTATGTACTTACTACCTGCTTACTTTATATAACCTTTAATAAAGATAGTTAGTTTATATTAAAAAATCTTAAATTCTTAGTAGAGTTAAGTTTCAGATATATACAAATGTGGATGACTATTTAGTAACAACTTTGGAATTTAAGATAGAGATGATGTGAACAAATTATAATCCGAAAAAAAACAAAAAATAAAATTATTTTTATCAGTGTTTATTTTTACTGAAACTTATTTAGTTTATCTTTTTTAAATATCTTTTATAAAAAAACTTGAGACACATTTTATTCAAAAACGTTTCATTGAGCAAACTCAAGTAAGATGTATTTCGACTAACTCTTTTAAATTACTACTTAGCAACTAATTTTAAATTAAATTTTTATCAAGTTAACAGTTTTAGGTTTCATCGGAAAATACACAATTAATAAACTGAGCAAAACTAAGCAAAATTAATAAGAGATGGATTAACAATTAGTAGGTAAATTATTGTAAATTAGTTAGTGACTCAACTAAGATAAAATCATACGTACAAAAGTATAGTTAAAATAAATAAAACGAAAAAAATAAAATAAGCGAAAAGATAGACAAAAAATTTATAATAACTTACAGAGATTAGATTCATAAACGCATTGTTGCTTACTACACATCAATTAAATGCTTGAAAATAAATGTAATGTAAATTTTAAATAGTTTTTTACACAAAACTAATGTATTATTAAACTACTGTTACTAATCTAACAAAGCATCTAAACAAAAGTTAAATGAAATAAAAGTATTTTAATCAGTCAATTTACTGGTAGAGTATTAAGATTTTCCTTCAAACTTAGCTAGATTATCAATGAACTTTGTAAACAAGTATATCGAAGCTTTAAAAACTTTTTTTTGATCAAAGTTTTTTGCTATATTCTTTTTTAAAGTTTCAATATGTAACTAAAATTTAGAAGATACTTTGATTAACTTTAACAAAAGTAGTATCTTAAGTTCAGTTTTAAATAGTATAAGAAACTAAAAAAGATAGACAATATATCAATTATCAATACTTTTAACAGTACAAAGCAACGAAAATTCTTTAGACTTTATTGCTAATTAACAGTTTTTGTAATTGAAAAACTTCCAGAATAACTAATAAAAATTTTATTTTCCTAAGTCTTACTGTTTACTTTATTTTTTCACAAAACAGTTGTAGAACCAAAAACTTTTACTCTAGTTAAAAATACTCGTTATTATAGAGCTTAAATGTTAGGCAAAAGAAAGCATACTGCTTGCTTATTTTAAAAGTAAATATAGTTGTTAAGTTTCAGCTTTCAGTAAATAAATTGTTTAAAAACTTGTTAAAAGTCACGAGTATACAATGTAAGGTTTGTAGTAGTTTATTATTATTAAGTCTTTGGTGCTGTCTAAAGTTTCGGTATTTATTTGTTTTTGTACTAATATTTAAACTTTTTTTTAAATAATTTATTTTACATAGTTTTTATTTAGCACAACTATAGTTCTTTACAAGAATAAATATACAGATTCTTCAACAAATATACAACTATTTTGTGAGTTTAAAATAGATGTTTAAGTATGATATGAATGATTAAGGTAATGTTATGATAAAAATAATAAACGAGTTTTATTACTTTAAAATTTTACCCAGCAATCGTTTTATAAAGCCTCATAAAGCCTGTCTGTATACTTTTATAAAACATCTGACAAAAACTGTTCTCTTTTTTTAAACATAGCTAAACAAACTAACAAACTATGTTTTAAAAATCATAAATTATTATTACGACAACTCTAAAAAAATTGATCTTTGTTTTACAAACAATTTTATAAGTTTCTATTAAAGTAAGTTAAAAGTACTTTACTATCTCAAGTAAAACTAAGCTTCTAAGCATGATTGAAGTTCACATAAAAAATACAACTAAAGGAAAAATATCTACCATGCTTAAAATTTGTTAACTGTTTTTGTTTAGTAATAAGTGTTTGAAGAATATTTATTAAACTAAAATCAAAATAATAATAAACAATAAACTTTATTATAATAATTTTAAAGTAGTTTTTTTTAAATTGAACTGTTCTACTTCTGAAATAATTTTGAGAAGAAGTTACCGCAATTTAAGTTGTAAGTTGTTAAGTATTAATAAATTACGTAGTTTAATTGTTTTGTTTTAATGAAACAATTTTTGAGAAACACTATCTGTAAACTATTTATCGTTAGTTTTAGCAAGATGATAAAAAAGCTTATCAGTAAAAAAAGATAAACTATAACATAATTCAACATAATGGTGATTTTTATTTGTAATATAAGCTTTTTTTTTATTCTTAATAACTTACTCATCAAAAAAAAATCTTTATTAGTTTTAATCAATTGTGCTTTTCATTTATAATGAATTTAGATTTTTTTATTATCAAAAAAATAGCTTATGAACTTTTAAAAATATACACTTGTTTTATTAAGTATTCATCGCACAAACCTGTTCACTAGTAGAATGTGACAATGGTTTCAACGGAATATTTTCTATAAAAATGTTCGGTGATGTTGAAGACCGTCTTTTATATTTCTTATATAAAAACAAAACTACAAAAAATATAACTAGTAGTCCAATTAAGCATCCAAGAAAAGGAGCCAATGGAAAAGTTGAATAATTCCTCAAAGCTGGTTTCATGGATTCTAGTTTTGTTTTATAACAAACAAATGGCTTTTCGAAAAATCTGCTACAATCCAATTTCTTTACAAAAACCTGACTTCCAACTCTGTTGGTACTGAACAAAGTAACACAATGTTTGTGATTTTTTCTTTTGGCAAAATTATCTACTAAAAAATTATTGTGGTAGCACAATGACATTTTTTGTTCGAAGTTGAATAAATTTTTTTTATTTAATTTTGCTAAAGATAGACCCTTTTTTTTACAAAACTCTTTAGCTTCAAAACCATTCTTTTTTATCGGAAAGAATTCAAATTCATCGTTGCCAATTGAAAAATTTTTACAATGCATATTTTTTAATTTTTTTACAGAGCTTAAGTAGTAGTTAAACTTAAAACGATTACTATTTATACTGATTTTACTTTCTACAGCTGTGTGTAGTTCCAATAAGCTTTAGTCTTAAACGCCCTACCGCGGAAAGTATTTAAAGTTGTTTTTAAGTAAATACTAAAAACCTATTTTTTATAAAAAACTTATTATACATAAAACTTTGAAAATATTTCATGTTTACTACCAAAGTAAAAAAATAGATATAACATTTTAAAGACTAGGCTTATCTATAACTATTTTCTACTATACTTTTAAGGGTTTAAACAACAAAATTAACGAAATTATTAAAAAGAAATCTAAAACCTTCATAATCTACATACATACTTTTGTTATAAAGATTAGGGTTAGTAAATAAATTATAGACGACGTGATAAACAAAGATAAATAACTTTAAAGCTTAAAATTTAAGTATAATGATACTTGGAGTCTTAAGTTAAAATTA
The DNA here is from genome assembly GCF_965202585.1 of Thalia democratica. NCBI lineage: Eukaryota > Metazoa > Chordata > Thaliacea > Salpida > Salpidae > Thalia > Thalia democratica. The sequence goes on along the minus strand of NC_139173.1, from coordinate 11,864,253 downwards.
TTATATAATTTTCTGATTTTAGGTTATGTGCTAAAAAATGATAGCGAGTGTTTGAAGTTTAAAAGTAGCGGTATGGTGTTAAAAATTAGCTATGAAATGTTAAATTTTCTATTTATAAGTTAACCTTATATGTGAAGCCATGCAAAATTTACACTTTGTGCAAGTCTAACATATGTCCCAATTGAGCAGTCTTCTCCAATTTATACCTAAAATTTATTAACATGTTAGCTTTAACTGTTGCAATTTCTAGATAATGTTCAATATTTTTTTTATATCAATAAAAAAGAATTGTATTTCACTCAAAATAACTAATACTTTTAGTATGTTGCGGCATTTAATATACTATTTTTATCTTTTCAATAAAATTGTTAAATCTTCAGTATTAAAACTGAAAGTTTTAAATTTTGTGTAGAAGAAATCTAAAAGCTTGTTTTTTTTTGGTTTAACTTATAAATTTCTAGTTATATTACAATATAAAACTGTAAAAATAAATCTTAACAAATGAAGAAAATCTGAAATACTAACAAAATAAAAAATAAAAAATTTATACCACTTGTACTGCAGTCTTGAATAATAGCAATATCTAGTGTTAATCTGCTATTTTTCAATTCAAGCTTTTCAACTTCAGATATTTTTCCTATCTGACATTTTTTTATGATTTGCAACCTTCCATACAATACTACTTGGCATACTTTTTTTAGTAATAATCTAAAAATTAATCAAAACAAATTTTTATTTTTATTTTTAAAAATTATAAAACACATTTTACAAAATAAAACAAAAAAAAATAACTTTGAAGATATCAGGATTGCCTTGTCTTATCTTTGAGTCAAAATAACTGTCCTGAGTTAGTTTAAAAATGTCATGTGTCATCATAAGCACTTTAAATTCCTTTAATTATTTTTTTAATTTTATTAAACTAATAGAAACTAGGCTCTTTAACAAAATTGGCTAGATAACAACATAATTGCAGCTAAATTAACTAGTTGTCGTATATATATCTCAAAAAAGTTCATGAAAGGTTTTAAAAACACTAAAACTACCCTGAGTTATAAAAAACAAATCTATCCTTAGTCAGCCTGAGCTTAAAACAACTTAAAATATTCTGAGTTATCCTAATCTCTAATGTCATGTAAAAGTTTTCAAAAACTTCATAAAATCTTGAGTTATCCTGAGTGTGTGTAATAGTATTACTAAATGTTTCTGATACAAAACAAAGTGTTTGAAAGATAAATTCTAAAGATCAACTTTTTCAATGTTTTTAAAAATTCACAAGAAATATAACTTTTCCCTTATTTTAAAATCAGTTTTTCTAAGATCTTTAGGAAAAAGAATTTTTCAAATGTTACAAACAGTTGGTAGAAAGTTTTTTTTTAAATACCATTAATAAATTTAGATTAAAAATTAATCAATTATGTCTTTTAGATTAAAAATTGATTGTAAAAGATCTGTTTTTACAAGTTGCTATAAATTTGTTCATGATGTGCCTGAAGAAATTTTAAAATAACTTGCTACAAAAGTTGATTAATTTTTAAACTCTATGGCTGATAAAAAAACAAACTTTGATTTGTTTGTTATCTCAATAAAAAAGAAACTACTTTTATTATAAATTTTTAGTTTACTGAAATTTAAACAAATTTTTTTGTATAGTGAGATTAACCATTTTTTGAATAGTGAGATAGTGAGATGTAATCACAGTATGAACTGTTTGTTTATAATTTGTTTTATTTTCTTTATTTCTTTTTTTTTCCGTTTTTGTTATTTATTTTTAAAATTATGTTGTAAACATTTTTTAATCTTATTATGAATTTATTTTTACTTTATAAACAGTTACTACGATTTTTTTTCTTTTGAATCATTATCAATATAAAGCAGGTTTAGCTTTATGTTTTGTTACCAAAATGTTAGCATTTGTCCTTGTATAAAAATCTGTCATAAGTGTTATACTACTGCGGTGCACTAATTAGTTGCGTTCTTTTTGAGTCTAAATTCTTATGAAGTTTATGAATATCCTTATAGAGTTTTTCATCAACATCCGTGCAAACTCGTGCTTACGCACCAAATCAGTATATTGGGTAATTTCCTTAACTTCTCACTAATTAGTTTTCAAAATTTCGTTTAACTTTTCGAATATTAGATAAACATAGTTGAAAAAAGGAAAATTAAGCAGAGAAAATAAACAATTTAGAATACATATAATACACTCATTTTTTTGCTTATTTTCTTTTTTTATTGGGTGGAACGCATGCGCCAGTGTCCCCTTCCCACGTTACGCCCCTGGTATAGACTAAATAAAACTTCTTTTTTATTAGAAAAATTATAATTTTCTAAAACTCTTTAATTCATAACCAATTCCATGTACTCAGAGAGGCCAAATTAAAAGCATAACTTAACTTGAATTTAAATGTTAATTTAACTTTAACAAATTAAATCGTCATTTACTATGCTCGTAACAGAACTAGTATGATTTACTAATTATAAGGAACTAACAAATACTAATTATATAATTAAACGATTTTGATTACATAAAAAGAATTAACTTAACTTGAAAAATTTTTTAGTAGTATTCAAAAAAATTGAAACTGAATAATTTAAGTTAAGTCTAAATTTTCATTGGAGGTTGTAGAACTTGAAAACTTTTTTTTATTTAGTGACATTTGAACTTTGAGTCATTACAAAACTTCTTAAAAGGTCCTAAGATTTAGTGTAAGATTTTTTATTTATTTTAAAACTGCATTGCTTTAGTTTGTTAATCTTTGTTGAAGGTATTTACTAACTGATGATAGATCAAAAAAATTGTCAATAGAAAAAACCATTTGTATATTTTTACAATACAAACTAGATAGTTATATATTTCAAACTCAAAAGTTGGAGCGGGTCTAAATTGCACGAAGACAAAGTTACACGAGGTTAATCATTTGCACGAGAAGATTAAATTGCACAAGAACAAAATTGCATAAGTGCACAAAAATGCACGAAGCCAAATTCGCAGGAGGGCACAAAATTGCACAAGGGAACAAAATTGCACGAAGGCGATTTTGCACCAAGGGCCTTTTTTTGCACGAGTTGCATTTTTAAAAATAAATAAAGTTAAAATTTGATTTAAAAAAAAAAAGCTACCGACCGAGGGTAAGAGTTAAGGGGAACAGTGATAGTAAGAAAAAATAATAAAATAAAATAAAATAAAACAACTTATCGACCTAGGGTAAGGTTTAGGGATAACAGTTATAGTAAAAAATAAATTTATTAAAAAGAAATGTAAATATATAAAATTAATAAAAAAACTAAAAAAAATTAAAAATTACCCGTGCAAGATTGTCTCCGTGCAAAAATGTCTGCTCGTGCAAAAGTGTCTTCGTGCAAAAGTGATCCTTCGTGCAAAAGTACCTTCGTGTAATTTTGTACACTCATGCGATTTTGTCCCCTCATGCAATTTTGTACGCTCGTGCAATTAAGACAGCAACCCCTCAAAAATAGTTAATAAATAATGTTAATTAATTAAACATTTTAAAAATAAATAAACTCGTTTTAACTAAACTATCTGACTAATCCTAAACATAATTAATTTTATTTTAAAGTAAGGTATTTTTTGTTTAATTTTTTACTTTTAGAATTTAATGGATTTTAGCTATTTTATTAAGAGAATAAAAAAGAGTCTTATAAATAACAATTGAATAATACTTACTTCAAACATAAATATTAGTAAAAACAGATTTAAAATTTTTTCTTCCAATTTTGTAGTGTCAAAAACATATTTAAAAAATAGTTTTGCAGCTGTGCAATTTAGATAAATTGCAGATGCACAACCATTTATTCAAGCTGTACAAAACTACCGTTTTAAAGGTAAGTGCATTAGCTCACGGTTGCACTGAAACACTGATTATTGTACAGCTGCGTTTTAACTGGACTCTAAAATAGAATGGTCCATTAACTTTTATATTAAAACCTACGCTAAAACGTCTAGCCAAAGTTTAAATAAAAGTTTTAAAGTGTTTTTAGGAGGAAAGACCTTTTTGATTCCTTGTAAGTACTTATCTTCTAATGAATATTTGGAGTCTTTCTGTAAGTACAACCAATCGATTGGCAGCCTTGCTACTATATTTGACAATATTGATGAAAATGTAATGGAACTTTTGATTGTCTTCATGAAAAATGGTAATTAGTTGATAATATTAACTATTTAACTAGGCAAAAATTTGATAATTCTAGCTAGAAAAACTTTAACTTGTTTGATTAAATCTTAGTTTTATCTCGATTACGCTATGAAATGCTGCTTTATAACAAAAGTTAAATTAATTGAAATTAATCTTCTATGATAAATTAATTGTTTTCATCTAATTTAGATTTCTAGCTTTAGTTTTTTAGGATATTATGAATAGCTTTTAGGGCTAAAGAAGTTGAAAAGTTTATTCTATCTTTCAAACCTTTAACTTTTGTTAAAGTTAAAAGAATAAACATTTATATTGGTAATGGTAATACAAAATATAATAACTTATTGACTTAATTAAGTTAAATACCTAGTATAGCACTGAATTTTATAACGCTATCTAGTAAGTATTTATTACAAATTTTAAAAACAGGCGAGTTAAAGGTAACCCACGAGAATCTGGTGCCGGTTTTGGAGGCCGCCGTGTTTCTGAAGATGAGCAAGCTGGAGAAAGCGTGCATGGACCACATCATCGGTGAGTCGAGCGAGGAAGAAAAGTGGCTGTGCATCGAAAGCGTCTGCTTCTACTACGACTTGGCCACCACGCTCAACTCCCTTCCGCTCAAGGACCACACGTTCAAGTACGTCGAGCGCAACTTCGTCCAGGTGTCCGAGACGCCCAACTTCAACGAGATGCAGGTGCAGTGTGTGGAGGACTTCGTGTCGAGCAGCGGGCTGCAGATCGACCACGAGATCGAGGTGTTCGACTCCATCACCAGGTGGATTGATCACAGGAAGGGCGAGCGGCAGCAGTTCATCTTCAGGCTGCTCCAGCACGTTCGCCTGCCGCTGATGACCGCCAAAATTCAGACGGATCTGGTCAGGGGCCATCCGCTGTGCAAGAACAATGACGAATGTTTGGAGTGGATCGACTATTTCATCAAGGAGAGGGCTCAGAAAGAAAAGGAAGGAAAAATTTAGATTCCGTTGTTTTCAATTTTTTTTGTTATTGAATTTCGTTGGAGTTCAGTTATTTTCTTACATTTATGTTGATTTACTCATTATTATGTTCATTTGTGGTAATTCGTTATGGTAATAAAATCGGTTGAACACTATTGAAAAGTTTATTTTATATATGCTTATTCTTAATTTTGGTTAAATTTAATGCTAGGAAAAACTTCGTAAATAGATTTGTATACATTTTAAGAATACCAATGAATCCGAACTAATCTAATTAAAAGTTCATTATTAATTAATGTAAAATAAGTTCTTAATTTAACGCAAATACTAAGAACTGAAAATAAGAAATAGTAGTAAGTGCAATCCAATGGAAATTGGGGAAATTACATAAATTCCATTATTACTTAGATAAACTAAATTGATTCACTCCTGAATATAGCTCTGTTACTGAAACAGTTAAGGAACATTTAAAACATTACAACTTCATTAACTTATACGACTGCTTTAAATCTAAAGCTATAAACTTAACTTTATTGTTTCTTTTGTCTAGTTTTAATTGAGCACTGTATGGTTGAGTTTTAGACGTGCAACAAACTTGAAAAATTTTAGATTGAAGAATGTATTAATATTGAGAAACAATCGAACTACAAATGTTAGCTTTCATTTATATTGCAATGTATATATATATATATATATGAGTATATAGAGAATTATATTTATAATAAAATAACTACGAATGTTCGTTTTGTTTACTAAAGTTATAGAGTCTTCTATATTTATTCAAAATTAATGTTTATTCTTTCGTTAATAAAGACCCTTTCGAAACAAGTTCATTTGAATATATACTAATAACAAATTTAAACTATTTCTTAATTAAACTAACACGTTTTTCTGTGTTGAAAGTTAACATACTTCAACAGAGTTCTGTTAATAAATTGCTACTGTAAGGAAAGAATAGATAAACTAGTATATATAGAGACAATATATAATGTTAAACCAGACTATTCTAAAAATATGTATAAAATGACTTGTTAAATGTTAATGTATTGCGACTTAGTATCGTGACGTAATTCTTAAACATTTTTTGAATGTTTAACAACGGTTTAGTCTTATGAATCAGTACTTCTACAACTTTTACGTGAATGCCTTATATTTTGATTGTTATCTTCCTTTGTATCTTACCTGAGTTGATTTAATAATTACTAATATTATAGTTTTATAACAGTCGGATTTAACATTTTATATATTGTATCTATTATTAACCATTAATCTACAATAACCTATAATACTTATTCTTATTCAACACGTATATACATATACTTAAGCTTGTTTTCTTTCCTTACAGTGACAATTTTTTTACAGAGCTCCGTTGAAGTGTTAGTTTGATAAAGAAAAAGTACTGTTTAAATTTGTTATTATTATTTAGAGCTATCTCATTTTGAGACTAAACATAATAGTAAGTATTGAAGTAAACTATTAAAATGTAAATAAATGAGCAATTAAGAACTTTACATCAAAATGCTAAATTATAATTAGTCATTAGTGAACACGTACCAAAATTAAAGTTTTTGGACTATAAAGTATTTGTAAAAACCTTTAATTAAAATTTTACTGTTAATATAGTTCTGCTTACTTATATTAGAAAAACTAGGTTAATAGTTTGGAGAAGGTTTATTTTATACCAGGAGTCGATAAATTTCGATTCACAATGCGAAAAAGTACTTCAACCCGCTAGCTACATTTTGTAAAGAAAAACCAAGTTTTTAAATAAAAAATACTATAAAACTATACATCTAATACCTTATAGTTATTAGTGCTTTAAATTTTTTTTTAATTAATACAGTGTTTGTATTAATGACTTCAATTATGTTGATTATTTGGGACACGCAAAAGACTTATTCTAATATTGCTGCTCGAGCATTCTTTTAAGTAACTTGAGCCACGATTTATTAATGTTATAGACCTTGTTTTATTCTCGAGCAGTCGTAACTTAATTAACAGCTTGTGTAAGTAAAACTGGATGTTCAATATTTTGTCAAAGGCTCCATAACTGTACTTGAGCATGATTAGTTGTTTTTTAACTTATTAGTGATAAATTTTTGTAAACAATTTACTTCACTAAATATAGTTTTTATATTGTCGGTAAATTTCAAACAAATTATGTTAGGTGCAGTCGAAGCTTTAATGTTTGAGTCTAAATCTATACTTGTATGAATTAATAAAGCATAATTTAAACTTATATGTAAGTCTTACATAAACAATATTTGATAAAATTAAGATTTACAGTACTATTCTAAGCACCTAATGTTTTCTACGAATAGGAAATTATTTAGTATCCTTATACCTATTTTTATAAGCCTGTTAAATTCAAATGAAAAAATATATATCCTAACAGCGTATACGACTAAAACCTTTCGATAAAGATAATTATCACATACCTTACATTTCAATTTTAAGTTTGTAAATCTTTCAGATTGTTTTGGAAATTAAACTTGAAATAAGTGCCGTATTTAGTTTTTTGATGTAAAATATTTCTAGTTTAATAGTTAATGAGCTTTTTTATAAAAAAATGTTTCACTAAACTAGTGTTAAAGAGATTCTCAATTGTAATAAATACCTTAAAATAAGATTAAATATATAAGTTTACGAACTATTAAAGAAATTAACAAAAGAAAATAGGAAAAAAAAAGCTTAAGGAAACTTTGAATCAAACTGTTTAAGAACTTTGTTAACAAATTACATTAACGGTAAGTAAAACTTGATAAAACATGTTACTTACTGAATAAAATTCTTGACGCTATTAATAATTATTTTTTATGTATTTCAATAAAATTTTGTTTAGAGTATATTTTTCCAGAAGTATTTTAATAAAATAACTTTAATGTAAACTACAAATACAATACTTCTTTCAAAAAAATAAATTAGCTGTTGAAAACCAAGAAAGTTTTAAATGGTAGTTCCAATGTTATAAAAAAATTAAATTTCGATACTAAAAACGTTATAAATGATATAATAGATTTATTTAAAATATTTTTTTACATTTTATTTTTACAGATTATTACAAAAATACAATATTTCACTCTTATAAACTATAAGAGATCATCAATTGTTATAATATTTCTGAAAAAAGTTTATAAACAAGTAAATGGAAACTTCTTAAAAAAAAACAAATAAAACAAAAATTAAAGATTTTAATAACTGGTGATCTCTGATAGTTTATAAAAGTGAAACATTGTAATGTTTGTAGTAATGTGTGAAAATAAAATCTAAATCGTTTCTTTAAAGCTATTTAAGCTTAGAAGTTTTTATTGTTTAATATAAAGCAAATTACAATATAGTAGTTTATTTACTGTTGAAAGTGGTACAAGCTGTTGAATATTATATATATTCCAAATGTTTTGTCGATAAAAAAATATTTTAGTATAAAGTTTGTTTAAGTTTTTGGTCTACGAATTCTTAAGTTATCTAAATAAAAAGTATATGAACAAACTAGTATGTTGTTTAAATAATTTATAAAACAGTTAATACACAAATGTTGATCTGAACATTTTTTCTGTTGGTCAGCATACGTAAAATATCAATTTTAAAAGCAGTGGTCGCCAAGGTGTACACTTGTGTACACTAGTGGACATGAAATTTTTTTTGGGTGCACGAAATTTTTAGGGTACACGAAAAATACATAGTTCTTAATTTAAATAATATATGTAGTTAATATTTAATAAAGTATTGAAATAATACTGAACTGGAGATTTTGTAGTAATTGTTCAATTAATAAGTATGTAAGACAATGTCATAAACTAAAATATCATTGTGAAAATAAGGTAAAACAAGTAAAGAGGTCATTAAAAAGAGGATCAAATAAAAGTTTCAGCTTCAGTTGTTAAATGGTTTGCATGTAAATACAAACTGAGCTATGAATTTTAAGAAGAAATGCACTAATAAAAGTGTTTACGTAGTCTCACAACTAGCAGCGCTTATTAAAATTAGATCTTGGGGTGCACCGATTTTATTTTTTGCAGCTTGGTGTACACAGAATTTGATTAGCTTGACGACCACTGTTTTAAAGTATTGTTAAAAGTAAAAAACGATTTTGAAACACACTTGTATTACAAAATTTTTGAGTAAATTTTGATTCAAGTAACATAACTGTTTATATATGTTTTAAGAGTTGATAAAATATTAAGCTTCTGAGTATAGTAAAATAAACTAAGACCAAAACAAAGAAAAATACTTTATTCTAAAATTAAACTTTTATCATAAATATTTTAAATATAAAACTTAGTTGTACTAATAACTTTAGTAAAAATATTTTAAAGACAAAACAATTCTAATTATAATCTTTAAGACGGTTTGGTTGAATATATCATCTAAAAACTTTTAATATTATTTATATTATGTATAAATAAATGATCTGTGAAGAAAATAATGTCTTATTTGTAAAATGATTAATAAGGATTTTTAGAACACAATTTAAAAAATAGTAATGTGTGTTCAGCTGATTTAGAAATCACTCATTTATATTGAAAACTTTACAGTACACTTTGTTAAGCATTATTCTTATTGGAACAGATAGGACTGTTGTTCAAGCATACTCAGAGCCTGTATTATACATTTATTATTTTAACAAAAAGTTTCAACTCAAGTAAATATGTTTAATGTCGAAGAAAAAAAAACAATAGATGTATAATTTTTGTTTTGAAACAAGCTAGTGAACGTAAAAATCGTAATAGGAACTTTTTTATTGAATTAAAATTAATGTGAATTTAATTGTTGTTAGTTATTGTACAATTTTTAGACATTGCTACGCGTTTTAAATATAAAAATAAAGTAAAAATATGACTTAAATTTTGCCTTCCGGCTTTTTCAGTTATTAAGTGTGCTTAACTTAGATATAACAACTAAAAGTAATACTTTAAACATGGTATCTAAAAAACTATAAATAGCTTTCAAAAATTTTCAATATAAAGTGCAACACTGACTTAAATAAAAACTTAAAAATAGATAAACAAGCTCAGTCTTAGTAAAAGTTTGCTTAGTAGCTTATGCATAACAACTTGTTGTTTTCCGATTAAAGTATTTTATAAGTTTATTTTTGAAAAACTAATTTAACATAAAATAAATGTAGTTAAGTATAAGTACATAAAAATAACATCTATGTTAAACTTTAATAAAGTGTAAAAATTAATAACATATTTCTTTATATATTAGATTTATGATAATTATGACCAATTTTTGCATAGTAGAGTGAGTAGAACTCGTAATGAGCACAGTAAACTTTTACTAATTGTTTTAAAAAAATATTTTATTTTAAAACATTTTTTTTTTACTTTTTAATTAGTTTTAGTGTACTTAAAACTAATAAAAACAACGAAGCCATAAAAAAAGTATTTTTCGTATAAAAAAATGTTAACATTAAAAGTCCTAGTGTGAACTTTTTTTCACTTTATTCTATCCAGAGACTTTTAAAATTTGAGGATTCTTCATTAATGACTCTTACAGTTATAATAAACAATACATTAAATAAGTTAATAAAAACCTAAAAACTGCTTTATATCTTCTATACAAATATTATAAAATAAGAAAAAAACCAGCAATTTATATTCTTCAAACACTAATAAACTAACTTCATGTAAGAATTAACAAGTTTTTGTTAATTATTATCGATGTAAGTCACACATAACCTAATTCAATCAAAATGTATAAACAAAAAAAGCTATAAGTAAAAAAGAAAAACTGTTATTGTTTTACAATTTTTAAAATTTCTACAGCGCAAAAAAATTCACAAGTACTTTAAATACCATTTAGTATTTCTATAAAAAAATATTCTATAAAAGAATTCATATAGTTTCTAAACGAACCTCTAATAATACTTAGTTATATTCTGTTTTATTAAAAATATAATTAAAAAATTATATTTGCCTACTAGGCATTCCTTAAAGCTGTTAAATTTTAGCTTAAAACTCTTCTAATTTAGGAAATGCACGAAGGGTCACTTTTGCGCAGGTTGAAACTTTTTCTTATCTTTTTACTACGCTGTTACCCCTAACCCTTGGTGGATATATTTTTTTTTAATTATAATTTTTTTGCTATCACTGTTATCCCTAACCCTTGGTCGTTTTTATTTAGTATTTTAAACTCTCATGCAAAAATGACTCTACAAGCAAAAGTGACTCCTTGTGCTAAAAATACCCTTCGTGTATACTTAGATATTTGACCAATTCTCACTAATTTAAGTTTTACTTTACAATTAGAAATGGGTGCACGACTATTCAAAAAAAAACTTAAATGGGCCACCTTTCAATAAGTAGTATATTTTTGAAAAATAAAACGGTTGGAGGTCTCATTATTACACAAGCCTTTTTTTTTTGCTAAACTTTAAAGATTTTCAGAAATTTTAAAGAACTTAATGAAATAAGTTTTAAAATGTAGTAATATTTAGTAACTTTAATTTATTTCTTAACAACTTTTAATGCTTACTCTGTAAAGGGCTAGTAAACATCGTTTACAGTTATTAAATTTTATTAATACTAAAGGTGTGTTAAGTTTAAAAAAAGCTGTAGAAATATTTGTAAAAAACAAAGTAAAAAGTAAACATTGATAAACGTAGGTATTAAACGAAAAAAGTTGAGCTTTAAAGCAGATAAACTGATAACAAGTTACTACTTGGAACAAACGTATTAAGATTCTCAGTAGTTAAGTACCATACATAGAAAAACTAACACGTCAAACTTTATAATTCATATGAGTTTTTTAAACTGACAAATAAATTTTACTTAAAAGTTCAATTTAACAGCAAACTAAAATTTAAAAATATATATACACTATTCTATACGCATAAAAAATTTGTTATTAAAGCAAAAAAAAAAAAAGTATATGGTAACAGAACTTCAAAACAAATCACAATTTAAGTGTTTAGTCCATGATTAAAACCAAAACTAGGTTTAGAATAAAAAAATTGATGTTGAAAAATAAACACTTGTTTTAACAATTGCTTTAAAATTAAGTTATTAGCAGTGTAAAATAAACTGGTATGTAAATATAACACATATATGGTTTAGTTGTGCAATTCAATGAAAAAAAAAAACTTTTTTAATGTAATACAGTAAAGTAATAACTTTAAATTATAGAAAAATCAAGCAGAAACCTTCTTTTTTATTTGATGTTTGTTTGATTTTTTTATAGTTTGAAGATTTAGATTGGAAAAAAATTCAAGAACAAATACTACCTGTAAAAATTGAGAAAACGTTGTTATCATATATTTTTTAGTTTTAAACATACCATAATGTTTTATTTATTAAAAAGGTAAAATATTACTAAAACAAGTATAATTTATTTCTGTTATTTTAAAATGTCGCATAAACAAGAAACAATAAAAAATAAAATTACAGCTACAAGTTTATTAGTTTAACTGTTTTATTTTAAGAGCAAACAAACACATTTAAGTTTTAGTTATAAACAACATGTAAATTATATTTAATCTTTCTATTCGTTGATTTTATTCAAACTTGTACTCAACTAAAAATGTGTTTTATTTGCTCAAAACTTTACGCTTTATACCGAAAAATAAATCTTTTACGCATTGGGAACTTAATCGGTTTTTTATGAAAGGTGTAATTTAAAAAAGAAAAAAAAAATTAAAAATATATTTCTAATTTAAAATAACTTGTGTTTAATATTATTTAAACTTGTTTTATTGCAAAAAAAAAAACTACAATGCACACTTTTTAAAATTTATTATCTAACTAGTTAATTTCCGGCTAACAATTTGAGCAAAGAATAAAACACAAAAAATATATAATCAGTTTTTTAATGTCTTTTATTGCGTACTATTAACAATTAAATCTTCTATTAAAAATATAATTATACATTTCCATTTATTCTTAGTCAAATTTTATTTTTCAAGTGCTTATAAATTATTTCAGAGTTTTGTTTTAGAAAATGTTTAAACATGAACTTATATAGCTTGAAATTTAAATTTCTTGGGAACATCAAAAAACCTAACTATAAGAGACTAGTTAAAATATTTTTTGTTCAATAAAGCTTAACATTTAAAACTCTAATAAAATCATTTATAGTTATCAGAATTTAATGCATTCGTTCTGTATAAAATTGATGTTTCTACTAAAAAATTATGTATTTATATATAAATATATGTATATTTTATAACTGTTTAAAAATATAGGTTTAATCGTTTGTTAACAAAAGATCCTAGTGAAGTAACTTCACTGGAATATAAATAAAAACAAATTATACAGTAATCTTCCTTTATTATACCAACATATGTTTCTGTGTGTTAACTAATCAACACACTTCAACTGGGTTCTGTAAAAAAATAATTACTGTAATGATAGAAACATATGTTGGTACAATAAAGGAAGATTACTGTAGAATTTGTTTTTATGTATATTTTATATATATAACTTATTTAGAAAAGTCGATTTTTAAAAAACCAACATACATTTTATAAAAACAAAAAAAAAAATCTTCAGCTTGTATGGTTTGAAATAAATAGCTTTTTGATAAACAATGATACAAAAGTTATAAAGAAAACAAAAAAAATTTATACAATTTTATTTTATTTTTTTACAGCTGTTAAGTGAAAAAAACTTTAGTTTTTATCTAGTTTGGGAACATCTACAAGTTGTTGCATGTATTGATTTTCACTAACGGTAGTCAAATAAATTAACACTTCTTTTTTGTACTCATCGATGTAATTAAAATTAACACTAGATTTAAAAAAAAAAGTTTGTTGTCAAACATATATGTTTGTATATACGTTTATGATAAAAGATTAACTATACAAACGTATGGAACGCAATTTTCTCGGAAATTAAAAAAGAATAACTGAAAATCTATTTCCTCCTTCATTTTTCAAGCAATCTTCTTCAAATTTTCAGGAAATATTCCTTACATTATAAGAAAAAACGTTATTTATCAATTTTAATAATAAAAAAAAACTAGAAAAAAAGTAAAAAAAAAAAGGTTTTTTTAAGGTGTTGTTTTTTAAAGGGTATTTTCACTTAAAATTTCTTTTATTCTAAAGTAACTTTTTTTCGTTATTGTATAAACATTAGACTGTGAAAGTTAGCTTGAAAAATGTAGGAGGAGATAGATTTTAAATAAAACAGCCTTTTGTTGCTGTTTCAGTTTTCCCTTCCCATAGGTAACCTATTACGCGGTCATATCTCAAAAACTAATTTAAAATTTTTTAAACGGTAAAAATCAATTTGAAGCTTGGTAATAAGCTACACTTTGATTCATCAACTACATGTAAAATATAATTTCAAACTACTAACGAAAAATCAAACGTTATCTTCTTGGCTCATCATGAAAGGATTTATGTATTCGAATCCTTCGAAGTCAGCCTGATCTATTCGCTGTAACGTGGTACTGTCGACTGGTGTTAACTGAACAGGCTCCTGAACAACGTTATAACAAATTTATTAAGTCAAATCAACAAAAAAAAAAGTTTAACAATAAATAAAACTTGTTACAAAAATAAAGTCAATAAAAAAGAAGTGGAATGGTAAAAAAAATGGTGATAATTTTTTTAAAGTTTTTCATTTACAGATAAACAAATTTCAAACATTAATATAAAAAAAAAACTAGAAAAAATTCGTACAAATATTATAATAAAAGTAGCTTTGTGGTTTAGAAATAAATAATTGTTCGTTGCTTGAATAGGTTTTGTTCGTGTAAGTTTGGTAGAAAAAAGAATTAATTTAACCATAACAAATAAAAACGTATAATTCAAAATTTGTTAAGCAGATTAATGGTCATAAAAATATATTAATTAAAACAAATAATCTAAACAAAAGAGAATATAGTTTAATATAATCTTAATCTATATGATGAATAAATTTTGTATCTATACTAAATTTAAAATTAAGTTACAAGTAAAATACTAAAGCATTTAATACATACTAAAAAGTTTCGGATAACTTTTGTTATAGTTGTAATTAAAGTTATTTAAAAAAAGTATAAAAATTTATATTTTTTTAGACAAGGAGCAAAACAGTAATTCAATAAAGTATAAATACAAAAATACAAACCTTAAAGATAATAAAAATCTTACTAATTGATAGAAAACAAAAAACCATACATACCTCTGTGAACTGTGGGTCAAAGTTGTCCAGACCAAATTCATCGTCGATTTTGGGACGGTAAGGTGGGTTTATCTGTGGTTAAGCTAAGTTTAAAAACTGTAAAAATAATAAAAAATAATTAATAATAAGTTAAATATTTAGAATAAAGTAAAATCTTATTTATAACAGACAAAGGTATTTTTTATTACATTTCTACTTAAATAAGTATTACATTCTAACACTTAACTTTAATATCTTCTTACGTTACACAGAACATATATTTTTACAATCTTAATACTATCTATAAGATGTTTTTATATACTGTTAGTAATAAACAAACAGACGCTAAACAAGTTATACAGCAAACCTATTTCTAATTACAATTACTTTCTAAAGTAGCCAAAATTTAAGTTGATTACTGTACTATACAGTGTGCAACTTTTGCAAAGTACTTCTATACTAAGTTTAGCCATCATAAGGTAAGGTCTGTGTAAAATGTCTTACAATGATGTAATAAAATTGTATTACTATTTTTATTATTTTGATGAACTAAGTTAAATACATTAAAATCCAACCTGTTTTTGAACAAGAGCTTCCCAATTGACTGATTGAAAGAACTTGTGTACTAGAATATCATTAAACCCGTTTTCAGGGTTACAGCCCAGACGGTCCTGTTGAAATTTATTTATTTAAAAATACGCTTTACAGTACTCTACAAACCGAACATATAAATAATTTTTAACTATAGGCAAAAACATTATTTTATAGAATAAAAACGAAAACAATGTTATAGAAATTAGTAGTAAAAATAAACTATTTAACAACAAAGTAAATATATTTTAAACAGTTTGCAAGTAAACTTATCTGAAATATTATATACTATCTTCAACATACAAAGTGCTCTTTTTTTATATTTTTCATTGTTCAAAAGTTTAGTAAAAGTAGTATTTAGACCTCAGTACATATCATTATAATTGCTTTGGCAAGTTTCACAATAACGAAATCTACATGCTTGGTGTCTAAGAATTTTGAAAAGTGATCAAAAATTTATAAAATTAAATACACATCTTGTAAGAATGCTTTTTAGAAAATATAGTAAACAAGACAAAAATTGGTTTGTTGATTATAATGGAAGAAATGTCCTAAAAACTATATATTAGTATCATAGAAATGAAATGAAACAAACTTTTACTAGGTTTGTTTTTTTAGCTATTCAACAAATTATCTGAATGTAGTAAAATATTTCGGTGTATTAAAGTGCAGAAGTGACTTTTGAAAACACTAATCTTTATTAAAATTTGAAATCGTATTTGTAGAATTTATTTAGAAATTCATTTTTCCTCTGACTAGTTTATAAAGCAAAACAAGCTCATTGATAAAAGGTAAAATCAAAAGAAAGTAGTTAAAATAACTACGGTACAGTTAAATTTTATTTAAAACATGTTTCAAGGTAACCATTGAAAGGAATATTTTAAAATGTTAATACTCATGAAGAAAAACACAATGCTATATACCTTTTAAATATTCAAGATAGTAGGTAGAACTTTACACAAGCTTTATTTTAATCAAAAATGTTACAAAACTTATCGAAAAATGATTAAAAAAAACAAGTGCATAAAAACAAATTAGAAGTGTCAGTATTTGTCACAATTTAAGATCATTTATAATTACTTGAAAAAAGGTTCAACAAATTGCGACCAGCGTACCGAATGTGTTCAAGCTAAAATTTCTGGCTAGTGACGTGATTTTAATATTTAAAAAATAATGCATTAAATGAATGTTCAAGCTTTTTCAATAAAAAAAAAGTTTCATTATGATTACTTTTTTGATCAAAATGCAGCTTATTCTTTTTATATAATCCGATTTTTTTAATTAAATTTGACTCGTTCCTTATAATAGGTTGTGAAGTCCTCGCTAAAATCAACACTAAAAAAAATCGCAAATGCGTAACATCTTAGTGTATCGTGTGTTGATAAAAACATATATGGAAAAATAAAAAGAGCACTTCGTAATGCTTTTAGTACTTATATTTACTATGCTTGAATTGATTAACTGACATTTTTAGTCGGCTAACTTGAATACTTTTTCAAGTTAACAGTATACACATGTATCTGCCTTCTAAAACTAAATTTCATCTAGTAATAAAAAAAATTTAACAAGTTTTTATAACTTTGAATAAATAAATTCATTATAAAAAATATTGCCACGTTTCATTTAGTCATTGTAAATTGTGTGGGTTACCTATCAAATAACAAACAACATAAAAGATTAGTTTCTACAAAACTTACTAAGCTGTGAAGTTTAAAAAACATATTTATCATAACATTAAAAAATCTAAACTTAAGGTATAACGTAATTAGGACCTTGGGACGAAAACAAGCTAGCACATTTGAAAATATAAACAAATTTTTTGTACACAATACTTTTTAGACTTAAGACGTTTCGATGCTTATAAAATAAGAACAGTTCTATAGAGTTAAATTTGAAGTAAAAAGAATTCACTAACTTGTGGGTTTTTGTTGAGAAAACCTTTCAACACATTTGATGCAGGGTGAGAAAGACTTCTTGGTATACGAATTACTTTTTCAAGAATAACCTGTGTAAATTTAATATTAGTTCTAGCTTATATATATTGAGCTTTAATTCATAACACAGAAAAAATTATCTTTTATTATACTAAATTAAATTTATACCACTTTTTTAAAACTTTTTCGAATTGCAAATAACGAAAAAAAAAAAAAGTAATTTTTTGAGTTACTCTAAAATAGTAAAAATATACTAAAGACAACGTTTTCTTTTTGATAAAATTTATTTTACCAGAACACAAAAAAAAAGTTATTTTTTATAAATTATTGTAATTGTACTTTTTAATTGTTTTAATGTATGATTACAATTATACTTAGCAGGGTTGCTTGCCACTATTTTAAGCAAAAAGGCCAGCCTGAGTGACAAAAACTAACCTTAGATACGTCAAAACATTCTGAGTAAATATATTTTTATTTAAAGAGCCTAAAGCTAAAAAAAATAATGTTAAATGCAGCTCGAATGTATAAAAAATATAATAACAATGCAGTAAAGTTTAACATAAAAAATCATTTTCAAGTGATAACTAGCCTAAGATTAGAAGAAAAACCAAACTAACTTGAGTTATACAATAAAAAAACTTTAATCAAGCATGAAATTTTCAAAAAAACTGACTTTACAATAATTAAGTTTTCTTAAAATCATTTTAACTCAGGTGAGTAAACCTAAAAAAAGACTATTAATTATAAGCAATGACAAGTATAATGTTATCTTTAGACGAAATTTTAGAATTTAATCAAACATTATGAACTTTGAAAAGTTTACCTAGTATTAAAAACTGCTTCAAAAAACGTATTCAAAACATAAACTATCTATAAAACAGTATATAGTTCAAATATTTACTGACGAAAAAAATCAAACAATCGACCTTGATGAGTAAAAAATTTAAATTAAATAAAACAACAAACACCAAGTTAGTCGTTTAACTTAACAATCTTCATAAATCAATTATCTCCTAAAATTAACTAAAAAACTAAACTGCTTCAGCCTGGAATTTCATTAAACTACAATTTTTTTTAACTACAGTTTTTTTTTTAAATTCCAGGTTTTTGTTTAAACTGTCAAAAACTAAATTCCACTTTTTACGCAACACATAACTAATAACAACATATAAAACCTGGAAAAGGTACTCTTCGGTGCTGGTGTCAGTCTGATCGGGGATTCCCATGACGTCGAAGGGGGATCTCCCCGCCATCATCTCGAACATCAGAACCCCCAACGCCCACCAGTCCACGCTGAAGTCGTACTCCTCACCCCGCAAGATCTCAGGCGCGATGTAGTTCGGCGTGCCGCAGAATGTTCCAGTCGTCTCGCCGTCCCGTATGCCCTCCTGTTGAATGAAATTACAACACATTATGAAGAACAATTTTACTTGTGCTCGTGGCTGAGCCACTTTAGTTTTTCTTATGAAAAGTAGGACGTTATAAGATACTTTACGATAGTATGCTGAATTTAAAAAGTGAATAGGATATTAATTTATTTTTAAAAAATCTCAAAGTTTTTTTTTTGAACTTAATTTATTGAACTTCAATAAAAAATTCAAAAATATCTTAACTAAATTAATAAGAAAAAATCTAATATTCTAATTATTTATACAAATAAACACCACCTAAAACATTTTTTAACACGTAATTTTTTCATTAAACATAGCTGTTACAATTATACCACACTGCATCATACACGAATAAAAGAGACGAGAATATCGTTCAAGATGATAATTTTATTTTTTACCTTATATTTTTTGTAAATGATAAAGAATAATATTTATAGATTTTAATTTTCTTTTTACTATTTTTGGTCGCTATAAACAGCATAAGGTCAGTAGAACATAAATATAAATTTAAAATGGAAGAAAGAAAAAAATGTTTAATTTAAAATGAATAAAATTAACTAATAACTTAACCTATTAATATTTATAATCTTTATCCAAAAAGTAAAGTGTTTATTTAATATCACATTGTGTGAAAAAAGTATTTCAAATAACTTAATAATAGTTCAAATTTATTAATTTTAATATATTTTTATAATTTTTACTTATGTTGTTTAATCTTTGTAGAACGTTTGCTTTTAGTTTATTTTAAAAATTAGTTAATGGCTGGGCTTAGATGCAGTATCATTTTACATGATCTTATATTAAACAATTATTTAAAATATAAAATTTTAATTTTTCCTTCTAATAATGCAAACTAAATTGAAATGTTATTTTTTCAACAAAAAAAATAGTCTAAATAATAACCTTACACATTCCATAATCGGTTAGCTTGATGTGCCCTTCAGAATCAAGCAAAACATTATCCAGTTTCAGGTCTCTGTAGATAATTCCTTTGTCGTGCAAGAAATGCAATGCCAATATGATTTCCGCTGAATAAAATCTATAAAGAGAAAATAAGTTAAATTAATAATATTTAGATTTTCCCGTTAGTTAAAACAAAGTTGACACAAGCAGAAACGTCAAGATATTTATGAATTTTATATAAAAATTCATACAGTTTTAAAATACTTTTTAAATGTGACACTAGTAAACTAATCAACAATCTACAGAGACTATTATCTTTATTACTTAATGTTCAAAAAAAATCAACAAAATTAAGTAAAGGTTTGTTAAACTAAGTATAAACACTCATAGTCGACCTTCTTACTTAGATATGTTTTATTTTGATAAAAGAAAATAAGTTATATATGAATTAGTTATGCTATAAAAAAAAAAAATTTTTAACTATAAATTATGAACAATATCTACGGGTAACAGTAAAACACTTTTTTAATTTCAAAATTTTAAAATTGCTGAGTATAATCATACAATAAACTTAAAATTTTAAACAGTTTAAAAGTAGATAAAGTTTGTTTATTCTTAATAACTTATTTTAATTGATAACTTGTTTAGCACGTTTTTAACCATGACATTTATAATCAAATGCAAAGTATAAAATTAAAGATAACTGTTTAAAAAAAAAACTGTCGATATATTAAGAGGAACAATCTGCAAAAAGTTAAGTAAAATCCTTACATGACGTCTAATTTTTTATTATAGTAGTTATAGTTTAATTATAAAAACACGTAGATTAATATTTTACAGAAAAGTTATTAAAAATCATCTTAGATCAAGTTCTGAAAAAAATCTTATATAATTAAAAATACCAGAAGTGTTTTTTAAATAAAAAGTAACTGAACCTGATAAGTACTTATTTCACTATTTGTAAACGTTAGTTTTTTTAAATAACTTTGACTTTCTCATTAAACAATCAGTTTTTAAAAAATTAGAAAACACGAAATTCAAAAAAATTGGTCGAGTATAATTAATATTACATGTTATAGGCTAAGAAAACTAAATTTTTAAAGTATAATATTTTTATTTCTAAAAACCCATAACTTAAAAATAGGACTAAACTGTTATAATAAGTCCTAAAAATTTTTAAGTTACAAAATTAAACACTATCAAAATCTAATGATTACGCAGTAACATAAAATGGCAACTCTGTTTATAATTAAATAAATCTAGTATGTTATAAATGACAAAATACTTTGAAATAATTTTATTTTTATATGTTATAATCAACTATTATCTTATACCTAAGGTAGAAGTTTTCTGCTCTGTCGCTTAAAGAGTTTAATTTTCCGAAAAATTTTGTGTAAACTCGTTTGAGCAAATTTTCTTGGCTAAGACTGACTTTACATAGAAAATATTTTTGTCTTAGCAAAAATATGACAAAGATGCTTACAAATAGCTTTCTCCACTTACAAATAGCTATCGTAGTTAAATCCAACATTTAACTAAATTATAAAATACTTTTTATAAGTAGTTGTTAAAAAGTTGTAAACTTGTTTTTCTTGATACTTTTTGAAAGTTTAAGTGTTTATTTTAAAAATTCTAACAGAAACAGCACAATACCTGGCGTGTTCTTCTGGAAGCCTTCTTTGTTTTTGCATGTGAAACATCAAATCCCCTCCGTTAACGTACTCAATGACAAAAAACAGTCTCGATGTCGACTGTTTGTTACGTTTAAACTTATTTGTTTGTACTTAAAGAATGTTTTTTTTTAAACTTAAATACAATTTCAATAAACATTTTTAACTTCAGTACGTGTAATGATTGATGCAAAACAAACCTGAAAGCAAGAGTGAAGTCCAACGAGAAAAGGGTAGTTGGACGCTGTTTCAAAAACGTTCTTTTCAGTTTGCACCCAGTCCACGTCTTCCTCATCGTTGACGAGCTCTTTTTTAATTATCTGTACACGTTTTAAAACATTTGTTTACTCTTTTAAATAAACACTTTTTTATTAACAGTTTAAATTCACAAACAATTTATTCAATAAAGTCTGTTAACTAATTTCAGGTATTTTTCTTTTATTATCAGCCTCACAAATGACAGACAGAATTTATCGTTAAGTAAATTGGAGTACACATTTTAAATAGAAATACTCCACTGTAAATATATATACACTTCTTAATCAATTAACTTAAATAAAAAATATGTTAATTAACAAGAACTTTTTTTGAACTACCATTAAAAAATTACCTTCATTGCATATAATTTCTGTGTGGATTTCAGTTTGACTAGCAGAACTTTGGCATAGCTTCCCCTTCCTATGCACTTTATCAGGTCAAAATTTTTCAGTCCAATACTAGATTCTTTGTTTTTTGACTCAATATCACCTTTCTATAAGTAAATAAAAACATTAATTAACTTTTGCTGTTATAAAATGAAAAAATAGCTATACAAAACACTAGACATAAAATACTAAAAACGTTTATATGTCTACAATTTAAGTTATAAATAAAAATAAACAAAATTATAGATAACGTAGAAAGATTAAAAAAAACTTTTTTTATAAAGCTGCACGAAAGTGAAACAAAAAAAAATATTTTATACTTGTAAAGCAATCTTTTATTGAATACTAATTAAAAAAGAGCTTAAAGAAACATAGCACTTCACAATTGCTTTGTTTATTTTACTTATAATATTATAATTACTTATATTAAACTATTTTCATTTTAGACTTCGAAATTGTACGCAATATGAAGTAAATGTAATAACTAAAATATATAAAAGGTCTAATTAAGTAAAGACAAGTTTTTATATGATTTTTTTTCAATATTGTAATTAAACAGCAAGGTATTATTTAGATGCAAAAATTGTTATAGAATAATTTCAACTTACTATATTTTAAGCTACATATAAAACATTAACTAAACAAAGTGTTTATCATAGTCTTAAAAAGTTTTATATATTTAGTCTCTGTAAAACAACAAAAACTTAAGTATACAAAAATCGCAAACTAAGTTTGTTTACTTTAAATTGTTTTATATTTGTTAAATAATAACATATTACAGCTTTAAAATTCAATTGTAAAAAAGACAATATTCAAAGAGTTATACAAGATAATTATTTTTTTAAACTAATGCATTAAAAACCTTTTTGTATTTATTGAAAACACTAAGTCATACACATTTTTAACGTAAAAAAGATGCTTCTAGATTTTATTTTGAGAACATATAATTATTCTAATTAAAATGTAACTTACAAGTTTAAAAATTTACTCACAGATTCAAAAACAAGCTAAACTGGACATTATACTGACTGCTAAAAAAAATCTATCACCGTTTTTCATCTAATTCGTATGTACGATGTGTAACTAAAGTTGTAAATACTAATGAAAATATATGTCTGCAAATAACCTTAAATTTGCAGTGATGAAAAATAAAACCATGGTTTTTTACATTAGTATGAAACACTTTTTTTAATTAAGTGCACCTAAATAAGTACAGGATTTTCACTTGTTTTTGAGAAATTTCTTCCAGGGTTTTCTGAATTTCTTCAAGACTTTTAAAAGTAAAAGTTTTAGGGTCTAACTTTAGCTTAAAGTTAAGTTTAAGGTTAAGAACAATGTTAAGTAGCATAACAACATTGAATCAATACAGTAAAACTACTTAAAATGTATTTTAAAAAATGATGATTACAAATTTTTTTATCCATATGATAGAACTTTCGTTTCAAATCAAAACTTTACTACTTTAAAAGTTTTTTTTTTTAATTAGAGTTTTGCCCAGGTTTTTAAGTGATTTTGTTCAAAATTCCAGGTTACTTTTAGCCTAAACTGTCAAAATCCTGATTTTCAAGGATCCCAAGTTTTGAGGCAACCCTTTGTAATGAACCTGCAGCGTTTACTTGCATTTCATGTATAGAAGATTGATCATGTAGTTTTAGTAAAACAAATGACCATATTTGGATTTGTGCAATCAAGCATAACATTTAATAACTCTCTCTAGTTAGATATATTATTGATAAGACCTTTATTATGTAGTAAAAACTGCATGTAAATTTATTAGTGTATTTAATGGTTCAAGTACTAGAAGAATTATTTAAACAATATTTTGTTGTTTTAGAGTTCTTTAAACATTTTATAATTCATATTAGTTAAAGTTTTCACTTAAATTTAAATTGTTGTTAAGTATTACTCGAAGTTTTTTTCAAGTAGGTTATACTTTTGAAATTGTGTTGTTATAATAGTGTTTTGTGGTTCTTTATATAATAGATACATGGTTAAAATTGTCTTGTCTGATTGTATAAAGTATACTAAAACAGCATATAGTAATTATAATTAAATAAGGTAGGATTTAATTATGATGAGTAGTACCAAATAATTAAGTGTACCAACATCCATACCTTACTTACACCTGTAAGTAGATTTAAATAGTTAATAATTATGTTTTATTTCTTAAATTTTATTTATTTAAATATCAAACTATAAAAATAAATAAATAGAACATACATTATTAGAATCATTTTTCTCATTGTTTGTATAAATTTGCTGCGGTCCACTTTCAATGGGAACTCTAGGTCTTTTACCTTTTATGCGCTTTAGTTTTCTTTTAAGTTGATACCAGCGCCTAGCCCCACGTCTATAAAAACAGGCTACTTTAATAACTGCACATACTAAAATAACTAAAGTTTGAAAGAGTGTTTTTGAATAATCTATATAAAACTTTTTGAAATTGATTTGTTAGTGTATAGAAAAACATTAAATGTTAAAATATAAACTAAAGTTGTAACAAATTTTCAAAAAATACTTAAATATTGTATAAAAGATAGGAACTTTAATATTTTTTAAGAATTAAAGTATCTGAAGAAAATTATTAATATTTTCTATTTTATAAAACAATTAAGCTTATCTACCTATGCAAAACACGTTTTTTTCATTTTGTTTAGTATTACTTTGGAAAAGTATTAAAATATTGTGAGTAGACTTTATGTTCACCTATAAATTTTATGTTCACCCGGACATAGCATTCCTGGCTCTGTTGGCTTTCCTACAAAAACATGGAGGGCAAGTGAGTCTTCTTCATTCAAATTGTAAAGTCGGATTGCTTCGTCTAACTCAATCTGTAGTTTATTCATAAGATTAAGACGACCAGTTATATAAAAAAAGTAATAACATGCTAAACTCAGTTTGTAATGAAATGTATTATAAAAAGCTATTTACTTAAGATAGGATGGGTAATTTTTGAGTCGGTGGGCTTTTTTAAAAAGAAAATATATATTTGGTAGACGGGACTTGTTAAAAAAAGTAATTGAAAGTTGCGTAATTTTGAAAGTCTTTACTAGATAATTAATAAGAACCATCTTAAAGTTTAAGTTGCAATAAAATCATCATTTAATAAGTATTTAATGTGGGTTTAAGTTCAAACTAAGAGCATATTTTATATTATTTGTAAATAAACACTCTTTTTGATTTGAATTAACTGTTTTAAAACAGTACGATGTGGGCCAGTAATTTCCGATAGGGGGTTTCTCAGCCCTGATTCAAGATGAGCTTTGGTACCTTACAATTGCAGAAAACTAAAAAACAATGAGTATTTTGGATACGATATTTTTAATGATTATGTGCTAGTAAATTGGTCTAGCTTATGATAAAAAATACAAAAATAATGCACTAGTTATTAAATTTATCTTAGTAATTACCAGATAGTTATATATATAATAAATTCGCAAACTACAACTTAACACCAAGAAAAAGTAAAGACATGTAAAACATATACAAATTAAAAAAACTATGTACTTTTACATGTACAGTAGTCTCAAAAAACAAAAAATAAATACTTAAGAAAAGTTGATCTACACATTTTGTCAAATACAAAAACTACTTTACGGATACTAAAAAATATCTTATAATTTCATAAAAAACAAAGAATAAGTCTAAATAAAATAATAAAATATTAAATTAAAAGTGATGGTGAAAATTGAAAAACAAAAAAAAAGAATTGGAAAGAAATATTATGATGAAATAGTTACCAAGCGAGAGTATACAAAAAATATTATGAGTAAAACATACATTGAGTCATTAAGTTAGAATGACCTTACCATACAAATACTTGTTTAAAAATTATTAGCTTTTTAGGAAATTTTAAGCTATGTACATGTTTCCCTACCCTATCCCATTGAAAAATTAAGGTATAATATAGGAATTCAATTAACTTACTTAAAACGTATTAAGGTTAAACTTCATATTTTTTTTAAACACAAAAATACTATTTGGTATATACGGTCATTAAAATACAAGAACATTTAAACTTTTCATACCAAAGATGTTACTTTTTAATAACCCATATTTATGTATAATATATCAATTATAAGCTACTTAAAAAACTTTCTTTTAAGTAAAAAAAAAAGGAAGTATTTGTAAATTCAAGAAAAAATTTATTTGATATTTATATTTCTTTGTTTAAAAATAGATGCTAATTCTATTTTTTATAATAATGTTTTAACTTAAGAAATTTCATTGACAAATATTTAAAAACAAGGTTGAATAAATAACAGAAGCTAAAGAACTTTTCAAAAAATTTTGTTAAGGATGTTAAACATTTTTCCGAAAAAGAGAACTCAAAGTTCTTATAACCACACTAAAAGTACAGCATTCAATAACAAACAAAATTTGCAATAATTGATATTTTTAAAACGAGGTACAAAATAAATTTCAGAGACAAAAATATCTAGCTAAAATAAACTGTATTTCATAAGACAAAATCTAAGTATCCACTACCAAAATTTGTACTCAAAAATCATAAACAATTAAACGTAAACTTTATTTTATTAAAACAAGTTAACTTTAGTTCATTCATTTTATTTTAAAAACTGATTGCATTTAACATTCTTAAAATCTCAAAAATATATTCTACCTAATTTTAAAGCTTATAATAAACTAAAAGTATACAAATAATAAAAACAAAGTTTTGAAAAGCTAGTTTCCCTTTAAAAAATTATACACTGTTATGACTAGCTTGTGATTCAGATAACAAAATAAAACTTTGCATTTTATTATTACTACAATTTGCATTGACAACTAACAAAAATACTTTTTACTAAATTACTAAGAGTTGTAAATAGAATTTTTTTTAGCAATTAGAAAAAACTAATAAATTTTATGAATAAAAACTGACCTGTGAAGACAAAACACACAAATCAGCCTCATCATCAAGCCATTTGACTGTAATCACATGGGAATCTGACATTGACCATGCATGTCTTAACTGTTACAAATATTATATATCAATAATTATAGTTAAAATAAATAATCACTTTTAAGTAACAAAATAGTTTTTACTGACTGTTAAAAATTTATTATAACCATAACAAAATTTAATAAATTAGTAATTTAAATATAGCATTCCTAAATAAATACTACTTTATTTTACATATTTATAATAATAAACCACATATATATTACATACAACAACTGTAAACTATCAATAATTTTTTTGATACATAAGTCTACTCACATTAATTTTTCAAAAATACTTTTAAAACTAAATAATTACAAATTACCTTTTGAATGAGCTCATTGAGCTTTATAGTAGGTTCAAGCTGTAAATAAACAACATCACTGTTAAAAGTTGCTTTTGTGCGCACCATAAGCTTGGGATGATCCATTGCAACTATTTTTAATGTATTTACTCTAAAAATTTATAAATGATAATAAAAACAATAATTTTATTGTAAATAGTGAATAAATTGTTAAAACTTGAAATACTTAACTTTAATTATAATTTTTTTTTTCATGTTTTAAAGTGTTTTATACATTTATTCACAGATTTATATAAATAAGTTTTGACAAGTACAGATTTTTAGGTTGACGCCTAAAATTTGTTATTATTACTATGGTTTCGAAATCATACATATAACTCAATTAAGGTCAAAAAGTAACCCTTATTTGGAGGCTCAAATAATATTCTACAAAGTAATTTTGAAACATAAAAAAAAAATTAAATGAATTTTGAGAAATAGTTAATCTAGTTTAAACTCTCTGATACATATGCATGGAGAAGAAATTGAAAGCTGACAAAATATGGAGATTTGTAAAACTTAAATCTCGTTTTCATTATTTCTTAAGCAATCAACTTCAAGTTTTGAGGAAGTGTTCTTTACATTATTTAAAAATCTATATTGTAGTGATCAAAAAAAACTATAATCTAAATTTAAAAATAAATGTATCTTTTAAAACTTAAAAAAAGATTGTTTAACTCAAAATTTTAAGGTTTTTAAAATGTAACCAACTTAAAAAAGTTAATTGATGTCTCTGGGCTCTAAGCAACAGTTTTTATTATAAAAAAATTGGAGTAGAAAGTGATAATTACTTAAATAAGAGAATTAGGAAAATAAGTCAAACTCTAATAAAATATTTAACCTAATTTTCAAACCTAGATAATAAAAACTTTATACAGTGAAACAACAAATAGTATTTTTTAGTAGTGGAAAAAATATTTGTCATTTTACTGTTAGCTAATAAAAAACTAAAACTGTTTGTTTTGGTTTGCACAATCTAATGTCTATTTTTTAATTATAATTTTTTTTCTTACTCTACATACATAAATCAGGTTATTTTAATTATTCTTTAGTAGTAACTCATAAAAATCACAAAACTTAATTTTTCTCTTAAAAATTAAATGTATAAAAATTTATTTTGACAAGTTTTTTAAAAGACATTTAGCCTGACTGAGACTAATTTAGCCTAACATTTTTTCAAAGTAAGGAAAATCTCTATTTAGAAGTCATTATAAGTATTGGGGGTCTTATTTGTACTATTTTAGTCTCCAACTTCAATCACCTTTACCTCAGAAATATTTTGAGCTTTAAAAATCTGCAAAAAGCAACTCATAGCTTAGTTAAAACTCAATAAAATAAGACTAAATTGTGAAAAGGGTGATTGACCCCCCATGCCCTTAACATAACAAATTCAGTGATAAGTTTTAAAATAAGTCTTATATCTTATCTATTAATACTGTAAAAATTTAATATATACTACTTATCACAATTGTTTAATATAATTAAACACTAAGTAAAAACATTATAAACAGAAAATTTATAATAAAACAAAAAATATTGTTGTGTTTTATTAAAATTTAAAATGAAATGCTTAGACAAATACGAGTATTAAAATAATTAAAAAGTGTTTATTGTAGTATTTTGACTAAAACTTAAAATTGATACATAACTATAAAACCTAAACTCTAAATAAATACAGTGATTGTTGATGTCATATCAGATTTAAAAAGCTTACACTTCAATTAAAAAAAACCTTTAACATTTTGTTCTTGTAAAGAAAAAATAATTTTTCCTAAAATTTGTATTCCCACAAAACTTAGTACTTATATCTTAAAGCTAAGTTTTAGTGTTGTGAATATGTCTAATAACTTTAAACAAACAGTAAAATGTATAAATAAACTGCTAAGAGTTTTAATCTAAAAATTATTTAGTATAAAGCTAAATTAAAACAGTTCAACCAACTAAGCTCTGAAAAACATAGCTTAAGTAAACAAATTCAAACAAAAAGCTAAGTTGTTGAACTAAACTGTAATGTTTAAACTGTATTTTTAATGAATTTACATAATTACGACGTATTCAATCTACTCAAAGCAAGGTAATGAAGATTCTTAAAAATTTTTAGAGATTCAACAAAAAGGTTTAAGGATTTATTTTTACAAGTACTGACTGATTTTGTCTTTAATAACTAAATTTGTACTTAGAAATAATTTCACATCTCAATTTGTGATCTTAAAAGATTTCACAATTTCTTTTTATCAAAAATTTTCAAGCACTTGATCAGATAAAAACTGAGATTCTCAAATTTTTAAATAAAAGACTGATTTAGCCTGATGTTTTTCATGTTTTTTCAAAATAACTGATTTAGCCTGACGCGCACAAACCCTGATATTGTTTTATTGTCTTATTTTTTTTTGTGAATTTGCGTATAAACTAGATTAATTATATATTTAGTTTTCCTATTGACTTCTGTATAAATTCAAGTTTAAATATTTTATTTTATTTGTTTTAACTTATACAGGAACATTTCTGTTGAGATGTTCTACTTTTCTAATATAAGTTTGTTATGAGAGAAATTATTTGTCAAATTTTAAAATATTGATCAAGATTTGTGTTAGCTTAATGCTAGCAATAAATTACATTAGTTTTTCTTTTAGAAGTTTGTTGTGTTGTAGTTATTTGTTTTCAAATTATACTGCTTAACGGTATATTGCTACTTCAATTTTCAACGGCTAATTGTGGAAGCACTTGGTGGCAGTAATATCATAGTTGGATTGTTGCTATTGTGTTTTGTTCAGAACATTGACAGCACTTGCTTGGGGTTTGAGCTTCAGAATTTTCCAACACTATGTGGTTTTTAATGCTGAGATTTTAACCTTGTGAGTGTTTGCCAAATAATGTGTTATATTCTTTTTCAATAAAGGGTTAGGATTAGTTTTTTTTTTGGTTAGTTAAAAGTTCTACCTTTTTGTTTATAGATAGATTTAGTTTTATTTTTTTAATTAAAAGATAAAAAAAATTCTTAGTAAATTTAAAGATAGGGCTGGTGGAATAACATGTGATGAGCTCAAACTCAATTGCTTGACCTTCAGAAAAGTTTATTGTTGCAGAGGGGAGAGTGAGTTCTTAAAAAAAAAGAAGTTTTTATTCTTTTTAACTGACCCAAAATACCTAGTGAAATTTTTTAATTTCCGTGAACTCTACCTACAGTTTATTTACAAATTTATTTCATTTCAAACTTCAGAATATCTAATACAAGTTTTAAAATTCCTGGTATTTAGTACACATTTTTGAACCAATATAAAAACTCTCTTTCAGGTTTCTTTTTTATTTAGACTAGTAATTTTCAGCTACAAATTTTCTATGGAGTATCTGCTGTGTTCAATTTGTGTGCATAAGCAAAAGATAACTGAAATAGTATGTTATTGAAAATAAATAATATAAAGTTAATTATAAAAAAATTTGCACTGAACTAGGTGTACTTTTTTCTCGTTGCTTACCTCTTTGCAAATAATCTCCAAGTATCACAAATGTGAAGTAAACTACTGGTAAAGAATTTCTATTCAAAATACTCTTAATTAAATCATAATTAATTCTGCAAACAAAAAATGGTATTCTTATTTAATTTTACCATTTGAAGGCTTTAGAATTTAATGGTTTTGTAAGTAAATTTCTATAAAATTTTTGGAAGTTTAGTCTGACTTAAAAGGATTTATTATTAATTTTTTCCATTTTTAGGCTTTGAAAACTAAGGCATTTAGAAAATTAGAACTAGCAAACTCTGAAATTTTGATTTTAAAAAGTGTATTTTAGTCATTTTGACCTAAAATAAACTGACTTTGCCTGACCTATGGCAACCCTTAATTTTCTCAAATTCAAGTCTTTTTTTTCCTAAATTTTCAAATTCATGGTTTTTAGTAAACCTGCTACACCAATTGAACATTGAAAACAATTTATTAAGGGCATGGGGGGGGGGGGGGGGGGGGTAAACACCCTTTTTTAGTTTTTGATCCTATTTTATATAGTTTTTACTAAGTTACAAGATGCTTTTTACAGATTTAAAAATTCAAAATAAATTTTGAGATAAGGCCGGTCAAAGTTGGAGCCAACAATAGGCTCCTTATAGGAGGCGCAAACTAAAACAGCAAAAATAGACTATTTTACTAAAAATCTATCTTCTCCTATGTTTTTTGAGATAACTACCTAAAACTTTTAGGAAATGTTCCTTGATATATTTAGAAAATTCTGTCGTAAGGAATTTTGAAAAAAATAAAAATTTTATATAAAAAATAAACAAAAAAAACAGTTTTTTTTTTGTTATAAAATTAATATTATTTAATTTTTTAAAATTCTGTTCCGACAGAATTTTTAAAATACTGCAAGGAAAATTTCCTAAAAATTTGAGGTAGTTATCTCAAAAAACGTAGGAGGAGAAAGATTTTTAGTGATTTCTAGTTATTTGCCGTTTTAGTTTGCGCCTCCCATAAGGTTCCTATTGTTGCCTCCGACTTTGACCAGCTATATCTCAAAAAATGTTTAGATTTTTTTAAATCTGTAAAAAGCATTTTGTAGCTTAGTAAAAACTATATAAAATAAGATCAAAAACCAAAAAAGGGTGTTTACCCCCCCCCCCCCCCCCTATGCCCTTAACAGTCAGAATGAATTTTTAATTTTAGGTTGTACCCAGAAGTAAACCATTTAGTGCAAAAGTACTAAAGCATGTTTGGTTTTGGCTGATAAAACTATTCATCTTGACTATTTCTGTTGAGTCATGATAAGGACTAAACAGGTCACAGATTGTCACATGGGCTGTTTTTGATGTTTGAGCAGTTC
The DNA here is from genome assembly GCF_965202585.1 of Thalia democratica. Taxonomy (NCBI): domain Eukaryota; kingdom Metazoa; phylum Chordata; class Thaliacea; order Salpida; family Salpidae; genus Thalia; species Thalia democratica. The sequence continues at coordinate 11,831,831 of NC_139173.1, read as the reverse complement.
AGTTTAGGTTTTACAGACGAATCAGGCACACACTATTTAACACTGTTTGCAGGAATTTTTTACTATTTTTTATGATTTTCAATATATATTTACTAACAGGTCCAAACTTCAACAATGGGCCTTTTAAAAAGTAAAGACATCGGTAAGGTACGCACTTTGAGAGGTACGCACCCGCGTAGGGTACACACTATTTGTTTTAATTTTTTTAGTTGTTTATAATTGGTTTGTAATACTTATTTAAAAGTTTTTACAAGTGAAGACAATCTCTTTAAAGCAAATATAGAAAACTGTAACTACTAGTGACATTTCAACTACGTTTGACATTTTTTCTATATCAAAACTTTATCGTCAAATAAATAAATATTATTATTTTCTGAAATATGTATTTGACTAAAACTTAATAAAATCAAAAACAAAAAATTTTAATAACTAGTTTAAAATAGCTTAGTCAAACTCGTACTAGAACTGTTTTAAATAGAAAATTTATTATAATCATCATTAGATAAAAACAAATAAGCAACTACTTAAAAGAAACGAAACTCTAAAATTTATGAAACTTAAATAAAATATAAAATCTTTTAATGTTTAAACTACGGACCGTTTTTTTAAATAAACAACTTGAATTTAATTTTTCAAACTAATTAAGTATAATAAATATACTATCCTTTTTCTACTCGAAGTTTTCGTTTAACTGTGTTTATTTTTTTGTTTGCTTTGTTTGCTGAAATCTAAATTAAAATATAAAATTTTTATTAAATTTTTTTTTTATACAATTAAGGTTTTAAAAGTATTAAAATAGTTTTAAGTCAAATAAGTTCTAAAATATTTAAACATTTGTCAAAAGCTAAACCTGGAAATTTCGAAGTTATTTCCTTAATATAATTGTTAACCTAAAGCTTAACTATAAAAAGCCCTTTCATGGCAATTAAGAGGCGAATGCTACGCTCTCTTTAGTTTTTTTATATAAGAAACAAAAGTAAAACATATTGCTGTTAACAAAATTAAAATCGTATATTTAAAAAAAAACACTAAAACACTATTTTTTGCTTTATATAACAATAAACTTAGTTTAACTTGTTTTATTTTCTCTACAAGTTTATGTACGCGTAAAATTTCTTGTTTAATTAAATTAAATCTCCTTAAATTGTTTTATTATGTTAAACTATTATTGCACATACTATGTATGTGCTTGATAAAACAATAAAACTTTCAATAATTTTTTATTTTTTCAATAAGTATCTGCACAATATTTATTATTTTATTTATTCAACAATAAAAATTTGGTAAAATTGTTTTATTTAAACTACAAATTGTTGCACGCATAACTATAACGATGCAAGCCTTAGTTAAAGTCATAAATAAATGTTTAATAAAAGCGTTAAAGATGACATTAATTTACTAATCAGGCAAGCGTTTTAAAAGAAATTAAAGTTTAAAATTATTTAATAAAAAATACAAGTAAAACTTCGTCAGCTTTAGTGAAAAGCAGTTTAACCTAGCAATATCGGAAAAACAACACAATAAAAATATTTTTATATTTATATATGTTTAATTAACATAAAAGTAAATTTCTGTATAAGAGTTTATGCAATAACTTATGTTTTTAAGCAATTTTTAACTACATTAGAATAAATATAATGTTTTGATAAAGTCAAGTCAGTCATACAATGTAGTAGTTACGCTCAAAAGATAATCTTAAGTTTCCAAAACGAGTATGAGTCATGGGTAGAAGCTGTTTTTAAACAAAAAAGATTAAAGTTAAAGTATTTTTGTTGCTAAGTTTCTGATATAAATAATAGTTCTTTTTGAAATAAATTAAGAGTGGTATATTTAAAATTGTCTGTTAGTATTTTAATTAGCTTAAAGATTCGGCTGACGCTTATACTTTATAATATTGTTCATTTAATGATGCTTTTAAACTTGGTCTAAATGCTAAGTTTCTCTCGGTTAAGATCAAACTTTTTGGTTATCGAGTCGTACACAACATGCTTATACAACCTATTACGATTTAAAGAACTAAGTTTTTTTTTATCTTTAACAAATAACACAAACAAAAATTAAACTAAGTATAACGAAAATTCTAAATAGTATATTTACTTAGTAAATTATAAACAAAATGTATAGAAAAACTTTTCTAACAACTTAAAATCAAAAAAGAGTTAAAAGACAGTCGTGCCCAAATAAGTGTGTATATTGTTTAATATAGTTAAGTATGTGACTGAAGTCTTTATACAGATGTACAGTTAAATATGTTTAAGCTTATTCTTTACTTGTTTAAAACATATTTTAAATCTTTTAATTAAATTAATATCATTAATTATTAGTAAAACCTGTTTATTTTAATTAAATATATTCTATACTCGTTTACTTTTACACTTTTTAGTAATTTTTAGTGAAGTTTTATATTAAAAAAACTAACTTTTTCTTATTAAGCATTAGTTGGTCTTAGTCTTGGTCCAAAGATTGAAATGGTATAATCAAAACTTTATGTTAACTTGAGCTGGTCTCACAGCCTATAAAAATCTAGATTTCGGCAATGTAAGATAATATTCGCTGATATCTTTTTTGATTTAAATTGTTAACATTTAAAAGAATATAACTTAAATAATTCTAAACAATTTTTACTATATACTATTTTTATTATTACTTAATTCCACTTGTTTTACGATTTAGTGGTTAAAATAATAAAATCTTATTTGTGTAAAAACAAAATAAATAAATTTATTTATTTTATGTTAATTTGGAAAAACTTATGCTTAATAAACTTGTGTTTATATATTAGATTAGTTGTTGTATTGTAGTTGATTAGTTAACTCTTGTACCGCTTCGATCAAGGTTTTTCCTGACAAAAATTGATGAAAAATTGGAAAATTCAAGTTTTTTATTTATTTGATTTTAAATAGTCTGTAGTTTAAATTTAAAAAGTTATTATATTTTATTTAAGTTTGATAATTTTAGAGTTTCGTTTCTTTTAACTAGTTACATATTTGTTTTTATCTACTGATAAATATAAACATCTTCCTATTTAAAACAGTTCTAGTACAAGTTTGACGAAACTAATTTAAACTTAGTAGTAATTTTTTTTTTTTTATTTAGTTTTAGTCAAATACATGTTTCAGAAAATAATGATGTTTATTTATTTGACGATAAAGTTTTGATATAGAAAAAATGTCAAACGTAGTTAAAATGTCACTAGTAGTTACAGTTTTCTATATTTGCTTTAAAGAGATTGTCTTCACTTGTAACAACTTTTAAATAAGTATCTCAAACCAATTATAAACAACTAAAAAAATTTAAAAAAATAGTGTGTACCCTACGCGGGTGCGTACCTCTCAAAGTGCGTACCTTACCGATGTCTTTACTTTTTAAAAGGCCCATTGTTGAACAGACATGTTAAAAAGCTCTGCTTTGTTTACTCAAGCGTGAAAATATTAACTTAAAACAAACCAAAAATAAAACACTTCATTGCTGAATTACCATAGTAACTGTTAGCATTTTAACATCTCTGGTTTGGACCTGTTAGTAAATATATATTGAAAATCATAAAAAATAGTAAAAAATTCCTGCAAATAATGTTGAATAGTGTGTGTCCCGATTCGTTTGTAAAACCCAGTTTAGTTCTTATTCATTAATAGAAAATTTACTTGCGATTATAAGGCATAGTTTTGTCCAGTGAAAAATGACTACCATTATGACCTTAAATTACAAGACCACACTTTGATACTTTTTAAAAACTTATAAAATGTTCTAAGAATGTCTTAATTTGAGGTAACAGTGTTTAATATTTTAAATAGTTTTTAATTTTGACTTATTATAAGTACATAAAAAAAAAACATGCTCGAATTGAAGTCAAAGTTTACAAATAAATCCTTAGTATAACTAGGGTGCAGCATTTTCTACAAAAGATGCAATCACAACAAAAAATGAATTTAAAACTTTTCACAGGAACTTATGAAATTAGTTCGCTGTAAAAAACTAAAAAATGTCTAATGATCTAAAAAGATCGATTTTTTTATGCTTTAAATAACTATTTTTAACCATCGTAGTTATTTATTTTCCGACCCTCGGCCTTGACTTTTTAAGTACCTATTAAGTTTTTTTTTACATTTACTTTTAAAAATAATAATAGTTTTTACATTTTTTGATTGATTTTCTTGTAAAACTTTTATTAATTTGACTTGCTTTAAACATGGTCTTCAAATAATTCGAGTCGATATTTTTCCTAAACTTTGCCTTTAACTTTTACTATTAGGTAAACACAGCTAGACTTATTGTTAGACTTATTGTTTCCACTCCGAGTTAACAAATTTAAAGTAATTAATACTCCCGTTTTTTTATTTCAAAAAAAATCGTATTTTACTCAACTTTTTCTTTTGATTAATTAAAGTTAATCAATTATTAATTTAAAATATTAAAATTAATACTTTTGAGATATAGGATTTTTTTCTTCTGCTGTACAATAAATCAACACTGCTGTACAATAAATCAAAATATTATTTTATCTACACAGTTATTAATTATAGGTTTTCTTCTTTTTTAGTCAATAAAACAAAATTCTTTATTCTTTACTCAATAAAACTAATTTTACTCACTAAGAAAAATAGTTTTTTTTCAAATGTTAAAAAGTCAAATCAAATGTAATCTAACAGTGTTTCCCCTAATATTTGATAAACAAGCAATAACTTTTTCAATCTTTACCCTTATTCCTAATCCACCTTACTAAAACATATTAAAAAATTATCAAAAAAAAATCTTTATTTAAAAATAAGAAAATTATTTAAAAAAAATTGTTTTTATTTTGCTGACTTAACAAATATTAAAGGAAACACCGTTACATTACAACAACACTCCCTCCATGTTAAATTTTTAAAATGCTTATTTTAGTAGCTTTTTTTTTTTGTATCTTGTGAGAACTAAGAAACGTTGATAGAACCTTTTGTAGTTTCTTGTTTCTAGCAGCATATTAAAAAAATATAGTAAATTAATGATTTTTTTTTAATATAGTAAACAATTTTTTTTATTAGTGAGTAAACTTAGATCTTCATAAATTCTTTTTTTATTGACTAAGCAGGAAGACTTAAATTAAAGACCAAAACCGAAAAAAACAATAATGGCCTAAATCTCAAAAAATATTAAGTTTTTATTAAAAGAAAATTACTCACAATTAGTTTAACTAACTGAAAAATATTAAAAAAAAATACTTTAAAAATATGAAATTTTATATATGTTTCGTAAAAAAAAAAACTAAAATGTCCTACTTTTTCTATGGGCATTAGCACCAACCCAATAAACCCTAACTCAAAAAAATAACATAATTTATTTTAGCTTTATCATTAAGCTATTGGATTCTGTAAGAACAAAGATGTTATTGTGTTTAAAAAATTTTAAGTCAAAAAAAATAAATCAAGTTTCCCTTATTTTAGAATGATTGTCGTCTGGTATAAAGCATACATTTTTTTTTTATTTGAACTTAAAACATTTTTAATATCAAATTTTGGTCGTTTAACTATTTCATAAAAAATCTGGATTATTATATATAAATTAATTAAGTAAATAACTCAATTTGCATCGGTAATTGAACAATAATTCAGTGCGTTTGTAATTTAAGTGTTCTTTATTGTCTTTGGTCATACGCCTAAATACCATATGGTTCCACTTAATAGATTGAAGTAATAAATAGAAGTGTTATTTTCTATAATTGATATCAATACTCTTTTTATTAATAAAGTTTTAAAAAAACTGCGTTAACAAATTCTGCGATTATTTTTAACGGAGAAAGGACTAAAGAAATATTTATTTTCTTCTGGCACTCTAGCAACACTGCTGTACAATAAATCAAAATATTATTTTATCAACACAGTTATTAATTATAGGTTTATACTTAGCACATAATCATCTTGTTGTTTTAAATTTTATAGTTTTACATTCATATTAAACACAAGTTCGTAATTTATTACTTAATTTAATATATTATATATTTTAGTATCCGCATAACATCTTTTTAATTTTAACACCCGACTGCCTTTTCTTAAGCAATTAATAATTATCTAACTTAGTGTGTAATATATATGCAGTTTAAGTTGCGGTGCTTTTATGTACAGCGCTGTAATTTAACTATTGGTCAGGGCTTTGAATGCTTAATAACAGTTTTGGTTTTTGTGCTTTGTTTTTTAAAATTGAAATTTGTTATTTTAAGTTGTATCTTACTTTACAGTAGTTGTTATAATTCAGATTAAACCATTATAAACATTTGAAAAATAAATATTATCTCAAATTTTTATAACTATAATTACCTTAACTATTGACTAATTTATTTATTCAGTAATTAATGTTTGTTATTTTACTTCTTTGGCTAACAAATTGCAAAAAATCTTTTAAATTAAATTGCCTTTCTATTTTTTTTCAAACATAATGAACAAACTATCTTGTTTGTAGTGTAAGATGAATTGTTTTTATGTTAATATATATGGTGATGTAATTATTAGATGTTTTTTTTAATGTTTAGTAACTGTTAAATATTTTGAGTCAGAATTTTTTGACTTTCATGTGAGTTGCTTTATATTATGGTTTGTTATTTTATTTTATACTTTACTCTATCTATATTATTAGTTTTTTAACAGTCGGAATTAACATTATGTATAGTATTTATTATTAACCATTAATCTATAGTACTTATTTTTATTTTTAATAAAAACATATAAATACCTACTAAAGCTTCCATTCTTTTCTTACAGTTTTTATTTTTTACAGAGCTCCGTTGAAGTTGTTAAGTCGTTAACACACAAAAACATGTGTAAGTGTAATGAAGAACTAACACTGCTTCATTTGTTAAAATTATATTTTTATATAAAAACTAAACTAATTTTATATATATTTTTTTTAATTAGTGGTTTTAAATTCTAATAACATTTCATTACTTATAACAAGGGAGTCACTAGACTTTTTTTCAGTGGGGTAGCACATTTTTTTTGTTCAATAATTAAGTATTTTCTGTCTTAGCTTTTAATAATACTAATTAGAAAACTACATAACTTTCTATAACTTCTCAGGTACATAAAAATACTTAAATTTTTACCAAGTTTGTGCTATGACAATATTTTATTCAATACTTATAACGCAATATATTTAGGCAGTTTAACTTATTGTTTTATAACTTATTTTTGAAAAAATAACTTCAATACCTTAAACCAATTATCATAGCTATATAATAATGGAATCTAAATTTATATCAACTATTACATAAAAAAAAGTAAATCTTTAAAGTTTCAAGTTAGGAACTTTACTATAAAAATAAAACAGGTCGCTTGCTTCGAAACAAGATTTCTCAAAACACTCTTCTTTGTCTACGTCGTAAGACAAGGTCACATTCGATTCATACAACTTTGCTGCCGATCGAAACAGCCTTACCCACATGCGTTTTACCGCTGACATCGTGCCAGGTTGCAAACCTTCAACTTGTCGAGTCGTAAACTTTAACGAATATTTTCCCCGGTCCCACTGCAAACAGCTTGTTCTTTTCAGCCAACAATTCTGCACTTACGCGCTGCACTATTTAATAGCAACGTGGCCTCAACCGACCTCAAGTCAGTGTGACTGTTACATTCCCCGCAAACGACAATTCTTCCTTCAAAAACCGTGCAGCCTGCGTTCGATCTGTACAAGCTCGTGCCAGCCGCAATTTTCCAAGCGCAATCAACCGCCCCCCTTAGTGTTTTGCCTCCGACAAAGTAAATTTTGTCGATAAAGCCACAAACGCAGCTGCCGTTAAAGTCATCCAGCATGTCTCCCGGCGGAAAAACCTGGGAATTAAAATCAAAACATTTTAAGTAATAAAACTTTTATTTGACACGAAAAATCTACCATATAGATTAAAATTTGTCACATCAAAATTTTTTCACTAAAAAGCACATTTAAAGTAGCTTTACAGTATCTTTTCAATGTTGTTATACTACTTAACACAGTTTTTAACTTTAAACTACAAATGACTCGAAAACGTGTACTTTTCCTGGAAAAACCTGGAAGAAATTCAGAAAACCTGAGAAAACTTCTCAAAATAATTGGCAACCCTGAATTATGTATACCAACAGACATCCATAAATTACAACATAAAGAAACTTGTGTTGTGTGCTACTTGGAAACATAGCTGACAGATTTCTATTTACAGTGGCCTCAAAGTTATTTAAGCATTAAATTTAATAATTAAAATAAACAAACGTTCATTTAGTATTTAAAGTTCTTGAGTTTTTATATTCTTGCAACTCTGCTTTTATTACAGCTAATAGTTTAAACTAAAGTTTGTATGTGATGTCATAATATTTTATAGTTTTTGTTGTATTAGGAAGCTCTAACTTACTTTTATAACATATTCAATTAAAATCACCAGTAAAATAAAATTTAAATAAAAAAAAATTATAGAAAAACTTTGTTTTTTTGTTTTACTTCAAGTCACATATAATAGTTAAAGTTAAACTATACTTTATTTGCTTGTAGAAAATAAGTTTATATTAACTTAAATTATTAACTTTTAATGTTTAGCAGTTTAAAACAGCTTCCTACAAGTTTTTAAATATGTCATTATTATTTTTTTCTATTCTCTCAGTTTACAAAAACTAGCCATGTATTTTTAAATACTCGACCACATAACTAATGTAGTGAAATTTCTATATTATAGTGACATATTTTTCCATTTACTTATTTCTAATAGGGTGTACAGAAAATAGGAAACCAGTCAAAACACGTCCCTGAATTCTACTACAATGTTTTAAAAAAAAAGCTTGCTCAACTCTTTCAACTTGAAATTTATTCATTATAGTATCGAATAATTTAAAAACAAAATGATCTATACATTTTAGAACATATTGTTTACTGAACAACAAAAAAAGAGCGCTCAAAATATTTGGTCCTAGGACCTGGTGCACGAAAAAACCTTTCGGTTATCGAGTCGTACACTACTTGGATACAGTTTAACGTCATGTCCAGGTGTAAATAAAAATACTAAATTTATTATAAACTGTTTAGTCAGTTAGAACTATAACTAATTGTTTTATTAAACTTAAAACGAAAATCCTATGTTGTTATGTATATCAAAAAAGCGGTACTATTACACAAGAAAACTCCATATTATCGTCATCAAGTTCGCACGGTGGTCCCACCCACTCGTTCCTTTCCACATCGAAACACTCTTGTTCGATTGACCGTTTGCCGACGAACACTATCTTGTTTGCAATTAAGGCGGTGGCAAACTCACAGTCCGTGTCGTCAAACAGCTTAGTGGGCTGCTTCAAGTAGGTGAACCGGTTGCTACGGCTGTCGAAAACCTCGCATAACTTGCAGTTGCCTGCGATCGCAAACAGTTTGTTTCTGATGGCATGCAAGTTGTGACCCACTCTTGCTTCAAGCATTTCGGGCATAAAGGTCCACGTGTCACTGGCGTGGTCATATACTTCGTTGGTTGGCACGGGAACAAAGTTGGTCCAACCTCCCGACGCCACCACTCTGCCCTCGAACACGCAACAAGACACCGACTCTCTTGGCGCGTTGAGGCGGGCAACTTCTCTCCATTTGCACTCGACAGGGTTGAAAACAAGAGTGGGCACCATGTACTCTTCTAAACCTTTTAGACATTCTGGAACTCTTAAACCTAAAGGCTTTTCTTTTGCTCTACCGCCGACAAAGTATAGTTCATTCATGAAAGCACAAAACATATAACATTCACGGCCATCGTACAGCTCGGCTACTTGTGACCATTTTTTATTCTGACACGAGTATTTTTCAATAGACGCTACCTTTTTGTCATCTTGGTTTTCGCTTATAACAAACACTTCACCTCGACAATAAGCCGCATTGATGAAGGCCCGTTCTTCGCACTCGAACGGCGGTAAAGTTGTAAGGCTGTATCCCTTTTCGCGGTTTAAATTCGGATTTAGAGTGTACTTGGTTGAATTGTCTTGTGTGAAAACAAACAAACTAAAGTTTTCTTGAGCGCAGTATCGGTGTTCTACAATTGAACCTGCAGTGCATTTTGTTGTTTTTCTGTCAAGAACTTCTTCAATGTAGCTAACGATTTCTGCATCTTCAGCAAAAAATGAGCTCCCGCACAAAAAATAGTCTAAAACGCTGGTCGACAGCAAAGGCAGCCTACCTGTTTGCAGCAGCTCGAACGCTTTCCCACTTCGCGCTTCAACGTCGTGTTTGACCCACGCCTCAGCTGCGTTCAACACTTCCAATTCTGACGTTATAAACAGCTGCGAGCTAGACAAAATTCGCTTGACAGTGTCAAACTCGAGCTCTGCAAAGCTGTTGCTTTCCACAATTTCGGTGAAAAACCTTTCGATGCAACCAAATACAAGTTTGGAGCCGCCGAAAACTTGTGACACTTTGTAGTAGCAGCACAGTTTTTTTGATTGCATTTTGTCTCGTATAAACTTGTCTAGTTTCAAACTTTTGTGAACAAAAATTTTGCTTGTTTTTAAAGCAATAATCATATGTTTGTTGCTTTCCATTAAATCACCTGTTGGAAATAAGATTTTTATAGCAAAACGTTCTAGTTTTTTTAATGCCTAATTATTCTAGTCATTTAAAAAAAAAATATCTTACATTTATTAAAATCAGCACATAACAAAGTAAGATATTCAAAAGCGTTAACTTAGCTTAATTACCATTTTTTGCAATTAAAAAAAATTCCAAGCTTTAGATGCAATTATTTTCCTTAACTTAAGGCTAACTAAGATTTTTTTTTTGTTATAGATAACGCTCCTTTACCTTTAATCAAAAAAAAAATCCATTGGATTGGGGTTTTAACTTTTGAGTGGGACCCCTTAAAAAAATGTTTTTTTTTGAACTTTTACTCTAACGGATATTTACCAATTTTTTTTCTTTCTAATATTTCTACTTTGCTGTGTTATCAAGGGTCGTTGTTTTTTTGTTTTTTTCTATTTTGTAATATTTTAAAAATATATACAAATAAGCACGATTGTAAATTTCAAAAATCTTCAATTTTCTAACGGTCAAAAATGTGAAAAAAAAAACTTATTTTAAAACACTCAATCGTAACTATAAAAAAATATGGGGATTTCATGTTCAATAAATGATAACTTTATCAAAACTACATAGGTCATGTCTTACATAATAAACAGTTTAGATAAGAAAAAGCGTGGACTATTTATAATAGTCATAATTAAGTTCTTTTTTTAATAAGTTAATTACTTTTTAATTTTGTTTCAGTGACCGTTAGAAAATTGAAGGTTTTTGAAATTTACAATCGGGCGTATATATATATATATATTATTAAATTATTAGAAGTTAGAAAAAAAAACCGACCCTTGAGAAACCAACAAAGTAAGAATATCAAAGTATTAAAAATAAAAAAAAAGTATATTTTGGCCAAAACATCCGCTAAAATTCCAAGAAAAACATTTTTTCTAAGAACAAATTTTTAAGAACATTTTTTCTACTAAAAAATCTAAACCCCAATCCAATATATTTTTTAATTAAAGGTAAAGAAGCGTTCTCTTGAATAAAAAAATCTCAGTTGGCTTTAAAGATAAAGAAAATATTCTGATCTAAAGTTTGGAGACATATTAAAAAATTGCAGAAAATGCTAATCGAGCTAAGTTAATGATAAGATAATCGTATAATTTTTTGTGTATATGTTTTAATTAAAGTTAACTTTAAAAGTTTTTATTTTATAACTATAAAACCTGTTAAAATATATAATAAAAGCTTGTATAAGCAAACATACCTTTTTCAATATTTTTATTAACCAACTTGTGTAAACTACTTTTTTCGAACTGCTTCAAAGTCGTGGTTTTGCAAAGTTTTACAAATCTATGATTAGAGGTGTTCAAACTTTTTTGTACATGATCACTAACAAGTAGATTTTTTTTCAACAAATGGTTCATTTTTATAAATACAACTTATAGAAATATACTGCAAATTTCAATGGTAAAAATTATATTGGTTGGCACTTCAGTGGTGGACACCTATAAACATGGCACTTGAGTAAAAGTAGGCAAAATAAAAAATAAAAATAAATAAGCTTTTAAAAATAACGACAAAAATAAAGAAAAACTTTATAACTGAAAAAAATATAGTTCCATATAATTAAACCTAAAAGTAAAACATAGTTTTTCTCTCGTATAAAGTGACAATCATAAAAAATCCAAATTAAAAAGCATTAAATGTACCTAATTTGAGTCTCAAGCTTATAGGTTCAAAAAGAATTACAGATTAAGAAATCCTACAACTTTCAAACTTTTTAAAACTTATTTTTGTGAAATCTTATGATCTGTTAAATCAAGGTTCAGCCTCAGCAGCCTTTCATAAGCAGCTGCTAATTTTTTTTGAATAAATTGCTTGATCACCACACTTAAAAAAAAAAATTAACTTAATTTATTTTTTTAAGAACTGTGTTTTTTTTTTCTCAATATTAACAGCGTTCCCACTTCACTGAATAATCCAAACTTAATAAAAACAATACTAGATTCCTCTCAGTAAAACTGAAAAAAAGGACTTTTCTTGAATTTAGTTTTTTTTTACCAATTGCTGGACCTAATTGTGTTGCTTGATTAAGTAAGGGTCCTATTGACAGCCTTTAAAGTTTCTGAGTTGATAACCTTTAAACATATGAAAAACTTTTCAAAGTGTAAACAAAAATTGTAAACTGAAATATACTTGTTGCTACGTTTTATATTTCAGTTTACAATTTTTGTTTACACTTTGAAAAGTTTTTCATATGTTATAAAAACCTTCTCACAGTGGAAATTGTAAAAAAAAATTTGGAACACGATTCCAGCAAAGTTACTCGGTAACTTTTCTTCAAAATTCGCATGCGTCCTCGGCACGACGATCTTAACTTTGCTGGAATCGTGTTCCAAAGCAAAATTATTGGATTCTATTTGCAAATTTCTATAGTGACGTCACAGTAGTGGTAGGATCGAGCTGATTTTCATTTGTACCCATACTCACGTCGTGCCGAGGACGCATGCGAATTTTGAAGAAAAGTTACCGAGTAACTTTGCTGGAATCGTGTTCCAAATTTTTTTTTACAATTTCCACTGTGAGAAGGTTTTTATCTTTAAACATTACAAGATCAAAACCCAGTGGTCGCCAGCATACAAAAATAAGGTAATTAGCTATGATGATGTTGCACCAATATCAAGCTGAAGTTGTATTGTTCAATATCTTTTTTAACCATAATTTTTGGTAATAAGAAATGCCTTTTAGTTTGGGCTTTCCATAAGTGACCTATTGTTGCCTCCAACTCTGACTGGCTGTATCTCGAAAATTATTTTGAATTTTTAAAATCTGCAAAAGCATCTAGTAGCTTAGTAAAAGCTATATAAAATAAAATCAAATTGTGAAAAAAGTGTTTCACTCCCCTATGACCTTAAAGACTTAATTGGTCAAAAATTTTAACTAGGAACAAAAATTTGTCAAATATTTGTAAAATACAGTAGTAAAATTTTGGTTTGACATAAAAAATCTATTATACAGACAAAAATTTCTGTCATCATAAAAAAAAAACACATTTCAAGTAGCTTCAGTGTATCTTTTCAATGTAGCTATACTATTTAAAGCAGTTTTTTACCTTTTACCTTAAAAAAAAAAAAAATTGTATATACACTTACTTTCTAAGTTTTTGTTTTAATTTTTTCATTATTGTTTTTCATTATTGTTAGCTCAAAGAATTAGTTACAAGTAAATGGTGTGCAGCTTGATGACCAAAAGGTCTTTCTCCACACCAATCCATTGACCTTAGTTGTGAGCGTTCACATTTTTCTTTCTTTTAAATAAAAGTATACCCAAAAATGTGTTCTTTCAAAAACCTGGAAAAAAAATCAGAAAACCTGGAAGGAATTTCTCAAAAACCAATGCCACTTTGTAAATAAATGATATTGTTTATTTAACACCAAAAATGAGCTCAAATTACTTGGTCCTAGAACCTGGTACATGTAAAAACATTTTGGTTATTTAGTCGCACACCACTTGAATACCTTTTAACGTTTTGTCCAAGACAAATAAGAAGATGCTTCAATATAATTTTAAATTTAACAAAGTAATAATATTATTTATGTCCTGGACAAGACGTAAAAAGGTATCCAAGTGGTGTTTGACTCAATAATTGATAGGTATTTCATGCACTAGGTCTTAGGGCGAAACATTTTGAGGGATTTTATTTGTCGTTCAATAAACAATATATTATGTTATATCAGTACTAGTGTTATAAAATATTCCCATGACAAAGGCTAAAGAATCAAACAATATTATTAATTTTATTATACATTCAATTTCAAATACAATTAAAAAAGAAAGTTTGACACAATACTTTTTTAAAACCTTATGCTGGTTTTTGATTTTTTTTTTTGTAAAAATGTTGTTTTTATCAAGTTTTCATTATTATTTTGGTATTTAAGGTTGATCAACAGTATTTTTTAGGTATTGGCTCATTATTTTTCTTTTAATTTCTCTTGAAGTTAGGCCTAATCGGTCTAGTTTGATGTAATTTATGTTAATTTTTGGTAACTTTGTTTGCCTAACGTTTTGCCTTAAATAATTGCAACCCTAATAATATAAAACATTTACTTTTGAGATGTTGTTAACTTCCATGTTGACAGTTTCTTTATTGTTAGTTTTATTATAAGTTTAAAGTATTAATCACTTTATATCTACTTCTATATTTTTTATCAGATGCTACAAACACAGGGTTGCAACTTTACCTGGAAATTGATAATTTAGGCAATAAAAACCTGGAATTTAAACATTTTTACATGTTGGTAGTCAAATTTTGTTTTGATTCAAAAAATCTATCATATTAATAAAAAAATTTGTTATCATAAATTTTTTTTTTATAAAAAAACATACTTAAAGTAGCTTTATGGTATGTTTTCAATGTTTTTATATTATTTAACATAGTTTCTTACCTTATACTTAACTTTAAAATAAAAATAGACCCAAGTATGTGTACTTTTAAAATCCTGGAAGAAATTTGAAAAACCTGGAGAAATTCTTGAAAATCTGGGTAACTAAAAACATAGAAAACCCTGGAAGTTGAGAAATTTTGAAAAATTAACTAAACTTTTGAACAAAATCACTAAAAAACCTGAAATTTTAAACAACTCTTATGTTTTAAGTAATAAATTTTGTATTTGACACAAACAATCTATTATATAGATAAAGTTTTTTTGTTATCATCGACATTTTTATTAATTAGAAAACCTATTAAAGTAAGCTTTCAGATATCTTTACAATGTTGTTCTGCTATTTAACACAGTTTTTTACCTTACACTTAATTTTAGATTAAAATAGACCATAAAACATGCAATTTAAAAACGCTAGAAAAAAATTTGCAAACTTGGAGAAAATTTGCCAAAAACATTTGGAAATCCTGTACAAAGTTAAAAAAAAAATATTTAAATTGTCTGAAAACTTCTTAATATTAATTTAAATCATTTGAAAAAATCATTTAAAACCTCAAAATTTTTACTTTAATTCCTCAGTATTAAGTCATTTAAAAATTAATTATTAATAAAAACTAACAGTTCAACCAAAGTTGCTTAAAAACTGTTTTAGATAGTTAATTTAAATTATTTAGTATTTCTTCTGCTTTTAGTTTAAAATTTTTACAGCATCCCAGTGGGCTCGTAAGGTTACGCACTCAAACTACTCAGAAGTCTCAGGATATTTTGACTTTTTTTTAAACTCATGATGACTCAAAAAGTTATAATTTTATATTAGAAACTCAGAATAGTTTAAGATTTTTTTAAATCTTTGAACATATTTTTCTAGATCAAGAATGAGATTTAGTTGACCCAGTTTCAATATTTTATTATTTTGTAGACTCAACTTTGTTCAAGAACATGATTTATTTTAATCTTGAAATGCTGATTAAATTTTTTCAATGCTTGTGGCTACCTCTTTATAATTCTTAAAAATAGCGTTTAAATTTTTGTTTTAAATCTGTCTATCATGATTTGAGTTTATATAAAACAGAAACAGCTGAAAGATATAAACGTTTAACTATGCTTTAAAAAGTTTTTATATACTTTATGATTTTAGTAACTTATGTAGTATAGTAAAACTATATTGTTTTATCTTTCCTTATTTCATAGATAAAGTTCTTTGTTATAATTTATAAATACTAGTTTTTAGTAAAAAAAAACATGTGTATCAACTAGTGTTCTCTAATCCTTTAAGGGCATAGGAGGGGGAGGTAAAACACTTTTTTTTTTAATTTGATCTTATTTTATTTAGTTTTTACTAAGCTACAAGATGCTTTTTACAGATTATAAAAATTCAAAATAATTTTTGAGATATAGCCGGTCAAAGCTGGAGGCAACAATAGGTTTCTTATGTGAGGTGCAAACTAAAACGGCAAAAATAAACTATTTCACAAAAAATCTATCTTCTCCTACGTTTTTTGAGATAACTGCCTCAAAATTTTAGGAAGTGTTCCTTGATATATTTAGAAAATTCTGTTGAAAAAAATTAAAAAAAAAAAAAGTTGAACTTAGAGCAATATCACTCTCAATACACCCTAGCATTGCTCTTAAAGCCATTAAAAAATGATTTTTTGTTTAAAAATTGATCAATTTTAACACATAAAAATATCAAATATTTAAGTTTTATTTTTTTTTCAGTTTTCTACTAACTCTCTATCATATCTAAGATAAATGACAAAAAACTTTTATTTCAACTTTATATTGAATACTTTATTAAAAGTTTATTAAATACTTAATTTTAAGTACTTTGTTTATATAAAATTACACAGTACTTTGCAGTAAATATTTATCCTGAAACTAAGCAAAAGTTGTCTATGCTTGAACTAACTTCTAAAACAATTTGAATTGATTTGAAAACAATAAAACCAGTTGAGTCTAGCTATGTTTAACACTTGGTTAAATTTTTTAGTGACAAAAAAAGTAAATGTTTGTTTGAAAGCACACTGTGTAAGGAATATTATTTAAAGCGAAATAAGATATATTTACTATGGTTATATTGTTACAATATTGTTTTTGATTCTTTTAAAATTACTTGAAAAGTATGTTTATATTAAGAGCAACTAAAAGATTTTTTGTTTTAACAGTAACCATAATATGTTTTCATGTCAAGTTAGAAAAAGTTAAAAGTTAACAGTTTTTATTGCTAACTAAAACAAAACATATATTTTTCTAGTGTTTAATGTTTAAATATTAACCACAGTTATTATGTTAAAATTCAACAAAAATAAATTAAAATCATGCCTCACACACATTACAGCCAGACATGTATCTCAATTACAAAGTTCAGAAGCAGGATGCTCTACTTTAGATGCTAAATCAATTATCTCAAATCAGCTGAAGTGTCCATCTAAAATTGGAAAAGAAAAGAAGCTTTCAAAAACTGCAGTACTTGACAAGCTTGATCAAACCATTGGTGGTACCCCTACCAACGATTATGCTTTGCTTTCAAGCCCACATTATCAAGCTGGTAGTTACCATAATGCTAGACAAAATAAATTAGAGTATAAGAAGAAAGGTACTGAAATAGCTGAGTATGTAATTGGAAAGTTTCCTGATTTATTCAAAAATGATTTTGATAGTGACAATAAAAGCATATGGATTGGAGATGTGAGTAAACCTAAGGAAATTATTGGCCTTGATGCACTTAAAATTAAACATGATGAAGCAAATGAAAATGATAGTGGTGTTGATTCTAATGCTTCCAAACCAGGTTTAATAAAACATGCAATTAAATTAGGACGTTTTGATGATGCAGTCAGTTATTATGCACAATTAGATCCTGAAAAAAGGACAGATGACATTACAAATATGCTCCTTGCTCATGTTTGTTTTTATTGTGGTAGTAATATGATTAAAAAACGTTACGGTGAACGTCCATTTTCCCTCTACCAAGATCAAAGAAGTAAAGGAAATTTTAAATTAGTTGTAAAAATGTTTGACCTCATTGATAATCCAACTAATGAACAGTACTGTGTTTTTATAAGGTGTCTATCAAAGCTCCGTTTGGGTGACGAGGGAATGGATGTTTATAGAAACAATATAAAAGAAGATATGTTGTTGGACAATGATACAATCAATTGTCTTCTTCATCTTAACAGGCATGCTAAAAATAGAGTAAATACTTATGAAATGACTGCGGACTTGCATGGAAGGTTAAATAAAAACAATTTGTTGCCAAATGAAGAAATATTTTCCTCTATATTTTTTTTAACTGTTGGAAGATTAAGAAACTACAAAATTGATTTCCAATATTTTATGAACGAGCTTCATGCTTGCAAACTTTTTTTAACACCCAGTCTTTTCTATCAAATAATCTTCAATGTTGCTAAAAACAAAACTAAAGACACTGAAGTTGTTAATGAAGCTTTAGATTATTTTATGGATTATTTTGAAAACTATGAAAATTTAAAATGCACTCATCCTGAAGACACATACTCCTTCAATAAGTTACTAAATTTGTTTTCTAAAAACAATGATCTAAAAAGATGCAAAAGATTGTATGAAATTATTTGCAACAGCAGAGTTAAAAGAGACATGTTAAAAAACATGGAAAATGAAACTAGGTTCTATTCTACTTATTTTTCAATTCTTGTTAATTTAGACACAATTACCAATGTTTGGGAGGCCAAACGTTCTCTTTCACCTAAAAAGTTTTCTTTTACTTCTGTGCATGTAAAACAGTTTTTTGATTTAGTTGCTAAAAACAAGGCTTTTGAATATATACCAATTTTAGGAATATATTTGCTCAGAGACCGCAACAACAACTATGAAGCTTCTTTAGAAATTTTTGAGTTTATTGCAAACAATTTTGAAAGTATTGCTAATTACGACCCTACTTCAAAAGAAAGAGGTGACACTTTTGTACAAATTAAAAACATGTGTATAATTAGTTTGAAGAATCCCAGTACATTCATGATGCCTAGTAGGGACGTGGGTAGAAATAAAATACTAAACATGCAAGAAGCTGTTTGTAATTACAGTTTGCAGTTCATGGCTCAGACAAGTGACTTTGCTTCTTTACGAAGAGTGTTGGAAAATTTCGCAAGATTTGACTTTACTTTGCAACCTGAACCTCTGAGTTTTTGTAAACTGGCTGTGAAGAAAAACCCGCGTTTGGAAGATTATGTAAAACGTATAGAAAGTAAAAAATAGTTTTATTAAGAAAAACCTATTTATAAAAAGTGTACTAAATGCATATGTGTTTTTTAACTAAGTTATTGTTTTAACTTTTGTTCTGATAAGAAAATGTTAAAAAAAATATTTTAGATATTTGTAGTGTGTTTTTAAAGAATACTTACAATATTCTAGTAAAATGTACGATTTACAGACTATACTTAGAATAATTTAAATGTAAAAGTTATCATGCACATAACAACTTTTAAATCAGTACAGATGTATACCTTTTTTTACTGAAGGAATAAAATTTAAAAAAATATTATATAAATTTGCTATTAGTTCAACAATAGCTATATATTTAATAATATGGTTACTTTTAAGACTTTCTAAAGTCTTCATTTTTTGAAATGAGTTGTTGAAGTTTTCTTAAATAGCTTAAAACTTAATTTACTTATTTTGTTTAATATTTTCTGTTAGATTTAATTCTAAAATAATCCTTGAAACTTTTTTGAAGTTTTTCTTTATATTTTTTTTTTGTCGTATGATATAAATTTTGATCTAGTAAATTTTTTTTAGTTAAGTCTATTTATAAACATAAAATTAGAATTATCTTTTTAAATATTCGAATTTATTTTAATTTTACACTATTGAATAAAATTAGAAGTTAAATAATTTCCAGTATGGTTGATGTTTCCATCAATGACACCGGGTATAAGATCATACCCGACTTAAAAAAGTATGTTACTGATTCTGGGTACTTGAAAGAAATTGCTCTGCAAGCAGTGTGGTCAGTATCAACGAGAAAACCAGGTTATATATACTTATTGACGATGTTTACAAGTAACTAAAATTTGTTGAATATTATTTTTTACACAACTTAGTTTTTCATTAATTTAATAATCGAAAACAAAAGTTTAGTTACCTCTCACATCTTTACGCACTCTTGACGTTACGCACTCTCGTTTAGTTACGCATTTTAGAATTCTAAAAAATCCAAAAAAGAAATACTTCAATCTTTTTTAAAATTGCACAAATTAGGTTTATTGTATATTTTTTATTTGAAATATGTTTTAAAATGCTAAATCACCTCTCTATATATTAAGACTTGACTAATTGATAAACATTTAGTTATACCTCAGTATATCGGAAACTTTGTTAAGGATAAGAGATAAATTAAAGTTCTGAAATATTTTTGTAAAAGACTATATAAACAAGTTTTATTATAGACACCACACCATTTCTTAATTGTAATCTAATGCTAAATTATAAATTGAATTTGCTAAGTAAAAAAGAATATAAATGTTAAGAATCAAATAAGTGATATATGAATAAAGATAAAGATAAAATCTATTTATTATCAAAATTAGTAAAATTTTTCTACAAGTATTATTATTTTATATAAACTAAATATTTTTTTCTTATATATGTATAGTTTTATCTTTTGTTTTCATATTTATAAATAAAGTAAATAAATTGTTAAAAAAGCGAAAGTTCCCAGTATGCTTTTAGCTAGAAGCAATATCAAAAAACAGCCATTATAGTAAGTATATTTGGTACATCTCATATCTTTACGATCTCTCGTATCTTTACGCATTTTTCTGTGGACACAATGTGCGTAAATAAGCAAGAGGTTACTGTAATTAAGTAATATTACTTTTTTAGCTGTATACTTCCCAGAGGCTTTTTCTATTAAAGTTAAAATGTTTTGCTTTAAGATTATTGTATATTCAAAAACTTTTTAGAAGAAAAAATATAAGCTACGATAAATAAGTTAGTTTTGTTTATAAACTATTTTTAAAGTGAAAATAATTCCCAAAGTTTTTAAGTTTGTTGTTATTGAAAAAATAGCTTTTTATTATGTTTTTTAAGAGCTTGAAAGTTCAAACTACGTTTAAAAATATTAATATTGAATTAATTGTAAGAAGAAATTAACACTACTTATAGTTTTCTTTAAGCTACAAATGTTCGTAAAATAAGAATAATCTTTATTTATATTTAAAAACTATTTTTTTATGCAGATATGAACTATTAAAGTTGTTTTCTGTTTGTACTAAATGAATCAAAATAGATTTGAGTTAGTTAATCACAAAACTTCGTACACTATTCATAAAAAGCATTAGGAATTTATAATTTGTTAGAGTTAATTTCATCAGTACTTCTAACCTGTAAATTCAATATTTTTTTACTATTTAGGCTTACTATTCTATTACACTTGAAAAGGTCTTTTTATAACTTACTTTTTTTTTTAAATCCACATTAAACATAATTTGTCTTTTCTTTATTTTGTTGTTGGTGATATTGAAGTATGTTATTTTGTTTATTTGAATGCATCTTACAAATATTGAATAATTAATTTATTTTAGTAAAAAAACATTACTTTTATTTAGTTCTTTGTTTTTACTTACTGCTCTTTCATCATACATCACGAAAGCTAATTATACACTTATGCCAAAACTAAATATATAAAAACATTTTTTATTTCAACAAAATTAAATTCATAAAACATTTTATCATTTTGAACTCTATTTACAAAAAAACTAACTAGCTAATATTCATTTTCTTAAAAAATAAAATTTACCAGATCTTATATAACCAGATTAAACTTGTGATTTAATTCTGATGATTAGCAACGGTTATTGAGTTTATTTTTTTTAGGTTATGGAGTTGAGTCTTTGCGTGATAACAGCAACGAAACATACTGGCAATCCGATGGATTTCAACCCCATCTTGTGAACATTCAGTTTAGGTGTTTTTTGTACATCTTTATATTTTAATCAATCATTTAAGTGTTTAAAGAGTTAAAAAAAAATTTCCCACATTTCTGTAACTTACAAAGTTAATTAAAGTTAAGTTAGCTTTGTTTTGTGTTTAAATAGATTTAAATTAAACCAAGAATTTGTTTGGTTTATTGTAGTTTCACTAGACTAATAAAGTTGTTCAACTTAAATTCAGTATGTCGTCGTTTGAAGCCTAACATTATAAATGCTTATATAAGTTAAAAGTTTTATTTTTGTTTAACAGTAACTTTCTTACTTGACTTTGTTCGATAACTTTTTAAAAAGTTAAAAAATTTTTTCAGTAGGTCAATAGTATAAATTTCAGAAAGAAAACAACGGTTCACAGCGTGGCAATCTACGTGGATTACAAACTCGACGAGAGCTACACTCCAAGCAAAATTTCAATAAAAGTAGGCAGCGATTTCAACGACCTGAAGGAAATTGAAGTAAGCATAAAATAACTTAATAAATAAATTAAATTTTTTATAGAAGTCTTATTGATTGAATGATTATTTATGTTTTCTATATATGATATCCATGAGGTAATTTGGATACTTTGTGTAAAAAAGCACTCTAAAATCTTATCTATTGCATGTGCTAATAATCTAATACTAGCTATCTCTACAAAATTACTAAAAACAATAACTATTGAAACAATTATAACTATCTAAATACAAACTGATAAGTTTTTTAGTTAAGTATAAGTTATTTGTTTACTTAAACTTTTTAATTATAAAAACTTGTTTTAACAATTGCCTAAATACGATATTTAAGTTGTTAGCAGTTTATTTGTGTCGTTATTATTCATTATTTATGCAATTTTATTCGTATCGTAACTGATTTTTATTTCAAAAGGGTTGATCATACCATTTCGATCATCAAACCACAAGCCTTCAGGTAGACTGAGACCGGTTTTGTCCTTAATAGGAGTCATAAGTCAGTCACATTCTACTGAAGGCTTGTGGTCAAATGACCGAATTGGTATGATCAACCTTTTGTTAAACTTGAGCTTGTTGTCTCACTGCATTCGAAAATCAAGGCTTCTGCTCTGCAGACTTTTGCCGATGTTTTTGTTAATTTTATTACGTATTTTTTTAGTTGTACTGCCTTGTAAATAACTCTTATGTTATAAAAGTATTAAATTACATACTAAAATGTTACTCATGATGAACAAACATTTTTATCAAATGCTTTTAGTGTGTTGAAGTGTTCTGTTTTTAATCGAGCCTTTACCTAAAGTTTTCTGTTCAAAACCAGCGATTCTCAACTTTTTCTTCAAAATCTGTGCAAAGTAAATCACCTCAAAATAAGTTGTGTGCATATTAGCTATTGAAAAAGTATATATATTTTAAAATGTATCTTTTGAGCGTTTTAAGGGCGTAGGGGATGTCCAACATTTTTTTTACTAAAATTAATATTGGCTCATAACTGAAAGCTTAAAGTACGTTCTATAATACTATAAAATTATTTTAATAGAATAAAATTTAATCAACTATCTTTAAAGATATAACCAAATTTGTAAAAAAAACCGATACAACTGTATGGAATCAAAAATTTTCAATATTGAATTTTTTAGAATTTAGAAAAATTCATTAAAAACTTATTTCCTTTGTTATTTTTAAAGCATTTTTCTTCATACTTTTATGAAATGATTCTTTAGATAATACAAATAAGTTATGAGAAGCAGATTTTTGACAAAGTACATAGAAATAATTATGCTAAAAGTTAAAAGAAATTGATTTTTTGTTTATTTTTTATTAAAAAAATTGATAAAATAGCTGAAAAATCTATTTTCTACAAGTTGATAAAAATTTAAGAAAGACAACTCTAAATATTTTTAAACAATCGCTTAAAAATGAAGTAGGAGATAGATTTTATTGAAATAGTGTATTTTTGGATTTTAGTTTGCGCCTCCCATAAGGAACTTATAGATCTCTGTAACTTTGTAACCTATATCCCAAAAATTACTTCAAATTTTAACAAGCGGTAAAGAGTAACTGGTAGCTTTAACATTTATAGAACAAATAGACTAAAAAAAAAGTTTTCCCCCTATGCCCTTTATATATAATTGACGTATTAAAAAATGTTTATTTATTTATTATTTATTTATTGTATTAAAAAAAAAATTTCACGATACAAAGCTGTCTGTGCACAATGAAATAATTTCTATGCACACTGATGTGCATACCGTGAGAACCACTGTTCTAAATAATGCTGTTTCATAGAGTTAGAATTAAATTTCAATACTAAATTTTTGATAATACTTAAAATGTATGGTTTATGATTTTAAAAATATTAAGTGTAACACTTCTGAAACAGTTTTTTTTATTGTTCATTATTTAAATTCTCATAATTTTTTAATAACATTATTAAAAGTAATAAAACTCTATTCTTTTTATGTTAGATAGTTTCAAAATTAAGTTGTTGTAATTGTTGAAACTGCTTTATACACTCAACAACACCGATTTGTAATTTTCAACAGGAATTTCAGACCAAAGAGCCTTCCGGTTGGCTTTGGTTCAAATTACACGACAGGCAATCAACTAAGCCAGTAAGAACTTTCATGATACAACTAGCAGTCTTGCAGGTAAAATTTATTTTTAATAGAACGGTGGTTGTAAAATATTTGGTTGTAAAATATTATTAGCTATAACAGTTGTCAAGGTACTAATATTAATACAAGTGCTGTAGTATTGATTTAAGAAAACTATTTAAATTTTTTATTTTAGATAACTTCAATAATAAATTTTAAAATTTTATTAAACAAAACAATGTTTCACTCGTTTTAAGACGAGATCTTCAGTTGTTTAAAATCTTATTCAAATAGAATTCATAGTTTATTTTAAGATTTTAAACAACTGAAGATCTCGTCTTAAAACGAGTGAAACATTGTTTTGTTTAATAAAATTTAAAAATTTATTATTTATCAATCTCCTTTTATTTTACTTAAGTTGAGAACTTTAATTGCCACCTTTAAAGTATAAAGTACGTTTTAGATAATTTGCTGAATTTTATGCAAATTAAAAAGCTTACCAACCCATCGTATAGGAGCAAAGCATTTTTCATAGTTTCTTTTAAACTAAGAAAGTTCGGTTAAGTAAAATAAAAACTTCAACTTTTTGCAGAATCACCAGAACGGGCGCGACACTCATTTGAGGCAAATTAAAATTTTTCAAGACGAAAGAGCCGAAGGTTCGGACAACAACCATTTGCTGTTCGGCAAAAAGATGCCCAACTTTCAAACAGATGCTTTCAAGCATTACATGACTATAAGATGAAATATTTCACTCATTTTTGTTTTTAAATCTTGTGTCAACTCAGTTTTAGTTAAGTATAGTTTAAAAGGCTATTCCTAAAGTTTTAGAAATCTTTTTTCAAAAGTTACCAAAAGCAACTTTTATTGTAAAACAATCATATTTTTTGTAAATAAATGTTTTAGAAACACTATGCTTTACTAAAATTTTACTAAATTTTGTTTCTGTACTGTTAAGTTAAACTTTATTTTTTGGTATCAAATATAAAAGTTAAAATTTACTGTCAATTTTAGAGTATGTGGTTACTTGTTTAGGTTCATAACTTTTATACTAATAGTTTTTAGTGTATTTTTGTTTTAAATAATATGAATGATTTTAAAAGATTATATACACTTTGTAATTTATAAAACTCAAAGCAATAAAACAATGTGTTTATGTAATTTCATTAAATAAGATTTAGTAAAACGTAAAGTTTACTGACTTAAACTAATATAAAGATACTACATACAGGGTTTCTAAATATCCGGAATCCTGGAAAAACCTGGAATTTGACAATTTAGGCAAAAAAAAACCGGGAGTTTGAGAAATTTTGAAAAAAACCTGGATTCCGACCAAAATTTACTGAGCTACCTAGATAAACCTGGAATTTTAAAATTATGTTTAGTTGTAAAGTAATAGATTTTCAATTACACAAGAAAAATGTATCATACAGATAAAAATTCTTTGTACCATCTAAAATTATATATATCGAAATTCACATTTAAAGTAGCTTACAGTATATTTTCACTGTAATTACACTCAGGGTTGCCACAAAATCCGAGTCTTGGAAAAACCTGGAATTTAACAGTTTAGGCTAAAAAACCTAGAATTTTAAACAATTTTTACATGTTCAGTAGTTAAATTTTGATACGGCACAAAAAATCTATCATTTAGATAAAGAATTTTTGTCATCATCATATTTTTTATTAAAAAACACTTTTAAAGTAGCTTACAGTAATTTTAAAAGTTATTATTCTGTTTAACACATTTTCTTACCTTAAATTTAATTTAAAACTAAAAATAAGTACTTTTTAAAATCTTGAAAAAGTTATGAAAACCTGGAGAAAGTTTGCCAAAAACCAGTGACATCCCTGTTTACTATTTAAGACAGTTTTTTACCTTAAATTTAATTATATACTTAGAATTGACCAAAAAAACTTGTTCTTTTAAAAACCTGCGAAAATCCAGAAAACCTGTAAAAAGCTTTACAAAAAACCTTTCGCAACCCTGTATATAAAATAATCATTCGGGGCAATACAAATGCACATTTTAAAATTATGTGTTGACTTCACTTTCTAAATAATGTTTTAACATAAATAAAAGTTGCCTAATTACAAATATAGAAAATTTAAAAATATTTTTCGAATTTTTTTTATTATTAAAAGTTATAACAACTTTATTTCATATGTATTACAAAAGTCTAAGCATGTTTTATCAATTGATAAAAAAATTTCTAGCTCAAACTTCTGTTTATTTTTTCGTTTCTTAATTTGCAATATTTTTAAAGCCATACCTTTTTTGAAGTTCTTCAATTAATTTTGTATGTCGTCATAATGCATCAACTCATGCTTGACTTTCCGCATCTACATTAGGGTGCTTATTTTTACAGCGACTATTGAGTTTCCGACTGAAAAGAAATTATGTTTAAGAATTATCATAAAAACACTCTGTGCAAAGCTTGAGATAATTTGAATAAACTATCACCTTGGCACCAATCGATTTTCTGAAAAACCACCCCAAAGCAAACTGTATGGGATCCAAAAAAATCAATTTTGGAATTTTTAGCTGAATTAATTTACATGTAGCCAATTTTCACGACAACACATTGTGTACAATTTAAAATGATTTGAAGAAAGTTTTATGGTGGCATTTCTTGGTTTTTGAATAAATGAAGTTCAAGAATACTTACAGAAATGAATAACAGTCACATAAAATCATGAATTGCCTGAATAGAATCTTCTTTAAATCGTCTTTAATTGTGCACAATGTGTTTTTGTGATAACTGGCCACAAGTAAAACATGTTCAGCTAAAAATTCCAAAGTTTAATTTTTTGGATCCGATACAGTTTACAATGGGGTGGTTTTTAGAAAATCGGTTGGAGCCAAGGTGATAGTTTATTCAAATTATCTAAAATTTTGCACAGGGTGTTTTTTTTGATAATTCCTAAACATAATTTTCTTTACAGCGAAAAAATTAAAAGTCGCTTTAAAAATAAGAGTAGGTTTCCGAAAAGCACAGCGTCACTTAAACAATGATCGTCATTTTAGCACGGAATAACATTTTAGCACAGAGTGTAACTTCAGTACGGAATGTCACTTTAGCACGGAATGACAACTTTTGCACGGAATAATTTCAAATCTTTTCATTTAAATAATGATTAATTATTAAATGAATGTTAACTTCAAACGTTTTAAAATTTATTCAAGCCTTTAAAAAAAATGTTTAAGAATCCCAGAGCTTTTATATATTGCTAACTTTATAAAATGTATAGTTTTATGTCAAAAAGTGAAAGTGTAAAGATAATTGATTTTTTAATATATAGTAAAATAAGTTAAAAAAGTTTGTAAATTTACTTTTGTACATGCTTTAATTAAAACTTTTTAACTATTAGTTAACATGTTGCATAGTTAGCTTTTAGATTTTTAACATAATAGTACAAATACTAAATAAGCATAGAAAAAAAATTGCAAAGTGCTAAAGTGACGCCGTGCTAAAGTGACGCCGTACTTTTCTGACCGTATTCACCCTAATCTACACACTTTAATTTTCAATGAAAATTAGAAAAGTGACGAAATTAGTTGAAAGTAGTGATTTGGCGGTTCAACAAATTAAAATTCGGCCGGACCCAGTAAAATTATTTTTTTGTATCTTAAATTAAACTTAATACATAAATTTTATCAGTATATTACAGGGGCTGCGCGATAAGTTTTGAAAAAAAAGTTAGCTGTTTTATGAAAACTAAATGTGTACAATATAAGTCAAATTTTAGAGTATATAAAATTTA
This sequence comes from Thalia democratica, assembly GCF_965202585.1. Lineage (NCBI taxonomy): Eukaryota > Metazoa > Chordata > Thaliacea > Salpida > Salpidae > Thalia > Thalia democratica. The sequence continues at coordinate 11,803,641 of NC_139173.1, read as the reverse complement.
ATTGTTTAAATACAGAAAACTATGTTTAAGTTTTCAATACAAACTTAGAGAAACTATATATCTTCATTCTTACTTTTATCAGAAATTTGCTAGAAATCTGTCGACTATATAAATTTCAGATCTAGAGATTTCAAGTTTAAAAAAATTTCTTAAAGACTTAAAAAGAAATGAGATGTTGGAATTTAGAATAAAATTGCTCCAAAATTATTCTTTTTAAAGAAAGTGGTTTTTCTCTTTTAATCTAATATAGACTTCTGCAATTTTTTTGTCTTTGTTAAGAATATACTAAGGATATAAAGGATTAGTTCAAAAATGAAGGAGAACGTGAATTTTCAGTAAAATAGTCTTTTTTTATTTATTTTATGTTGAGCTTATATAAAGTAATTTTAAACTTTGTTCAAATATATCTCAAAAGCTTCTTTGAATTTTGTTGCTGAGAAAAAATTAACTGGTCGCTGTGATAAACCTTAAGAAATTAAGATCAAATTGAAAAAACAAGGTGGACACTTCTATCTTATAGCTTTTATATTAGCTTAAAATTTAAATTATATACAACTACGTACCTACCGTAAAACTTATGGGTATACTATTGACAGTTATGCGGAAGATACTTAATAGTAATAAATTAAAAAACATTTTTAAAATAACATTTTTCATTTATTTTAGCACAACAAGTATTAGCTAATATATTTCATTTTTAGTCCATACTAATTCTTTAATATGGTTATACTTTAAAAATCTTAACTGTGAATAAAATAAAAGTGGGGAGAATTAGTTGTGTTGTGATACCCACCTATATTATGCATGCTTGAATTAACCTTGATGTCAGGCTGAAACTGGCCCACTATGGCTTGTTGACTGTAATTTTGATTGTGATTTATTTTAGTATTACTATTATTGGTATATGGTATATAATCATTATGGGTATCATGCATAAAGCTAGCCATGGTATGATCTGTGTGAAAATGTTGAGGGTCTTTACAACTTATGTTAGGGTTTGGTAAGTTGTCTTTTTGTGTCAGATGTGACTTACTTTCCCCTACTATTGTTTGTACATTGTTAATATCATTTTTAGTAAATAACAAATTGTTCTGAGTTGTGATGGCCAAATCTGAATTTGGTGAAAAACATGGATCAATTTGACTGGTATGGTAAGACCCACTTAAACTTATGTTAGGTTGATGTGTATGACTGACCGAAAGGTCGTTATTCTTGTTCTCGAGGACGCCAATGAAACCAGAGGAGGTTGGCATGCCAACTTCCAAGGGTTTGTTTAGGAGGGTAGGAGGGTCAATGGTTGACTCATGGCTAAGAGATCTTTGGCTCTGAATGCGAGCACTCTTAGCCCGAGTTTGAATCCTAGTGTCTGGAAGACACTCTGGATTTGGACTGACCCGTGACATAGTTTAAATTTACTTTAATAAAAATTATTTAATAATATAAAATAAAAAGCAGTTGGGATAAATTTATATACTAAAAACTTAATAGTAAACCAATTTGTAACAAAATATAAAAAACTTAAAATGAATAAAGTAGTTAAAATTAGACAAAAATTACAATAAAAAACTCAGGTATGAAAAAATCAATAAAATTTTATAAACTGTTATAAAATTTTATACAATGTTAACAAAATTCAAGAAAATACTTAAATTGTCTAAAAACAATTTAAGTATCTTGATTATAAAAAAAGTCAATAAAATTAGTCACTAGCACACAGGAAAAGGTGATTCTACTGGAAGACAATAAACTTCACTCCAATTCCTTCCTCAGAACTCAGACTACTCTCTCTAACAATGCCCCAAGCTTACAATAGTCCTTTCCTTGACTCAAGACTATTGTTATAGCAACAATTTCAAATTTCTTGTACTATAACTTGTCAACATCTCATTTGTTGTTGTTTTAAGCTTTCCCAACAACAAAGTGTTTCCAATTAAAAAATAGAAATTAAATAACGTATCGTTACAAGGCATATGCATTTTCTCCCAGAAGAGTGTTATTTTTAAAATATCAACACTTTAACGAACAAAAAAATACTTTTAAAATATGTAAGGAATCAAAAAGTTACTATATTCAAACAGGCGATGCAGGATGCTAATTTTTCTCAAAATCCGCTAGTCTATAAGTAATTACTTTCTAATTAAAAGTTCAAAGGTTTTTCTTAAACATTTTTTTTAGAAAAGTTATGAAATTTTGTTATAAAGAAACTTAAAATAAATTTCTTTTTTTTTTAACCTTAGCTTTTTACAAGAAACAGGCAAGACTTGTAAAAAAATATCCAAATTATAAAACAGTGTCGTCAACAACTGTATTTGAACTAGTATCTTAAAACTAGTGATGTACCGGACCCGGATCCGGACTTTTTTTTCAAGTTAGAATCCGGCCGAAACCGGATCCGGACTTTTTTTTCAAATTAGAATCCGGCCGGAACCGGATCCGGACTTTTTTTACAAATTAAAATCCGGCCGGAACCGGATATCAGACAAAAATGGCAATATCCGGCCGGATCCGGATAGTGAGTCCGGTACATCACTAAGTACAAACTAGCCTGAGTCAGAATGAGGTTTTTAAAAACTGAAAAAAAAGAACTTTAATCTAATAATAAGTAGAACAGCTAGTCACAAGGTTTACAAATTTAGGTGTTATTTACAATTATAAATCTGAAATCAAGTTCTTGAACAAAATACACTAGAAAATTACAAAATATTGAAAACTGGATCTGCTCAGACTCATTCAAAATCTAAAACGAAACTAGCCTGAGTTTTTATAAAAAACTAAACTAGCCTGAAGCAGTCCAAGATTTTCTAAAATTCCCAAAAATTTTCAAACTAGCAGGGTTGCCACTGTTTAAGTCAATAAAACTAGTTAGAGTGAGTATAAACAAGCCTGAGTCAGAATGAGGTTTTTAAAAACTGAAAAAAATACTTTAATCTAATAGTCAGTAGAACAGCTAGCAAAGGTTGACAATTTGGTAGTAAAGTTGTGGACTGATTGTGGTACACTTAACTTATTAGTACTACCCATCATATTTAAATCCTATCTTATTTAATTAATATCTAACAAATACTAAATTCTAACTGAGACAACTTTCTATAATCAGACACGACAGTTTTGAGTGATGAATCTTTTATATAAAACACAACAAGAAATACTAGCATATACAAAATTATTAATTACTTTGGTAACACTTTAAAAACTGGAAGCTATTTAAATCTATATCAAAAGAATTAAAACATTAAGTTAAAAATTAAATAAAACTTTTAGTAAACAAGAAACTGTAAAATTTTGTAATAAATTATTAAACTATAAACCTGGCTTAAATATTTAAACAATAAAACACCAGTTGAAATATTCACTTTTAAAACAAAACACTACTTACAATAAGCATTCACAAAAAAGTACAAAATATTTTGTTGCTTCAAGCTGCACACCAAACTAACTAACTGTTTACATATAAACTGCCTGTCATGTTCTGATGTTTTGTTGCATCAGTATTTAGTTTGAAACATTTCGTCATATGATTCTCATTGGCAATACATTCAACCGTATTAACTCTAAATATTCTCTGAGCTCAACTTTAAACAGTAAATAATGCAAGTATTCATTCCAAAGTTATCAATTTTACAACATTTGTAAAGAGTTGCATTTCTGAAATGTTTATTTCATACTTTAAATGTAAACTAATGTAAATTAGTCACGTGTACAAAATCAGCCATTCACGATAGGTGTTTAATTTTAACCGACGAAATTGACTCTTATTGATTTACACTGGGTTTATTTTTGAAAAAAACACTTTTCAGTATGCTCTTTTTTACTAACTAGATCCGGGATCCTAACAAAGATCCGGCCGGAACCGGATCCGGACTTTTTTTTCAATCAAGATCCGGCCGGATCCGGATATCAGACAAAAATGGCAATATCCGGCCGGACCCGGATAGTGAGTCCGGTACATCACTACTAAAAACAATAAATAATAATTAACTATATGACTAACGGTAATTAAACATTGTGTCGAATTTTATTGCTTAAAGAAAATTAAAAGTTTAAAATAAATTTTCTGGAATCAGTTTATAAAAAGCTATACATTTGTGGATCGTGCTTACTAGCGTATAAAATTCTTTCCCATTAACTATTTATAAAAACGAAACTAAATCGTTTCTGAAATTAAAGCTTGATGCAACAAGGCATTAATTGAACTAGCAGACTTGGGTAACATCAAATAAGAATTTTCTTGTTGGAGCATGCCTACCCTTATCATAAAATTTACTTCCCGCTTGTAGTTTACGACAGAAACATTTCCCCTATTCGTCTTATTTCGCTCATGAACAGCGAACAGAATTTTGTTTGCTTCACCGCACAAGCGGTCAATAGAAAACTTCTCACCCGACTTCTTGCTGATTTTTAGCGCCGCCAGGTAGACCAGAACGCACCGCTTCAGACTCCTGTCACGTGACTCGGCGGTCACGTGACTTACCACCCCGCTCGAGCTGCACAGCCGTTGATCGTGCAAAGCTTTCATGAACTCCGCCTCGCGCTGCCGCTTCTCGCTCAGGAACTGGCTGTGCACGAAGCGGCCGTACGCGAGCAGGGCGAGGCCGATGGCGACCGAAGAAGCGGTGTCGCTGTGGTGCGCCGCGTAGAAAATGACCGCGCCGAAACCCGCCTTCACGCAAAAGTCCATCAGGCTGCCGGTTGGCAAGGCGACTCGGGTTTTCGGCAAGAGGCGGTGGAAGCGATCTTCGAAAACGTCGTTTAAGCTGGTCAGCACGAAAGTGTTCGTTGAAAGGCAAAACGCTGAAACCACGGTCTCTTGATAAGCGCCTTTTGATTTTTTTCGGTCTGATGGATTTGAAAATCTGTTTTTACCTTCTATATCTTCATCTTTTCTTTTTTCGCCAAGCACCCAAACTTTTGTCAATTTATAGTTTTTGCGGTTGCTTTTGATTTTAAAAGGGTCAGTTCTGCGCTGCTTAGCAAAACATTGCAACAACTTTTCTTCCCCAATTCTTTTATAACCTGCTATTTCCATTAGCTCGTCAATTTTATCATTGTAAAGCTTACAAAGAGGCGAGTGTTCTAAAATTTTTTCAATGCTTTTGTTTTCATATTCAGGGCATCGGAGATTTACATCGCTTGCTAAGTTGATCAAACTGTGGCGTCTTTTGTTGAACTTTATAGAGAAGACGCAATCTAACAAATTGAGTGTTTCAATAAACTCACTTTTTTCTTTATTTGCATCTGATTCAAAATAATTTTTCAAAACACTAGATGCTTCCGACATCAGCTGATTTTTTGTAATTTTAAGAACATCGTACTCAGCCTTACAAATAATTGCTGGCTTTTCAATGAACTCATTCGTGTGCAACCTGTTAATTGTTTTAGCCTGAAAGAAAGTTTTTCTTGCTAAAAACAAACTTTGATTTATGTTTTTAAGTTTTCGAGCAATTAGAACGTGCATGTTTCAAAAAAAAAAATCTTTTTTAGGATTAATGTAATTATTCGAATAATAACTCAAAAGTGAATGATCCAAAACTTTATTTATAAAACTGTTAAATGTTTCTATAGAAACGGAACTCTATAATAAAATAAATAAATTTTAAATAACAAAAAAGCTAGTTAAAATAAAATCACGCGAGATTTTGATCCACATTTTTATCAAGAAAACTAAATAAAAGGTTTGTTATAAATTATAAGCATGTTTAAGGTTATCGTTTGAGTTTTTATAAAGTGAAAAATGCATTATATTACTACTTGAGAACATTGAAGTAAAAATTAAGTTTACTAAATTAAGGATATGTATCAAAAATCAGACAGACATCTTCTTTACTAGTACCTTACTAGTAAATTAAAGTTTAAAGTTTGTGAAAAAAAGGCAATATTTTAAATATGTTTCAATTACAAAATAGATACGTCTACTTAGAGCTGGTCTACGAGTTATTATAAATATTTGCTATTTCATTGAAAAATATCTTTAAATATACAACTTTGTTTTAGATTTCTTTTAGTCGTAGATAAATTAAAGATTATTTAACTTACTTAATAGTTTAATTTAAAAATATGCCTATTCTAGAGAAGTAAGATCTCAATGAAAGTTTAGAAATAGTTTAAAACTTTACCAAATATAATAAAGTTTTACTAATGACTGTTTATTTGTTTAATTAATTTAAAATAATTTAATTAGTGTTTCACTAAACAGTATATATTTTTTTACTAAGCAATTGTTTATTGGTGTTGTCCATAAGAAACTATAAAACAAATGAAAAATTTTAGTTGAAGTTTAAGAGCAAAAAATACTTTTATGAACAATTAACACAATGATTAATTAATTAAACAATCAGTATTTAAGCTTGTTCAGTAACAAGTTTATGAGTTATATGAAAAAAATCTTATCAGCAGATGTTGATTTTTGTTGCACCAATATTTCACAACACTGTTTAATAAGTAGACAATTTTTATGTTCAATAGCCTTATTCTCTAGTATCGAAGACCTTTGCTTTTTTGGTAATGCTCATTAATTTTTATTTAATTTATTATCCTCACTGACTTTAAAAATAATAAAGTTATATTAAAGTAAAATAGTTTCTAGTGATTAAATTTTATCATAAGAGGATCTTAAACTACAAACTTTGAAAAATATTATTAATTTTATGACGATAATCTTTACACTTTTTAAAGTTAATGTATAAAAAGAAAAAAAAAACGTGAAGTATTTTATAAAAAAAAAGAGTTAAATACATTTAATAAGAAACAATTTAACTTCTTCTTCTACTTAAGGGTATTCATTATAGTCATACCTAAAAAAATATTGTTATATTATTAAAAGGAGTTGATGTAATTTAAAACTAAATTATTGATATGAAAAACCATTTTTAACCACTAACCACTTATATAGTGAAAACAGGACAAGGTATATTTAGAGCTGTTCTCATCATTTGAGTACAAAAACAAATTAAAACAGGATTTTTAAAACTTCTATGGTATAAAAGTAATCAGAAAGTAAGAAAAACAGTAGTAAAATGACTAAAGCAGTTAGCAAATACTAAAATCTAGTTAAATTTACCCATAAATAATTAATCTACAGTAAAAATACACGTTAAAAATACAAATAACACAAATTATAAAATATAAAGTATTAATAAACTAAAGAAACAGTATAATCAAAAGCATTTTTCTTACATAAAATACGTTTTCTTAATAAGATAAAAATAGTTTCCAGCTTAATTAAATTAAAAAAGAATAAAACCACTAATAATACCAAGTCGTAAAGATCCGGTATCCAACTTCAAAAATAGTATAGTAATCAAAAAATTTAGCTGCTTTTGTAAAGCAATCTATATCAAAATGACGAGAAGACTACTAAAAAAGGATAAAAGAACATGTCTGAAATAGCATAGAGAATATTTGTAATTAAAAAGATAAATAACTTATACCAGCTAAAAGTTTTAATGCTTCAAAACATTCGCCTATTGCAGAGCATTTTCTAAATAACAGAGCGTGTGCAAATAGTTATTGTTTAAAAAGATTTAGGAAAAAAAAGTCTTTAATTTAATTAAACTGAAAGCTATTTGATTCTAATTAATAAAAATTATTTTATATAAGCAAAAATGTTTCGACGATGCTGTTTCTTTATCTTAATAATACTTCATTTTTATGAGTCGTGTTAATTATATTTTATTAACCATAGCTTAACTGTTTGTGAGTAAATTAAATTAGTTTTTAAAAGTTGCTAAATGCTTTTGTCTTTTTATTACTCTTTTGATTGCTGTATGACTATTTTGTTACTTTATAAGTTAAAAATATTACTTGATGTTTGTTTTGTATTTAACTAATGAGAACAACTAGACAAATATCTTTTTTTTTGGTTGTTCTTGTTTTTAATTTGTATGTTAAAAAAAGAAGCAGATGTTTAAAAGTATTAAAAATAGACTAAGTTAAACCTTTGTTTATAAAGAGAATTTCATTTTAGAATTTAGTAAAATAAAAAGCTTATATGTTTTATTTACAAAAAAACTGTTATGTAGTTATTTCGAATTAATACTATTTGATTTTAATCTAAAATACTGTTTATAAAATTTAAAAAGAGGAAACCTTATTTATCAAAAATACTTTCGTGTGTATTTTAGGCTTAAATAATTTAGAAACTTAGTCTTAACTATATACAAAAGAGATTAAAGAAAACTATTTACGATTTTCTTTAGCAATTTTAAGACAAAACATTTTAAAATGATTTAAACGTTTAACTGTTACATTCAACTAGATGTTTGTATTGAGAAACTACAGTTTAGAAAAAAAAATTACATACTTATTTCAAAAGACTATTGTTTTAGAATATATAATTTGAAATTAGTAGCTTTGGAATCGTTTGAATATTTTAGTTATAAAAGTTTGAGTTTTTTTCAGTTTGTACTTTCTATAAGTTTTATATTTATTTTAACACTGTAATTTTTTTTTATTTTAGTGTCTTTCAGTTTAAGTGGCTTAAGGTTTTAATGCTTAGGTCCTTCGTTTGACAATAAACTTCAATAATAGTAATACACACGAAATTTACTTTATAATTTTGTATACGAACTATAGAGATAGAAAACGTTTTTGAAAAAAGGCAGAAGAGAAGTTAAAAAAATGCTTTTAAGAATTTTATCTCAGATTTTAGATAATAAAACTAGTTTTTATAAAATGGGGAACCCTTTTAGCAAAAATAAATCTGGCTCTAAAAAAGCTTCAAATAAAAAGAATTATGTACAGCGCAGCAAAATTAGTATCTCCAGTTTACAAGAAAATAAAAAAATTACAAAAAGTAGTAAAAAAGCAGAAAAGCCTAAGGTTCACAAAGTTCAAATAACTTTCCAGCCCAGTTGCAATATTCCTTCCAAGCAGAAAGAATCTAGTTACAATATTACTTCTGATCAGAAAAAATCTACTTATAGTGTTCCTTCTAATCAGAAAAAATATGCTTATAATGTTCCTTCTAAACAGAAAAAGTTTAGTAACAATATTCCTTCTAATCAGAAGAAAACTAGTTACAATGTTCCTTCCAAACCTACTTATAATGTTCCTTCTAATCAGAAGAAAATTAGTTACAATATTCCTTTTAATCAGAAAAAGTCTAATTACAATATTCCTTCGGATCAGAAAAAATCTACCTATAACGTTCCTTCTAATCAGAAAAAACCTACTTATAATGTTCCTTCCAAACCTACTTACAATGTTCCTTCCAAATCTACTTACAATGTTCCTTCCAAACAGAAACCGTCAGCAGGCGCGATGAAGTTCGATCTTGCCATCTTCGAACAAGGATGCTTGGACCAGCACAACATGTTGAGGGCGAGGCACGACGCCGAACCTCTGGCCATCAGGGAGGATCTGACCAACCACGCCAGGTGGTGGGCGGCGGAACTGGCCAAGAAGGGGTCGATGGTCCACTCCACGGACAGCGACTTCGGAGAGAACCTGGCCTTCACGACGAAATCAAATGTCACCCGTTAGTGTAAAAAGTCTAAAATATATTTTTATAAACAAACTAGTTTGAAGCTGTTATAGTTTTTTGTTTGTTAAAAGTACATTTTTATCAAAAGTGTATTTAAAATATTCAATTCTTTAGTACTTTTTGATTGGCAATGGTTCAAGTTTAACATTAAAAATGCTTTAAACTTAACACGTCATTTCCGCTATTTGCAGAACTACACGCTTAATAAACAAGTAATTGAAATAGAAATACTTTATAAAACTTAAGAATATTTAAAAAATAACATTTTTTTAAATCAAACATTACTGTTATAAATTTTATGATTAAAATAACTGTTTAGATTATTTTACATTTGCAGCTGAAGAAGTTTGTAGAATGTGGTATGACGAAATACTTGATTATGATTTTGAAAAAGCTACATTTTCTCCTAAGATTGGTAAGCACTTTTAATTTGTAAAAAAAAAGTTATTACTATATAAAAAGTATAAACTAAATAAGCTCAGGTTTAATCATTATATAGTTTCAACAATTTAGTATTTTTTTAGAATCTATTAAGTGTAAAAACTTTACATAACTTCAGATATTATGTTTGTAACACACAACATTAAAATTACAAATGCTTTAATGACTTATTTAAATATTATTTCTAATAACTTTAATTAAATATATATCTGTGTTTGTTTTATTTACAGGTCACTTTACACAACTGGTTTGGAAGGACAGTAAGTTCGTTGGTTTCGGTTACGCCAGAAAAGGAGGGAAGACTTTTGTGACGGCAAACTACGACCCACCCGGAAACTACGTAGGATTGTTTGAAACGAACGTCATTTACGGTAAAGGCCCGCTGGAGAGACTCGAACAAAACACACCCACTCACAAAAAAGAAGAAAAGCAAGGTATGTGTCTTGCGTTTACATAGTTTAGTTGGAAAATAGTCACATATGCACGAACTTTATTTGTTTTGATTAAGAACTTTCGAAAACAAAAAAAAATGTTTAAAAGGAAGTTTTTCAATGAAAAGTGCTAAATCTTTTTAAAGCTTGACTTCTTTGTTTAAATTTTGATCAGTTTGTACAAAAGTGTCGCTCCGTGCATTTATGAAACTACCCGTTGGGAATATATATTTGATTTAATAAATGTTTCTGCTATTGAATGCAATGCAGTTAAAATTTGAGCAATTTATGATAAAAAACAAAAGTACTGTTTCCATCATGGAAAAAGCAAGAAATTTACCATTATTAAAAATCGGTATAAAAAAATTATTAACAATAGTACAAGTAGCATCTAGTTAGAGTAAATTTATAATTAAACTCTTAAAAAATTGTTTTGTAAAACAATATGTTACAAAATAAAACTATTTTTCTTATTTCGTCGAGTTTTTTCATGTTTGCGATTTTTTTACAGTAAATTAGAAAAAGTAAACATGAATCAGATAAATTACTATTTAATTTAACGATGAAAAAATTGTGTGCATTTAAGGTTTTTTAAAAGTATATACAACTAAGTTATGTATTTTTTTATTTAGCACATATAAGGATATAAGTATTTTACTTTATAAGTTTTTATTATATTTTTATTTTGTGTAAAAGAAACTTGAAACAAGTTTAATCAAGAACTTAATACAACTAATTTTAAATAGTGGAGGGACAAGGCATTGAAAAAACAACAGTTGACGTTCAAATTGAAGAATTTGTAGACGAAGAAGGTAATGCTTTTTATAAAAAACACAGAACATTATACCCACTATAAAATATTAACAAATATTGTATGGTTTACAAACTTAATTTCAATTTATAGAGACTATTAAACTGTGTGTTTTATAGTTCTTTAAATTTTTAAAAGTTGTTAAAGAGAAAAATAAACAAACTAATTTTTGGCTAGTTATTTTACAGTTTTTAAAATAATTTCTCAAGCTATTACAAACATTACTTAAAAGTATAAACTATTTTAAGATATAAGTATATAATTTTTTGAAACTATTGTAAACGAAAACATTTTTTATATAAAAATTTGTTTGTATGTAATATATAAAAATCTACAGTTAATTTTACGATGTCGAAATAATTTATAACTCTGAAAGGTATTGTACATTATTGTTTCTTCTAATATCTAAGTAGAACGTTATGTTTATTATAAGTCAATAACTACTAGATACTTAATATTCATGGAACTTTTTAGTTTACAAATTTTTCTTACTTATGTTTTTTTTAAGATATCCCACTGAATAATTAGACAAAAAAAATTGACCTTTTGTCAAACTGTACTTATAAACCAAATACCAAAACTTGGTTTTCATAAAAGATTTTGTATGAAATGCATATATGTGTATACAGAGTTGTCTAGATTTATTATAAATTTTGTCGAAAATGACTAATTATGCCAATTTAATTTTGACAGGAAGAAATGCTAAAAAAACGATAACAACTACAACTACAGTGACAACTATAGGAAAGAAAGTTCAAACTAAAAAGAAGACTGAGACTTATACAGAGTACTTAGACTGCTAATACTTTAACGTACCAAAAAATAAATACTGGAAAAACTTAATCACCTGGTAAAACTGTAAACCATGAACTAAACATTATAAATCTACATAAATTGTACTTATAGTCAAAATTTACACTAGGTAATGACTATAACTGTTGAACTAATGAACTAAGTTCACTACTATAACATTAGTCAGTTAAACGTAAAATTCAAAAATCATAGCATTGTTTTGAAGAAATACTGTATTAAAATTTATGCTATTTAATGTAATATAGTCTTGTATTAGTTTATCATTGATAAACTTTAAAATTTTAACAATTAAAAAAAATTCATATGAATTGTTTATTACTTCTGATTTACTCTTAATCGTTGAAATGAGCAAGTTTTTAAACTTAAAAGCGTCTTTTTTTGCATTTTAAGCACTAAAGTTAAAATCTGCATCATATAAACCAACTTTTTATAAACTATAGCTATCAATTGTTCCGGGTTAGTACGGATAGAAAAAATTATCAACTTTAAGAATTCACTGCTTTAAGCTTTTTAATATCAACTGTACTATAGTTCTAGTATAGATTACTTTTAAAAATTTTGTTATTTATATGGATTGTAAATTTATTGATTAATAGGGAATTAATAAATAAATATAAAATAACTTTTACTCTTTCTTCAAAAATTGTTGGACCTATTAATCACAGTATAAATCATTTTCCCTAATATTTTATTAAACTAAATAGTGTGTTTAAGTTGTACCCAAAAAATGAAACCTTCTAATATTTTCATAGTAACTTTAGCAGCATCATGTTTTAAAGTAAATCATTAGTTTTTGTTTTTATATACAACTAATTTTTTTTAATTATTTATAAACTACATTGATTCTGTTAAATTTTTACGCATAAGGCATAACAGTTTATTTGAATTTTTTTTAGATTTTAATTTTTTTACAAAACAGGTTTTTTTATCTTTTCTTGTCTTAAACCTAATGAACAATTTATATTAGAACATTAATTTGTTATAACTTTTATCATTAATTTCAAATTAATGTTCAGTTAATTAGAAGTTATATTTTTAAAAGTAACTTTTTATATTTTACCTGTTTTAACGAATTGATTTAAATAGTTGTAAAATTTTATTTAAAATACTTCTATGAAATTTGTTTTAGAAAACCATCTACTAAATATTAGACTTGAATTTGTTTAGGGTTTCTTATTACAGTGTTTCCTCGCTTATCCAATCTTCGCTAATCCGGCCAGTTTTAGTCGAGAAGTTAATACAATTAACTTGATAAAAATTGATTTTATCACTTTAAAATTTAGACCTTATATAAATTAATTTGTTTATTGTGTAGTTTTCTTTTGTTATGATTTTAAACTTTATAAAAGTTTTTTTTTAGTTTTTTTTAGTCGAAAATAAGAAAGAATAATAACATTAAAATAAATTTTAATGTCCGTTTTTTATATGTTTTTCAAAATATAAATTAGGTATACATTTTTAAAGAAATACGATGTTTTGTTCTTATCCGACCATAAGTAAAAATATCTTGCATAACATGGCCGGATTAACGAGGAATTTCTTTATCTGCAAATTTACAAGTTTTGCTAATTTTATGATAACTAATGCCAACTTATGTTTAAAAAAACAAAGATGTTATCTATTGAGAAAATCAACTTAAAAACAAAACTCATGACCGATTTGCGAAGTTGTGCTAAAACAATCATTGGTGATGATTTATGTAAAAAAACTATCAAATCTTCAATGGAAAAAAGTTGCAATCGTAAACACAAAAAAATAAAGTTATTATATCCTAAATGTTTTATAAAACTGTATATTGAAAAGTAGTACTTTATTTTTAACTTTATACTCTATATTAATTCTATAAACATAATGTTCGGTGCTTTTATAAATATTTTTAGTAATATTTTAAAATTTATCTCGTTTTATATAAATTCACTTACTTAAATAAATGTTAACTATTTTTAAATGTGTGCAAACTATGTTTTTGACTTTGGATTCCACAATAAAATTAGTGAAAAATCTATAAACAAATATACATAATAAACATAGTTATATTTAATAGAATCAGCAAAAACTTTAACAATTACTAAGACATAAATTTTCAAATAAAATATTTTTATGCTTGTTTAAACTTTGGTACGTTTCTACAAAAGTATGTTTGTTGGATTGAGTTTTTAAAGATGATTTTTTCTTGTCATGTGCGCCAATTGATACTACAAAAACTTGTCCATATTTTTCTAGCTGCTTAGAAACTATCTCAAAACCACTTTTGAAACTTTCTGGAAATAATAATTTTAATAAGTTTACTGAAAACTATTTTGTTTAAAGTGTTTTATTTTTAGTTTTGCAACAAATTTTACTTTTCAAGAATCATCACTAAAAAAAACTTTTGCTTAATACAAAAAAATTTCAAACTATACAATATATACAACTTACCATAAGATGCTATCAAAATAAACGCGTTTTCTATGTTTTTTCGTTTTTCAGATAACAATGATTCTTTATAAATGTATTGAGTGATACTGTAAAAACTTCCTTTCTGCCCTTAAAACATACTCGTTTATTACTTTATTGGTAAATTTACTAATTAAAGTAAGACTTGTTAGATTTTAAATGAAGTTAGTTTTATAATTATTGTGTACTTTATTAATTAATGTAAGTGTTATGACCTGATATGATAATTTTAAGTAAAAAATATAAATTTTGTTAACTTCAGTTAGGTTAGATAATAAAACAAGACATTTTCTATTAGAAAAGGTTATCGTAATAGTTTACATCGTTTTTAACTTTTTAACTTATAAGCATAGTACAAATTAAACAATTCAAAATTAGAAATTTATAATATGAATAGAATGACTTGTACAAATAAAGATGTGACTCTTTTCAAACTGACGAGGTATCACAACTAAAAAAAAATATGTTATATCTTAAACTAACAAACATTATTTTATTAAGTAAATAAGATTTTACTTACCGAAAGTTTTGACTTCCAAATCATTTATTGCTCTCACCAAGTCTTCATAACTTTTATGTGCTGAAATACCCCAAGATCGTTTATCATCTAGTACTCTTCCATTGTAAGATGTCATAGAAATACGAACATTATCCTTTAATTTACGTATTTAACATTTATAATAATTTTTAAGGGTAAAGAAGATTTTTTAACGTTAAATTAAATGAATAAAAAACTACTATAAGTTTTGAAAGTTACTAACTAAAACCATTTAATTTTTCATATTTCCACTAAATTTCTATGAGAATAGATATTTTAAATAAATAAGTTTGTTTAATAAATAAAGAAGTTCTAAAATCATAAATTTTAAAATAAAATATTAATTTTCAGATACAAATGTTCATAGTATATAAATTATACAACGATTGCTTGTTGGATTATATGTAGTTATGTTATTAAAAGTATTAACTATAGTTTTTAATTCATATTGTTAACAGTAAAAATTGAAAACATATGTCCCGTTAAGAACATTAATACGACCTGTTTTATATTATAATACATATATAAGAACCATACAATATAAAAACAGGTTTTTAGATTAAGAAAGCCTGTAAAATGCAACGTGCATAATTTTTTTTTAAGTTTAATGGTAGGCTGTGGAAAGTGCTTAAGTTTTATCTTTATTTAGTAAAATTTTAGTGGTTTAAGAGACAAAGTTTAGTTTTTAGTACTAATTTACTAGATAACAGCAGCTCACAAAAACTACATCTAATAAGTCCTGCTTTTTATGCATTAAAAGCTGCAATATTTTGCCCGACTTTTAAACTCACGCAACGCTAGTCTACAATATACCTTGATTTAGAATTAAGAAATGTCAAGTAGAAAAGGTTTTTAGTCGACGTTTGATTTTATACTGTTGTTTTTAATCTACTATACTAGTTTAAGTAAATATTTGATAAGCTAATAGTTGAAATTTTTTTTTTCTTCATAGTAAAGTTAAGAATAGCTGTAAAATACAAAAATTAATTGAAATGAATAGTTTCTGAGTTCATTCAATTACTTAGAAGTAAACTAAAACATTTAAACGTAAACCTAATTTTTAACTTGAACAAGAAATTATTAATTAGTGTTAAAGTATTTAGTATAATAAAATAAAAATAAGTTTGGAACTAATATAATTTTAACGTTATACTAATAAAAATTGTGCACTAAGTTTACAAAGTATTTATAAATTAACAATTTTTTACCTAAATAACTAATAAATAAAACTTATACATAACAAAAACAAAGTTTGAAAAGCTTTAAAATAAAAAAGACAGTTCAAAAAACAAACTTTTTTTACTGGAAAATAGGACAGAGTTGAAAGGATAAAAGTTTTAATGTCTACTTGTTGCCATGTGTTAGGGGCAGACATGAAGTCTACAATGAAGTGAAGGTTGAGCTTTCTAGATGGTGAGCAGCCTTCGCCTGTTTGTTATCAAACTTTTTAGTTAGTTTTGTTGTTAACTTAAAACCCTCTTTTTATTTCGATACTTAACTTAATAGGTATATTATAGTGAGTAGGTATACAACTAAAAAAATAACTGTGTTTGAAAAATTTATATACTTTTTCATACAGCTTAATAACTATAACACTAAGTAGTTTTTTCATTTTGTGATTACTAAATGTATACCAAAATTTTTGTAAATTAATCATTTACTTGAGTTTAGGTGCACATATTTATTAGTTAAAGTCATTTCCTTAACATAAGACTCATTTCAAATATATTTATAGTTTAATGCTAACAGAACAACTAAAAAATTTTATTTAAAAAGACAATAGAACTTAGTCTTGTGGCTTTTTTAACTTTACCTACATGAAAAACCTGTTATAAAAAAAAAATCACAACAAAAAAGTTAAAGAAAAATCCTTAGCTTAATTTAAAACCAGGCTTTCCAAAAAATTTTTCCAGCATTTTGACGTGTTAATCTAGTGTTATGACAACTTTAAAAACAAAGCATGATTTACAAGCCGACTTAAAACTCACAGCAAGTTGGAACATCTTTCCAAATCCCGTTTACGCACTTGCTTATCTTCGAGCCTTTCACCTGTGTGCCGAGAGGGCAAGTGAAGTGGCACTTTGTTGGATTATTCAGCTTGTCATAGCTGCAAAGCCGGTTAAGCCCATCGCCTAATCTGTCGTCTAACTCAGATAACTTGCAGGACTTTCCATAACAAAACTTTAGGCTGTCTCTACTGTACGGAAGTACTCTGAAAGTAGAACCAAGGTGTTTATATAAACAAGAGAACGAAAAGTCTTAATTAAATGTTAGAAAAACTTTTTTATAAAAAGAGAAAAATATTATTTAATTAACTTATGGGGTAGCTTTTACTTTAAATTAATTTAATCAGCAAAAAGTATGTTTTAAAATAATTAAAGTTCAAACATTAGTAATTCAATAAATTAATGTTTAAATAATTCAACGAAAATTATTGTATATTTTTCAAGTATCTTTACCAATGAGATTTAAATGCTCTTGTAGCGCCTATCTTACTAAAAACGCTAGAATTGGTAAAAATTTATTATTATCTTTACTTTTTATATGTACTGAAGCGATCGTTTGTGGGTAAAGTTGAAAAAATGACACAGCTATATCATTCACAGCTCAACGTCTCAGACATTGTCAGCTTGTTGTGAGATTGTAGTCTGCGCTCGTTTGATCAGTTTTAGCCAATATTTATTTCGGCCATCATCAACAATGTTGAGATGTTTTATGCCATCGATAATAAACAATGAACTTTACCGCAAGATCAACAACAACAGCATCCGAGACAATCCTACGACCGGTTTCGTCCTTATTAGGACTCATCAGGCAGGAATAGTCGCGAGAAACCGCTATTGTGATCTTAAACAAGCGGGCTTAAGTACTAAGTACTGAAGCGATCGTTTGTGGGTAAAGTTGAAAAAATGACACAGCTATATCATTCACAGCTCAACGTCTCAGACATTGTCAGCTTGTTGTGAGATTGTAGTCTGCGCTCGTTTGATCAGTTTTAGCCAATATTTATTTCGGCCATCATCAACAATGTTGAGATGTTTTATGCCATCGATAATAAACAATGAACTTTACCGCAAGATCAACAACAACAGCATCCGAGACAATCCTACGACCGGTTTCGTCCTTATTAGGACTCATCAGGCAGGAATAGTCGCGAGAAACCGCTATTGTGATCTTAAACAAGCGGGCTTAAGTACTAAGTACTGAAGCGATCGTTTGTGGGTAAAGTTGAAAAAATGACACAGCTATATCATTCACAGCTCAACGTCTCAGACATTGTCAGCTTGTTGTGAGATTGTAGTCTGCGCTCGTTTGATCAGTTTTAGCCAATATTTATTTCGGCCATCATCAACAATGTTGAGATGTTTTATGCCATCGATAATAAACAATGAACTTTACCGCAAGATCAACAACAACAGCATCCGAGACAATCCTACGACCGGTTTCGTCCTTATTAGGACTCATCAGGCAGGAATAGTCGCGAGAAACCGCTATTGTGATCTTAAACAAGCGGGCTTAAGTACTAAGTACTGAAGCGATCGTTTGTGGGTAAAGTTGAAAAAATGACACAGCTATATCATTCACAGCTCAACGTCTCAGACATTGTCAGCTTGTTGTGAGATTGTAGTCTGCGCTCGTTTGATCAGTTTTAGCCAATATTTATTTCGGCCATCATCAACAATGTTGAGATGTTTTATGCCATCGATAATAAACAATGAACTTTACCGCAAGATCAACAACAACAGCATCCGAGACAATCCTACGACCGGTTTCGTCCTTATTAGGACTCATCAGGCAGGAATAGTCGCGAGAAACCGCTATTGTGATCTTAAACAAGCGGGCTTAAGTACTAAGTACTGAAGCGATCGTTTGTGGGTAAAGTTGAAAAAATGACACAGCTATATCATTCACAGCTCAACGTCTCAGACATTGTCAGCTTGTTGTGAGATTGTAGTCTGCGCTCGTTTGATCAGTTTTAGCCAATATTTATTTCGGCCATCATCAACAATGTTGAGATGTTTTATGCCATCGATAATAAACAATGAACTTTACCGCAAGATCAACAACAACAGCATCCGAGACAATCCTACGACCGGTTTCGTCCTTATTAGGACTCATCAGGCAGGAATAGTCGCGAGAAACCGCTATTGTGATCTTAAACAAGCGGGCTTAAGTACTAAGTACTGAAGCGATCGTTTGTGGGTAAAGTTGAAAAAATGACACAGCTATATCATTCACAGCTCAACGTCTCAGACATTGTCAGCTTGTTGTGAGATTGTAGTCTGCGCTCGTTTGATCAGTTTTAGCCAATATTTATTTCGGCCATCATCAACAATGTTGAGATGTTTTATGCCATCGATAATAAACAATGAACTTTACCGCAAGATCAACAACAACAGCATCCGAGACAATCCTACGACCGGTTTCGTCCTTATTAGGACTCATCAGGCAGGAATAGTCGCGAGAAACCGCTATTGTGATCTTAAACAAGCGGGCTTAAGTACTAAGTACTGAAGCGATCGTTTGTGGGTAAAGTTGAAAAAATGACACAGCTATATCATTCACAGCTCAACGTCTCAGACATTGTCAGCTTGTTGTGAGATTGTAGTCTGCGCTCGTTTGATCAGTTTTAGCCAATATTTATTTCGGCCATCATCAACAATGTTGAGATGTTTTATGCCATCGATAATAAACAATGAACTTTACCGCAAGATCAACAACAACAGCATCCGAGACAATCCTACGACCGGTTTCGTCCTTATTAGGACTCATCAGGCAGGAATAGTCGCGAGAAACCGCTATTGTGATCTTAAACAAGCGGGCTTAAGTACTAAGTACTGAAGCGATCGTTTGTGGGTAAAGTTGAAAAAATGACACAGCTATATCATTCACAGCTCAACGTCTCAGACATTGTCAGCTTGTTGTGAGATTGTAGTCTGCGCTCGTTTGATCAGTTTTAGCCAATATTTATTTCGGCCATCATCAACAATGTTGAGATGTTTTATGCCATCGATAATAAACAATGAACTTTACCGCAAGATCAACAACAACAGCATCCGAGACAATCCTACGACCGGTTTCGTCCTTATTAGGACTCATCAGGCAGGAATAGTCGCGAGAAACCGCTATTGTGATCTTAAACAAGCGGGCTTAAGTACTAAGTACTGAAGCGATCGTTTGTGGGTAAAGTTGAAAAAATGACACAGCTATATCATTCACAGCTCAACGTCTGTTGTTGTTGATCTTGCGGTAAAGTTCATTGTTTATTATCGATGGCATAAAACATCTCAACATTGTTGATGATGGCCGAAATAAATATTGGCTAAAACTGATCAAACGAGCGCAGACTACAATCTCACAACAAGCTGACAATGTCTGAGACGTTGAGCTGTGAATGATATAGCTGTGTCATTTTTTCAACTTTACCCACAAACGATCGCTTCAGTACTTAGTACTTAAGCCCGCTTGTTTAAGATCACAATAGCGGTTTCTCGCGACTATTCCTGCCTGATGAGTCCTAATAAGGACGAAACCGGTCGTAGGATTGTCTCGGATGCTGTTGTTGTTGATCTTGCGGTAAAGTTCATTGTTTATTATCGATGGCATAAAACATCTCAACATTGTTGATGATGGCCGAAATAAATATTGGCTAAAACTGATCAAACGAGCGCAGACTACAATCTCACAACAAGCTGACAATATCTGAGACGTTGAGCTGTGAATGATATAGCTGTGTCATTTTTTCAACTTTACCCACAAACGATCGCTTCAGTACTTAGTACTTAAGCCCGCTTGTTTAAGATCACAATAGCGGTTTCTCGCGACTATTCCTGCCTGATGAGTCCTAATAAGGACGAAACCGGTCGTAGGATTGTCTCGGATGCTGTTGTTGTTGATCTTGCGGTAAAGTTCATTGTTTATTATCGATGGCATAAAACATCTCAACATTGTTGATGATGGCCGAAATAAATATTGGCTAAAACTGATCAAACGAGCGCAGACTACAATCTCACAACAAGCTGACAATGTCTGAGACGTTGAGCTGTGAATGATATAGCTGTGTCATTTTTTCAACTTTACCCACAAACGATCGCTTCAGTACTTAGTACTTAAGCCCGCTTGTTTAAGATCACAATAGCGGTTTCTCGCGACTATTCCTGCCTGATGAGTCCTAATAAGGACGAAACCGGTCGTAGGATTGTCTCGGATGCTGTTGTTGTTGATCTTGCGGTAAAGTTCATTGTTTATTATCGATGGCATAAAACATCTCAACATTGTTGATGATGGCCGAAATAAATATTGGCTAAAACTGATCAAACGAGCGCAGACTACAATCTCACAACAAGCTGACAATGTCTGAGACGTTGAGCTGTGAATGATATAGCTGTGTCATTTTTTCAACTTTACCCACAAACGATCGCTTCAGTACTTAGTACTTAAGCCCGCTTGTTTAAGATCACAATAGCGGTTTCTCGCGACTATTCCTGCCTGATGAGTCCTAATAAGGACGAAACCGGTCGTAGGATTGTCTCGGATGCTGTTGTTGTTGATCTTGCGGTAAAGTTCATTGTTTATTATTTATTTTTATATGTATTAATAGAAAAGTAAATTCTAAGTGATAAGTAAATTTTTATTAAACTTCAAACACCTGAATTACATAACTTAAAGTTAGTTAGATTTCTAATTTAATTATTTGTTTTTCTTTAAAAAAACTACTATGAATTACGTGTTTTATTAAATGCACAAAATAATTTCATTACAAAATTCATATTTAGTTTAAATGTATCAACAAAGAAAATGTCTAAGAATTAAATAGAGTAAAATTGTTAGCTCATAAAACTTGAACTTAGACAAAAGCTAATAACTTTTACACGACCATAGCTTAATTTAAACACAATAGTTTGAAAGTTTTATAAACAAAAGTTTTTTTACAAAAAAATCAACTTATTTATATATATTTTATTGAATAAGCTTTCGACTATAAAACTATTTTTATAAAATTTTTCTACGTAAATAAGTACTATGAGTACTATCTAAAAAATTTTTAAAGGAAAATATAACCAATATAAAGTTTATGAAAAGTGTATAATAACTGTTACGCATTTTCTAAAAATTGAAAGTTTCTAATTCTATACCTACCTATTTTTTCGGTGACAACAAATATGAGTTGAGGTATTGTAAACCTCATTTCTGCAGCACAGACTTCCGTCTCTGAAAACTTTTCCGTTTGGATCCCCACGTGGGCAGCATCCTATTGCTAATGTGATAGGTCTACTTTTGGTGGTGTTCGGATTTTTACTTTTTATTAAATTCTTCCTGTCGGTCATCTTAAGTCGCTGCAAGCATACTAACTGACCTAAAAATGTTTTTGATAGTAAACTTATTCATATTTTTGAATATTGCTTATATAGATTTTTTTTAAAATCAAATTTAATTATTTTTCTTAAGTCATTATAATTTGGTCATCATAAACGTCATTACAAACGTATATGTAAAAATAATAGAAACTTTGTTAGTTTATACTTTAATAATTACGTTTGCACAATATCTGTCAACAACTAAAAACAACAGCTTTGAAAGAAACTTTAAAAATGTTTAAGAGTTTGGCAATTTAAACTATAAAGTCTAAGCTTAATAAAATCGAAAGAGTTTAATAAAAGTAGTTTACTTCTATTCATTTGTTTTTAATTTCCCAAAATTTCCTTATTGATAAAATAAAAAATATTTTTTTAAATATAAACTTCTTGCTAACCAGCTTGCAGGCTTGAGCTTTCTTTAACATCTGTAAAATAATTTAATGTTAAGTTAGATGCTCAAAGCCTTTTTAAAAATATGTTACGACAAAATAACTTGGTTAAAAAATAACTTTTAAGTCTGTTTAAAAAAAAAAAAATTTTACTCATTATTGTCATGTTTGAGTTGTTGTTGATTATATACGTTTTTTAATTACCTTTTCGAAATTTACTTTAACAAAAAAGTTATAACCTATTAACTTTTACTTGATCTTTTTGCCTAAAAAATAATTCATAAAAATAAAAGCTGTAAACTAATTTATTAAAGTAATCAAAATAGATTTTAAAAGTTTTTTTTTAAACAGTTATTATTCCAAAAAACAAATGCTTTTTAAACTAAGTCTTACTTGTACGGTTTAATAATAAAGGGATCAAACAAGCAAAGAATTGTATATTGTAAATGTAATTTAATCATATATGATTAATAAAAACACACTTAATTTATACAAGTACGTTCGTTTATTGAAAATATATTTTCAAGTAAAATAGTGCTTATTCAAATAGAGCTGTTTTAAATTTCATTTTAATTTAATAGTTTTTTAATGTACAATGTCATAAATCTAGTTTGTATTTTAAAACTACTTTGATAGTTATAATATATCTATCCATTTATTTATATGTTTAAAACTTTCAAAATATTAGGTTTTTTTTAAAATCAAACTATAAATAATCGCTTGTTAGAATAGTTTTATACCTATACTTGCTTTGTCTATAATTTGTGAAAAAAAGTTTATTTTTTATTTACTTACGCCAAGAACTGAAGTGGTAAAAACTAAAATAGCAATACATTTGTTTCTAAATTTGTTATTTTATAAACATAGAAGTCGATTAGTTAACTAAATGTGATCTAATTTAAATTAAAATTCATATTTTGATTGGTTTTAATTTCTTATTTATTCACGTAAAACTTTCATCCGGTTTCATATAAAGTTATTTAAACCAAATAGATTATTCAAAAGTTTGATTGTTAATAAACGATTTGAGATTCTTAATTCTACAAGGAGAGAGAATATATAGTTTTTAATTTTTAAGCATATTTTTTAGATTCTGTATTACTTTAAGTTACTTAGCTTATATGTCCTTTAAAAAGATAAATTGTGTTAAAATATTTGTTCCTGGGTATGCAAGCTTTAAAAGTTTTAATTAATTTAAGAGTTTTATATTTTTAAATATAGTTCTTGTTTAAAGATTTTGATTTACTTAATTAGTTGAATAATATTCTATTTAGCTTTTGTCTCAAATAATAACTTGTTTTGGTTTGTATGATGAACTTTTGTTTTTGTTCTCTATTTTAACTAGTTGCTTATTAATAATAAACTTTCCATGACTTTTGCATGTTTTTTTCAGAACCTTTTAATAAAGCACTGAAAATTACTATAAACGAATATAGGTTAAATATATAGTTTAAACAAAATCTGCTAAATGCATTTTAAGTAAAATATAGTAATTATAATTTCACTAAAACAGTTATACTAGTATTAGAAGATATTTGTTCACGCACTGTAGAACTTAGCAATTTGTTTGAACAATAATCACAAACTCAGTCTCAAATAAATGTATAAAAAATTAAAGTTTTTTTTATAACAGAAAGCAAAAAAGTGTATACAAACATAGCTAGAATGATACTTCTACACTTTATTTGAAGTTTTTAAGTGTTTTACTTCGTACAAGTTCCATGTTTCTTACATCTTTTACAAATGTTTCAAAATATTTAAACTAGGTCTGACATATGCTTAAACAAAATAAAGTTTTACAAGCATTACAACTTAAACATTTTGGCAGGCATAAACAAATATGACTTTCTTGTAGCTATTATTAACTAATAATTACAGTTAAAAGGTTTTCAAGTGAAAAACTATATAAACTCTTTAAAAAAAGGAATTTTATAATTAAAAAAAATAAAACGTAATAATTACTCTTTTTAATAGAAAATTTTAATTAAAGTAGCTAAGATAAGAAAAAAACAGATTACCGTATACATTATCTGTTTCTTCTTTCTTTTCTTCTAGTGTAAGAGTATTAGTAGGCAATAAGCTGTTGTATAAAATATAAACTATTACTAGTTTAAACATAAATATTGTTTAAGTAAAAGTATCTGAAATATTTTCAATTATTTATTTAAATTTTAACAAACTTTTGCTAGTATACATATTGAAAAGTACAGATTGAGATTAACAAAAATTAGTTTTTTTTGTAACTTAAAAAAGTAGTATAAAGTTAAATTACAAACAAAGTATTTTTATTTATAATAAAACAATAATTAACAAACTTTTATCTAACTTTTAGGCTTTTAGAAATTTAAGCTCATAAAAGTGCGATGTTTAAATGAAAAAAATCTTTAATTTTGTAAGTTAATTAAAATTTTAAAAGTTTCTTAAGTTTATTTTAACAAAGATTAGTACTTTTAGTAGTAACTTCGTTAAATCAAAAGCAGTTTGCTTTAAACTATTTTAAATAGCAGCTCTTTTAATAGCAGTAAACATTTTAATAACCATAAGCAAACTTTCTCAATATATGTTTCAACTATACCTGGCATTAAATAAAAGTTTTCAATTAATACTTCATAGTTGACTTAAAAAAACAACTGTTTAAAGTTATAACAATCAATGAAATAGTTTGTTCTAAATGAGTTCAAGTTAACATGACAACTGTAAAGAGTTAAGTAATTTACACTACTTGTTGAGATCGCTCTAGCACAAGCGTCACGTGCAAATGCTTATCCAATCAAAAACGCCAATCATTCTGACACTCTTTTAAACAAATTTATGAAGTTTTTTGAATTTTATATACTAAAACTCATATTTAGTTGTGTGTTTCTATGAAAAAACCTATTTATATTTATAAAATATTTTATCAACTAAATTAAAAAGGTCTTATTTCTAAATGTGTTTTTAGAACAACCTTAATACTTTTAGTGATAAAATTATTAAACAAAAGTTGTTTTTAGATTAACTTATTGAATGTTTGTTTATTTGAAAACATATTTTTCCAAGACGAATCAAAAAATAAGTTATGTTTCTAAACACGTTACCGCGTGTATATATATATAAATTTAGTTGATTAAAAAACTAACAAGTGGTAAATTTATCGTTCACAACTACTTGGGTATAAGTTGATATAAAATTTAAGCATTTCTAGTTTGTCGAGAATATATGAAACAACTTAACTATTATTTAGTTATTTTCAAACTTAAAATAGCTAAAAAAAATTATAGCTTTTTGTAATGATTTCAAAAATATCATTATTATGTAACTTCAAAGAAAGACTAATCACGTGTTACCGTAAGTAAAAATATATATAAGTTAACACTAAACAAAGTCAAAAGGTATTTTTTAAATTTAGATTTACTTTTTGTTATAAAACACAAACAGTTTAATGACAGAAAAAAATTTATTTATCTAATGAAGTCGTTAGTTTTTAGTTTAAGCATCCACTTTTTTTTTAAACTTTTTGCATAAAACTTATTCTCAATTTTATTGGCTTACCACTATAAAATACGGTTTACTATCATTTCTAACTCGCTAACATTTCTAACCCGATCATTTCTAACCCGATCACTTCTAACCCGATCACTTCTAACCCGATCACTTCTAACCCGATCATTTCTAACCCGATTATTTCTAACCCGATCACTTCTAACCCGATCACTTCTAACCCGACCACTTCTAACCCGATCATTTCTAACTCGATCATTTCTAACCCGATCACTTCTTACCCGATCATATCTAACCCGATAACTTCTAACCTGATCATTTCTCACACGATCATTTCTAACCCGATCATTTCTAACCCGATCACTTCTAACCCGATCATTTCTAACAAGATCATTTCCAACCCGATCATTTCCAACCCGATTTAACCCAATCATTTCTAACCCGGTCATTTCTAACCCGATCATATCTAACCTAATCATTTCTAACCCGATCGTTTCTAACCCGATCTAACCCGACAATTATTAACCCGATCTGTATTATTATGTTTGTTTATTATTGTTTTAAAATAAGGGTTTGTTTTAAAAACAAACTAATCTCAACATAGTTTTTTTTTTTATAATGAATTTTAGTTTGTTTTGTTTAAAGTAAAACTTAATGTTCAGATAGCTTTTTTTTGAAATTATTTTTGATATTTATTGCTATTCGAAGTTTATTATCTTACGCTAGACTTAGCCATTAAAAAACTGGGCAACTTAAACTGAATGACACATAACGAAGAGACGAAAGTTTATATACTTTAAAATCAAAAACTCCAGTTTTATCTAACTTTTATAGATTAACAGTAAAAGAAATCAACACTTTAGTATAATACTAATTAAATTGTTTCTAATTTGAAGGAGAAGGTTTTTAATAAATTTGGTTTTAACTCCATTATAAGCAAGTTTAATATCAACTCTTTCATCGATCAGTGAGTTCAAATAAAACCAAACACAGCTACTCAATCTTTCATTTTAGAGTTAACTTCCGATTTCTTTTCAACAAAAAACCTTTTCTTCAAAGTTCAGCAATACATATTATGACGATTTAGTAAATTATTTCAATTATCTTAGCGCAGCAATCAGCAAAATAGTCTAAATCACGCACTTCTTCATTAAAATAAGGTTCATGGTTATTTTTATAAAATTCTTTTATAACATACTAGAAAGTAAGAATGCAAATAAACTTCAAAAGTTCATGAAAAAATTTAATTTTGTTCAAACATCAACCGGATATACACATCCTGACTTTTAAAGTTAGGTTCTAATCATTTGTGCAAGCGTTTGGTATTTCATTGTTTTTTTATCAATTATTTTGATCGCTTTGCCATAGCGTAATCGACAAAATAAAAATTAACATTATTGGTATTAAGGTACAGACAGTTGATAAAAAAAAAACAAAAAATTAATTGCATTGACTAACCTCTAAATTTAAAATTTAAAGTCCAAAACACATTAAGAGTACTGGTAAAATAAATATCTATCAAAAATATTGAAAAACGGTTTATTATTTACAGAAGAAAGACGCTGCTAATAAAGTCAAACTAAAGAATGAACTAAATTCTACTTATCAAATCAATGGTCTATAAGCTTAAACACTTGTTATATTACTGATAGTTTCTACTATAAAGTAAATTATCTTAATCAAGTAAACTTAAATCAAAGTTGTTCAATTTTTTTTGCAAATATTAGTTTTGTTTGAAAGCTAATTCCACATTTAAACTAAAAGATAACTATGACTGAATGAATTTTTCGATTTGTTTTTATGATAATTAATTATTTTAATAAACTTCAAAAATGGGTTATAAATGAATTGTAGTTAATTATTTTTAAAAAGAATAGGAAAAGTATAAGTCTTTTGAATTCTAAAGATTAATTATAAAGTTTTTATAGTCGTAAATGTAAGAAATATGATGAGTATTGCAGCCGTTAAAGACTACTCTGTACTTTTTATTTGAAAAAATTCTATATGATTAATATGTATTTTTCAAGTATGGAGACAAGATTGGCAAGTTGCATTCAAATTTAGGGCGATTTTATATGAAATACAACTTTTTAAAAATATTAATATTAGTATATATGAAACTTGAAATAATACATCTAATAAAATTTAGTAATCGTAATTAGTATGGTGATTTCATTTAAAATTATCATTATTAAATTCTAAGTTCTTAAAACGAAAGTGTATACTGTTTAATAAGTGAAAAGTAGAAGTAGACGTTTTTTTAATATTTAGAACCTGTCATTTACTAGGACTTAAATTTAATTTTCTTTCTTTTAGCCAATGGTAAACTATATTTAAATATTAAATAAGATATATTATATTATAACTTAACTATAAAAGTTAAGTGTCGAAAATTTATTATTTTGCTTTTTTTTTTCAAATATGATGTATATAAAGCAAAATAAATTTACATTTATCATGAAAATTAAAAAGTTTTCAAAATTTAAAATTGCAAAAACAGTTTCTCACGATTAATACTAGAAACTACTTTAAAAAATTCTTGATATCTTTTGAAAGTTATTGTTTCACAGGTTTCCAAAAACACAAAGACTTAAGATTATTTAACGATAAACTAATATGAAATATAAGTATAAGTTATTCGATTAATTTTTATAAATTTAAAACTTATAATGGAATAATAAAATTAGTTTGTGTTGTGACACTCTAATATAGGTTTAAATTTCTAATGAAGAAAAAGCTCATGACATTTATAGAAATTTAGAGGTGCAAAAAACACGAGAATAAAGTCAATAGACTTTAAGCTGGCTTTACTGTAATGAATAAAAAGTAAATATGTTGCGTATAAGAATCGTCTGAGAAATACTTGGTTAAAGGAAACAAAGAACTTGAAGGAGTTTTTATAAACTTCTGCTTCTAGTTATACTTAATTTAACTATAATTAATTTATTATTCTCTTTCAAATTTTTTTTTCAGTACTTAAAATGTTTTTACTTGCGTTATTTCAACTGTTCATAATAAAGTAAATTGTATGAAATTTTTGTCAACTAAAGTACTAATTTAAGTCATAATTAAAACATTTTTTATATTATATAAATTTAAGAGAAGGTTTTAAAGAACATTACCTAGACGAGGCTTGATTAACCTCGGACTTGCTATACAAATAAACATGTCTGTTTAATTATTAGTGACTTTTTTGGCTCTAGGACTAGGAAGAAGTTTATTAACGAGTAGAAATCAAGACGGTCAATCGACGTAACATACTTATGCGGTTTATTATATGACATAACTGTTTTAATACCTAGGTTATACCTAAAATTCATGCTTTTAAACTTAATATAACAAAAGTACTTAATTTCTCCTAATGTTTGTTTCAATTCTATTATCTTAATAGGCTTATGCAAGTTTTATGTTAAGTTGTAAGGAATATTATAATAAAACTTAAAACTAGCCTACTATAAAACGTTAATACATTATTCAGAAATAATACAAAGTTTATAACAGACTTACAATGTTGTTTTTAGACCGTAATATAAAGATTTTTGTTTCTGAATATCGCAATTGTAAAGGCTTACTTTTTAAAATTTGCTTATGTTAGAATTTCTATAGTCCTGTAAAATACTATAATATCCAACTTAAATATAGTTATAACTGCTTACTTTAAAATCCTACAAAGAAGAGTTCAAAATATTGTAAAGTAAAGAACTTAGTGAATTGTATATGATTAACGAAAAACGTCTGTTTAAGTAGATTGAAAGAACGAAAAAATATGAAATAATTAAAAAAATTGAAATTAAGTGTAGGATGAAATATCAAAAAATGAGGTAATAAAAATAAATTAAACTTATCTTAAGTTAATACTAAAAATAAAATTTATACTAAAGAAGTTTTTTGCGTAACACATAAAAATAAAAATGTTTAAAAGAAACTAAAAAAATTATATTTTATAACTTTATTAAGACTAGTTTGTTTTTGCATGAAATCAAGATAAGAAAAAAAATAAGTAAAATGGGTTAGAAACGATCGGGTTAGAAATGATCGGGTTAGAAATGATCGGGTTAGAAATGATCGGGTTAGAAGTGATCGGGTTAGAAGTGATCGGGTTAGAAGTAATCGGGTTAGAAGTGATCGGATTAGAAATGATCGGGTTAGAAATGATCGGGTTAGAAGTGAACGGGTTAGAAATGATAGCGGGTTAGAAATGATCGGCTCCCATAAAATACGACTGAGGCACTGTAGTTGCATCTAAATTTAAGTTCTTTACCAAAATCCTTAATAAACAAGTCTTTTATAAACATAAACTATACTTGTAAAATCAATACTAACATCGGAAACTGGATTTTAATATTACTTAATAATTTTCGAAAATAAAATAGCATATTGAAGTTTTTAGGCGTTTTTTCCATTAAGTCATTTGTAAAAATGAAACAACTGAAATAAATAAATAGGTTTTAGATATATATGCAACAGAAAATGGGACACTTTTAGTAAGTGGCGAAAAGG
Source organism: Thalia democratica (assembly GCF_965202585.1). Lineage (NCBI taxonomy): Eukaryota > Metazoa > Chordata > Thaliacea > Salpida > Salpidae > Thalia > Thalia democratica. The sequence continues at coordinate 11,772,963 of NC_139173.1, read as the reverse complement.
GGAGTGGTGCGTTGGGCGATTTTAAATGGTTTTTTTAATTTGTACTCTTTAGCTACTTTACAAATTTTAGGTTGCTTTTCAGTATTTGTCGTCGAAATAAAATAAAAACGAAAATTTTCCTTTTGCTCGGGTAAAAAAGTTCTTAGGATTGTTTTTTCAAAAGTAGGCGATATTTCCACATATGGCGATTTCGACTACCAGGGCGCAATAACTAGTTAGGCATTTAAAAAGTTAATGGGCAATTAATCAAAAAAGGGCTATTGTTTTTTTTTTTAATTCTTGTAAGGGGGCGATTTATGTAAATTATATTAATGTTTATTGAACGACAAAAATGACGATCAAAATATTTGGTCTTAGGACCTAGTGCACAAAAAAAACATTTTGATCATCGAGTCGCACACCAAGGTTATCTTTTAAAGTCTTGTCAAGGACATATACACAATACTAGTGTAAATAAAAGTCTAAAATGATATTTTAATATTATTATACTAACATAATTGTTATAGTTCAAGCTTAATGATTTTGTTTACTAAAAAGCTCTTATACTATTAAAAGCTTTAATTGTTTTACATTATTGCAATGTATTGTAGAGTTTTAATTTTCCCGATTATTAAATACTTTATGAATCAGGTAACTTTTTACTATCTGTAAAAAGTAAAGCTTGTTTTTTTAATGGAAATAATAAAACTTATTTTAGCTTACTAGGAAAGTTTTTAATGCCTTTTACCCTAGTTTTTAAATAACTTAAAAAACTTTTTTAATTAAACATTTGTAAGACCGTTCAAACAAAATAATATTTTTTGAAAATGATGCTACAATAATACTGAACATCTTGTAGTTTTCAAAGATATCTTAATTAATCAAATAATAATTGACTGCTAAAAAGTTTTTTAATCTTGGCTAGTTTTTATAAAAGTAATTAATAAAAATTTCCTTAATATTTTTAAAGATTTCATAAGTAGCAAAAAGAGTATTAGTTACATTTTCACCTTTTTCAAGAAGAAATTTCTGATTTATAATGATTAAACTAGTTATTGCAAAAGTAAAACACATTTTATAATGTAATAAATTACTTTTAAACTCGAACCTATGTGTTTTTTACAGCTTTGAAAACTATTACTATTCAACACTAACAACAAACAGAAGCTTCTTATAACATATTAAATTTTTTTGTCCCGAATATTCAAAAAATAATTAAAAAAAAAGTATATGAAAAATAAAACTACTAGAAAGTTTGACAACTATGCTAGTAACTATGTATTTTTTGTTTTTAAACTATTAAAAACACTACAAATATTTTAAAACTAAATTATTTATTAAAGCCGTTTTATAAGGCTAAAAATATTTAAAAATAAGGTTTAAAGAAAAAAAATTAGCTTCAAAGAGATAGTAAAATCATTAAAAATATAAAATTAAATATTTTTTATTATCATGTGACATAATAGCATATCCAAGCTGAATTAAAAACTAACTGATTAATAACTTGTTGTTTTGTACAAAAAGTTGGTTTTAAGTTTTTTATACCAAGTTCAGATTAGAAACAGAGGCGTTTTTAATTTTGATTTATAAAATATAAAACTTTTATTTAAACTTATAATGAGATATTAATTTTTATAGGTGTTTTGAAACTTTAAAGTATGTTAAAAACTCAACATATCTTTACTATAGTGTTTATAGATTAAGTTTTTTTTTTTTTTCTGTAAAAAAATAATTGTATTCAAGTTCATGTTCGAAAGCACTGTGTTTCAATTGTAGTTAAGATTAATAAGCTTTTATAAAACATTAGATTTAATATACTTATTTACAAGTGAATAACTATTTTACCTTAGTTTTTACTTTTGGTTTTTATTAAACTATTGATAATTTTACAAACAGTTTAAAACTATCAAGTTTTTCACTAGTTATCTTTTATTGTATTATTTATATATAAATGTTATACACTTAATTAAAAGTACATTATTTTAATTAAAAAAATGAACTTTAAAGATAAAGTAAAAGTCATTATTAACATAAAAAGAAATTTTGCTACTTTCATGTGACATACTGAGAAATATAAGCAAAAGTATAAAGTTATATAACAATTTTTTGAATTAAGTTTTAGTTTTTTTTTCTAAAGTTCAGATATAAACAGTAGTTTTTGATTTGTTTATTACCAAGTGTGAATTGTTTTTAAAGTTTATAGTAAGATATTAGATTATAACTTTGTTTTTAAATTTCTAATGTAGTTTTGAATACTTTAAACACTTTGTTACTGTAGACCAGTGGTTCTTAACCTTTTATTCATGCTTTACCCCTTTTTGGAATTTAATTACCAAATTTACCCCCAAAACATAAAATAGTGTTTAACTATGACTAAAAAGACTAGATTTTTTAAACTTTAATCTTATCAAGTATAAAAATCGTAAAACTTTAAGATATCTTTAAGATAAATACTATCTTACAAGTTAAAAAGACAATGATAACAATTAATTTACATAACTTGTAATAAAGAAATTTTACCCCCTAAAATAAGAGAGTTTACCCCCAGGGGTAGATTTAGCCCAGATTAAGAATTGCTTCTGTAGACCTTATGCATTAAACGCTTTAAACTTTAAACTTTAAACGTAAAAGCTTTAAACGAATTACTTGAACAAATCAGATGTAATAAGCAGCGATAGTAGTAGTAAAACTTCAAGATCTAGGTATGAAAAAATGTTTTTGCGATAAATAATGAAATAGGTAGTTTGTAAACAAGAGTAAAAAGTTTATACATGGTTGTAATTTTGTTATAAAGATAAAAAACTATAGTTTTAGGTAAAAAAACTTAATTTTTTGAAACTGCTAACAATAATGAAAAATAATTTTGCTAGCTTGAATAAAATGTATCAAGTTTTACTTAAATTGTGCAGATCACTGGTTCTAAAATTTTTTAGCAGCCATGTACAGTAGATCGTAGAATAGAAACTTTGTGCAAATTGATTATTTAATGAGTATTTTTTTATTATAGAAAAAATGCAATTACTAAAATTAAATCACTGCTGGTAAATGTCATAATTTCTTAAATATTAATTTGTTATGAACTACTAAAAAATTATATATACCTCTCAAATTTCTATGCAGCACACTAATAAGTACATATGTATATATTGAGTTAAAATGGTTTATCCGCCTTAACTATTAAAATTTACTAATCAGCATATCGTACTGCGTGAACAACTTTTTACTTTATGATATTTTTTATATACACAGAAATTTATAAGACTTTGAAACGAATTGCTATTAAATTTAGAACTATGAACACAAATTTGTTGTGTATTTGATTATCTTGTTGTACTTGCTATTATTTATGATTAGTTGGTTAATTAGTTTTTAGAATACGAAGTTCAAAAAAAAAAAGAAATAAAAAAACCAAATAGCTGATGATTGTTTTAAATGAAAAATATGTCATATTTTTGTTTAAATTCGTATTTTCAAATAAATACCTTGCTTAATATCCCTTTAAAATGGACTCAGTAAAAGTTTTATTTTTTGATTAAATTTAATTCTATATAATACATGTATTGTTACAAAAAATGGTGATATAAAATTTAACTAACTTATAACTGATTCTTAATTCATGCAGTTTGTTAAAGCAAAACAATTTATTGTTGTATATAAACTTGGTTCTAATTATTAAACTGTTGCTGTCGTTGTTTGTAAATTAAATTGTCTATTGTTTATTCTGAGAAAAAAATAAAGTTCATGTTTGTGAGCATTGTGTGTTAAATATAAAAACGACTAATGAGCCTCTACAATAGCAATAGATTCAATATATTTATTTACAAACGACCAACTTGTTTGTTTATTATTACTTTTGGTTTTATTTCAAACTATTAAAAAAATCAGTATTTTCTATATTTTTATTTTGTTGTTTAAATTTTTTGTTATTGTTAAAAAATCATTAGAAAGTACAATTTTTTAATTAAAAGATAGAAGAAGTTTTGAAAAGATAGTAAAAACATTTATACAAAGAAACAAATTTTGTTAATTCATGTAACATAATAGTAAATGTAAGTTGAATTGAACGTTTATAGTTTTAGCTTTTTATTAAAAGTTAAAATAAGATAAAAACTAGTTTTTTATTTGTTTGTTACTAAATTTGTACTTTCGTTAAAGGTTGTTATAAGACATTAAATTGTATTTATGTTTTAAAAGTCTATTACAGATTTTAAAACTTTAAACTTTTTGTCACTTTAGCCCTTTTATTTCAAGTTGTCTTTTCTCTCTTATAAAACTTTTAAAAGTAAGTAAGTTATATTGCAGACGAATTGTAGTTCTTTTTATAAAAGTAGAATACTTCTATAAATTTTTTTAACTTAATAATTTTAGTAAAGTTAATCTAATTAGTTTATTTTAACGTACTTCTGTTACTTACAATATTTCATGGATAAAAAATTAAAATCAAACTTTTTAATGTAATTTAGTTGTTCTAATCAGTAAATAAAACTATGAAAGTAAAATAAAATTTACTCCTCAAGTAAGCTATTTCACTATTTTTGTTGTTTGTTTTCAAAAACTACCATGCTCTACTTGTTCGTTCAGGAAATAATAACTTATCTAAGTAATCAACAAATTGAGTAAACAACTTAATTTCACTTTTTCTTATATAAACAGAAAACACTCTTTAGTTGCGTTTAAAGTTACTTTTTAGATTTTTCAAAATTGTGTTTTAGAAGTTTAGTACATGTTTAAGGTATTTATATTGTTTTTCAATAACAGCGTTTTTTAAACAGAATATATAACTTTACATAAAGTCAAGACTAAAGAAAAGGCTTTATCTATGAAATCAAATGTTAGATATAGTTATATTTAACAAAAATCATAACACAGTTTTGTAACTTACTTTAAACTATCAGAAGAAACTTTAAGTGTTAAACTTACTTTATTATTTTAATTAAAGCTCTTTTAGAAGTATTAAGCTTAGTGACTGAATTTTAAAAGAAAATTAAACTAACCTTATTTTTTCAAAGTTTAAAACAGTTTCTCTACTAAAGAAATGCGTATATACTGTTATATCAATGTAAAACACGTTGACTTTAACTGAAAATTATTTACTAATAAAACTATGAAAGTAAAATGAAATTTATTCCTCAAGTAAGCTATTTCACTATTTTTGTTGTTTGTTTTCAAAAACTACCATGCTCTACTTGTTCGTTCAGGAAATAATAACTTATCTAAGTAATCAACAAATTGAGTAAACAACTTAATTTCACTGTTTCTTATATAAAAATAAAAAAGATAATTAAGCTTTTAATAAAAACGACTGTATTTAGTAAATACTATTTACTATTCAAGATAATAGTATATAGAACCAATAACTTTTGAGTTTTAAAAATATAATTTAAATAGTCTAATAAAATGGGGGAAAAAGAACATTCGTATGAGGTTAGTTCAACAAGGAACCTTCTTTAGATTTAAACATACATTTTAAACATTTACGATTTTTTCAAACTTAAATTTTTTTTAAATAGTTTTTTAGATGTCAGTCATTTGTTGGTTATACTTTTGATAAAACTTTTATTCAACAAAAGAATTTAAATAGGTTTCTACTTCTACTGATAAAGAAGACGATGAAATCAAAAAAAGCAAGTATTCAGGTGGAGTTAATTCATTAATAGTCAGTATTCTTTTTCAAAATGTTGCTATATTTTAGGCAAGAAACAACTATACTATTAAAAGTTATTATTTTTAAGTAATATTTTTTGCAAGAAGTAACTATTAATGAAAATGTTAAAAAAATAGATTTTTTTTTTCTTAACTTAGTTAAATAACTTTGACAATAAATGCAGTACTAGTATTATTTATAAAACATACTGCTATATTTATAATAATACAAAAGTACTTGTGAAATTTAAGCGTCTTATTATTCATATAAAAAAGACGATGAAAATATTTTTTGTTCAACTTGATCCAGTATTTATATTTATGCTCAAATATTATACTTTAAACACTAACAGAGAAGTTGATCTTTCCAAAGTTATTATTTTCAGTACCCAAATGACGCTACATCTTCTGACCATGAAGAAACGCCACAACAGTACAATACTTTCAAAAAGAAGTTGGAGATAATTGCAGCCTATACAGCCAAGGCGAAGTTGGAAAAAATCTACGAAGCGTTAGTTTAAAGTCATTTAAAATATATACTATATGTTTTTATGCAATGGTTTATGTCTCATATTAACAACAAATAGCCGTAAATAATGTTTTACGAAAAGTTAAATTTGGTTCTATTGAATAGGAGTTTTGATAAGTTGGATTACTTTAGGAAAGTGTAAATCATTTAAGGTGCGTAGTAACACGGATGATTGCTGCAAGAAGTAAATAGTTAAAAAAATACTTTGTACTGTTTAGTTTACTCAGAAAACTTTACAATCAAGACATCTAAAACTGTTCATAAAGCATACTGTTATAGATAAGTAATATCAATATAATATTATATAATATATACCTTATTATTATTATATAATGTATTACAATATTAATACTTAATTATAGTTTTTTATGGTTGTTAAAAAGCTTTTAATGTTTTTAGATGCGAAGAGCTCCACAACAAAAAAATGAATACATTTGAAAATGTATTTTTCTATGGAATGTCTAGAGAAGATTTTTACGCGTTGGTTTTAACTTTTTATGAATTTAATCTGTTTCTATAAAGATATTTTTTTTAATTTAAAGCGGATTAAATAAAAGCAACTTAAATATAAATATTTTTACTAGGTAATTTTATTTCTATACAGACACACAAGAGTTTTTAAAGTACTGAAAAAAGTTAAACTAATTCAGTTAAATTTATTTATTGACTTTACTGATTTCCTTAACGAACTGTAAAAACAAAGTTAATTCAAGGTTTGATACATTTAGGTTTAGTATTAAAAAATCAATCAGTTGTTTAGAAATAATACTTTTTACTTACGACCTGCTAGTTACATCTTGTACAGTTATTTTTCAACTTTTTTAATTTTTAAACTATAGTTTTATGTAACTTACCTTTAAGTTACCTGTACACAAACATTTAAAAGTAAAAAAACAAAATATGAATAAAAGTTATTTGAAAAGAACAAACACAAAACTAATTTTATCATTTCTTTACAATTATACAGGAGCAAAAACACAATTTTTTTGTATCTTTTAAACGTTAATTAGATTTAGTCATACAGTTATACAGTTAAGAAAACTTAAAAAATAATTATTTCACTATATCTTTAAAAAGTTAAACATTTTCTATAATATAACAGCAAAAATGTAAACAGATATTACTTAAATTTTAACTACGTTTATCGTTTATTGAACGACAAAAAAAGATTCGAAATATTTAGTCTTAGGACTTGGTGAACAAACAACCTTTCGGTTATTGATTCGTACATCACGGATACCTTAAAACGTCTTGTCTAGAACAATTTATAAAAAAATATTAAGTATTTGTACAATTAGTTTCACTAACACTTACTAAAATTATACAGATACTATAAATACTGTGTATTAAACTGTTTTTCATTATATAACATTTTCAAATTAAATGTATTTATTTTTAAATAATTTGTACAACTGTCATAATTTTAATAATGTGTCCTGGACATGACTTTAAACTGTACCATGGTGTATGACTCGATAACCGAAAGGTTTTTTCGTGCACCAAGTCCTTGGACCAAATTTTTGAGCGTTTTTTTTTGTTCAATAAACAATAGTACAAACACAATTACAGTCTGAAAGAAGCGGAGATGAAGGGTTTCGAGAAGTTTAAACACGACTGCAGCCAAGATATAGAGAAAATGGGCACCGAGATGAAGTCGCTGTTCGATCAACTGAAAGAACTTGAGAATGAGAACAAAACTTGTAGAATGAACAACTAAAAATATTTCTATTCCTTTTCTGTTGAAGAATTTCTTTTAAAAAATTAAGACTTTTGTTTATGTATGTTTTTTATCTATATAAGTTTTATTTAAGTAGCTAGTAAGTATTTAATGTAAGCTTGGCTTAGATAAATAGTTTACAAGGAAGGGCAGTGATAAATAAGTTTTAATCCTTAGCTCGTGATTTGTACGCATTCTTTTAGAAGCAAAGAGCTTTAAACACCAAACTCACGATTTTATCTACTGCTGTTCCGTTCAAAAAAATGTACATTTTTTATTAATAAATAGTTGTTATACATAAAAAGTAATAAACATTAGACTTAAGCTGTCTGTTTTAATCAGGTTTCAAAAAGGTGGAAAGTTTTAGCTATCAGTAATCAATAGCTAGTAAGGAGAAGTAAGTTTGCAATTAGCTATAAAGGAGTTATTTCTTATAAAAAGTAGATTTTTTAGTAAATTATGTCATGTGGTTTAACACGAAAATTAGTATGTGGAAAAACCTGATTTAGATCAAAAAACGCTATCTACTCCTCAAACAGCGCCCTCTATGAGTAATAAATGTAAAACTGTGACTAAAACTGCAGTCCGCAAAGTATAGTTTATAAATGCTTGCCTGCAACTACAATATGCCTGTCGACCAGTGGCGACGTGTATTTTGATAGGGGTTTCAGAAAATTTCAAAGTATAGACAAATTATTCAAATTCAAAATTTTAATCTTCAACTAATTTAGTAAACTCTTAAGGTGTTATGGTTACATTAAATTGCATACATAGTTTTTTGTTAGCTATGAAAAATAAAAACGAGTCTACGAGAGATTTTTTACACTTTCTTTTTTGAACAAGTGCAAATGTATTTTTAAATCATAGTTTTTATTTAAACTTATTAAACTGCACCTAGTACATCTTTATTAGGTAAATTTAGCTTCATGGTTTCTATACTTACTTCAATTTTATATACTTAATACATTGTTTCCTTGTGTAATATTTAACGTTCACCGTTTTAGTAACGAGGAGCTGTAACGTTTTTCAGCTCCTTCATTATCAAATTACCATGGAAATTTTGCACTGAATCATTTTTAGAACGATTGCCGTTTCGCGTATGTCTCTTTTTATGAATGCTTTGAATGTTAAACATTACAAAAAATGTTTTATCCCGAAAATTAAAAGCTAAAACAAAAAAAATATATATTTTATAAACTTTTTCTCTTATTATCGACTAGGAGGAGCAACTACTCCAACTTTTCGTCCAGTTTTATAATATGTTTTTGATAAAAAATTTACAAACCAACTTTTAATATATGTCAAAGCAGCTACTAGTTTTTTTTAAGATGTCAACTAATAAATTGTGTACGTCAATTTTAATAAAATTAGTACTTTGCAAACTGTTGTCTTGATGTACATTGTATACATTTAAACATATCTCTTCACCAGTTAATTAGGTGTTATCTAAAAAATAGAGTTTATAACCGTTTTACGATATCTTTTTAATGAAAACTCTTTGTACCAAATTTAAATAGACATGGTCATTGATCACTAGCTTATCAGCGTAGTAAACAATATAAAGAACTGTCGAACGATCATATTGAAAGGTACAAGATTATTTTAAGAATTTACTAAAAGAATAACTGAAGTATAAATAGTTTAAAATGGGAAAATAATTTTCATGTTTTGGGAGTACATTGAAAATTGCTTTATAAATAAGGTATGTCCTTACTGAATATGTTAACTTAGTTCTAACAATTTAGATTTAGTTTAAAATTTTTGAATTATGTTATTATTACATTTAGATTGTTAGTAAATTTCCATTAATTAAGTTTATATTTTTTGTGTAGGTATACTTACTAAGTCTTTCATTTTAATGATTCAAAAGTATTTTATTAGCCACATTAACAACTAAATTCACTTTTTAAACAACAACAAGTTCTAGCTTGTTTTTATTTCTCGTTTATAGAGAAGTATGATGACATTCAGTTTACGCATACATTTCTTTGATTTCTTCGTTTTGTTATAGTTAGATCTATAAGAGTAAAAGTATACTTGCAGTTTAAAATAGTTAGAGGTTCAAAAACGTACTCTTTTTCTGTAAGTATCTAGGTTTTAACCATAAAGATTATAAAAACTGAAAATAATTAAATTTGCCTATACTTATTATTCTAAGAAAAAGATTTTTTTTTCCATGATAATGTATTCTGAGTTAGATATCATATTCTGTTTTTACATTAGCATATGTTTTTATTTTCTTATGCCTTGATTATCTTAAAAGGTGTTAATGTTAAAAGATATGTATTTTTTTTCGGTATAGTTCAAGTCAAAAAGTGGTGTGTAGCTCGACGATCAAAACGATTTTTTTAAATACTAAGTCTTTTCACCATAAATTTAAGCTTCAATTCATAAACTGTGTTTTTTAACATAATTATACAAAGCTTTTTCTTATATACTAAATCAAGATCTCGCACTGCATAGTAATTCACAACTAGAGTATTTAATTGTTTGGTAAACTCGTAAAAATCCTTTAAAAAATCTAAAATTTCAGATTTACTTAAACGGCTTAGGGTCAAAAGATATAAACTTAAAGTGTTTCTGTCTGTGGAAATACTTCCTAAATTTCATAGCTTTGTTGAAGTGTGTTAATTCGTTAAGACACAGAAATATGTGTTAGTGTAATAAAGAAGGGATATTGTATAAATTGTTATTATTATATACTCTAGTTAACTTGTTTCGCTAGGATCTTTTGTTAACAAACGCTTATATCTATGTTTTTGAATAGTTAAACTTAAGGTGTAAGTTCTATATAAAAAACTAAATTTAACGTTTCTGTGATTTAAAAAGCTGGGACACGTTCAAAATCCACCTAGTCTAATTCAAGAACTGCTTACCTATCGAGGGTAAGGGTTAAAAGTGGGAACGGGTCACTTTTGCACGAGCGTCACTTTTGCACGAAGACACTTTTGCACGAGGGTCACTTTTGCACGAAGGGTCATTTTTGCACGAGGGGACACTTTTGCACGGCGACTCTTTTGCACGAAGGGTCACTTTAGCACGAGGGGACACTTTTGCACGGCGTCACCTTTGCACGAGGGGACACTTTTGCACGGCGACTCTTTTGCACGAGAGGACACTTTTGCACGGCGTCACTTTTGCACGCAGGATCACTTTTGCACGAGGGGACACTTTTGCACGGCGACTCTTTTGCACGGAGGGTCACTTTTGCACGAGATGACACTTTTGCACAGCAACATTTTTTTAATTTTTTTTTTAACGTAAATAATACTCGCTTTTAAACGCAAGTTGTTGTAAATAACTAAAATGTGGTAATTTTTTAATGAAATTTTAATTTAAAGTTTTACGTAGAACAATATAATAACGTACCACAATTCATTAACTTATATTCATTAGCTTAACTTAAATAAACTAGTTAAATACACATTTTTAATTTTAAACAAAAACAATTTTGAATACATTAAATGAAAATAATCTGAATTTTGTTACTTTTTAAACAGAAAGATAAACTTAATTTAGTAAAGCTTAAAACACGAGTTTTGAGTATTATTTTTACTTATTTTCTCTTGATGTTATAATTAGCATTATATAGCTGTTAAAAAAATATTTTAAATTTATTTTTATTTCAAACAATTGTTAAATCAAAAAAAAAAGATTTAGTTAGTTTATAAAGTGTAAAGGTATTTCATATTTTACCTGATGTTTATTTTTATTTTTTAATTTAGCGTGAGAATAAAAAAAGCAATAAAATAGCGCATTTTTCATGATTTAAACTTAGATTATTTCATTACAATAATGTTGCATGATAAGCCAATGAGAGAGTAACACTTGGAAGTTTGAACTTATGTTCATCAAAAGTATCAAGCCAATTATAGCCTAACGTTAATGTCTTTGGAGCGTTAGGTTTTTATTTTTGTTGTTAGTCAATGCATTTAAATACTTGATGATGTTCTACATCAAAGCGTAAATAAAAATAAGTTTGTGGTTAAAATTTTGCTTTTTATGTTAACCTATAAATTTTATATAATATTTTTTTATTTTGTTATAATAAATATACTATATGTGTTATTTTATTTTTACTTAATGTGTCTTCCAGTTTAAGTGGTCTAGGTTTTGATGCCTAGGTTCATCATATGAACAATAAACTTGTAACCGTATAGTAAAATATATAAAAAAGCATAGTTGTTGATTAATATATTAAAATTCAAAATAAGCTAGAACAACTTACTTACACTTAAAGTATTTTTTATCCTAGTTTCTAAATGAATTAACTTTATTGTCCCTGGTATGAATCTTTTATAAATAATTTTATTTTATCTTTTCGTTAGTTTGTTTCTAACATTAACTTATACTTTTTAAGATTTTAGATCTTTCATTTTTTGCCTTTAATATAGGTATATTATAAAATTTTAGTTTTCAGTTTCTTTTTATGTTACAGACTTGGTAGTAGCTAAAAAACTTTTAATCGGCCTGCATGCAAAATTGATTTTTCGTGCGAAAAAGTCATCATGCCAAAACGTCGTTGTGCGAAAATTTCATTGTAAAAATGTGACGTTGTGCAACAATGCTGCCGTAAAAAATTGTCATCGTGAAAAAATGTCGCCGTGCAAAAGTGTCTCCTCGTGCAAAAGTGACCATCCGTGCAAAAGTGACGCTCGTGCAAAAGAGTCGCCGTGCAAAAGTGTCCCCTCGTGCAAAAGTGACCCTCGTGCAAAAGTGTCCCCTCGTGCAAAAGTGACGCTCGTGCAAAAGTGACACCCACCCGTTAAAAGTAATAGTGAAAAAAAATGCAAAAATATATAAAAATCAGGCGGATTTTTAAAGTATACCAAAAAGCTTATTAGTTACAAATTTTCAAAACCTTTATCACTAACAAAACTTTTATAGAATTTTTCAATTTGTGATAAATATTTATACATCGATGTAAATTCAAATGTTACGTCAATCTGAACATATTACTTGAGTTCAGGTGTAATACACAACGGAAAGTACTACAACATTTAAGATCTATATTCGGAAAATGTTTTTGCGATAACTATTTCCGTCGATTACAAAGAAAAATGTAGTTTTTAAAACCAGAGCAATCAAGCACATACAGAAAAGTTGTATAATTTTTTATAAAATTAAAACTTAAAATGGTATATGGGTATCAACAAGTAATAATTACTAAACTTTTTTATTCAGAGCATCAAACTGTGAGAACATTTTTTTGTTTAATGATCTTGTTTATTACTGGTAAAGACTATATTATTTTGCAATGTTGTGTTTCTAAATTCAAAGCTATGAATACACCTTTGTTGTATTTTTTACTTTAAAAATCATTTACTTAACTTTTAATAGCTAAGTTAAAAACAAGAGAGTTAACGTGAATTACGTCACTACAAAATATAACTATTACTGAATTGGAATTTAAAATATATAATTACAATATTTTCAGCAATATAATTACTTTTTAAATACAAATTAAGCAGACTTATTTGACCAGGTAGTTCAGCGGTTGGCAGTCTTTTATAAGTAGCAAGTAGTTTACAAGAAAAAAATTACTTTCGGGACGCACAGTATAGAAAAAAAAGTTCTCCGCAGGCAGCAGTTATTCGAATTTGTAGTTATCAATGTAAAGAAACTATTTTAAACTGAAAATAATATAAAACAAGCAATAGTAAAGACTAGTAAAATGCAATTAATAAGTTAAGAATGTAGTTATAACCTTTTACCATTTTCTTATTATTGTTTTTAAAAGTATATTTAAGCTTATAGATACAAAGGGGGACACAAATTTTAGCTTTGTGGGTAACTGTTTGCCAATCCCTGAGTTAGGTAATTAATTTAGTATTTTTTTATTAATTTTGTTTTAATCAGCAAACGATTTCTGTCACTAATAAAAAAACTAATACATAACTGTAATTTATACTACTATTAATAATAAAAAATAAACTTAGCATCAATTATAACAATTCTTTGGAGCACAAGAGTTTTTTAAGTGTTTAATGAAGCACTTATGAAATTAAATATTAGTTAGCATTACGTGGTTGAGCACTATTTGAAATAATTTACATTTGTAGAAATTTTGTAAGTTTACATAATCTCCGCAAGTGAACTATTTTAAAAATTGATAATAAAAATGAAATGAAAAAATAACATGTTTAAAAAATGTTAGGTAATTAACGAACTCTATAATAATATCAAAATTTTATAATTGATAAAATACAATTTCTACCAAAACAGTAACTTTATCGACTCAATTTAATGTAAAGATTATTAAAAATAACATAAAAAGTGAACTAGATCACAATTAAGGTTTGTACCATTTTAAAAGCACAACGAAGTTCAACATCATAGATCAAAGAGAACTTTTATAATCATAAATATCAAGACGTGCAAAATATCAAATTTTCCCTACGCAGTTTTTCAACGCTAGAAATTCTTTGCTGCAGTCTCCCTTGCGAATACTGTCCCATTCCTTAACGCAGGTTCCGTAAGCCAGCAGCTGCTGATTGCACTTCTTCAGTTTACCGGGAAGCTGCCTCAACGAATCTCTTGCTTTGGCGAAGGCGGGCGAGTTAGTGGGTATTTTATTTGACATCTACAAATTAATAGTTTACTTTGATAAAGCATTTAGTTGTACAAATACATAAATATACATATATATATAAAATGTAAAAGTTAGGGAGAATCTTTGCTTTTTACTTTTTGTACTTAAACACTAGCTATAAACTACTTTTCAAGAAAACATTTTCTATTTTTAGAAATAGTGTGTATAATTTATAAATTTTTATCTAAAATGGTAGAGAGCACTAAAAAATTAAACACTTAAAGTTAACTAAGACATATAAATCATTGACATACTTAGAAACTATTGAAACAAGCTTCAAAAATTTTTAGTTTTTTGTTGTAACTTAGATTAAACAAAGCTGTGCTAAACTCTTATATTTACTTTATACTACTTCAGTTTTTAAAGTTTCTAGGAAGTATTTTTTTCAGCTTAAATAAAATTAATTGTTAAAATATCTATAAGAAAATCTGTATGTACAACAATAGTTTTTGTTATAAATTACTGTTTTAAAAATTAAACTAGAATCTTTATTTAAAATGAAAAATTATTGAAAATTTTAATTTTCTACAATAAGTTACCATTTATACACAAATGCATAATTAAATTCAGAGGGTCAATTAAAAATAAAAATACATAGAAAAACATTTGTGGTTACAAAAAATGGTTGAAACTGTTAAAGTTAAATATAAAAAATTGATTAAAACCGAAGCAGAAAACTGTAAAAAATTTTTACATAATAAAAAATTACATGGCATAAGATAATAAAATGTTTTGTTTTTAATAAAGTTTATTAAGGCTGATAAATAGAAATGAAACAAGTACATATGCTGTTAGTAATTGTGGAACTTAAATGCAAAAAAGAGTATGGTTAGCAAAATGTAGTATATGAATATAACATAATATAAAATTGCATTCAAACAATTCAGACACTTGTATAAAAGTACAAAAACAATTAAATATGATTATTATACAAATAACAAAGACTGCTTGGAAAATAAATAAGCTACATAATTAATAACATTGCTTGATCGATAAAGTATGTTTTTAATGGATTGCTTAGAGTTACAAATTAACTATAAAAGACTTGAAACATTGTTTGAAAATTTTTAAACTATTTGTAAATTAGATAAATAAATGTGCAACAACTAAATATAAGACATTTACATAAATCAGGAGTTATTTAAAGTAACTATAATAAATGCAATAAAAAAAAGTTTTTCAACAGATGGAAAATTTAAAGAAATCAAAACAAAATCTAAAAAAAATTATTAAAAAACTTTTTGTATGACTTATTCGTATAGGATAAAAAAAAATGTAGCTAACTGATTTAAACTTGTACAAATTTTTGTTTTTGAAATCAGACTAAATTTGATAGAAATTTTTTTAATGACTTTAACCAGCAGTAACTACTGGCTTTTATTCTTAGATGTATTCATTATGTTCAAAAACTTTTCCTTTCAAAAAAACTAAAATTTTATTAAAATGCTGGTTTAAAAAATAAACAGAAGCTTTTTAAAAACCAAATTTACAAGTAGTTTTTATGATTAAAGCAAGATATTAATAACTTTAGAAAAATAGTTTGTATCAGCATTTATCAAATAATTTTTTATTTTCTTAAGTTATTAGATTTAACTAAACATAACATAGTCTATACCTTCTTTTAAGTTTAAGGATTGTAGATTGTTTTCAAAAACACCATTTGTAAGATCTTGCTTCATGCAAATAACAAACGGTTTTGTTGCTTCAGAAAAATGAACAACAGGTATCACCGGCTTGACTCTACTTTCACTCAAGTGGTAAGTGTAAAAACCTTTATTGATCTTTTTTACATCAACATCGCAAAATGCAACAACTCTGCTTTTATAGCTGAGTGACAAGTCTCTAAAGAATTTTCTCCCTTGCTTTCCAGCGTTCCAAATTGTAAAAGAACTCCATTTGGGTAATACATGCTTCTCTATTGCTCTCATTCGAATGTCCCAAATGGTTTCCTCTTTGACCGAAGACGAAGTACAGCCTAAGTGGTGTCTATAAACTACAAGCGGGTAATCTACTCTGATAAAATTGCAATGCTTTTCAAAGAGTTTGAGAAAAAACAAATAGTCTTCAGGACAACCCTTTTCATCTTTGCAAAATCCGCCTTCCACGGAATCAAATAACAATTTTGAGCAAAACCATGTAGGCATGGCAACTGTGGGCCCATTTGCAGTGAACACTTGTAAAGAAAGCTGTTGTTTTGTCAACTTGTTAAGCCATCTTGTATACCTTGCTGTTGAGTTTTTTGGTCTTCTTTTGACTTGGCAGCCTATCAATGTGAAAGGGTCAGCTTTTATTGCTTCTTCAAACTGTTTTGAAATTCTTTCTGGGGCCATAACATCATCAGCATCAAAAAAACACAAATACTTTCCTTTGCTATGCTTAATTGCTTCATTTTTTGCATATCCGCAACCCCCAGGTGCTTTAAGCTTATTGTTTATAATTTTTACACTGATACCTCTATCTGTAAAGAGAGGTAAAAACAACTTTATTATTGATGCTAAATTGTCAGTGCTAGAGTCATTAAAAACACAAAGTTGTAGAGAACCAGAAAAGTTTTGTTTTAAAATTGATAACAAACTTTCTTCTAACCATCTTTCACAGTTGTAAACAGGCATAATAACTGAAACATCATACATTACAATGTCTTTCGGTTGTTATTTATTAAACAATAATTTTTACATAACAAAAAGGTTACAGTTCTAAATGCTCTTCATAAGGCCCCAAGTCAAAAACCTTTGAAAACAGGGAGAAAAAAATTAAATAATATTATGCATCAAATATCTTAAAAAACACTGTAAAAATAGTTTGTATATAATAATTAAATATTTTACTAATCAATTTTTGCAAGCTTATATAAACATTTTTACAAGTTAGCCTGACTTTGTTTTCAATTACAAAAATATATTTTATAATTATAAGCATAATGTTAAGCTTGAACATACTTTTAATTATGGGTGCTTATTTTTACAGCTACTTTTGACTTTCTGGTTGGAAAAATTTTTTTGTTTCAGAAATATAATAAAAATACCCTGTGCAAAATTTTAGATAATTTGAATAAACTTTCACCAGAGCTCCAAACAATTTTCTTAAATGCAAAACGTACGGGATCCAAAAAATACAAATTTGGAGTTTTAACCTGATTTTTTTTACATGTGGCTAATTATCACACAAACACATTGTGAAAAATTTAAAACAAATCACAAAAGTGTTATTGTAGAATTTCTTGATTTTTTAACTTTTGGTAAGTTTTCTTGAAATTCTAGTTTTTTCTTCAAAAAACAAGAAATGGTACCATAAAACTTTCTTTGGGTCGTTTTAAATTGTTCTCAATGTGTTTGTTAGATAATTAGACACATGTAAAAAAATTTCAGCTTAAAACTCCAATGTTGCAATTTTTGGACCCATCCATTTTGCAATGGGGTAGTTTTTAGAAAATCAGTTGGAGCCAATGTAAGAGTTTCTTCAAATCATCTAAAATTTTGCACAGGGTGACTTTATGATGTTTCCAAAACACAAACATTTTTCCAGCTGGAAAATCAAAAGTAGCAGTAAAAGTAAGCACCCTATTATACATTCTTTACAAACTTATTAGAACAAGTTTTTGATCCATATTTTTATAAATAATTTCATTGATAGAGTTTAAAACTTTATTAAAATTAGTAAAACTACCACTACAAATAACTTTACCACAAAAAATGTATTTACTTAATAATGTGGTGTGCATAAAACTTCTTCTACACTTATCTAATTTTCACATATTTTTAAGAGTTGTAAAAAAATTACATATGCAATTGTTCATAGTTATTCAAATTTTTTAAATATAAGTTTATTTGTTTATTTTATTGTATTTTCTTCCTTTAATAATATTAGACTTTTTATAGAATAAAGTTTGTAAATATAATGTTAAAAAGAATTTTGATAGAAAATTATGGTTTATTCTTTTAAAGATTTTTATTTATAATTAGATATCTAAAAGAATCAGGGGTACTACTTATCGGGAAAAATATGCAAGCCTGAGTCTCAGCCAAAGTTTACCAAAAAACAGGAAAAAATACAGAATTTGAGACATAAATCTAAAATAAAAACTAATAGTAGATAATAAATTTACTAAATACCTAAAAACACCAAATTATAACAAAAGGATTTAGTAAAGTTGACATTTTAAGAAAAAAATCAAATTAAAATAGAAAACAATTAGGGAAAAAACCCAAACTTGAATAACTTAAACAAAAAAAAATTAGCCTGAGCCAGCCTGAGTTTTTCAAAAGTTTTAAAACTAGTTTGCCTTGGTTTGAGTCAAAATATTATCCTGAGTGTGTGGCAACCCTGTAGATGATAAACTGTTTTATAAAAGAACTATTTAAAACCTTATATTTGTATTTATCTCTCTGAAATCAAGTTGAGAACTTTGATTGTATTTAAAACTAAAAGTATTAAATAAAACTTGCTTTTAAAAGTTTTTGCAAACACTTTATATAGTGTTCCCAAACTTTTTTCATCAGACCCTCTTTGAAGAAATAAAAAAAAGCTATGGCCCTCTCTAACAATATTTCTCAAAAAACTTCTCTTAAATACGCCTAAGATCTTTTTTTTTTTGCTCATTAACTTTAGAATATCTAGTGTAAGTTTCAAATTATGGCCTTATGTCCCCCGTCCATAAATTTATGAAATATTCCTATTTTATTTAGCGTAAGTTTTATAACTAACAATAAACAAACTAAGACCAATTTTTTTGCTCTTCATTATCAACTCGAGAATTTCTATTGTAAGCTTTAATTTACAGCTAATTTGAGAATTTACCTTGTGGCAAATTTACAGCTTATGGACCCCTAAATTTCTGAAAAGGCCTACTTTAGGAAACCCTGTTTTATAGCATCTTTAAAAACAGAATAAAGAAAAAATGCTTCAAACATTAAAATTGTTTAACTAAAAGGAGCATTAATATGCTATGGATCAGGTAATAGTTAAATACATCAGGTGTAAATTTTCAAGTGTATTTTTGGGAACTGTGTTCAAAACTTCAAGGATGTCCAGAAATACCAATCAGGGTTGCCATTCTTTGAAGTAAACAAGCTAGCCTGAGTGACAAAAAACTTGCCTGAGTCAGCCAGAAACTAAAAAAGGAGTATTTACCACCAAAACTTGACAAAATACCTTAATTATGTTTATACCTTAAATACAAAAGCAGTAAGAAAGTAACATGATAAAAACACAAACTAAAGAAAATCATAAAAAATATCCAGATCTCTGAAAGTACTATATTTAAAATTTAAGTACAGATTATTAAAGGATATCTACTTATTTAGTAGTTAGATATTAATAAATAATTTATTTAAACTCTATTTTGAAGATGGTGAACTTTTAATTTTTGTTTGTGCTTTAACAATTACTGTTTGTATCTGCTAGATTTTTAAAGACATTTTAGTTTATCTTGAGGGCTGTATACAAACATTCATACAGTTTAAAGGTTGTTTTATTAAAAAAATTGATTTGTCAAATTATTATTTGTGCAAACTGATTAGAATTGTTTCTTACTGTTATGCATTACTCCAATTAATAAATTTCCAACATAACATTCATTACATTTAATTATCTGACTTAACACTTTTTTAGCTAATTTATATCAAATTCACATTTTTAAAGCACACTATCAGTTTATAATAGTTTACATACTTTAGTGAAAAAAAGAGGTTGATAACGCTCACTTTAAAAAAAGACTATATATAAAAGTAGTTATACTTCATTGACTTTTGACTGGTATGCTCACAATTCCCACCCATTTTTTTTTTATTTTATTCTTGTTTTTTATCTTTTAATTCTCACTATCACTGTTACCTCTAATCATTACCCTTGGCTGGTAAGCAGTTATTGTATTTGACCAGGTGGGAATTGTGCGCGGGTTGGAACTGAGAGCTGTCCCCCTTTTGACCACATGTGATAAATACCCTTTTAGAAAAGATCTATTTTGCACATAAGAATCACTACAAATAATAAAAATGTTATTTAGAATTGTTAACTGTCAGATTATTATATATCTATATAACTGTTCAAAATATAGGTTTAATCGTCTGCTAATAAAAGATACTAGTGAAATAACTTCACTGGAATATAAATAAATAATTTAAATATAATTAAATAAATAATATAAAATTTTGTTTGTTCATTAACAACAGTAAATTTGAATCAGTTATTCTTTCCATTTAACGTGAGTGCTTTGTTTATATTATGATTTGTTGTTTTGTTGTGTATTTTAGTTTATTTTACTTGTTTTAGACTTAATAATTACAAATATTATATAGTTTTATAACAGTCGGATTTAATATTAAGTATTTTACCTGTTATTAACTATTATCTGTAGAAATTATTTTATTTTATTGAAAAACATGTATACACCCACTTTATTCTATGCTTCTATTCTTTCATTACAGTAATTATTTTTTACAGAACCCAGTTGAAGTGTGTTGATTCGTTAACACACAGAAACATATGTTGGTACAATAAAGGAAGATTACTGTACAATTTGTTTTTATTTTATATATATCTATATAGTCATAAATAGAAACAGAAAATGTTAATTGTTTCAAAGGGTAGAGTTTAAGAGTATTTTTTTACAGTATAGGTTATAAACAATTATATTTTTCCAGCTTAAAATAATTTTAATCTTATAGTTAACATCAGCTTTTATTCTTCTCTCTTCTAATAAATTCACATGAAACTTTAATTTGTTTTTATATTTTGTATATAGGTTGGCAGCTGGTTTCTTCTATACAACTTAAAAAATTATAAACAGAAACTTTAACATACTTGTTGGAGATAGTCTTACAATATATAAAAAATTCTGTGCAAACTAAAATAAAAGAGCTGTCCTGGACAAAACGTTAAAAGGTATCCGGGGTGTACGACTCGACAACCGAAAGGTTTTTTCTTACACCAGGTCCTTGGACCAAACTTTTTGAGCGCTTTTGAATAAACTAATAAATTGAGCAAACTTCAGGAAACACATATTTAGGTATATGGAGATAATTTGAAAAAATGTATAACCCAACACATGGTAATGTACAACATTCAAAAACTGTGTTAAAAAATGACAAAACCTGAGAAAAAAACACAAAACGATAAAATTAAAGCAGTTACAAAAATAAATTTAGATTTAAGTTGAAAAAAAATAAATATTAGTACTAAAAAGCTTAAGAAAACAAATAAATAAAAATTTTGCTTAAAATCAGATTTGTAAACGATTTCTACATACCTGTTGTGTTTTACAGTATTGATAAATGATAATGCTTAAAAATGTGTTATTTCCAATACATCGTTTGAGTTAAATTGTTTAAATATATTTAAGATGAAAATCATAAAATGTTGCAATAAAACTAAGATTAAAAATAACAATATACTTTAAGAATTTTAAATTTAGAAATCTCCGTTGAACACTAGACGACCCAATGGCAAAACTCGACTGACTTGACTCATATTGAATAATTTAAGCAAAATTAATAACGAAAGGTCTTAAAAAATTACACTTAATTTTTACAGTATAAGATTTCAGAGCCTTTAGAGAACAGTCTTGGCTTTTTAAGTAAAGATAACGTTTTAATTACACCCTTGTTCCTTTGAAAACGAGACGTTGGTATACTTTTTTTTTTGAACTTTATTTAATTTTAATTAATGAAACAAGTTTTACGTACAATGACACATCATAAAAATTTATCTATAAATGTTCTTTTAATTTTTTTTATATAAGCTATAACTAACAAGTTATAATGTCTTGACTTCTAGGTTTCTAGCTAAGTTTTAAACACTTCACAAAATTAAACCGATTGCTGTTAAGCAATTTTAACATCTTGTTAAAATTTTAATAGCTTAACTTTATGTTTACTTGCTGCTAGCTTAAAATTTTTGATTGTGGATAGTTCTTTGAAAGTAGCAAGACATTTTAATCACACCAATATTATATTTACAAAACTTTTATGACATATTTCGTTATATAAAACAAAATTCGTAAAGTTCCGAGAAGATAATTTGTATGTTATATTTTTACTGCACATAAAATAAATAAAAATTCAATACATTTTTATATTTTATTTTATTAAAACAACCTAAAAAAGGATAAACAGCCGTACACATTGACTTTTTTAGTTTTAAATATCAAAAAAATAAAAAGAAACATCAAAAACAACAATATATGAGATACAGCAACCTGCCAACCAGATACGCACTTCCTACGTACAACCTGCCGGTATGGTACGCTGAATAAGCGGAAAAACGGAAATTTTTTTGTTACTTGAAATTAAAAAAACATAAAATTATTAGTACAAAATTATTACGTTATAAGGAACCAGAAAAATTATGAATTTAAAAACTGTATACCAAATCCAATAAAATAAGCATATAACAGTTAATTTATTTAATAGCAGAAACGAATAAAACGACTTAAATTGTCATACCCCATAATTAAAACACAGGATTTAAAAAGTCTGCTAAAGGAAAATAGTTATTTTTTTCTATCAATGATTGAAATGTAAATGTTAAAAGTGTGTAACAATAAAACCTTAGAAAAATTCAGATAAAAAAGCATTGAAAAGCACAATTTGTCATTTATATACCAATGATTACAACAGAAAAATAAAAAGCGTACAAATAAGCGATATAAACAAAAATAAATAACATTGACATTTTCATAACGTATGATTGAAACAAAAATTTAAAAAGGTTTTATTTTAGTATTTGTTTGTAAATTTTAGTGGCTTTTAACATGTTTGTATCAGGCTTAATGAAATAAATAAATAAAACAAATTCTAGGTAGGCAATACCGGTGTTTAAAGTGCAAACCTAGTTGAGAGCTTACTGTACTTTTTTTAGTTAAGATAATTAATGAAAAACTTATTTCATCAACTTAGGTATATACTTTACCTATAGTATACTATAATATAGTAAATATATATTCATTAAAAATATTGTAAAACAATCAAAAATTACAAACAAATATTTTTTTGAAAATAGGCTTTTACCTTCTACACGTATTAATGTTAGCAATTAGCGTAGTTTATTTCTTTAGTTGCCGAACTAACAAGTTAAACAACAATGTTAATATTTATATAAATATATATATATAACGTAACTTATTAGAAGAAAATGTCGTTTGATTGAAAATTGTCACAGATTTCTGTGCAAACTGCAAAAATAAATAATTGTTATTTAAAAATAACTACTTTCAATTTGCCTACAGTTGTTTTAACGCTTAAAGGCGTCTTTTAAAGCATATTTAGCTTTATTGGCAAACTTCTTTAAAGCCCTTGTTTACATGTTTTCATGTACATTATTTCGTTTTCAACTTTTTTCCAATAGTTAATATCTACTAACTTATAATTGCTAAATTTTCTAGCTACTGTTTAAAACTAAAAGTTAGTTTTGATTTTAGGTTTTTACTTACAAATTATATTTGTTCACACTATCTACAAACTTTACAAATACTTGATGTTTAGTTTTTTGTCGGTTTAATTCTTATCTTTTACTTATAGCTTGTTTTGTACTCATATTTTTACCAACAAGTAATTAGAACAAAAATTGTCTGAAAACTTAATAAATATAAGTTAATTGACATTTATTTTAGTAGTTATTTAAAACTTATTTTTATTTCGTTTTTTAGTTTTATTCAATTGTTAATATCTACTATCACTATTTTTTTGAATTACTTTAGTATTTTTTGAATTTTTCTATCCTGACGAGCTCAATGAGCGATTTACTGTTTATTAAAAATGTTTATGAGAAAAATAAACATGTTAATGAAAATAATTGATAACATTACAGTATTAACTTTTATTACATTATTATTATATTTATACATTACAATAAACGAGAACTTTTAGCACAAAAGTTGACATTTATTTATTTTGATAATTTGTTTATAAAAAGTTACAACAGAAAACACTACAATAATAAACACAAAAAAAAACTGTGCTACTCACTTAAGATATTTTGCACGTTATCTTTAATAGATTTATAAAAAAATTAAAATATAGTTTTTAACATATTTAAAAAACTTAGTCATGTAGGATTTATCAATTAAATTGAAAATTTTACCTATAGTTTATTGAGCAACTAAAAAATGATGCCCGAAATATTTTGTAAAAGGACCTGGTGCTAATAAACCTTTTAGTTATCGAGTCACAAAACAAGGACACCTTTTAATGTCTTGTCTAGGACATTAAGATTTTAATGTCTTTTGCTTTTAAACTTAAATTAAATAATAAATAGTTGAAAAAAGTTTTATTTATAGGCAGCAATCTTTAATTTGGGTACCCTTTTTCTAAAAGTAAATACTTAATAAGTCTTTGAAAATTCACATAGAGTTAATCTAACCTTAATATGATAAAAGTAACTAAATATTACTAAAAAAGATAAAAATTACCACAAACTTTTTACTATTAAAGCTTAGAGCTTTTAGCCCTACAACTCGTTTTTAATATTATCATTATATAGTATTTACCTATCTTGTATTGCCTAGCTTTAGTTTATTTATTGAACATTAAAATTTTTTTTAGACTTATACTAAAAGCTACTCTAACAGACATATTTTTAAGAGTTTTTCAGTAAACGTCTACTAAAATATTAGTTGTTTCTGTTTAATTAAAGTTTAATGTGGCTTTTGTATATTTTTATTCTAATCAGTCGTTCATAGTTTTTGTTAAACATTTGAATAGTATACTTTAGTTTATTAATATTACTTTATACATTTTAATTAAAATATTAAAAAACGTAAATTCGTTTTCAGTCTTCTTTTATTTATAGAAAGCATTTTTTTCTTCAATTTAAAAAATAAGCAATTCGAAAACATAGGTTTTATCATAAAAGTTCGTACTCAAGTAAAAAGTTACAGTATTTAGTTTAATATTCTTAAAATGTAATTTTATAAAATTCTAATAGATAGTACAATTAAAAAAAAATTACTGTGATGTACTATTCTTAAATATACATAACTTTTAGTTTTGTTTTTATTGTTTTAATTTTTGTATATCTTGTTGACCGAAAGGTCTTTCTATAAACGAAATCTTTTAGTTTTACTTTTTGAGCTTCGATCTTTTTATTGTGTTTAAAAAGAAATATCACGTTTTAAAAACAAAATCTACAAGTACAATTCAAAAAATAACAATTAAAAAGTTGTTTATTGAACAAACAAGAAAAGTTGCTCAAAAGTTTTTGGTTCAAGGACCTGGATACGCAAAAAGACCTCTCGGTCATCGAGTTGTATACCAAACTTAATCAAAATTATAGTGAGCTACAAAAAAAAACTTTACAGTAAAGGTACGGTAAAGACAAATAATACATTTATTAATGCCACTTTTATAGCTATATGTTTTTTTAATATCATAGTCTGTTTTAAGCTTTAAAAATGAATTGATATTTAAAAAAAACATAATTCTAATATTAAAGCTAGATTGCTAAAAACACATAGTTATTCTTATACTCGAATTTCTTAAACTTTTTCTTGATAGATAAAATTAAGTTGTAAAACATTTTATTTAACTTTAAACTACAACTATTTTTGTTTGCTAAACACTGAATTAAAAGTAAATATAATTTAGCAAAACAATAAATTCAAAATACGATACATTCGAGAAAAGTATTAGGTATTTAGTGGAAAAAGTAATGAAATTAAAGACGAGAGTGTTTTACGTAAAAAGGATAGAAATATTTCGCAAAGAAACTATCTAGTGCTTGAGGGAATAAGATAATTATAGTTTTAAAGGCTGTTTGTTTAAATTTACGAAACAAGTTGCAAAGGAATGCTTTCAATAGATAATGAGTAATTATAAACCACTAGATCAACAGCTTTGCGTTAATTTCAAGAGAATAGTAGCTAAAATCTAAAAGTTTTTCTGTGCTGTCAAGCTATAGAAACAAATTATAGTTTTTTTGAAACTTCAACCGATATATTATCAGCTTGAGCGTAAAGTTAGACAGTAAATTGCTCAATAATGCTAAGAATGCAAATATACAGCTTGTTGATATCATAGTTTTAAATAGAAACATACGAACTTTACTTGATAGTTACCAACTATTAACAGCTGCATAAATGAAAATTATTAAATGACACTTATATATTTAATTTATAGTTTTATTTTGTATAGCTTTGAAACCTTTTATGCTAAAGTTATCTTAAAAACTTGCTCACATAGAAAAACGTATTAGCCAATATCTAATCTACATAGTTATTGAAAATTTAAGGCTTCTGTTTGTGTACAAACACTTAATATTTTGTTGTTATTTTGAAGATAAGTTAAAGTATTTACTTTGGAACAAACATAAAATTAAGTTGTATATACATATATCTTAAATGAAAAATATTAACTCTAAAACTTTAGAAACAAGCGCTGAATTCAAAAAAAACATAAATAACTTACACTTTAAGCTTTTTTAAAGTAGTTTTTGTAGCTTGTTAAAACTTTATTACTAATCTGTTCTACCGAAAAAGTAAGCAAAAAGTTATAAAAAGATTAGCCGATATTTAAAAAAAATATTTTTTTTAAAAAGTATATCGTATTTTTGTTTTTATTTTATATTTAGAACAAGATAAAAAACATTAGTTGTTGTTTTAACAGAACTTTTAGATTTTATAATGAGCGTCTGTACTTTAAGCAATTCTTGGAATCCGAGCTTGCTTAGAAAAAAAGAGGGACTTTACAAATCGGCAGAACTTTTTATTTCAGTTTTCTGCTCTCTCGTATTGTGCTTCGGTAGAGGTTAGTTGTTTTATATTTTTAATCAAATATTAAAAATAAATAAATTTAGTCGTGTAAAAATTAATAAATAACAATTAATAATTTAACACTGTATATTAGCAGTGTGTGTTTTTTAGGTTTTTGCAACATAACGGAAACAAAAAACTAAAGAATTAAATAACTTAAAGATCAAAATGTAAAAGTTATGTTTAAGCTATAAAAAATTCCAAGCCTACGGTTATTAAAAACTAAAATTGATTGTTTGCTGTAAAACTTGCATTATTATTTTTTTATCATTGTGTAAAACTTAAATTAAAAGTCCTAATTCATGTTTTTAATTAAATATAAAACAAAGATAAAAATATTTTTTAAAGTTTTTAATCTTAAATTTTAAATTAATAACTTTATTGATTTAGACTTTAAATTTATAATTTTATTCTAAAAGTATATAAAAAAAGCTATAAATAAAATATATTTAAATAAGACGTATTTATGAAACTAAATAGTTGTAAGTTTTTTTATAGCAAAGTTAGAGTATACACCTTTGAATTTATTTAAGTAATACTATATTTATGAAGTCAATAGAAGGTAAAGTTTTAACCAAACAGGAAATTTAATATTTGAATGTGTTTATTTCTGACCTAAGCTAGACTATAAAAATATTTATTTAACCAAAGTAAGTCTGTAAACGAATAAAAAAATAGTTTTGTTAGATATTTTATAACAAGTTATACATTTTAAGCTCTATATATAAAAATAAACCGCAGTATTTTTTTATTGATTTTTATAAATAAGTTACTTGAATGTATTACTATTACATTGTTTTTCTAAATGACTTAACATATAATTTTGTTTTTGTAACTTTTTGAAATCGCTATATTTGTTTATACTTATTTAGTATAGTATACTATAACATTTAACTGTCAAAAATTTTTACCTAGTATTTTTTTTTAAAGCTTATGTAAAAATATATCCCTGTCTGAAAGATGCTATATCAAATGACTAGGTGTCAGGATTGAATCATTTCTACTGTAAAAAGTTTTCTATAGTTAAGGGTTAATGGTTTACAAACATATTGATTGACGAGTTTATTTTTAAAAAAATTTGTCTTTAACTTATAAAATTTTTGAGTTCCTCAGTTAAAGTAAATATCTTATTCAAATGTAATATTGTATTACGCATATATTGTAGTGTAAATGCAATAAAACTAGACTTAACATTTTTTTATAAGGTACAGTCTTTTTTTAAATATAAAGAAAAAGTATTTTTACAAAAGTAATTTTGTAATATAGTTCGTTCATAAAACAGATTTTTCACATTAAGCTACTGACACATGTGCAAAATAGTTTATCTATGTATTATAAGATGTATTTAAAAAAAGGTTAATTGTTACTTAAAGTTATGTTGCATAACAATTAAAAACGGATCATTAGAGTAAAAAATTTAAATTAAAGAAGTTGAAAACTTTTAGTTTTTAAAGTTAAGTAATTAAGCTTGTTAAAATTTGGACAAAGTTTTGTTGACCTTAAAAAAATTAAGCAGTAGTTATAGTTATATAAAATTTATTGAAAAATAACTAAAGTAAAAGAAGTATACAACTTTAATTTGCTTTCATATTTAAAAAGCGAACAAAGCTTCCAAACTCAATTAAAAACTAAAACTTAACTTCAAATAAAAGATTGGTTACATCTATTGTGCAACATAACTATCACAATGTTCTCTAACAAAACAAGTATAAACATTTTAAAGAAAATCACATAAAACTTCCCTAGTAGAGTTAGTATTTTGATAAACTAATAGAGAAATTACACCGCAGGGCAGAAAGGGGTGGATCAGACCAACGATGAGCTGCTCCTCCTCGTAACAACCATCCTCCTCTCCCTCTTCTCCCTCCTCACCACCTTCTGCTTCGTCAGGAGCAACAACTTCAACTGCTGCGTCGACGGCATCCTCAGCTTGGTGGCGTCGTTGTGCTGCATGGCAACGATGCTGTTCCTGATCAGCGACGACAACTACCTGCCCGACTGCGACCTGGGAAATGACTACAAGTTCTACCACTGCTCGCAGGGCGTCAGCTCGCGGGTGAAGAACGGCGATTATGACGTGTTAATCTCGCACATGGGACTGGCCTGGTTGGTCGCCATTTTCCTGATGAACGCAATTTTTTCCTGGTCTAAGCACTCGAGCAAGAGGCTGACCGCCTGCAATGTGTACAGTTTAAAGTGATTTGTTCTTGTAAGAAATTTTTTAATGTTTTTTTGTATTGTTTTCTTGTTGGTCGAACACCAAATAGTTTCCAAACTTTGAAATGAGCCAAAGTCTTAAAGTTAAAAAATGCACCCAACATAGAGTCAAAAAGAGTTTATTTTTGTTAGTTCTTCATAGAAACTTTTTTTTTCCTTTTTTTTGCAGTAACGAGTATTGATTTAGATATATAGGCATTTAAGTTATTTTTTTAAGAATTAACAATAAATTTTTTTTATTATAAACTTTATGTGTTTCATATATAATTTTTTATACGATTAAATTGACTTTTTAGCCTAAATCTTTCTGTGTTTTTTTACTTGTATTGCACCGAGTTTTCGCTTTTTCAATAAAACTGTTAGATGTATCAACTTGAAAAAAACATTAGAAGGATAATATACAAAAACTATTTTACACACTTTATCATAAAAATAATTTATTATAACTTACAAATCTGGTTGAAACGTACCTGGGTCTTAAAACAAGTTATAACCCAACTATTTTTACCTAAGCTATAAGTATTACTTTATTTAAAAAACAGAAACATTTATGTTATACAAAAAATAAACATTTATAAGTTGTGTAAAAACGTATTTTAAAACCAACTTTTAAAAATTGACTACTATATCTTTTATAAAAGCTGTGCATTGAAAACATTAAGTTTGTACTTATTGAGCGTCTGTTCTAAAGGATCAATTTTTTATCAAAAAACTGCTTATCTACCAAGCTAGTTTATCTCAAAATAATTTAATATTCCTCAATATTTTTTGGAAGACCGGAAACAGCTTTTTACAGTTTCTTTTAACAAGTATATTCTTTGCATCATATATTTGATTAGTTAGGTATTATCTGAAGTACTACCAAATATGGTATTTTGTGGGTTTTGGAGAGTTTTGGACATCCCCTATTTAAAAACTAATGTTTTATAATTCATTAAAACATAAGGTTAGCTAATTATATTATAAAAATTCGAATATGACAACATAAGAATGTTTTGATAAACATTTAAAACAGTGTTTTTATTGTTTCTTTTAAAATTCGTTTATAAATGATTGATGTTGCATAATAGTTGTTTATATGGGTTTACTATCATTTCTAGCTCGCTATCATTTCTAACCCGATCATTTCTAACACGATCACTTCTAACCCGATCACTTCTAACCCGATCACTTCTAACCCAA
Source organism: Thalia democratica (assembly GCF_965202585.1). Taxonomy (NCBI): domain Eukaryota; kingdom Metazoa; phylum Chordata; class Thaliacea; order Salpida; family Salpidae; genus Thalia; species Thalia democratica. The sequence continues at coordinate 11,742,362 of NC_139173.1, read as the reverse complement.
TCAATTCTAACCCGATCATTTCTAACCCAATCACTTCTAACCCGATCATTTCTAACCCGATCACTTATAACTCAATTACTTCTAACCCGATCTCTTCTAACCCAATCACTTCTAACCCGATCATTTCTAACCCGATTACTTCTAACCTGATCATTTTTTAACAAGATCACTTCTAACCCGATAATTTCTAACCCGATCACTTCTAACCCGATCGTTTCTAACCCGATTACTTCTAACCCGATCATTTCTAACCCGATCGTTTCTAACCCGATCTAACCAGACAACTATTAACCCGATCTATCTTAATACATTTGTTTATTGTTGTTTTAAAATAAGGGTTTGTTTTAAAAACAAATTAATCTCAACAAAGTTGTTTTTTAAATGAAGTTTTAGTTCGTTTTGTTCAAAATAAAACTTAATTTTCTCATAGCTGTTGTTAAATTTTATTTTTGATATTAGTTGCTATTGGAAGTTTGTTATCCTACGCTAAACCCAGGCATCAAAATCTGGGCCACTTGAACTGATTGACACCTAACAAAGATAAAAAAAAACTTATATACCTTAAAATCAAAAACTACAGTTTAATCCAATTTTTATAGATTAACAGCAAAAGTAATCAACACTTTAGTATAATTTTAATTGACTTATTTATGATTTGAAGGAGAATATTTTTAAAAATTTGGTTTTAACTCACTAATAAGCAAGTTTAACATCAATTCTTTCATCGATCAGTGAGTTACAACAAAACCAAACACAGCTGCACAATCTTTCAATTTAGAATTAACTTCCGATTTCTTTTCAACAAAAAACATTCTCTTAAAAATTCAGCAACACATATTGAGACGGTTTAGTAAATTATTTCAATGACTACTGCACTTCTTCATTAAAATGAGGTTAATGGTTACTTTTGTAAAATTCATTTAGAACATACTAGAAAGTCAGAATTCAAACAAACTACAAAAGTTCATGAATAAAATTTATTCTTGTTCAAACATCAACCGGATATACACATCCTGACTTTTAGAATTTGGTTCTGTATATTTGTGTAACCGTTTGGTATTTCATTGTTTTTTTATCAATTATTTTTGTCGCTTTGTCAAAGCATAATCGGTACAATTAAAATAACATTATTTGAATAAAGGTACAGACATTTGTAAAAAAAAATCAAAAATTTAAGTGCATTGACTAACCACTAAATTTAAAATTTAAAGTCCAAAGCACATTAAGAATACAGGTCAAATAAATATATATCGAAAATATTGAAAAACGGTTTATTACTTACAGAGGAAAGGCTCAGCTAATGAAATCAATCTATAGAATTAACCAAATTCTACATATTAAATCAATGATTTATAAGTTTGAAAACTTGTTAAACTACTGATAGTTTCTAGTATTAAGTATTTTATCTTAATCAAGTAAACTTAAATCAAAGTTGTTAAATTTTTTTGCAAAAATTAGTTTTGTTTAAAAGCTAATTCCACATTTAAACTGAAAAATAACTATGACTGCATGAATTTTTCGATTTATTATTGTGGTAATTAATTTTTCTAATAAGGTTCAAAAACAGATTATAAACTAATTGTAGTTAATAAGTTTTAAAAAGCATTAGGAAAAGTATAAGTCTTTTGAATTCTAAGGATTAAATATTAATTTTTGATAGTCGTCAATGTAAGAAATATAATGAGTATTGCAGCCGTTAAAAACTACTTCGTATTTATTCCTTTGAAGCGATTCTATATGGTTAATATATATTTTTCAAGTATGGAGACCAGATTGGCAAGTTGCATTCAAATTTAGGGCAAATGAATTTATATTAAATACAACTTTTTAAATAATATTAATATATATGAAACTTGAAATAATACAGTTAATTAAATTTAGTAATCTTAATTAGTATGTAGTTTCATTTTAAATTATCATTATTAAGTTCTAAGTTCTTAAAACGAAAGTGTATACTGTTTAATAAGTCAAAAGTAAAGGTAGATGTTTTTTTAATATTTAGAACCTGTTATTAACTAAAACTTGAATTTAATTTCTTTTCTTTTTAGCCAACGGTAAATTATGTTTAAGGATTAAATAAAATATATTATATAATAGGCTTAACTATAAAAGTTAAGGGTCGAAAACTTATTACTTTGCTTTTTCTTTTTTTTTCAAAATATGATGTATATGGAGCAAAAAAAAAATTACATTCGTCATGAAAATACAAAAGGTTCAAAATTTAAAATTGCAAAAATAGTTTCTCACGATTAATAGTAGATACTTCTATAAAATATTTCTTCATATCTTTTAAAAGTTATTGTTTCACAGGTTTCCAAAAACAAAAAAAACTTAAGATTATAAGCGATAATTAAATATGAAATATAAATATAAGTTATTTGATTAATTTATATAACTTAAAAACTTATAATAAAACAATTAATTTTTTTTTCATTGTGAAACTCTAATATAGGTTTAAATTTCTAATGAAGAAAAAACTCATTACATTTATAGAAATTTAGAGGTGCAAAAAAACATCGAGAATAGTTTCAATAGACTTCAAGATGACTTTACTTTAATGAATAAAAATGAAATATGTTGCTTGTAATAATCGTCTAATAAAATATTTGATTAAAGAAAACAAAGAACTTAATGGAATTTTTTATAAACTTCTGCTCCTAGTTATACTTAATTTAACTATAATTTATTTATTACTCTATTTCAAAATGTTTTTTCAGTACTTATTTCGTTATTATTTATGTTATTTCAACTGTTCATAACAAAGTAAATTTTAAAGAAATTTTTGTCAACTAAAGTACTAATTTAAGTCGTAATTAAAACACTTTGTATATTATATAGATTAAAGTGAAGGTTTTAAAAAAGATTACTTGGGCGAGATTTGATTAACCTCATCTTGTTATATAAATAAAAATGTCTGTTTAATTATTAGTGACTTATTTTTCTCTAGGACTTAGTAGGAATTTATTAATGATGTGAAATCAAGACGGTCAATCGACGTATCGTACTTTTGCGGTTCGTTATATGACATAACTGTTTTAATATCTAAGTTATACCTAAAAATCATGCTTTTTAACTTAATATAAGAGAAGTATTTAATTTCTCCTAGTGTTTGTTAGAATTCCATTATCTTAATAGGCCTATGCAAGTTGTATAACAATTTGTAAAAGTTATTAAAATGAAACTTAAAACTAACCTACTATAAAATGTTAATACATTAGTCAGCAATAACACAACATTTACAACAGACTTACAATGTAGTTTTTAGACCGTAATATAAAGATTTTTGTATCTGAGTATTGCAATTGTAAAGATTTACTTTTTGAATTTTATATTTGCTTATGTTAAAATTATTATAGTCACGTGAATTATTATAAGATCCAATTTAAATATAGTTATAATTGCTTACAAACAATAGCTCAAATATTGTAAAATTAACGATTTAGTTAATTGTATATGATTAACGAAAAACGTCTGTTAAAGTAGAATGAAAGAACAAAAAAAATATGAAATAATGAAAAAAAGTTGAAATTATGTGTAGGAAGAAATATGAAAAAATGAGGTAATAAAAATAAATTAAACTTATGTTAAGTTTAATACCAAAATATAAATTTATACTAACAAATTTTTTTACGTAACACATTAAAATCGTAATGTTTTAAAAAAACAAAAAAAAAAGGTTTAAATAACTTTATTAATACTAGTTTGTTTTTGCATGAAATCCAGATTAAAGAAATAAAATTAAAACAAACAAGTATAATGGGTTAGCAATGACCGGCTCCCGTTTATATGACCATTATATTTACAACGATAGAAAATTTCTCAGCCGTTATTAGTCACAATAATGTTTTATATTTTTAGCTATCATAAAATGCATTACATTCAATAAATTGAATAAAATTAATGTCATAAAATTTTGATTAATTACTTTTTTCTTGTTTACTGAAAAAAACTTTTTGCTATACAGTGCGGCAAGCAAAATAAAACTGGCTAGTCACTTTTGAAAAGCTGCTGACCCCTCATTTAAATCCTGGTTTCGACTGGATACTACAAATAAAATTAACAAGAAAAACTGAAAATAGATAAAGTATCTAAACTATTTGAATAAATTTCTTTTTTGAATTTATTATTATTGAATTAAAAAATATTTTTGTATAAGACCAGGGATTGTCCTAAAAAAGTTAGCTTGCTGGCTACACTTTATAGAAATATTTCTTCCGCGCACCGCAGTTATAAAAAAAAATTGTGTTAACCAACAAAAACATTATTTTACTCCGGAATGTGATACATGTGTTATAATAAATCATATAAATTAACAATAATTTATCTATTAGCCTAAATAGCATGTTTTTATCACAAAAAAAAGTTAAATTTTTCTAAAAAAGTGTTTTTAGCTAAAAAAGACACCGATGATCGCATATTTTCGGCTTACGGGCCACAGTTTGCCGATCCCTTTATTAGACGAAAGATGCGACGATTACATGTAAGATTAAAATATTGAAGAAAGTTGTTTAGTGCAAAGTTAATCCACCTTATTTTAAATAAATATTTAAGTTTTATGATTTCTTTATTGTTTTTGTTTAAAGTTTAATAATGAATATCCAAAAAGACTACACATTCACATATGAAACTTATTACTTACGTTAGAAAAGTTTATCGTGAAGTAATACAAAAAGTGTCTTTTAAATCTTAACAAAAGTATATTACTTTTTGATAGGATAAACAATGTTTAAGATATAAGTCTAAAAAAATAAAACAACAAGTCAAACTTTTTGTAACTTTAACTACTAAAACTTCATCACACACTTTAGTCATTAACCTTTTAGTTATTTTTATTAAGTTTTTAATGTTAATTTTTTTATCAAATAGCACCTTCACAAAACTAGTAAGCTAAAGTTTTAATCTTTAATTTAAAAAAGTTATACCAAGTAATTTAAGTAAAATTGAAAACTAAACAGCTGTTTACTTTGTAATTAACAATGAACAGCTTTAATAAAAAAATGTTTAGTTGTAATAAAACGTATTTTAATTAACTTTTTTAAAATAAAAATAAAGAAGTTAAAAAATTCTACCAGGCACACCATTATTTTCATAATAAATAAAGTAAAATTATTTTATAACGTAATCAGTAACACAATTCAACTTTTTTTACTCTCGTAAAGTTTTCTATTCGTCAAGTTCTATTTCATTCATTTCACCCCGCTTATTTTCACCCAACGTACCTTGTTTCTTTTCGCGCGAGGCATAGTAGTGCAGCGCAACCGGGTGCGCAAAGCTGGCGCAAGTGAGCCCACGTTGACGTAGTACAGGTCTCCCTGCAGAGTGCGCGAAATGAGCAAGGTGACTGGGTACATCAATGCGTTCATCACGCCGTTGGACAGCAGGAACACCCCGTACATCTTTCCAAAGTGTTCGGCCGGGTACAGAGAGCTGAACATGTAAAAGCAGTTTCCCACGAAGCTCACCCTGCCGGCCGTGATCAGCACGAAGGCGCATATCTGAGCGGCCGGCGCCAAAATCAAGTTCGCGATGGTCAGCAGCAGCATGAGGGAGAGTGACAGGTAGAAGCCCAGCGTGACCGTCATCAGTCTCGAGTACTTTGCGCTGCCCTTTGTCGACAGCTTGCGGAAAAAGTAGTCGAGTAGAGCGCTGTTTATCGGAGAAAAGAAGAGGCTGCTGCACGTTATTAATCCCATCAAGTCCGTATAAAACCTGATACCTTCTTTTTTGTTTGAACCAATTACAGCAGGTAGAAATAAAATGATACATAAATCGTGCCAACTATTGTAAAAATTCCGCTTGCTATAAAAACAGTAATGGTGTACTTTTTTGCTAAACAGCTTTTAAATGAAGTTTTACTTAAAGTAGACTTGTTTAAATCAGTTTTATTATTTTTTTTTACTACAGATGTTTCTTCGGTGTTTTTGCAAACTTCATAAAACCCATACTTGTAATCTTGAGGTACTTCAGAGGGTATCTTGTACTTTGGAGTCAAAGTAAAAGTTCTGACGTTGTTCAGCAGCAAAAGCCCAGCGTAGAAATAAAACAAAGTGCTGAACTTCACTTTAAACTCCCGGTAAAGATACCCGAAAAGCAAAAACAATACCGACCCGGAATTGTGTGCCCCTGACATCGTTGTAGAATACGTTCCCCTCAGCTTTTGGAAAAGGCTGCCAATTTGCGAGTTGAGAACCGAAGAGCTGGTGGAAAACATTCCGAATAGCACAAAAGCGACGTAAAAAAGGTAAGAAGTGTTTTTGTCGGAAATCGCGATCAGTAGAGCGGAAAGAGCACCGCCAAAAATCTGCGTTGTCCTGGCAACCCACATGCCGAACCTGTCGAAAACCAAACCGAACACCAGCGTCATCGCCAGCGCACAGGTGACGGTTGTGATGTAGACGAAGGAGAAAAGCTCGAACTGCGACTTGCACACGTCATCGGCGCTGGTGACGTTTTCACTGGTGCATCCCGATGAGAAATAGCCTTCTTCTTTGAGCACCGGGTAGATGTTCGCCCAGCCGAACACAACCCCGCCGAACAGCATGTTTTCAATCAGGCCCGTGACCCACGTGAGTATTCTCTGAATGCGCATTTTTCAGTATTTTAATTTTAATTATAATACTTGAGTTTGATTGCTGTGTTAAACAATAAACGGTTGTTTTAAGATTTTATGTGAAACTATTCTCATAAAAATACTTTTTAGAGCTGTTTGTTTTAGTTTTTATACTTATAAAAGTTTATATTATTGCATTAACTTGATAATAAATACGTGTGTTTTACAATCACTTCACATAAGACAGTGTTAAATTTTTTAACACTGTCTTATGACATAATTTGCTTTGAATTGTTTTTACTTGTTGTAGTGCATAAAAAAAAGTGCACGACTATTTAAATTCCAAAAATATAAAGATGTTTAAAGGGCCATAACTTAAAAGCAATGTATATTTAAAAAAAATATTAATAGGCATTTAGATCTTATTAATATTTACAAGCATTTTTAAATTTTTGCAAAGTTTTAGGTATTTTTTGTGATATAGCTAACACAAGTTTTAAAATATAGTTAATTTTTTTTTATGAAATAGACTTTACTTTTCGAGGAATGGTCTGTTAAATAACAGTTTTTTTGAATTGTCTAATTGAATGTCATGTAACCATTAAGAAATGTTAATAATAACACATTTTAACCGTGTTATTTTGTTATAACTTAGTACTTTTTATTTAGTTTTATAACAAAACATAGTTATGTTATATAATTAAGTAAATATTTAGCTTAAATTCTTTTGTGGAGCACTATTGACCAAAACTTTATAATAAAACTCCAAATAACTTTATTACTATTTAAAAAAAATAAGGCTTCCAGAAATACAACAAAGCTTTTGTTAAAAAGTTATTATTATTGCTTAATGTACTTTCAAAACCGTAGTCAGCAATTGTATAAGTATTATTTATAATATTTTTTATTTTCGTATTACGTATTTTGATGTTGACTAACAAAGTTATGGATGTTATTGTATTATTCTTGTGTAAAGTTAAATTACTATTTTAATAGCTCATAACTATATATGTAGCTCATAAGATTTTGATAGCTTTTTTGTCGTTCAATAAACAATAGTACTAAAAGTATGTAAAGTCTATCAGTTAAAAATGATAAACAACATTTTTTTTCTTAAAAAATAAACACTGCAACGGTTTTAGTACTTAAAAACTATATTTTTATTCAGTTGACTGTTAAACGAAAAAAGTTTCCGAATGTTATTTTAAACAGATAAGAAGTACACTGAGAACTCAATGTTTTAAATTAATTAGTTCAAAACTCTTGAGAATATAATCTTTTTCAGTCACACGTGTTTACACTACAAAATAGTACTGTTTTTGTTAAGGTGTATGTATAACACAATAATGTTCTCTAATTCAATTTACCGTCTCTACTACGTTTCAAATGTTTAAAAAATTAAAGTTAGTTTATATCTAAATGAAATCTAAAATTGTAAAGTTTTTAAAAAAAGATGCTCTAAAGTTTATGCTATAGCTACGAAAATTTTTAGAATAAAGTTAGTAAGGTTAGAAAGTTAGTGTAAATTAAAATATCAAAAACTGATCAAGCGTTTAAATTTTTTCTTGAAAATATGATCAACTTGCATAACCAAAATTTGTACTGAGATGACTTAACCTACTAATATTTTTTATTTTAATTAACTAATAATCAAAAACTATTCTTATCGAAATTTAAAATTTTATTAAAATTTGAAATAAGTTATGAACTTAAACTTTTAAGTTACTCATTTTGAATTAGATTTCCTCTATAACAAAAAAGTATTTGTTTCCACATTTGTTAGTCATTTTAGTTTGCATTATTTTTTTTCAGTCAATAACTTTTTGTTATTTTGAATTTGTTTTTCAAAAGATATGAACATACAAAAATATTAAAAAAAAAACAATCTTTGAATGTTACTTACAAATTTTTGAGCTTTATTTAAACATATTTGTTTCTATTGTAATAAATAAATAGCTACTTTAACATTTTCGATGCATGAAAAACGTCTAAAATCAAATAATAAGACAACAATTTCTAAGTTTAAATTAGATTTAAAATATGCTTTTTAGTAAAGTTTGAACTAGGGGTAGGCAACATTTGAACTAGGGCAGAAATTGGGATCTAGTATTTTTTAAACAATAAGGCCTGCGGAGAGAAAATGACCTACCAACTAAAATTTAAATAGAGATCGGCCTGACATAATTAATTTTAACCCTGCAAGCAAATAAATCAGGCCCTTCAAACCTAATGTTGTATTTTACAAGAGGTATTTTTGAATTTGATTTGAAAACAAAAAAAAATCCTAGGTATAGTTTGCGGGATATTTAAAACTTACACTAGATACAATAAAAAATAATCACAGTGAAACATTATTATGTCGAAATTAATTGGATAATAGAATAATTTTCTAAAATTAAATGAAATTAAATCGCTCTTTCCCACCAATACATTTTCTATATCTAGCCCGCCGTCTAAAAACGTTTTCCATCTCTAGTTTGAACAATACTATTTGATATTGCCAAATATATATGCTCAAAATAAGCTTTTAACAGTTAAAACGGTTTATTATGAAAAAAAAACTACTGCAACTATTTTTTATTTATTTAGTATTAAAACTTAGCACTTTAAAAAAAGAAAAAAAATGTGCATTATTAGTTAAAGTTAAATACATATTTTTAAAACTAAAAAAATTAAAAAAAAAGTTTTTAGCTATGTATGTACTTTAAGTTCATACAGTTAATAAAAAAGTTATTATTAATTGTTTACAAAAAAGTTTTTAATGAAGAAACTTTAAGTGAGAAATAACAGTCGTAAATAGGTTATTTTTAATTAATCTTCAATATTTTCAACTATTAAAACTTTATGAACCAATTATCTTGAAAAATTTCTGTCAACAAGCTAAATATGGCCAATATAAAACTTACTAATGTTTTAAAAATACCAGCTTTTATTGCTAAGTTAATACAAAGGCACTAAAATTTTTTGTCAAAACCTAAAAAAATAATTAACTGAACAATAATAAAGAATATTATTGCAATTATATGTAAATAGCTAACCTTGTACTTTACAGTAATTTCACGAAAAAAGTAAATTTAGACGTAGTAATTGTTAAAAATAGGATTTATATAACAATATTCGTTAAAACTCATTACAATCACTTTAGACATTGATTGATTTTTAGCTAATATTTACTAAAGGACTGCCTAAAAATATGAATAAGTTTTAAAAAGTGCATAGCAATAAGTTATATAGGTTCATTTCAATAATAATAAATCATAATTTTTAAGTGGATTGTACCACAAAAAGTTTGCCTATGGAAATCGATTCAACAGTAATTATAAAGACATACAGTTGTTCAATTTTACGTCGCAACCAAGTGTCAATAATAATTCTAGACAAAAAAAAGCACTATTAACTAAATAAGAAAATTTAGTTTTAGTAGCTGAATAAGTTTAATGTAACTAAAGTTAACATTTTACAGACATTAATTTTTTTTATCACTAACTTCATGAAATTTTAAATTCACTATTTATATAACAAAAAAACCAAAATTTCTTCCTTATGTGTAAGATTTAAAAGGTATTTTAAAATGTACTTTATTGAAAACTTTAATTACGATGTACTATTTTTAAAATTTGATCAATATAAAACTATAAAAACGAAACTTCACAATTGGAGATCATGATAAAACTTGTTTTACCCTCTATAAACAATAAATTTAAAGTGTTTATTTTAAAAATAATGTTCTTATTAATCATTGCTAAATGTATTAAGCTTAGTAGTAAGAAACTTAGCAAGCATTGTAGTTAAAACAAATTGAATATTCTATTAAGTCAAAACAAAACAGAGTTAAAATAAATTACTTAATGTATATAGTTAAAGTCTCATAATAAAATGCTAACAATGTAAATTATATTTTATGTATGTTTCAAACGCTATTGGTATAAAATATAAAAATATATATACTCACATAATTAAAAAATTATTCAGCCAAGTTCTTAATAAGTTTAATATAATTAATGATATAAAGAATTAATATAAGTATGAATTATAATTGAATTCTAAATTTTAGCTTCTAATCAAGTACAAATTAACGACAACTATTTTTGATCTATATAAATTTTGATCTATTGCTTATTTTTTACACGAATAGCTGTTTAAAACATGTTTATTGTCAGAAAAAGTTTTCGATATTCAACTTCAATGATAGAGTATAACTTTAAAAAATCGGTCACAAATATAAGCTTAGACGATTTTGCTAAAACTATAACTTGAGATTTTGGAGTCAAAAGTTGTACAACGTACAGAGTAATTTGTAAATATGGTGAAAACGCTTGCTTGTTGTACAACTTGTCATAGCAAAAGTAAACACAAAATTCTGTTTTCAAACTAATAGTATTCATCCTAAAAGTAAAAATTTTAATTTATAATTCCAAAATTTCACAAAACTATTCCTTATCACTGATACTGTCTCCATCGCTGGATACTTCATGTGGATCGAATCAATGGTGAATATTAAAGTTTGCTTGTCCCCTACTGTGCAGAAAAAATCTTGACTTTTTACGTGACGCTCCATACTGTGGGCGTCTTCGGATGAAATCTTCCAAAAAGCTTTCTATGGCGCCATAACCTTGACATTTTTTTACGTATTTTAGACCGTAGCACTCATTGTTGGAGCTATGACGAATCAGTGCTTTAACTTATTTCATGCTTTGCAAAAATATTGTATCCGTGAATCTTGATGCCACGGATACGTCAAATTTAATAGCAAATGTTGAATTTATTAACTAGAAAAGGTTACCGACCTAGTTTTAGTACTAACTTTAGTTTTTTTTTAAAGTTGTTTAAACGTCTTTTATAGTTTATATATTTTTCATACTATTTAGGTAAAGTATTTTAAACTTTTCTTTACCAATCATCTTAAAACATTTTTAAATTGATAATGGATTAGTAATAGAAAAGGAAACTAAAACATCATTGGATTTTATTTAAAGATAAAGTTAGCTATTAATTTTAAAGGCTTATATTAAAATAAAGACAATTCCATATCAAAGTTTGTAGACAAGTACTATATACGTTGATTTACAGATACTTATAAAATTTTGCTTAAGAACATTCCTATTAGTGTAGGTAACAAAGTTTATTAGTAGTTGTACAAGGTGAATCACTTTTATGAAGTATATTTTTTTGCCAACTACAAGTTTATTTTCTTGTTATCACAGATATTTGTCATCACCTACCTTTGATAAAACGTGATAGCCTTTGACGGTACTTTTTGCATACTTATACTTAATCTCTGAAATATTTATTAAATAAATCTTAACAGAACTAAGTAGAAACTAAAAAAAAACGTGAAAATTTATAAAACTCATAACTTAAAAACACTAAAATAAAAACGGTCATTAAAAAAACTACAACAATTTGAATTTATACTTGATATTGGTTAACAACCACTTAAAGATTTTCGAACTTGTTAAACAATTTTATGTTCAACTAAAAACATTTATTTTAATTGAAAGTATTATGAGTGTTCTTTTAGTATTTGAAAACTAGATTCAATCTACATACATATACTTAAAACCAATTAAAAACATTACACTGAATTTATTACTGCAAACGTTGATACTTTTAAGCATAAGTTTAAAACGTTAGGATTGTAAAGCTCGCACTTATTTGTGAGGTTTTTTTAATATATAACGTAAGATCTTTGCTTAAAAATTTTACTACCCGGTCGTATTTGATGTATAAAATTAGGATCAATAATGTAAATAGCACCATCTTAAACTTTAAAAAGATACTATATAAATTCAAAACTACCTAAGCATATTGTTTATAAAAACATTTAGAAATACTTTTAAACATTTAAAGTGTTATCTATAAAGTCATTTTTATCGTTAATTAGGTTGAAGTTAGGATCAAGTGAGGTGATGTAAAATAGCTTTGACTCATAACTTTTGTGATTTAATTAAAGAATATTATAAACAGGTATTGTTTTGTAGAACTCTAGTGTTTTCATAAAACCTTTATTTTAAACTAAGTTTTTATGTACAACAACTTTATTTATTAAAGCCCATTAAATAGTTGTTATTTACATAGACATTATAAAGTAAGTCCTGAACAAGACTTAAAAGGTATCCAAATGGTGTACGACTGATGTAAGAACCGAAAGGTTTTTTGGTACATCAAGTTTTTAGGCCAAACGTTTCGAGCGCTTCTTTTGTCGTTCAATAATTTATAATATTTGGAAAATTTGATATGTAGTTATTTAATTAAGTAGTGAATACAGATTTAATGACATTACTTTATTCAAGTTGAAGGTTCTTGTATTGAAAATGTTATCAAAAATTCAGAGAGTTACTAGGTATTACCATTGAACGGATTATCAAACCTTGGTTCTGTAATAAAATAATTTAAAATGAGAAACTAAGCAAAAACTGATAAAAATTTAGTTAAAATGATAAGAAAACTAAAATAGTAGAAAAACATGTTGTATAAACTTCAAATGCTTTATAAAGATTAACTAGTTTATTTAAAAAAAAAAAAAATTAATAAATAAACTTAAGTTTGAATTTGTTAAAATTATAGAAATAAATGAAAATTAATTATATGCTGTTTACAGATTAAGTTGTTATGGTAAAGATTAGAGTTTATGTAGTATAAAATAGCTTTAAATAAAAAATACTTGATTCAAAAATTAGAGTGGTAAACATAAAAAAATTAATTTCGTAAAAAGAAATGTAGTGAAAATTTAAAGCAATTTAAATACAGTATAAGCTATCACTAACAATATTTGTATAAGAATATTTACAATTTGCTACTCTATACATTGTGAAATAGACTTTTATGCAATAGAAAAATTTAAAATATACTTTAAATTTATTTAGGATTAGTAGCTACGACTATAGTAGACTACTGCACACCTAAATTTATCTACCGTCTTAAATAGAGCCTTGATCATAAACTTGAAATTTAAACAGCTAATACTTAAAACTGTGATGATAATAAATAACAATTCTTTTTCAAAAATTAAGTTTTTGCAATATAATGAGAAGATTATATAAACAAAAGACTTTTTAAGTATAGTCACCCGCAAAGTCTTGGCGCATGTGATTGGCAAAAATTTGATTAATAATTTTTTTTTCATGATTTGTTTGTTAAATGTTTGGGTTAGGTGGGTTAGGAATAACAGATTAGTCTTAAAACTTTGGGTAAAATGGGTTAGATATAGGGTTAAAAAGAATGTTAATGAGCTAATAATTTATTACCTTATCTAGTTTGTATAATATAACAAATGAAAAAACTTCTAAAATCTTCCTAATGTAGCCACCCTGTATGTTATAGTATATCTTTTATAAGAATCAGTCAGGGCTTATAAAAACCTTAAAATGCTTACTTAATAAACATTTTAAATTGAAAAGAAATTGTTATATTTCATAACATTTTGCTAGTCTGAAAAGTATGAATATTAAATGACTTTATTAATTAAATTGAAAACAAATTTATTCTGAACATTTATAAGCCTTATTCTGTAAAAAAGGCACTTGAAATGGTTATACAATTGCAGACTACATCGCACTAAAGAGTGTCTTTAAATCACTACTAGATTCTTAACTACAAATTTATATTTAAAACTTATCTTACAATAAACATTAAGTCAATACCCAGTTATAATACAAGGCTAAAATATTTTTATAGTTGAATTTTAAAATAAACTTGAAATAAGTTAGAAATCATCATATAAATATAGTGAATTTTTGTATAAAAATCATATTTTATTATTTTTATTATATAAAACAATGCTATAAAATACTTTAATGTCAAAAAATTAAAATCAGTAAGTTTAGTTAAAATACAATGCAAAATAAAAATTTAGCAAAGTTTAATAAAACAATGATTTTACTGACATAATTATTATGTTATAAAATAAAACTTTAAATATCAAAAACTATAAACCTTTAACCTTGTTATTTTTTTAATTGTCTTTTGTGCATTTATCAATAAAGGAAAATCGTGTAAGATATTTTTAAAGCATTTAAACCAAAATTTCTTTTTAAATATTTGTCAACTAGGTAAATTTTGATACCTCAACTAAAAAAATAGTTATGAAAAAGTAAATAACCATAGTTTAACTGAAAAGTGTAAACCATGTATCGAATTATTTAAAATTATATGTATTGATTTAGTAGAACAAGACTTCTTATTTTCTGTTTTCAAGTGTTGTTAATTTTAATATTACTGTTTTGATTTGAATAAACATCGATTGTTTAATAATTGAGATTTATTTAAAGTTTGTTGTCGAATAAAGTACAAAGATAAATTTGAAAACATGTCAGTAGTTCTTACTGTTATGTTTTAAATTTTAATAAAACTTACTTATTTATTTAGTCTGCTTAAATACTCTAATCAAATAAGACTTGAATATGATTTGTTAAAGATTTTTTTAAACTTAAGTTGAAAACATAGTAATACTTTTTAAATTTTGCTTCAGTTTTTTTGTTCGAATATTGTCAAACCAGACGTTGAGACTTTTACTTATAAAATTATAAACATTTTGTTAATTTTTAAATTATGTAGCACCTAAAACTAGGCTGGGGTTGTTATACACTTATTTATTTCAAATCATAATTAAATATTCATTAGTTAGACATTAATAGAATAAAATTAAAAATACTAAAATACAGCTTGTTTAAGTATATGGAACACATATGTAAGTAGAATTGAAGTGTTTAATGAAACAATAGGTGGTGACACCTATGTAAAAGCATTGACACATGTATGTTATTCTATAACAATTTAAATATAAATTATTCTAAATACGAGTTTTGTTTTATTTTTCTAGTCGGTTGTGAATAAAAAAACAGTCTGAACATTAAATATTTAAAGATCGCTTGTTTTAAAAAGTTTGTGCCCCAGTAACTTTAGTTTTTAGATCCGGCATGAAAAAAACGACTTCAAAAGCGGCGATGGTGAGCACGAGAAAGAAAAATAAAAAGCTCCACTCTGTGTTTAGTTTTTTTAACTTTTTTTGTCTTACTTTGTTTACATACTATTTTCCATGATTGTTAAACATATCTTTCTATATTTTAGTATAAGTACTGATGAGGTCTTTGACCAAAACTTAGTTTACTAGTTAAAATTTTGAAGGAATGAATTATACGTAAAAAACATCTTAAGATTATGACGCCATCGAAATACTTTTGGATGCTGATGATTTCATACGGAAGCAGGGTATTACCCGAAAGTTAAGCTTTTTGAAGAAGTGAAGATTGAGGAATTTAAGCATAAAAATGAAAATGTTTTCACACAGCTGGAACAAGCAGAAATGTTGAGTTTTTCCATTGATTCGATCCGCCAGAAGTATCAAGCGATGAAGAGAGTATAAGTGAATAATTTTTTGGGCTTTTCAAAATTCGAAATTGTCATTTCTTCTCTTGAGCTTATCACTTTTAGTTTAAAAACAGATTTTTGTGTGTACTTTTGCTATAGTAAGTTGTATAATTAGCAAACGTTTTTTTATATTTACAAATTACTGTACACTTTATTAAATACTAAAAATGTTTTAACCTGTAAAATCTTAGTTTTCCAAATAAGTGTTTTCTTGTTTAAGCAGCAATAATAAATTTTGGCTTTGCTTTTATTTAGTTAGAAATTAAAACAATCGTAAAATATCATCAAAATTATTAAAAAATATAATTTACGTTATTATTTTCACTCATGTCAAGGAATAACAACAAAAGACCAACAATAAAAAGTTTACAGCTGATATAAAAGTAAAACACTGTACAACAATCAGATCACAATAAATTTTTTTTGAGCAATTTTTACGTTGCATAACCGTTATCACAATCTAAATTTAGTTTTTTCTAAAAAATGTCGTAGCAGAAATTTAAAAGTAAGACTTTTTACTTGATGATTAGATTTTTTAATTATCAGACTAAAAGTAAATTTTTGATGAATATGCACTTTGTTTCGCTACAACTTTTAAAATTTCTTTACTTATATATTTGTTATTTATTTTAAAAAATTCGTAATTGTTTTAAGTATTCGTTTTGAAAAGAAACATATTTAAATAATAATAAAAAACTTTTGTATCAGTTACAAGATCAAATATAATTAAAACAATTTTTTTTTAATATTAAACTATTAATAAAACTTTTAGTTAGTCTCGTGTGAAAAATTTTTAGTTACGACAATGTACTGTATTTAGAAAATGCTGATTTTAAAAGTCGATAAAAATTAATTTAAATAAACTAAATTGTTGTTGTCATAAACAATGATTAAAATACTATTTTGATTAAGTATAGTGTCATATATTCAGTTTAAAAAAATCAAAAACAAACACGTTTCAAAGATGTTAAATGTTTTTTGGATTTCTTTAGTATTAAGTACTTGTGAAAAATTAGAACTATACTTTATTATTATTTTTGTAGTTAATTTAAACACTTTAAAAAGTTACATTGTTTACTATTGTTTATTATTAAAAAAAAAACGCGCTCAAATTAAATGGCTATAGGGCCTGGTGTACAAAGAACCTTTCGGTTATCGACTTGTACACCACTTGGACACAGTTTAACGACATACGCAGAATTTAGAAATGATAAGTAACACTCAATTTTTTATAATAACAATAGTAGTAACTACTTATAGTGAAATGTTAACATTAAAAACTAAATTAAAACAGTTTGCATTATGTGGGTTATCTACAAACTTTTCACATAAATAAATAAACTATTTTACGTGTACATACCCTATAAGTGCTTCAAATAGTTATGCAATCTTTAGAAAATTAAAACACTTACATTTGTTTTTTTTTTACTCAGTCTTTAGTTATCTAAATTAGTTTATTGAACAAAAAAAATTTTGGTTCAAAAATAAAAAAGTTTCAATTGTTTCCAAATGATGAGCAGCACATCATTAGTGGAAAAATACTACAAAAATATGTGAATAAAGACCGATTAATTGAAAATACAGTACTTCATGTTTAAAGTGTTCAACTTTTTTTATCTATAACAAAATGTAATTAAGAAAAAAGTTTTCATAGACGATACATTTTAGTAAATAAATTTTCTGATAAGTTTAAAATAGAACAAAAAACCTTCACATACTAAAATGTGATATTTCACTAATTTTTTAAAACTGGTTAGTTTTTTAATCTTTTGAATTTTTTATAGTTTGTTTTGAACGTAAAAGAAAATCAGTAAGTTTAAAGAAGACTAATTAGTTAATTTTTTTTTTTTTGATAATAGTTAAACATAATTAAAAAAATAGTTAAGATAATACTTTTACAGTAGTAAATTATAATGTTAACTTTAAATTAGCTGTTTAAAACGTCAAGATTTAATTTGAGTAAAAATTTAGAGAACATCAAATACAAATATACGTTGCAGCTTTTGAAAAATCGATTGTCTCTTTGTTTTTTTTTGCTTTGTCAGACAAATTTAAATCGACATGGTCACAAATGAACATTTATACCGAGCTTCACATAATGTAAAATGAATTTGACGTAGTTTGTTTATTATTCACATTTATACTAAAAGAAATCGATTAATGTGTTATAATCTTAAAATACAGCTTAAGCTTGGTTCAAAAAATAAAAGGTTATAAAACGTAGTTCTTTTTAGTTTTTATCACAATTAAAAATAATGGAGTTGCTTTAAATACTATGTTCTTTAGTTTTTACTTTTGATTTATAGTTGTAAAATTACTTGGTAAAATAAAAATATTTTTTTACGCTTAATATACTAAAAGGTCGAGAAAATAAATGTAATACATGAAATGCATTATAACCAAGTATATGAAATAAGCAAAAGTTGTTTAAATTCCCAATAAAAGAAGCTTTATTGATAGAAAATTAAAATCTTGATAACGTACTAAGGTTATAAATTTTAACTTTAAACTAAAAGATCTAAAAAAATTTAAAATATTAGAGCTGAAGTTTAAATCTGATTTGTTTAAAGGTTTATCACATGCTTATTTTAGTAGAGTTTATTGAACACGATAAGGAAACCGACGTTAAAAAAATAAGGTCAAAGGACTTGATGTAAGAAAAGACCTTTGAGCTACAACTGAGCATCGTTTTTAATTGTTTAATTAAAAACAAAAATTTTTAAGATAACATTTTCTTTGACAAAATTTTTACCTTATTTTTTAATCTGTTGTATTTAATTGTAATATTTTTAAATTT
The DNA here is from genome assembly GCF_965202585.1 of Thalia democratica. NCBI lineage: Eukaryota > Metazoa > Chordata > Thaliacea > Salpida > Salpidae > Thalia > Thalia democratica. Next base: position 11,723,646 of record NC_139173.1, on the reverse strand, counting down.
CTTACACAATATTGAATGAAAAATTTAACCAATTTAAGCGTAAATTTAGAACACATCAACAATAAAGCTTTAAAGTAAATTTAGATAGTAAAATAAACTTTTAGTACTGAAGAAAAACTAACAAACAGCACAACAACTATTCATGCAAGCTTTAAATGTTTAATTACTATTTAAATAACTATGTTTTGGCTCTGATGAACTTAAGTAAACAATTTTTTTATGTACAAAAGCAATTTAAGTTTTTACACAAAGGCAACACCACCGGAAGGCATAAAAAATTTTATACAAAAAAAAAAGTTTTTACGATAACCTAACAAGGTTATAAGGATTGATAGACTTTATAATAGTTTACAGTAACAAAAAAACATTTTTACGGCATAAATAATTACATAAAAAATATAATAAAAGCTCAATTAAACAAAAAATTACTTACACCAAATGTTTATTCGGTTCTAAATAGAAATGCAAGCGTACTGAGCTTTTTCAAACTTTTTCTGTTGAGTAGGGGTGGCTGCGACTTCCCTTCTTTCCTGGCGGCACCTCCTCGCAACCACGCTGCTTAAAACGTCACTGTGAGAGCTTCCGATCATAAACAGGCCGACGGTGGTTGTCACGAACAACAGGCAGCACGTAACCATGGACACCGCTTGGGGGGAGAGGGCCCCGGTGAAGTTCAAAGCGAGCACGAGGGCGTCCAGGGCGGCGACGGTCGCCATAGAAACACACAGCTGCGAGCCCTTCTTCTTTGGGTCCTTATTATTCCTCGAGTTGGACATTGCCGCAGAAGACCTGAACCTGAGACGCCTTGTCGAACTAGGGGTTTCCCCTCTTGAGGAAGCGTTTCCGTTGTTGGCCAGACAGGTCCGCACGCTCGACCGCAGCAAAGAAAGGAAAGTCCAGGTGTGCACGAAGACGATGGCGGCGTACAAAACTGCTACGAAAGTGCGCGAAAGCAGGGAAAAGTTCGACACCGTGTGGTGGTCCTTGAAAGCGAACCAGTAGAGGGCGAGAAGGAACGCTTCGAAAAAGGAAAAAGCGGAAGTCAGGTCGGCAGTGAACTCGTAAACGTGGCTGAACCTAAAAGTTTATAAGATAAAAAATACTTGCATAAAAAACAATTACTATTGAATATTATAAGATAGCCATTCTAATTTATGACTACTTACCCAACAGACGTTAAACGAAAAATAGTGCTTGTTATTCAAACCTGAAGTTGTCATTGGAGTCGTTTAAGTAGCGGATTCGATGCTTCAGTATCCAATATGCGCAGCTCCTCGCTACAGCGGCCGACGACAGCCCGATCACTTCAATCAGCTTGCACCACCCCTCCTCCGATTGGAAGAAAATTAACTTCAACGCCACAATCAGCCCGTGGCCCGTCTCGACGGAGCACGAGCACAAGCACAACGAAACGAGCTTTTTTGCTTTTTCGCTGGAATTTTTCGAAGAAATGCTGGCCATATACAGGTGCAGGAACGCAAGAAGCACGAACGCCGCCGAAGCGGCGGTGAAGGCAGCGTGGAAACTTGATGTTTCCGAAGTTCCGTTCATCTGCTGTTTGTAGTGCAAACGCTCCAGCTTCGTGTTATATGAGATATATAGCTGCTTTTTTCTAACATTTCGCTTAAATTAGCATTGCGCTCGTTGCAAGGTATATGGATCAATAAAATACAATGATGCTCAATTCATTGTTTTTGTAATAATAAAAAAATTAAATTTTGAAATAATTTATCTGTTTTAAACAGTGTTAGCTTGTAAAACTTTGAATTTTTGTACTTTTAAAATATTATCACATACTTTTTAGTTGTTATAGTTTTGTAATGTAACAAAAATTATTATTTACTTTAAACTATTCGGAATTTTTTTTTTCTTAAAGTTTTCTGTAGTTAAAAGTAGAATAACTAGAATTAATCTAAGATATGGTTTTAGAGTAATAAACGTTATTCAAAGCTTTATCTAGCTTAAAGTTATTTTAAACTAAATAAGTAGCTTTTTAACTTAAAAAACAATATTTTTTATTACTTAGATTAAGCATAGATTTGATTTTTTACAGTTCTAAATAGAAAATTATTAACCAAACCATAATATTAAAAAAAGTATATAATTTGACATAAAATATTACTTTATTTTAATAATATAAAGCGAAGATATTCAAAGAAATATTGATTTAGATTCTCAAAACTTAACTTAATTAGTTGAAAATGCCTTAATTATTATCAATCTCTTGAATTTTAATATCTAAAACTCTTAGTATTTATTTTAAAAATACAAAGAAAAGTAAATCTCTATCGTTTGTATGATTTTCTGAACTTTTCATCAGTGTCATTGTAAGCGGTATATAGAGTTAAAATCAAATTAAATAGTTTTTTAGTAAAATAAAAGTTAACTACTATATAAATAAATTTATTTATTTAAATCTATAAAAGTTAGCTTGTGAACTATTCATAACCATGTACTTTTTTATTAATTAAAACTGACATTTTTAGTAAAAACTATTTTTTAAATCGACGAAAAACTGACAATATAAAATTAATTTTAAATTAAATATTTTTTTACCTTTACTAAAAGTAGAAAGACTCCATTTTTTAGAGCACTTTAGTTTATTTTACACATGTTATTATGTTCACAGTGTTGTTTATTTTACAGAAAGCTTCAATAATGACTTCTAAAAGTAGTAAAAAATATCCTTAATAAACTTGATACACTTCACTAGTCTCAAAATCTAATTCATAAAAAATGACTTGTTTAAGTATCTTATTTGAAAAAAAAACTTTGGAAGATTCGTTATACTAGTAAAAAAATAAAGTATGACAAAGTATATTTTAAAAACAAATTACAGTACACAGCTTTAAAAGATTCGAAAACTGCTGAATAGCAGGCTCTAATATTGTTTGATAATAACTATCTAATTTATTTCTAGCAAAAATCAGCTAGATAGTATGTAAAATTTTACAAAATAAAACAAATTTTCAAACAGAAAATGAAAAATAGTTTTTTGTTTTCCTTGAAAAATTTCAATAAAAGTAAATTTAAAAGTATTTCTAATAAAACCAAAAATTTAAATTAGTTCATGAAAAAGTTATCAAAACTATAACTCAATCATTCTTTATAAATTTCAGCAGTAAAAGGATAAGTAAGAAAATAGCAAAATTTACTTTCGCTTTTATTGGATGGAAATTGCAATAGGTCTCCAAAAAAATTTAAAATGAACTGCTAATTGAGATGTTCGAAAGCTTATTATTTAAGTAAATATTTCAATCCTATTTTATAACAGTTTTTTTGAAAGTTTCAAGACGGTATTTATTAAAAAACTATAGCTGGTTTCTATAAGGGTTTATCATCAAGAAAAAATATAATAAAGTTATATTTAAACAATAAGTTGAAAAATATTTAATTAATATTGTTCATAACTTTTGATAACCATTCGTACACTATGAACAAAGTTTTGGCTCAATAATTATACCAATTCATCATTTTCATATACTTTTGTGTTGTAAGAATATTTTTTTAAATTTAACACAGCACAATTAGAGCAGTATTAATGGAGCTGATGAAAAAGAGATTAAATAAAGAGAAATGAACGATGCAGAAATTAGAGAGATAGTGCTCAAAATGATAATAATTATCAAAAGAAGAAATAAGATCATTTAATAGCCAAAGAGTTTGTTGTATTTCCATTGAAGATTGTCTGACACTCTAAATTCTAAATACTTTTTTTTTATCTAGTATTTTATTAATTTGGTGTTTTAAAGACAACATTATTTGTTTTAACATAATAGTATTGAATAACTGTGCTTAAACAATAAAAGTATTTTTCAAAGCTTCTTTTTACAATAAGCTTGAATGCAGCTTAGTTTATTTCCATTTTGATTCCAAAACAAACCGTGAATGTACTTATACAACAACTTTTGTTTTTGAAAATGTTCCGTAATCTTAATAAGGCAGTTTGTTATGCTTTAAAGAAGAAGAGTTTTCATAATTCAAAACATTTTTATACAGACACTTTTAGAACCTTCAGTTTATTAGGAAACTTAAAAAAAATATAGTAAGTTCAATTATTTAAGACTTTTTTTGAAGAACAAAACAAAAGCGCTGAAAGAGTTTGATCTAAGACCTTGTGGACAAAAGAACCTTTCGGTTATCCAGTCGTATACCACAGATATTTTAAAACATAAAACTAATATTAAGATTTAGAATGACGTTTAGTTTAGTTTAAAATATTATGAACTTTGAGTTTTTATTTTGTAATCATGCTGTAAATGTAGAAAAAACAATTAACAACTTGAACTGATTTTTAAAACTTTTTATTTTTTTTTTGATATTAAATATAACTGAAAAAACTATTTTGTAGATTGATATAGTGAAGTTTATAGAGCAAATTTACAGTTACGGTTATGTTTGATTAAAATTTGTGAAAAAAATACCATTTATTTATTTTAAAATTGTACAAGACTGTTTTGTACTAATTTTAACACTTATTTTTGAATATCAAAAGTCAGCATACTTACTTTTATTAACGAAATTAGTAATTAATAAGGATATATCTATTCTAATACCATATTTTAATACATTTTTATCATGATTTCTACTTTTGACAAAAAATAGAAGTGGTGTCCAAATCGTTCTTGGTATTAAAAAATTAATTTAGATAAGTTATGAATTACTAAAACACTTAAAATAACATATACAAACCAAGCAATGTTAAACATTTTAGTACTTTGATAAAGTATTTAAATATCAAACTACACACTAAAGCTATAACGGTAAAAGTACACTTTTTAAGCTAAAACTAATTTCTTTGAACTTATTAGAATAATAAAACATATCATATATTGAAAAGTAGAGCTGAAATTACTATTGTTCATGTGTAAAAGTAGTTGCAACAATACTTTTAAAAATTTGCCAACGTTTTCAATTTGTTGATTAAAAGAGTTCTATAATATAGTATTGTTTATTAAAAAAAGTAAGTGTATCTAAACAACGTTGCACAAAATAAATTTAAGATAAAAAAGATAGTAAAAAGAAGAAGCTCATAATTATGCAGTTTGTGGAGTTTTGTTTATCGTTCTAACTTACTTATTGATATTAAAGCAAAGTCAATTTTTTAATTATATTTATTATTATTTTAAAAAGTTTGTTCTTGAGGAGGGATAAAAAAATCTTTTGTATTGCATGTATTACCTAAAACATTTAAAAAATTTTGTTACCTTAATTATACCCAAAACTTGAAGAAGTTTATTAAAAAAATTGTATAAGCAAGAGTTTATTTTCTTATATTTTTATCTAATGAAAAACTTTACAATTGTTTCTCGCTTACGCGATGATCACAGCAAATAAACTAATAAGTAGCAATGGATAAACACTATATATTTATTTATTTGCTTGTGATCATCGCGTAAGCGCGAAACAATTGTAAAGTAATAAACTCAATAGAACTTTAGTTTTGATTATATAAAAGCTCCTTAAGTGTAAAGCTTTCAAGCAATTTATTCTTTTAATCTCAATATGATTTAATTTATTGTAGTTCTATCACTGTATCTGATAATGCATTAGGAAGAAATTAATACTACACTTGCACAATACAAGGAAAAACAAGAATTATGTAAGAATACTATCTCTTAATTTTTTAGCATAATGCAAATATATATGTGTAATTAAAAGTATTATCAACTGCAACCTAAAATATAGTTATTAAAACACATTTATTCTACATAGAACTTATCAAATCAGTTATTATCATGATTAAGGACTCTTTGGTATTATCCGGTATTTCTCCTCTCAGTACTGTTAACGAAATTTTGAGCAAACTAGCTTGCGCCGGCCAGATCTGCCACATCGATATGATCTTTCCTGAGATACCAGAAAAATGTAGGTGGTACGGCGGGGCCTATCTCAAGTTTAAAAACGTAGATGACTTGTCACAATTAGGTCTTCCAAATTGCAAAATACGTGGCCGTTGGTAGTGTAAATTTTGATGATTCCCAGTGAGAGTTTCAAAAGCAATTGTTCCAGCTTTAACAATTCAATACTTTAAAGGCAAACCGATAACATGCTGATGATTAACAACTTTAGGCCTAACAAGGGCAAGGCTTTCGACATATAACCGTCCTTTTCAAAATACGGCAAGGTTGAGAGTGTTAGTCTCCATTTCGATATGAATTCAAAGATTTGCTTTGTTATTGTCGAGCTTGACAGTGTTTAAAACAAAAGAGCGGCCATCGCCAGCTACAAAAACCCCGTCTTGTGCAAGAGCAAAGTAAGCATAGAGAAGCTGCTCGGGGATTCGTTCAATTCAAGATTCAGTTTTATTAGCACTTCTATTGGGAAGCAATCAACTAATCGAGCACATTATGTAATGGAGCGTGACCTCAGACTTGCAAATGGAAAGCCAGTTGAAATCAGCGTCGACTTGAATGCACTGCTGGCTAAAAATGTTACTTAGAAACATTTATGCACACACGGCAGCGAAGATTATTTTGTTGAAATTGCTGCTTGAATACTCTTATTTACAAACTCTTAATCATTCATTTTACTTGTTTAATGCTTTAGTTTTATTCCTTTTTCTGTGTTAAAGTTTTTCATTTTGTTATAGAAAGCTTCTAATAAATTACGAAAAAAAATCTTGTTAGTATATGTATTATAATTCAATTTAAGATATTTTAAGTATAAAAATTTTGTAAGAGTGAGAAAGTTTTGCAAATTACTTGGATATAAAATTAATTCTTATATTCAATTGTCTTGTATAGTTTTTATTATCTGATTCTAACTGGCAAGAATGAATTAACTAGTTTGTAGTGCAAAACGTAAACCTTGATTTTAAATGGTTTTTGTTGAATTCTCAAGAGTGAAGAAAACCATTGAATACAAATTTATATAGCTTTTAATTGATTAATAAAATCCATGTTAAAAATACGCCTACTAAATTTAAATATTAAGTTAAATTTAACTCTGAATATATCACAATATGAGTAGTGTTAAAATTTAAATACAAATTAAGTTCAACCTAACTAATAAAGTTAAACATGTTACATACAACTTTGAATATGAAAATTTCTACATTACTTAAAATTTGTACATCCTTTGTTGAAAAAGCTTATGTATAAAAGAGTGTCTTTTTATCTACTAAAAACTAGTAACATACAATCTAAAACGTGCAACACTCGGATTTTCACCTGATGGGTATTATACTACTTGTACTCTATCTTATTTACATAAACTAACATAAATATGGTTAAAAAAAGCAGAATAAATGCCGTTCTAAAAGCTAGCTTCATTGTATCTATGTTAGCACGAGGTAAACAACAATTTAGTTTCAAAAATTTTCTAGTGATTTGTATAGCATTTACATCTATGTTTAGAATATATAACTATCATTTTAGTTATGCAACTTTCCATCTTCATAGTTTATTATGTGACAAAGTTTTTTTATTATGAAATGAAAAAAATGATAATACGTATAAACTGTGAAAGCTGCAAAAATATATATCTGAATTCTCAATAGGCAGAGAAAAAACTAAATTTAATAAGACTTGTATACAACATTAGCTTTGTGCAGAATTGTTTTCAATTCATGCAATTAATTATGACTTAAGTTTTTTCGATATTTCGAAATTTGATAAATCTTTGTTTAGTAATAAAAATCAAATATAAAAAAATACGTTAATTGGTATACTCAAAATAACGTTACAATAATTCAAATGTTGTGATTTGTAAAATTTTTATTTTTTTATAAATTAACTTAGGCACATTATAAAATTTAAGATTTTTATTTTGTATTACCTAAATAAAAAGTATCAAGTTTTTCTGTTTATGTAGAAAAAAGGCAAATCCATATAAAAAATTGTTTTTTCTTATAAGTGAAAAATATCAAAAATGAATTAGACACTGCAAAAATTAAGTAAAAAATGTTTTTAGTCTTATACGTTCCTGCTTTTATGGTCAGTGATGTAACATGTTTATTTCGTTGAAATGTTACTTTTGTTGTAGATAGAATTTGAGATATCATTGCATGAAAAAAGATAATCAATAATTAAAATTCTCTAATTGTGACAAAATTAGGCACGTTTCTCTTATTATTTGCAATGCTGCTATTCAATTAGTTGTTCTAAGTAATTTGGTTAGATATCAGTCAGCTATTGAAAAATTTTATTTCTTTGTTAGTTTTATTATCAGGGTAAAAGAAAATTGTAGTTACTGTTGTCCATAAAAGAAACATGTGTTTAATAAATTACAGCAAATTTAATTCTTGTCGATTCTAAACTTTCATTTATCAGCAAATTGTTTGTTTTTCGGTTGTAGATTCAATACGTATAAATTTATTTTGATCTTTTTTTTGAATACCCATCATCCAATTGAAACTTATCAAAATCTATTCCTGATGGGAAAGGCGACTAAATGAAATTTAATTGGGTATTTGAAGATGACAAGCTTGAATTTGTAAAGTTTTATAAAAATTTAAATATCTACAAATCCTAACTCTTAAATATTCACCAGAAAGTCCTTTAGTAGTATGATATCCGCTCGCTTTTCTACTTTACTTTCAACGCATCACTTACTTGAACAGCAAAACTGCTTTTGCTAGAGTTTTGTTGCTGCAATGTTTTTAAAGCTTAATAATTAAATCAGTAAGTTGTTGTTTCATAGAGACTGTTTTTTGAAGTTCTGTTAGCTGGTTAATTGTAAAATGCTCTGTTGTAATTTGTTGTAGACTTTTATGTTCCAGCATATTTTTAATAAGTTTCGAATTCGTCTGCACTGCTTTAGTAATCTACATCAATATACTATCCACAAGAAGCAAACACTGACAATAACTATTTTAAACTTTTATAATTGTATACAGGAAATGTAAACGTTTTGTAATGAAAGAACTTGCCTGTAAATTTTTCAATATAAGTTGAGATGTTTTGAAAATTTAAATTTTCACAAACGATGCTAAACAGACTATAAGTATTCAAAGTGCTAAAACGCGTCACAATTGCACAGGTGTAGTATTTTTATACTTCATTTGAAACCATTAATAAATTTTGCACAGCTTACTCTTTTAACTAGTATTTTTGTATAAAAACTAAAAATGGACAAGGTTTAGATTAGATGCTAGAGACAAGCAAGAAAAATTATAAGATAACCGTGCAAATTTGATGTTTTATACAAAAAAGACACTTTGAGTACTAAGATACCGGGTCCGATTGTACATGTTCCGGAATTCCCAGTTTTTTGCTGACTTTCGACTTTCAACTTTAAAACTTTCAACAAATTGTTCTTAGTAACAACAAAATAATATAAACAAAAACAAGAAGTATTAACTAGTTATCCTAGTAAGAACAGGGTGATATAATGAAAAATTAAAAAATAAACACTAATCAAACAAATATAAATGTGAGATTAACCCTCATACTATTTATCTTCTATACAAGATTATACATTTATATTTTTAAGCTATGATTAAATAGAAAATTTTATCATAGCTTTGTTTATTTTCAGATTTTGTTTAGAATTAAAAATGGCCAACAACTTCATTAAATTTATTATTGAAATTAAAGAAAAATTTCCAGAAGGTGTTTCAAATAATGATTTTGAAAAATGTCACCTTGTCATAATAGAACAACTAGGTTAGTGTCTTCTCCTGAGTCATCAACTAATACTGCTTCTAATGGTATTGGCATAACAGTGTTTAAATTTAATGATTTGAAAAAAGATATGAATTCACTTGCTAAAAAATATAAATTAGATAATCTTTTTGTAGCTAATATCTTAATTAATTCTGATATACCTAATGCACAAATTAATAATGTAATTGCTAGTAACTGTTATTTTAAATTGGATGATATTAATAAAAATATATTTTTGATATAAATTAATATATTTAATAAATTTTAATTTAATTATATTTAATAAATGATATTTTTTGGATGATATTAATTTTGTTTTTAGATTATTTAGCATAAATTTGCAGATTACCCTTTTTAAAATAGTTTAAGGCAAATTCTCCTGTGACTTTTTTATAAGAGTTTTTTATTTGTTATATTTATTTGTTAAAAATAATAACAAATGTTGATTTTTGTTAGTATTTTAGAATTTAAAAATATTTTTGTAGAGTTTTTAATAGTTTTAGTTAGATATTTATGGTATAAAGTTGCAACAGCTGATTGTGAGTTCACATTGGTGGCAGTGACCACACAATTGGATTGTTGATGTATTTTTTTCTTTCAGTGTCGGCATATACTTGCTTGGGAATTTAATCTTCATGATTTTCCCACACTTTGTGGTTTTAATGTTGAGTTTATAACCTTGTGAGTGTTTGCCAAATGACGTGTCACCAAGGGATTTTTATTTCAGTTAAATAGATAGTTTTTTTTGGTTAGTTTAATGTTAATTTTAAAGGGGAAGGTATAATTACAGGTGATGACAACTCACTTCAAAATACGTTTATTGTTGTAGAAGGAACAATGAGACTGATGTTTTTCTACCAAAATTCTATTTTGACTTTTAGTTTTGGGCTTAATGATTTTCCCACACTTAGTAGATTTTAATTTTGAAATTTTAACCATGGATTATCTACAGAATAACGTTCCCACCATGGGATTAAAAAAAAAAAGTAATAATTTTAATAACAGACATGCACCATATTTTATACTTCAATGTTTTTCAGATTTATACTAATTAATTGTAGTATAAAACAAATGGACATGACTAAAACACCAGAGCAACTCATGGAATACAAAGTACAGACAGCATTTGCCATCACAATTTGGGAGCCTATAGAATCAAATCTTTGACACATACAGAGGATCAAAAATAACTATATTCATTGACAATGATACAAAAAATACTCAATATGTATTATTTATTTCAATTTTTTTTTATTTAATTATTAATATGATGATATAATAAGTAATTTTCAAAAAAAGTGTAAGACAATTATAAATGATAGATAAGTTTTTATTTTCATGTTGTTTGTCATCTAAAAGTTTAAGAATTATAATTTTGTTCATTTATGTTTTATTTTGAAAAATTTACTAAGTTGTAGATCATCAAATATTTTTTTTTTTAATTTATAGTTATTTTTCTGAACAAATGAACAGTTGAGATTACTTAACAAAAATATTTCATTCATTTTGTAAATACAATTTTGTTTTAACATAATTTTAATCAAAACAATGGTATTTATTAATTTTTTTTTTATCAAAAAATTATATTTATTTGAAAAGACTATGCATGTTAATTATTTTCTAGAAAGTTTTCTCGTATACTTGATTAGTAACTTACAATATTTAATAAAAATTTTTGTCTTCATTTTTAAACTTGTAAAGCAAGCTTTTCTTATGGTCATAGAGTAGTCTAACATTTTTTTAAATATAAAATAATATTGGTTATAATATGCAAAATTTAACTATAAACTACAGTGCATATTTATTTAACTAAAAAGATTTTCTGTATTTTTTTAATATGAATTACTTTTTTTTAAGTCATTATGTTTGTGATTTTTGTTATATTTTTTCTTGAATGGGAGTACTACATTTTTTCCTTAATTAAAAGTTTTATAAGGTATGGTATTAAATCCATTAGAACCTATCGAGTTCACTAACTTTGATCGCTCATAACTCAAAAGTTACTTTGAATTTTCTTAAGTCTTTAAAAACTTCTGGTAGCTAAGTTGAAACTCTTAAAATTTGATAAACTAATGGTGGATCCCCCACCCCTACTGTTTTAATTTATAAGATATGATTCATATTTTTAAAGGGTCGCTTTTCAACCTTGTTACATTTTTATGTTAAACAAAACCGAATTGTATAATAGACTCATAGAATTAAAAAATATTATCAAATATTTTATAAATTTCCAATAAACTAATTTAAGGGCATAGGGGGACTAAAACTTTTTTTTTCAAATTTTGTCCTTTTTTGTTTATAATCAGATAATATACTTGTTACACTTTACCGCTTGTTAGATTAAAGTAGCTAACAAGATATAAGGGACCAAAGTTAGATTCAGAGTAGTTGTTTATAAATTTTAAACAACTTGTTAGAAACAGATTTTTAATTTTTTTTTTTAATAAATAATATTTCTTTTTTTAATAATTTCTATCATAAAATTTTTAATGCCATTTTTTTTAAACAAAGAAAGTTAAAAATTTAAATTATGAGCTAAAATCACTGATAAAATTTTAAACTAGCAATAGGTTGACATATTTTATGATTATTAGTGTTTTTTATCTTAATATTATTGTTATTTAATTATTTTTACTATTTATTTATTTTTTTCAAAAAGAAAAAAATTATTTACTATTTTCAGTGTTTTTTGTGGTTGTATACATTATTATTTTGGTATAGTTAAACTCATATATTTAAACATTTATTTAAGTTTGTAAAATAAGATAGTTTTAATTAAAATGATATATTTGTTTAATACTATTTTTTAGTTTAAGCATTTATTTTTATGGAAACAGCTTTATTTTACTTTTTTTTTAAATATTGCAGCTTTAATTAATTATTTTTTTTTTCAATGTTATAGCTTTATTTTACTGTTAATTATTTTTGGATAATTTAAAATAAGTTGGTAGTAGAGTCGAAATTCTTAAACACACATAAAAAAAATAAAAATATCAAATATTTTTCTTTTTTTCTTTTTGAGAAAAATATTAAATGTTGGTTGTAAAGTTTAATAATCTCATTTTTCAAAGAGCTCTTTGTTTTAGAGTTTATATTTCTTTTTAATTTTTAGCTCATTATAATTGTTATTAAGTTTGGGTATGTAACTCGATGACCGAGAGGTATTTTTGCTATTCAGGTCATTAAACCAAAAAAATTGTTGATCAAATTTTAACCAAGTTTGTTTTAAAATACATTTTATGATATTTTAAATTATATTGCTTTTAAAATGAAGGACGAGATAGGTTTTCGATGAATTTGTTTTATTTATGAGAAAATTGCCCTTAAAATTTTTAATTCTATATTGTTGTATCCTAATTATTCTACAAAAATTGTTATATCTCAAAAGTAATTAGTTATTAGTTTTGTAAAAACTATCTTATAGCATATAACTTAAGCTTTGAAATGTAAGGCTTATTTATTTATTTAAAATGTTAGAACCCCTTATCCCCTTAACATTTTAAAAATTTAATAATTTATATTTGCTAGTTACTTCTTTCAAAATTAATGTTATAAATTTTTCATGATAACAAAAAACTAGCTTTTGAAAAAAAGAAGACAAAACTTTAACCTTTTACAATGTAAATCGTTCAATAACGACTGATCTTAGTGTCAAAATTCCAAAAAAAAAACCGGTTAGGACTATTTAAAAATTAAATGCTTTTCTTTCTATCAAGCTGCAAGCTATAAATTAAAAATTTTAATCATTATACAATTATTACGGCTAAAATGAAACCTAAATTTTTCTTTTTATTAATATATTAAAATTAACTTTATATAAACTTGTTTATGTAAAAAATATAAAGTATAGTGTAAAAAGTGTAAATGTTAAGTATAGTTCAAGTATTATGATGATTTTAAAAATAATTAAAAAATTTTTTCAAATTCTATACAAAAAATACTTAAAATTTGTAGTTATATGATAATTTATATGTTCAATAGTTAGCCTTGCTTGTATCTCATATGCTTAAGTTGACTAGGCTATTTATTTCACAAACTATACAGTTTTAGTTATAGAAAATAAGTAAAATAATAATAAAAGTCTAAATTCTAGTAAATTTTAGACTGTATATTAAATTTTAAGATTTTTGTTTAATTTAATACAAACTTGATTTAATTAGCTTTATAATTAAAAATAAACTTAATCTTAATTCTTAAGTTCTTACTATAAAAAAGTTCTTATTGATGAAAATCGATTTTATAACGTAAATACCAATAATTTTCTTCTAAATCTTGTATTATAACCAAAATTTTAATTTCTAAACGTCAGTTTATTTCTTTTATAAAAATGTTAAGTCTATGTCATAACATTTGCTTTAAAAAAATATTGTTGATTTAAAATTTGTTTGTCAATTGCAATTTTACTTTAAAATTAAAATATAATTTTTACTCATTCTTAATATCTGATCAAACTATTAATATTTAATTTTGTGTAGTTATATATTTATTTTTTTTTAATTTAAGTTAAATTTATTTTAAAAATTTAACCCTAAAAAAATAGTAAATATTTTTGTATCATATTATGATCTTGATTTAGGTGAAATATGCAAACTGAGTGTATTATCGGTTTGTATATTTAACCTTTCGAATTTATTTTTTTCTTCATTTAACGCTCAATAAGCGGTCGATAAGTGGTTTTCAGATTAGATTTTGCGATATGATGATAAATGTTACAATAGATAATAATTGTTTTTTTGTCTCTGATTGTTCAGTTATAATTTACTATTTAAACATTTGAAGTTTTGTTACTGATTTGAATTTTTTGAGCTTGTTTTGTCCCTGATATTAAATTTTAATCAACTAATGATAGTAGGGGATTTCCGGAATTTCTACAAAATGACTCTAAGATACCTACCTTAGTAACTATGTACTTATCATTTCTGCAAATCTGTCAACCTCTTAAACTCATATCAGGCTTACAAACTGAGAAACTTTGTTTGTGAGTTCTAAATCGGTTTTCAAAATATAAAATCGTATAAACTTCCTTCAAGTGACCTACATTTATAAAGTTTTATAACAAAATCCTTTTTTCTAAAACTATAAGTTAATGGTGTTATATTTTGTTAAGTTTTGATAATCTAGATATAGTTATAAAAATTTATTTCTTCAGTTTTAGTTCATTCTTTATATTATTTTTATTACAGACATATTTTTAATGCAAAAAAGTGTATTAAGATGTTTATCTAAATTATCAATTTAAGTATTGTATGACTTTTTGAAACAGCTTTTTTATTTAATTTAACACAGCAAAACATTGCTATATTTTGATACAAGATAGTTAATATAATGAACCTTGGAATGTTTGTTAAAAGCTAAACTTACTTGTTGTATAGTTTGTATTGTTTGTGAAGTACTATCTTTTTTCTAATTAATGTAAAAGTTGAGGGAGAATTAAACAAACAAGTTGTAAAGTATAAAACTTTTGATAGGAATTGATAAAAACTAATAATAGTTTATTGTTAAATACATATAGAAAATCTACTTAGTTTACAACTGGAATTAAGTTACTAATTTTAAGTTTGCGTTAGTAAATTTAGTTTAAAAAGTTAATTTATTGTAGATAAAAATACTAATAAAGTATTAAAAGTAGTAAGAAGCAATTAATGTAATACGGATGAGTTAAAAAACTTTTACTTTGTTTACTGCAAGAGATTAGCTTGCGCTGCTCGGAGCAAATTTTTCTCCCACTCCACGCATAGCAGAATAAAGTGAGTTTATATAGTTAGTTTAGTGGTTCATGTCAGCTGGGCGCTTTGGCAGGCGCCTGTAATCTAGCTACTAGGAAGCTTGAAATGGTGGACGGTATGAGGGTGGGAGCCCTGTTGCTCGTTGTGCTATGTCGATCGGGTGTCCGCGCTAAGCTCGGCGTTAATATGTGTCGTGACGGCGGAAGCTGACACGACCAGGTTAAATAACGAGAGGCGATTCGGGCCAGGACCGAAAGGTAGCAGCCAAAAGTCTCCGCGTCGATCAGTAGCGGGACAGCACCTGAGAATAGGCAGCGTGTAACAGCCCACTCAACAAGATTGGACCCATTTCTTTTTTGCAAATTAAACTTCTCTTTTATATTTCGACTTTATTTCTATCGATGAAAATCAATTAATTTTCTTTTGATGTTTGATATATTTTGTTTGTATAATCAAAATGTTCCCAATTCATAACTTTTTCATTTAGTTAAATAAAATTTAGGGTATAGGTAAGTCAGTACGACTTTTCACTCTGTTATTTGCTTTTTTTGTTAGTTTATGTTTGCACAAAGGCTGAAAAGTTAACATATTATAAAGTACACGCATCTTTATATATTAACTCAAGTTCTTGTTTTGTTGGCAAAGCATTGCCTTAAGGAACTTTGGTGTTTGTTTGATTTTTATAGTTTTACCAAAACGTATACTAACAAAATACTTTTAATGTTGTCAGTTTTTATCATTTGTATGCTTACCTTTTTAATGAAAAACACTACACCAGTTTAATATAAAAATTAATCAGTAACTTATACTGTAAGTACTAGTATTTACTTTATATTTTAATCTTGATACTGTGTAGTAAATGTTAACAAATTATTAACTTGTTGATATCTATAGTTTGAAAATATCAGTTACACATAACTTCTTGGTATTAACTTCTTGATAACGTAGTTAGTGTATTAGTAAACAGATTCATTAAATAGTCTACATTTTGTCTGTGTAGATAAACTTGTCGATCTATTATCCAAAAAAAAAGTTAAAAATTTGAATCATAAGCTGAAATCACTGATAACATTTCAAATTAGTAATAAGTTGACTTTTTTATGACTATCATTGTTTTCAATTTTATTTTCACAAAGAAAAGTTATTTACCATTTTAAGTGTTTTTTTTTTGCTTGTTTTCGTTATTATTTTGGTTTGGTTACACTTTTATATTAAGACATTTATTCAAACTTGGAAAGTTTTATAATTATTATTAAAAGACTATATTTATTTTTTTTTTATTTAGTTTAAGTTATTTTTTTTGGATACAGCTTTATTTTCCTTTTTTTTAATATTGCAGGTTTATTTTGTTTTTAATTTTTTCAAATGTTTTAGCTTTGCTTTATTATTTTTGATAGGTTAAAATAAGTTCATAGAAGAATCCAAATTCTTAAACTTACTTTTGAAAACTTAAAATTTATTTATTAATTATTTTTTTAAATCATATGAAATGTGTAAAAGGTTAAATTATTGATAAATTAAAAAAAAAATATTCAAATTAAAACCTTTCCTTTTAACGTAGAGTTCAATAATTTTATAAGTGTTTAATGTTAGATAGAGTTATATAATATTTTTTTTTTTTTGGATATTTTTGTTTTGGAAAGTATTTAATGTTGTTTACAATAGAATTGTGTTTTTAGATTAGCAAAGAACAAAGTACTATGTTTTAATAATAGTCTCATTTTTCGTAGAGTTTTTCGTTTTGGAGTTTAATTTAAACTGTTAAGTTTTTTTTTATATGTTTTAGCTGATTATAATTTTGACCAAAGTTGGGTATGCAACTCGATGACCAATTTTTAGTTTTTTTCGTTTATTCAATAAATTATTATATACTTTGTATTTCACAAAGTATTAAAAAATGTTAGACTTTACTTAAAAACAATTTTTTTTCAATGTATTCAATTTATTAAAACAAAGTACTTTGTTCTTTGCTAATCTAAAAACACAATTCTACCTAGTTTGTCTTTTGTTACTTACTGAGTTCACCGTACTGACTTGCTATATCCTAAATTTTATTTAACTAAATGAAAAAGTTATGAATTGGGAACATTTTGATTATACAAACAAAATATATCAAACATCAAAAGAAAATTAATTGATTTTCATCGATAGAAATAAAGTCGAAATATAAAAGAGAAGTTTAATTTGCAAAAAAGAAATGGGTCCAATCTTTTTGAGTGGGCTGTTACACGCTGCCTATTCTCAGGTGCTGTCCCGCTACTGATCGACGCGGAGACTTTTGGCTGCTACCTTTCGGTCCTGGCCCGAATCGCCTCTCGTTATTTAACCTGGTCGTGTCAGCTTCCGCCGTCACGACACATATTAACGCCGAGCTTAGCGCGGACACCCGATCGACATAGCACAACGAGCAACAGGGCTCCCACCCTCATACCGTCCACCATTTCAAGCTTCCTAGTAGCTAGATTACAGGCGCCTGCCAAAGCGCCCAGCTGACATGAACCACTAAACTAACTATATAAACTCACTTTATTCTGCTATGCGTGGAGTGGGAGAAAAATTTGCTCCGAGCAGCGCAAGCTAATCTCTTGCAGTAAACAAAGTAAAAGTTTTTTAACTCATCCGTATTACATTAATTGCTTCTTACTACTTTTAATACTTTATTAGTATTTTTATCTACAATAAATTAACTTTTTAAACTAAATTTACTAACGCAAACTTAAAATTAGTAACTTAATTCCAGTTGTAAACTAAGTAGATTTTCTATATGTATTTAACAATAAACTATTATTAGTTTTTATCAATTCCTATCAAAAGTTTTATACTTTACAACTTGTTTGTTTAATTCTCCCTCAACTTTTACATTAATTAGAAAAAAGATAGTACTTCACAAACAATACAAACTATACAACAAGTAAGTTTAGCTTTTAACAAACATTCCAAGGTTCATTATATTAACTATCTTGTATCAAAATATAGCAATGTTTTGCTGTGTTAAATTAAATAAAAAAGCTGTTTCAAAAAGTCATACAATACTTAAATTGATAATTTAGATAAACATCTTAATACACTTTTTTGCATTAAAAATATGTCTGTAATAAAAATAATATAAAGAATGAACTAAAACTGAAGAAATAAATTTTTATAACTATATCTAGATTATCAAAACTTAACAAAATATAACACCATTAACTTATAGTTTTAGAAAAAAGGATTTTGTTATAAAACTTTATAAATGTAGGTCACTTGAAGGAAGTTTATACGATTTTATATTTTGAAAACCGATTTAGAACTCACAAACAAAGTTTCTCAGTTTGTAAGCCTGATATGAGTTTAAGAGGTTGACAGATTTGCAGAAATGATAAGTACATAGTTACTAAGGTAGGTATCTTAGTACTCAAAGTGTCTTTTTTGTATAAAACATCAAATTTGCACGGTTATCTTATAATTTTTCTTGCTTGTCTCTAGCATCTAATCTAAACCTTGTCCATTTTTAGTTTTTATACAAAAATACTAGTTAAAAGAGTAAGCTGTGCAAAATTTATTAATGGTTTCAAATGAAGTATAAAAATACTACACCCGTGCAATTGTGACGCGTTTAGCATTTCGAATGTTTACAGTCTGTTTAGCATTGTTTGTGAAAATTTTCAAAACATCTCAACTTATATTGAAAAATTTACAGGCAAGTTCTTTCATTACAAAACGTTTACATTTCCTGTATACAATTATAAAAGTTTAAAATAGTTATTGTCAGTATTTGCTTCTTGTGGATAGTATATTGATGTAGATTACTAAAGCAGTGCAGACGAATTCGAAACTTATTAAAAATATGCTGTAACATAAAAGTCTACAACAAATTACAACAGAGCATTTTACAATTAACCAGCTAACAGAACTTCAAAAAACAGTCTCTATGAAACAACAACTTACTGATTTAATTATTAAGCTTTTGAAAACATTACTTTCGTAAAAGCAGTTTTGCTGTACAAGAAAGCGATGCGTCAACAGTAAAGTAGAAAAGCGAGGGACTTTTTGATGAATATTTAAGTTCTAGTAATTCTACTACTAACTATTTAAAGCTTATTTTTTGTTTAATTAACAACAACTGCAGTCACTTAGTACAAAGCATCACTTTTCTATGGTTAACCTTTAAACTCAAATTGCTTACCTCTTTCTCCAAAAACAAACTTTATCCTAAGTTTAACTTGTATACAAAACAATTGTGACACGTTTTACGTTTCAAATATTAAAATTTGTTTTAAGTCATTTTATTAATTTTAAAATATATTTACATGTATTTACTCATTTTGAAAGCTTCACAGGTATATTTTTTTATTACAAAAAGTATACATATCTTTTACGGAAAAGCAAAAGTATTAAAATGCATACTTATTTTCAGTGTATGTCTCTTTAAAGAAATAACTAAGTAAATGAAAACTGTTTTTTCTTAAGTTTTTTAAGTTTCAAAAAGTTTGTTTTTAGATAAAGTTTTAATTTGTTTTTTGTTAATTATCAACAAATTGTTAAATGTTCAAACATGGTGTATTTTAGGCATTGCAACAACTAACATTTTAAAAGTATGATATTTATCTAATAAACAAATCAGAAAATGTAAATCATGTAAAATGTTCTGCTATTTGTTTTATATCAAAGAAAATGTTGTATACATAAATTGCTTACTAAAAATAATCTCTTTGAAGCATCAGGCTTATTTATTGGCATTATGTAAAGCATTGTTTGTCCTGGACAAGACATTAAGCTGTATTAGTGGTGTAGTATGACGCGATAACCGGAAGTTTTTTGTACACCAAATCCTTGTACCAAACTTATTGGAGCTTTTTTGTCGTTCAATAAGCAATATTATTTAATGCAAAATTTCTACACTACTTAGTAAATACAAATACTTTTGCTACTTTAGATAAAGAAAGTCTCTACATGCAAACTTCGCTAAATTAAGTTTTTGAAGAAATGCGAACATTATTTTATGATAGAAATACTAGTTCAATATTTAAAACAACAAAGTAACAAAAATAAATAATAAAATCTTAAATACCTGCTCACAAAGTGTCTTTCTCTATAAATAATAAGTCTACAAAGAAATAGACGGCGTTGCAATGGGTAACCTACTGCTCCCATTTTTAGCACATTAGTTTGTGCCACTAAATGAAAAACTTTCTATTAACATAAAATTTAGAGAAAAAACAATTTTTATGTGAGGTATGTTGATTAAATACCCATGCTATTGGAAAACAATAGTGTTTAAGCATTTATCAAATAATAGGATTCACATTAAACGTTTACTTTAGAAACATCTACCAATGCTATTTTACCATTTTATATACAGAAGTTAAACTATAATTAACAGACTACACACAAATGTTTTAAAAAGCCAACAGATACTAACCAGGTAATACAATACACAAGTGTTTCACCAAAAGCTTAGAAAGATCTGAATTTCTTTGATTGTAATTTAGATAATGCATAAAACTTATCTGCGAGCTTTGTTGATTTCAAAGATTTTTTTTAATTTACAAAATTACTTAAAACCATCAGTGTTAGATAAAACTTATACATTACAACTATCTACTTAGGAAGTTGTAATTTAATAACACTTATAGAACATATTAAAATATAGCATTTATCTTTATTATTTGTAGCCATTTTTTAATATGTTTTAAAACTTCTTTTATCCGTATTTTAAAAGTTAATATATACTTGAAAAAAAAGGTATATTGTAGATCAAATAAGTAAAAGCATAAACATTGATGAAACTTCACTACAACGAAGAAACTTTTCTCATGAACAAATTTTGAATTATCGTATAAAATAATATACAAAAATCAGTTATCACTATAATACTTATATTTATATTAAACCTTTTAACATATTTTTACAGACAAGAACAAATAACTTGTGAGTGCAACATTTTTATTAACGAAATATGAATCAACTGAGAAAATAATGATACTTGACCTAAATATTATATAAACAGTAAACGAAAAATTTACACACTAACTACTTATTCACACACAAAACATTTACACTTTGTTTCCAACAACTAAATCAACGTGCAAACATGCAGACGCATTCTTCGATTTACCGTTGCTATTTTCTCTTGACAAGGATTTCACGTAATCACGTAGTCCTTCATATGTTGCATACTGGTTCAAAATAGAATCTTCCTCGGGAAGACGAGTTTGTTCTGACACGAGTATGTAGGGAGAGTTCGGATGCATGTCTGCATCGGACACGTTTATTTCTTGCAAAGCATTAGCGATCAAGTCAGCAAGCAGGGTGCCTTTCTTTGCAGGGAGTTTTACTTCAGAGTAATGAGAACCAACGTTATGAAATCTAACATAGATGTGAAAATTTCCTCTACCCATTTTTATTTTTTAAGAAGCAAATAAAGAAATCAGAAACCTATTAAAGTATTAGATGAAGTTTAATTAGTACTAAAATAAGTTAGTATTGTCTGCGCTTAATTTACTTTAGTTCTATAGTTATATATTTTTGCTCACCATTTTAGTACAGTTGTGTATTATTTAAACAACTTTTTTATTTTTTTACAACAACTATTTAAAGCTCACTCAAAAGCTGCTGTTTAGTTGTTCAATTAATTATCCTGCATAGTTGCAAACATATCTATTAGTTGCCTTCTACACGGTTACTTGACAATTAAAATTACCTTAATTCAATTTTTAATTTAAAGAAGCCACATTTCAAAAAAATTTAAAAAATTCAAAAATGCGTTGTTAAAGGTTCAACTAATAACACGGATAAAAAAATCAAAAATATTAAAAGATAACATTTATATTTATCAATTGTAACTACATTTTGTTATATTTTAAAACTTCTTTTGTCCGTATTTTAAAAGTTTATTTATACTTTAAAAAACAGAGGTAAATTGTAGGTCTAATAAGTAAAAACATGGTTAAAAACTCTAGAACCGACATTTTTTAAGTGTATAGTTAATATTAATTAATAATAGTTATCATTTGAAATATAATAATTTGAATTGTTGTGCATTTTTTGACACAATTAACTATTTTATTGAAGCCCTTTTTTATTTATTTCATTATTTTCTAGAACTTAACATAAATATCCATGCATTATTTCTACGCTATCAACAAGTTTAACTTACTACAGTTTTTGAATTTCACTTAAATATCAAATAAACGATTCTAGCTAAAGAAATAACTAAGCTATAAATGATATACAACCATAAAATAAGTGATTTGCAATAACAGTTAATTTAATTGTTGCATACTTTGATTTGTTACTACACTTTTGGCGCAATTGAGCTAACTTTTTTTGATATTATAACTCTTACAGCAATATATACCACCTAAATATTATTACTATTCTTTATTACATTTTAAATACTGTGAATAATGTTATGCATTTTGATATAATTAAGTATCAGTTTCTATTGGTAATTATTTTTATTAATAACAACATTTCTATTATAATAACTTTTTATTTTTGTAACATTTTATGTTATTTGATTCCAAATATCAAAAGATTAGTAACTTAACCAGTCAATGTTTTGCCGGTATATAACTAATTGGAGTTTTGTAAATTTTCTAAAACAAAGTTAATTTAATCATCATTATTTTTAAAACAATATAAATGCAATGTTTAAATAAAATATTAAAAAAAAAACTAATGTTTTTTACTTTATTTATACGACAAGAAAATGAGAAAACTGGATTTATTTCTAATAAAAGCTTAAACAATGCTCATTTTGATATAGGAAGTTTTGACATCTTGTGTTAAAGATATTGATGATTTTTTTTTTCAAACCATGTTTTGGGCCGCAGTTTGCCGACCCCTGGGCTTATAGTTACAGTTTATACTTAAACAATTGTATAACATTTAAACTTATTAAGATAAATAATTTGTTTGAACTAAATTGATTTTTTTAGGTGGTACTACTTATATGAAAAAATTAAAGTCACCCAAAAGTGAATGGAAGCTTAGTTTTTGATTTTTTAAACGGTCTTGCTTTAAACTATGGTTATTGTTTATTTTTAAGAATTATATACACGTACTAAGTTTTTAAAAGAACCTTGCTTTTTATATTAAATAAAAAAATTTCAAAAATAGATTATTCTTTAATACACTTATTTGTAGAACACTGTTGACGTTAAATATAAACGTTAGGGTAAAATCAGGGGTTTTTCGCGGGGTAAAGTATTGAAAAGAATGAATTTAACACGATATTATCAAACTGCTGATTTTCATTTTAATATAAACTTTTGTTTAAATATTATTTATATTAAATTTAGTACTTTTATCTTACTGAATTAATAAAAAATATACTTTTTCTATTTTTGAAACTATATTTTCCGATATATAGAATACTTTGTAATCAATAACTTAAAAAGATAGTGATCACAATCATTGTATATTAAATAGGTAGCTGTCAAGTTTTCACGAGCGTAAAAAATTTCACGAAGATACTTTTGCACAAGGAGATAAAATTGCACGAAGATAATTTTACACGAAAGGTCACTTTTCCACGAAGACACTTTTGCACGAGCAGACTATTTCGCAAGGAGACATTTTTGCACGGATTGATTTGTTTGTATTTTTTTTTTTTAATTTATTTATTTTTTTCTTGATAATAATTTTTATTAGTTATTTTTTTATTTTTACTATCACTGTTACCCCTAACCCTTACCCTTGGTCAGTAAATATTTTTTCTGTTTTTTTTTACTCTCGTGGAAAAAATGTAACTCGTGCACAACTGACCCTTGGTGCAAAATCGTCTTCGTGCAATTTTGTTCCCTCTCGCAATTTTGTGCCCTTGTGCAAATTTGGCTTCGTGCAAAAGTATCTTCGTGCAGTTTTGACCTGTTCCCATTCTAGATATTTTTTGTTAGTCGTACAATGTAGAATGTGTTTTACTACTATTAAACTGTTACAAATTTAAATGTTCTTCTAAGTTATTGTAAGTTTTAGTTTTTTTGTCGTTATTTAAGAATTTTTAAGTTAGAATAAAAGGTAGAATCTGACTAACCACAAAAAATTATAAACTATGGTTATTGTTTATTTTTAAGAACTATATACACGTACTAAGTTTTTAAAAGAACCTTGCTTTTTATATTAAATAAAAAAATTTCAAAAATAGATTATTTTTTAATACACTTATTTGTAGAACACTGTTGACGTTAAATTTAAACGTTAGGGTAAAATCGGGGGCTCTTTTCGGGTTATAGCATTATTAAAAACAAATCTAATATGATCTTATTAAGCTGATAATTTTTTCTTAGAATATACTTTTGTTTACAAACTATTTATAGTAATTTTAGTACTATAATCTTACTGAATTAGTAAAAAAGATACTTTTTTAATTTCTAAACTATATTTTCTATTATCTAGAATACTTTGTGATCAATAACTTAAAAAGATAGTGATCACAATTATTTTATATTAAATGGGTAGCTGTCAAATTTGAACGAGCATACAAAATTGCACGAGGGGACAAAATTGCACGAAGATACGTTTGCACAAAGACACTTTTGCACGAGGAGATAAAATTGCACGAAGATACTTATTCACGAAGGATCACTTTTCATTTCACGGAGACATTTTTGCACGAGTTGATTTTTTTGTTTATTATTTAATTTTTTATCAATTTTTATTTTTTTTACTATCACTGTTACTCCTTACCCTTGCCTTTGGTGGGTAAGTTTTTTTTTGATTATTGCTCTTTTTTTAGCTTTTTTTACCGTTACTGTTACCTCTAACCCTTACCCTCAACCGGTAGCTTTTTTTAAATTAAATAGTTTTTTTTTTTGATAATAAATTTTATTAGTTTTTATTAAATTTTTACTATCACTCTTACCCCTAACCTTTTCTCTCGGTCAGTAACTTTTTTTTGTTTTTCTTTTACTCTCGAGCAAAATTGACCCTTGGTGTAAAATTATCTTCGTGCAATTTAGTTCCCTGGTTTAATTTAGTCCCCTCGTGCAATTTAGTAACTTCGTGCAATTTCGTCTTAGTGCAATTTTGACCCATTCCCACATTAAATATGTTTTGTTAGTCGTACAATGTAAAATGTGTATTACTACAACTAAACTGTTACAAATTTAAATGTTCTTCAATGATGTTGTAGGTCAAAGTCTTTTTTGACCTTATTTAGAGAATTTTTGGGTTAAAATAAAAAGTAGAAATAAACTAAACACAAAAAGTTATAAAAGTTCAACCGGTCAACCAATGTTGTTACATATGTTTACGCGGACCTGGCAATTAACTGACTTAACGCGTTATAACAATATCGGTGACGGTTACTTAAGCTTGTTAATGTTTAGAATTGACCTAGCTAAATAACTGAGCTAAGTCGGTTTATCAAACGCAAATCAATCTTATACTATCATTTAAACTTAGCCTAATTAAATACCAATGAGATTGTTAGAATGCCTAAACTACTTGTATAGAAATCGAGTCTCAGAAACAAAATATGTATTTACAAATATCACGCCTACTTGGTCTTTTGCTAACCTCAGCTTTAAACAAATCAATTTTAAGACGAAAATCAATAACTTTGTTACAGGCTTCTATAATATCTTTGAAATGTCTGTGGGATGATTCGAGTACTTC
Source organism: Thalia democratica (assembly GCF_965202585.1). Taxonomy (NCBI): domain Eukaryota; kingdom Metazoa; phylum Chordata; class Thaliacea; order Salpida; family Salpidae; genus Thalia; species Thalia democratica. The sequence continues at coordinate 11,697,710 of NC_139173.1, read as the reverse complement.
GATGCGCCTATATCCACCCCATTGGAAATCTCTCGAGCCTGCTAGGAATTCTGGGTTATATATCCGTTCGAAAGCCATTAAGCGGTTAGCTACGCGCTCTTCCCATAGTATTAGTTGGTAGAGGTCGTCATCTAGACTCCACATTAACCAATTTAATGGGTCTCTTTCTAAGAATTAAACTGGCTGTACTTATAATTAAGTTTTCTTTAGGGTACTGGTTCGGGAGGACGATACGCAGAAAAATCAGAAGTTAATAACTTATATTTATCTTTTTTAAACTCATTCAAGTCCCTAACAAGTCGGCTGCTACTAGGCCTAAAATAATATATGTCCATTATAACTTATTAGACTTTGTTTGTGCTAACTTAAAGTCTTAATAAAAACTTAAACTAATTTCGGGTCACCATCTACAAACGTAGGAATTAAAAAAGAGAAGTTTACGGACTTAATTAAGGCGCGTGCTTAATCTAGATCACCATAAACCGGTCAACTAAGGTTGTTAGTTATATTTACGCGGGCCTGGCAATTAACTGACTTAATGCGTTATAGCAATATCGGTGACGGTTACAAAAGCTAATGTTTAGAATTGACCTAGCTAAATAACTTAGCTAAGCCTAATTAAATATTAATAAGATTGTTAGAATGCCTAAACTACTTATATAGAAATCGAATCTCAGAAACAAAATATGTGTTTACAAATGAAGAAAAGCACGACAAAACAAAATACAACAAACTGCTAAAAATAACACCAAATAAACTACTTTGGCTCAAAAGCCAAAGTGAAAAACATCACTCTTTATAATAAAATGGCCGATAGTGCCAAGCTACCAGCAACTCGAGCTTAAGCGACTAAGGCGTCCTTCGAGCGTAGCTCAAATTCTTAAAGTAATTTTGAGAGAAAAGAAAGAAAGAAAGCCACTTTAGACTGCGAAAAGGCCAATATCATTACAAAATTAACAACGAGTCGATTTTTTTTTGTTCCAAACGCACACAAACTGCGAAAATGTCCCATATTGACATAAAAAATTAACAATAGATTAATAGTTTTTGTTAAGATGGACATGAATACACAATTACAAAGTTTAAGTTAGAATTCGGCAAAGTGCGTCGAGTTTTTATATCAAATGGGATGCGGCCTATGAAAATTTCAAATAAAGTATATCTATAAAATATAATATTTTTAACATTTCGAAGCTTAATCTTATTATTTTATTGCCTATCGATAGTTGACTTTGTTATAGTTTAAGTTTAACAATATCTAATAGTAATGTTGTTCTAGCTTATGGTTAATTATAGATCCCACATAAACACTCTAATATTACGTCGTTTTTTTTAAGTTTGTTGTATGTTTGCTTATAAAACGTCTGCAAACTGTCGGCTATCTGCGGCAAGCACGTTTTTATTTCAAATGAAATTTTGAATATAAAATGTAAAATTACGGCAATTAACATGCAAATAATACAAAAAAGAAAGTCTAAAAACTTTTTTGGTGAAATTTCAAAAAAACGGTTTCAGGTACAATTTACGGGAAATTCAAAACTTATAATAGGTATTCTCGGGGTTTTTATTGAAGAGTTAAGACTTTAAGTTTCGAAATTTAGGCAGCGATCTTGCAAATGCCTGCCGAGTAC